>NW_004955411.1:7364389-7423956 GCF_000276665.1 Chinchilla lanigera
TATATATATATATATATATATATATAAGAAATACAGCTCCTTGCTCCACTTTCCATAATTCTTCTGCCTATCTGGAAATAATGTTGGTATAGCACTGTAAAAATATGGATAAATGTCATTCTACAATGAAGCTGAGGATAAAGCCAAACAGAGACCCTCAAGTCTTATATATGTAAGAGGACAGGTTTCATCAGTAATATCCAATGTCATATTTCCTGTAATAGCTATTCCTAGAAAATACTGGAACTCCATAATTTTCACTTTCAAGATCCTGGTGCTCTAATTCTGTTTGAGAGCTGCTCAGAGGCCTATTGCTACCTAAGAGAATTTCTCCATGATTCTGATTCATTCCTTTTATAGATTTAATATATCTTGAGGCCTTTGCCCTCAAGATTTTCCTTTGTCTTGACTCAAGACACTGATGGATTAGTGATTTTCACAGGCTTTTGAAAAAAAAATTTTTTAACCAAGATGACACTAGGAAACCCTAATGATTCACATTAAATCTATACTAGTTAGGCCCTCACTAGTGTGTGTAATAAACACATGTAAAGGTTCCAGGGATTGTTTTTCTATAAAGGTTATTTTCTTGAACACATAACACTCTAACATAGGCGTTCCTGATTTCTGGAGAAGGGGAAGTTCCTCTATGTTGGGCTTTAGGAACCCAGTTTTCAATCATTCTATGCCTCTACTATCTTCCAGAACACCCAAATCTTCTACATTCAGGAGACTAAAGAGGAGAGTGAAGGAAATTATGGCACATCTATTCTTTACCATCTGGAAGAGAGGCACACTATTTCTGTTAATATTGTCAGTATTTGGTCATAAAAAGAGAAAGGAAAAAAGCAGTGGCATGATAACTTTATATAAAAGGCATCTGAAAAAATTCTTAGCTGGGCAACTGATTCTTCTGACTATTTTATATGACAGAAATGGATGTAGAAATTTTTTGTGAATCACTAGTCACATTTGTAAAATCACCACAGTTTTCCTGAGCATAAATGACATATTTGAATAAAAGGAAATGTATTTATGTTCACTCATTCACATTTGCCTTTCATTTAATATGATTGTATCTATTCTCTGACTTGAAGATTAAATGTCATGTGCACTGGAGTTTTGGGGGTGTCATTTCATAACATATCCTCTACTCTACTTGGACCAGAAGCAAAGGTGGTATTTTAACGATCCATGTTGTTCTCTGACATTTCACTGAATCCTTTTTTACGTTTTGAAGCCTGATTTTAAGATACTAAACCTGTAACCTTGAGATTTGGGGAGAAGAAGCAAATAGTTTATTTGTATTAAGCTTCAGCTTTGGTATCTGTGTCATTACATCAGATCCCAGAAGCTCATCTCTGCCTCTGCTTCCTCAGGCTAGATTACTGAAAATCTCTTTTTGCTGGCCACTGAATAAACTGTTCTCTGAACTTTTTAAAATGTTCATTGGCTATTCTATCTTATCACTTCATATTACTAGTTCTGTATGCTAAATGCTTAATAAAGAAAATAATTTGAAGTTCCTGTTAACAAATAATATATATGCTCACTCAAAAATAAAATATTTCAATATAAATGGCATTAAAAACATCATTATTTTATTTTATTTTTTTCAATGAATAACTAAAACTGAGTTTTTACTGGATTTACTAACCTTACTTGTTTGAGAACATTCTAAATTTTCTTTTGGATACTCTATCAAATATTATTCATTTTAACTAACTCTTAAGAAAGACTAACTCAGCGTGATGGTGCATACCTGTAATCCTAGTTCTCTGGGGTGCTGATGAAAGAAAATTGCAAATTCAGGCCAGCCTGGGCAATTTAAGCTATGTAGATAAAACCTGTCTCAAGATAAAGAATAATAAAATGATAAATATATTTCAGTGAAAAGTCTCTGGATTTGGTCCTCAGTACCACAAAGAAAAGATACTGGTAGGATGTAAAAGCAAAAGATTTAAAAATCTATTTTAATATATGTGCAACATGAAATTTTCATCGTTATGAAATCATAACAGTGCTCATTCTAAAAATATTTTAGTGTATTTTTCCTGCTTCTTAATTTTGAGGATTTTTTCTTCTCTCTCTTCCTTTGGCCTATGCCAGAGAGCTGAGGCTGATAATAACTTGAAAATATATGAAAAGTTCTATAGCTGACTCCATAAAAAATAATTTTGGAGGTATTTGGGATGGAACCCAAGGCTTTTACACCGAGCTACAATTTTGTCTTTGTTGTTATTTTAAATTTTGAGACAGACACACTTAAATGTTAAACTGCCTCACTCAAACTTGTAATTTCCCTGTTTAGCCTCTGAGAGTTCTGTTATTGCAGGCATACACCACCATGTTCAGCTAAAACTAATGTCTTAAACATCCTAGGAGTCACAAAAGAACAGCCAGCATCATACTAAATGGCAAAGAACTAAAAGCATTCTTCCTAAAATTAGGAAAAAGATAAGTATCCACTATCATCACTTCTATGAAATACAGTATAAACTTAGCCAGAAAGGAAGAACTCAAATAATATTTATTTGAAGGTGACATGATACTCTATATAGGAGAATCAAAGAATTTTCCCTCAAAATCTTAGAATCAATAACCAACATCAAGAATTTAGTAAGATACAAGATCAATATACAAAAACCAATAGCATTTCTATATGCCAAAAATGAACTCATAAGAAGGAAATTATGAAAACAATATCACTCATAGTAGCTTTAAGAAAAATGAAATACCTGGGAGTAAACCTCAGGTATTTGAAAAAGGAGATTGAAGAAGAAATCAGAAAATGGAATGATGTCCTCAGCTCCTGGATAGGCAGAACCAATAATGTCAAAATGGCCATACTTTCTAAACTGTTATCCAGATAAAATGCAGTTCCATTTTATTTGGATAACAGATAATTCCAGAATGAATCCCAATATCTGCTGGGTACATACATGGGGACAGATCTTCCACATAATTATTTTATTTTGGATACTTAAATGTAAGGAGTCTTCATCACATACTTTCAGTTTTAAAATTTACAATTCCATATTCACATATTGACACATAGAAGTATTTCAATAAATATTTCAAACACACCTGCATGAATAGTAGTAAAAATATTTTCTTTTTGTAATTTACATTATTTGACTTCTGAAATGTCCACTATTCCTAGTACTTTTTCAAGCTCTGTGTGAATAAGTTCTAGTAAATCTAGTTTACAACGCCAGTTTTACATTTTTTATCCAGTTCAGGCTGAGGTAGCGTTGGTGCGTTCAGCTGTCCTTTTCTTCTTTTAGAAATATCATTAATGTTGCTCCCACCAACCTCTTTTTTGAGGTAGCCTGGCGGTACTTTGACATACATAGAAACAGCCCATAGAGTCACTTTTCTTTTCCAAGTGCCCTCTTTGTCTTCTTCAACTACTTCCAGACTTTCATGAACCAAAGCAATTTAGAGCCCTAGAATAAGGTAGGTATGGTAGGAATATTATGGAATGTAAGTTTTATGTAGTTCTGGTAAAATTAGCAATGAGAAAGAATCAAGAAAACAAAAACACTTCCAAGAGCAAAACTAATTTTTTTTTTTTTTTGCCTAACTAGGTTTGATTTATAAGTGATGAAGAATTGTATGAATTATATTATTGATCTGTTTAGGTTTCTAATGTCTGTTAATATTCTTGGATGGATTCGTTAATTCTCTTTATCAAAAATTAGTTTTTATAGGACTGACTCTTAAGAGTGATTCTTAATGTTACAATGTAGTATAAGTAGATGAAAATCTACTCATGAAAAATAACTGCTAAGACTTTAGTCATGATTATACCCTTTCATTAATTAAAGGCTGTTCAGCTGTGCCTATTGGTGCCATCTCAGAGTTTTTATAAGCAAAATTTGGTAGGTTACTATCCTCACAAATCAGCCAATATCAGAAGTCACTAAGTGAATTATTGCAATCATATATGTGCTGATAGGGAATTTTAGGGAATATTTAATTAACTATTAAGTTTTTATTAATAAATTAAAAATTCTCCTTGGAAATTGATTTTCTTAGTAGCTCTGTTCAGTATCAAAAGCCCAGATGTGTGTTTTACAAGCGATGGAGAGAAATTATAACAGTCTCTGAGGTTCTAATGCATTTTGAGCTCATTTTCTTTTTGGAAAGGGAAAGCAGCATCAAACCTTCTCTGCCTCTCCTGAGGAGTCTTTGTATACTCTCCCCAGTCCTGGTTCATTCTGCACTGTATCTTGTGCTAACTCCACAGCAGAGCAGGTTTCCAGGCAACCAGTAGCTGTCTGAGAGTGTCTTTGGCAACAGTACCTCATGATACTTCCTGTCATGATGTCTCCTGTTCAAGTGTCAGGGTCGGGGCACCAATGTGGTTGCCATAGTCACTCTTGGCAGTGATCAGTAGCTTCAAACTGAGAGTACAATGCTAAGTTCCTGAGGAAATGAATGAAATATGCCATTTCAGATATCATGTTTTAAGCTAAACAAAATTTTGATCAATATGATGAGATTTATACAATAAAAGACATGAAAATAAGAGTAATATTAATATAAATACTGAACTTGGTGAAATGTCTATAACATTTGCAAATGTCATGCTTAAGTTTTAGTGATCACTAATGTGTGTTTCTAAGGCAGTCACGTTATGCAATCACTGTAGTTATTTTACATATATTAGAACAAAATTCTTACATTGAAATTCTTTTAAAATGAATGTAAATCTTATATTTTTATATGCTCAGTAGTTCTACCTACATTTAGTAAGATTCATAAATATATGTATACATGCAGCTACTAGTTTATTACTTGAGTAAGTATTGTAATAGTTATAATAGCAGGGAGAGTTACTCTTTATCCCTTGATTACTATGTATCAGATCCTGTCAAGAACTAATTTAATCTTTACCAAGTTTCCATGAGATAGAAGGAATCCACTTCTTCCCTTTAAATCTGAGGAAATTGAATTGTGGAGAAGAAAGAAGCTTAAAGCCAGAAAGCTAATAAGAACAAATTTGGGATTTTAAAGCCACATCTCTTTGAACGTAAGCAAATATGACTTCAAAGGCAAGAAGTATAGAGAAGCCTTGGGTAGATAAAAGGAGCTTCACTTGAGAAATTATCTGCTGTAGAACCTCTTGTTTGCAGGCTTGGTTCTTAAAGTTGATTTCACATCAATCTAATGAAGAGTTGCCTGCCTGTATGACATAATGTGAGTTCAAGAAAAAGTCCAAAGTCTGACAAATCCTTTTCAAGGACTCATAGTGACCTGAGAGTCATTTTGTTGCATGCTGCTGGTGCTGTTTCAGGAATTAACACTATCCACAGCCATCAGCAAAGTGTTGTTCTGGGCATATGTAAGGAAAGTTCCCAAGTGTGACTTCCCTACAGATGGAGGCTGACAGGAAGGATAAATGGACAAGGGGAATATCATGGATTATAAAAAACAGAGAAAGGAATTTTAAAAGGAAATCTGAGACAGTGAACATAAATATATACTTTATGATTTTGTTAATGTGTTAGCTTTCAGCTGGTGTTTATAGAAGACAATTTATTTTTCATTATTATAAAATATTTATTGTATAACTCTGGCAAACATATACTATTTTTCTCATTCATTCTGATAGCAAGAGCATTTAAGGTGTACCCTTTTGGCAAATTTCAGTTATACAATAAAGTAGTTTTAGCCAGAGTCACATTACCATACATTAAACCTCCAGAACTTATTCACTTTCCACAAGTAAAACTATGCTTAATTTTTTCTTATTTTGCAAAAGTTTTAGACTTTTCTTGTCTCTGCTTTTCTGTGTCAATTTCAGAATCAGCTGTTAGATTTTATGAAAAGAAATTCCACTTAGATTTTTCAATGGAATTCTATTTCATTAGTACAGTGTATAAGAATTGACATCTTTATAACATTAAATCATCTTTTTCATCAATGTGTTATATCTCTTTAGTATTTTCATTTTCTTAGGTTTATTCACTTTTTTTCTAGTTTCAGCATAAACCAGTGCAACATGAGATTTATACCTAAATATTTAATTATTGTATGAAATTTTAATGAAATAGACATTTTTAATAGAATAGAAATTTAAAAACCAATTTTTCATTGCTAATGAATATAAATATGAGATTATTTCTTTTAGGTACAAAGTACAAATTGTATGTATTTATGTGGTACTATGTGATGATTTATTATATGTGTACAGGACTCCTCTCTTGTCTGTCGGGGATATATTCTAAAATCCTCAGTCTAAGCCTGCAATTGTGGAGTGTATTAAATCCTGTATAGTGTAGACTATGATTTTTTATATATAAATTTAAATTTCATAGATTTTATCCTATAAATAAGTCACAGGAGTAGATTAACAATAACTAAAATAAATCAGAATAATTATGATACACTAGTAAAAGTTATATAAATGTAGTCTTTCCATATCAAAATATCTTGGTATATTATATTCCCCTTTCTACCTGAGATGGTGAGAGATGATACAGTGTCTATGGGATTCATTTAGAAGTGAATGATGTAGGCATTGTGATATAACTCTAAGAAAATGGTGGTTTTCTGATAACACATCAGAAGGAGAATCTTCTCTGCAAGGCGATCCTGGGTCACTGGACCATGGTAATGGTTTGAGGAGGGGAAATGTTAGACTGAGGTTGATTAGGCGCAGCTGAAACAATGGGAAGGCAACTTCTGTATGCATTTGTAATGCATTCATCTTTTTTGTAAATACTTACAATCTACTCTCAGTATTTTTCAAGTATGCAAGATGATGATTGCTTTTCTGATATTGATGGTATAACTTGTGTCTTTATTTTATTTTTTTATTAGTACATGTTTGCAATACATGGTTTTTACCATCCTCTGGGGGAGTTGGTGTGTGTACATAATGTGCTTGTTTCTTTTTATAATCCCCTTCCCTTCTTTCCTTCCTTCCTTCCTTCCTTTCCTTCCTTCCTTCTTCCCTCCTTCCTTCTTTCCTTCCTCCCTCCCTTCCTTTCTCCTCCTCTAATTCCCCTTTCCCCATTTTCATTCTTGTTTATTTTAATAGTCTTAGTTCATGTTTAGGAGATATATGTTCACATTCATTGAGGTTATGAGCTCCTTGCATGTGGCAGCCTTCACTTAACCTATTTCCCCATTCCCTTCTCCTCACCCCTCACTCTTGAACTAATATCTAGAATATATTTTTAAAAATGTGTACTTAAAATTAAAGATCCAGGCAGAAATGGACAAGGGAAATGAACAGGCTCTTCACAGAGAAAGAAGTACAAATGGCCAACAAATATGTGAAAAAATGTTCAATACCTGTGGGAATTACAGAGATGCTATTAAAGCAGTGCTAAGATTTTGTCTTCCAGCAGAAAGTATGACAGTCCTTAAGAAATCAACAACAACAAATGCTCATATGACTGTGGTAAGAAAATAAAAGGAACTGCCCTGCATTTTTTCTGGCAATGTAAAGTAGTACCACCGTTATGGAAATCAGTATGAAGATTCCTCAAAGAACTGAATTTGAAAATCCCATATGATCCCCTATCCCCTGGACCACTTCTCATCGGCAAGAGAACCATTTCTTATCTCCTTCAATCTTGCCTTTTTTTCTCTTAGTTTTCACTTTGTCTTATTCAAATGAGAGATACCATATGGTGCTCAAGCTTGTGTATCTGGTATATTTCAAGCAACGCTATATTATCCAGATGCATGTATTTTCCTCCAAATATCCCAAATTTGTCCTTCCTTATAGCTGAGTAGTATTCCAGTTATATATAGATATCACATTTTCTTTATCCAATCATCTGTTATGGGTATATAGGCTATTTCCAAGATTTTGCTGTAATGAATTGTTTCATACCACTGTAGTATGATATTTTAAGCCCTTTGAGGAGCATACCTAGAAGTGGGATCACTGGGTCATACGGGATTTTTAATTTCAGTTCTTTGAGAAATCTTCATACTGATTTCCATAATGATAGTACTAACTTACTTTTCCAGAAAAAAAATGAAACACGGTTCCTTTTTTTTTTATCTTTTTACCACAGTCATATCAGCATTTGTTGCTGTTGATTTAAGGATCGTCATACTTTCTGCTGTTAGGCAAAATCCTAGCACTGATTTAATAGCATCTCTCTAATTCCCACAGGTATTGAACATTTTTTCACATATTTGTTGGCTATTTATATTTTTTCCTCTGTGAAGAGCCTGTTCATTTCCCTTGTCCATTTCTGACTGGATCTTTAATTTTAAGTACTCAATTTTAAAAAAATATATTCTAGATATTAGTCCTTTGTCTGAGGAGTATCTGGCATTTCCCCCCTAGTCTGTAGGTTGTCTCTTCACTCTACTAATTGGTTCTTTTGCTGTACAGAAGATTCCTAGCCTGATATAATCCCATTTGCTGATTGCTACTCTTATTTCTTCTACAACTGAGTTTCTGTTTAGAAAATCCTTTCCTACACTTATGTCTTCAGATCACATACTGTCAGTCCTTCTGCTTTGCTCTTGTTTCCCAAAATTCGTTTTGCTCTTCTGGGTCTCTCCTAGTTCCACACATATTTTAGGATTGTTTTTCCTAGCTCTGTAATGTATGCTGTTGGTATTTGGATTGGTACTGTATTGGATCAGGATAACAATTCAGGGAGTATGGCCATTTTGACATTACTGTTTCTACCTGTCCAGAAGCAGGGGACATCATTCCATTTTCTGATGTCCTCTTCAATCTCCTTTTTCAAAGTACTTTAGTTTTTCTTGTACAGGTCTTTCACTTCCTTGATTAGGCTAATTTCCAGGTTTACTTGAAGCTACTGTGAATGGTATTGTTTTCATAATTTCCTTCTTATGGGTTCATTTTTGGTGGACAGAAATGCTAATGCTTTTATGTGGTATGTGCCACTGCATTGCTGATGTCGGTTATTAATTCTAAAGGTTTCGGTCGGAGTTCTTTGGTTTTTCTACAGAGAGTATCATGTTAAATTCCTCCCTCCTTACATGTACTCCTTTTATTTTTTCCTGATTGCTCTGATTAATATTTCAAGTGCTGTGCATTACAGAAGTGGTAATAGTGGACACTCTTGTCTTATTCCTGATTTTAGGGGGAATGCTTCTTTTCCTCATTTAGTATAATACTGGCTGCTGGTTTGTCATAAATAGATTTTATTAACTAGAGATATGGTCCTGGTATACCTATTCTCTTCAGGGTTTTTATCATAAGGAAGTTTTATTGCCTGTCTTTTTATTGTAAGGAAAAGAAAAATAAATAATAAATACAATGGTATATATTGCATATTGTTATCTTCAAAGTAGATAATGTTTGATAATGTTGAATGTTGATAATGTTGAACAGTTTATGAAGATAAATTGTTATCTTCATATTACAAGACACAGGTATGAAAAATTGATTAAACAATAGGCATAAAACTTTCCTTTCAATGAGCTAAGAGCAGTTAGTAGAATAACTACCTTAACTATCTTATGTGTATATACATATATGTACATATATATATTTATTTATTTATCTATTTTTCCTTTTCCCTTCCTCTTTTCCTTTCCCCCCTTCTAGTTTCTCTTTCCTTTTGAACACTTTCTTCCTATTTCACAATATCTAATGTACATTTGGGGTTTTATTTTCTCTTTCAGTTTCTTTCACTAGGGAGACACTGCAATGTTTACACATATGAGACTCATTTATTTCACTTACGAGCATGGACAAAAGTCGCATCCATTTCCCTATAAATGTCTCAAGTTTATTCTTCTTTATAGCTGAGTAGTACTCCATTGTATAAAAATACCACATCATTATTGTACTTTCCTTGGTTGGTGGGCATTTGGGTTGTTTCCAAGCTTTAGGTATAACAAATTGTGCTGCTATAACCATGGGTGCACATATATCGCTGTGGTATGTTTTTAATTCTTTTGGGAAAATACCCAGAAGAGGAATAGCTGGATTGAATGGGACCTCCAATCCTAATTTTTTGAGGAATCTCTAGACTGATTTCCAAAGTGTTTGTACCATCTTTTGCCTGTCTTAAGTCATTTATTTCTAATAGATTTGTGGATTCGATGTGAATTCTTAAATACAAATCAACACGTGGTCTAAGAAAGAAATGCAATTATATTTCTTATATTCCAGTCTGTATGGCTTTTAGTTTTCTTCTTTTCTAACGTTGCATTTGCAAGAATATCCAGCATGATATGGATACAGCTGGTGAAAGTGGAGGTCCTTGTCTCGTTCTTAATCCTACAAGAAACACACTAAGTCTTTTGCCTGTCAGTTGTAGATACATGTAAATATTCAGCAGAGTGATTAGGTTCCATTCAATTCCTAGTTTGTTAGGAAGTTTTATTAGCAGTTTAAGCATTTCATTTTCTTGCCTGTGTTGAGATGATTTTGAGGATTTTATTCATTAGTCTAGTGTTAGATGAATTATTAGATTGGTTTTTTTCAAAGTTGAAACAGCCTTGCATTCTTAAGATAACACCCACTCAGAGGACATTTAACATCCTTTTACTAGACTTCTGGGCTTAGTTCCTAGTATTTTATGGAAGGTCTGTGTCTATAACTACAGCAGATATTAGTCTGTCTTTTTATTTTCCTGTGTTTCCATCTGATTTGGTGTAGGTTACTATTTGTAGCATAACATGATTCATGTAGTTTACCCCCTCACTTCTGTTCTTGAAGATCTTTGTGACTTTGCTATAACTTCTTCCTCAGAAGTTTTGTACAATATACTGTTAAACTTGGGCTGGAGATCCTCTCTTGTAAAAGTGTTTAAACTATTAAATCTGTTCCTTTAATAGATATAGGAATATTCAGGGTAGATACATATTCTATCTTCAGTGATTTTTAGTACTTGTTATTTTTAAATAAATTTAACCAACTCCTCTAAGTTGTTAATATACAGTCATAAAGTTATTCATAATATTCAGTGCAGAAGGCAGAACTCTAAAACAGCTCCCAGTGATACTACTTTTAAATTATTTTCTATTCTCTGACTCCTGTGGATCGTTGTTCCTGTGATCTTGTATTACTGGAGGTTTACTAACTTTTTTACAAATTAATTATAAGAATCAGATAAGGCATCATGAGAAGCCACTTTGAAGATATCAATATGTAATACAACCACCATTGTTAATTCCCTACCACTTTGTTTGTAACTCTGTATTGTCTGTATTGTGCTTGTGATATGTTGTAAAATGTTGTATGTCTGTTAATGTTTCCTTCCTTTTATCCTTAAAATAAAAAAAAAAAAAGAATCAGATAAGGCAAAAAATATTGACTCCTAAGATAACAAATATTCATTTCCAGCATCTATAAGAAATCAAATAACACTGTAAATATTTCTTGTAATTATTCAACAAATATACGTATAAAGTTATAGCAATCTTGTTGGCCATAGTTCCGCTGTCAAAGCTAAGTCTCCAGCAGAAGTGTCACTTGACTTACACAGATGACATCATACTTGGCCTGTTACCCATTGAAGAGACATTTATTTATCGTTGTTGGCACCATTCTCTCCTCTTTCTTCCTCTTCTTGGTAGAATAATAACACAGAAATCCCACTCCCCCAGCTTTGGACAATCCAAATATTCCCTTCTGGTGCAGAAAATAGGTTGACTTGTACTGAGAACTATTATCAATTTAAGTATGCAGAGATTTGCACTTGTCTTGATACTGGATCACTTGGCTTTTACAAAAGATTTTTACTGTGAGTCAAAATTTTGAATTAAGTGAAAAATTTTGCTTTATGTCTAGACAACAGCAAAGTACAAAGTGGCATTCGTCTTCAACTGGATTAGGTATAAAAGGACAGAATATTTGCAAATGGTTTTAGGTGGTGGCAGTATGTTTTCAACTACAGGATCAGATCTAACAGACCTAATGAAAACTGATTATGCGCATGGTATCCCACTGTGAATTGCTTACCACCTTCTCTCTAGTTTCAGGTCAGAGACAAGGAAGGTTTCAACTCTAGGAGTTTTAAGCAATATTGTTTATGATTAATTATAGTCTACTGCAGTTATACATTTTAGCTACGATCAAAATTGAGAAGCCTGCTTTTCACTTAAGGCTATTCCAAAGATCTTTCAGCAGAATTGGAAAAATCTGAAACATTAAAAAAAAGCAAGTAAAATTCATCAAACTATTATGTCATCCTTTTTGGGGGGTATTCAGGGCAGAGAGAATGAGAGAGCGTGAGAGAGAGACTCATTTCTCACTGAAACTGACATACAATCCAGCCAGCACCATCATTTTGCTGCTGTTTTTCCTTTCCAAATAGAATATGTGACTTAAATTGAAAAGAAAGTTTGACAAACTGATAATGAGAATATTTGTGGACTTCTGCTTTTGCAGACCTCAGGTATTTGACAATAAAAACCAAACAGGACATATAGATTCCAACATGTCAAAGGATGTTGTATTTTTAAAAACTATATTAGTAATTTTCAAATCACCTGGAAACCCATGAATTTCTATCTAGGACAGGTGTTTGATCAAATGATTGTCATGCTGTATAAAACTGACTGGGGCAACCCTGGGCATTGAATTGACTTTGACTTAATAAGAACATGTCCTGGTGTCAGTGATTCTCTGTTAAGAAATCCTTGGAGGTAGGCAGAAACTGAAAGTTAGGCTTAGTTGGAAATATATTAGGAGTGGGCAGAAAACTTAAAGCATTTCTTCTTTACCCGTCAGTAATTTACCAGACAGAAGCCTTCTGTGTGACTCTTTACTCAAAATGAATCCTTACTGTGAATGTAAAATAAGTAAATGATTCTCTCTTCTCCCTTAAAACATTTCTGTTATGCTACATAAAGAACAAAATCTGTTCAAAATTACTGTACACATGAGCAAATCTATTTAGCTTTGAAAAGCATTTTAAGTATAATTTCCTAAATATGCTATTATACTTTTTTCAGCAAAACTGTCGGTTATATAAGTGCAGCCGAATTTGAGATGTGCACACATATGTCCATACATACACATGCAGAAACACACTCGCCCCGTGCAGTTCTGCTTCTGCGCCTGAAACCACAGCTCTCTTCTGTCTTAGAACATGCTCTGGCAAAGTCCACAAAAGCAACCTGGGGCCATGCAGCCTGCCAGCACTGCTGACTTTAAATAAGCATCAGGCTGCCATGGGAGGCTGATGAAAAGCCACTCAACACTCTAAGGGCTCACTGGGGAGGTCCATGTTTATGTTTCCTCAATTCATAGTATCATCACTTTCAGGAATAACCATGTTTCCGGGGGAAGGGGTATCAAGAGGTAGGAACCCCACCCTTGGATTTAACGTGTTCATCTTTAATATTGTTACACTTGTTTACTCTCAAGCATAGGCTTATGATTAAGAAAAGCTGTTTTAGGTATCAATATATGTCCACAGTACATAGTGATTACAGTTACCTTGGGGAGTTGGTAAATGTGCACATCTTAATTCTCTCTGTTTAAATCCCTTACCTCTCTCCTTTCTCCTTGCCTCCTCCATCTCGCAGTCCTCCTTTCCATTTCCAGAAGCTGTATTTTCATCCTCATTTTCCCTTCCATTTTTTATCCTCTTTCCCTCCCTCCCTCTACCTCCATTTCTTATTCCTTCATCCATTTGAAAAAGATCTATTTCCTATTTATTCACCAGCTCCTTTGTTCCTCCCTCTCTCTATCTATATCTATATCTATGTTTTTTGAGTTTCTTGTGTAAGAGAAATGATGCAAAACTCTACATGTCTGTTCCATGTCATGGAATATTATATTCTAAAGTTGTGTTCATTTGTGTATGGATGCCTAAAGTTTATTTTTATGGCAGGGTAGTACTCCATTATATATAAATATGACATTTTCCTTATTCGTTTACCTGTTGATGGACACATGGACTGTTTCCAAAATCTAACTATTACAAATTGAGCTGCCCTCAACTCAGGTATGCATGTATCCCTGCAACATGATGACTTTAACTCTTTGTGGGAAAATTTAGAAGAGGAATAACAGGGTCAAATGGGATTTCTGCTTTTAGTTTTTGAGGATGTCCACACTGATTTCCATAGTGCTCGTTGTAGTTTACACTCGGAAAAACAGTGTAAAACACTTTCCTTTTCTCCACACCTTCACCAGCATTTGTTAACATTTGGTTTCTTGAGGATAGCCATTTTTTTCTGGAGTAAAATGATATCTCAGTGTAGTTTTAATTTGCATCTCTCTAGTGAACGACTATGTTAAACATTTTTCCATGTATTCGTTGGTCATTTATACTTCTGAGAAATTTCTGTCCATTTCACTTGCCCCTTTCTTTGAGACCTGTGAGGGGTTGCCAGCTATTTTCAGATAGAGGACTAACCTCTAGAATATATCAGCAGCTCAAAAAAAGAGAATTTTTTAAGATTAGCATACAGAAAGGACCATGTCAAATAGTCCACAAATGTGTAACAGAGTATGCATCACAGCCAGTACATTAAGTAAATTAAAAGTAACTTTTCTAAAAATAAGTAAAAGATATTTTCATCAAACTTTACAACCTAGTAAAAAAAAATAGATTTCTATCTGCAAGTATCAGTCCATGTGGTCTTCATTACAAGATTTTACTCTCTGAGTCTCAGAATTTTGTGAAGGTCACTTTCTCAAAGAATGACTCTTCAGAAACCTGTTGGTTTGCACAGCAAGGCATGCTCATACACTACTGTCAAGGGTTTATGTGACACTGGTGGCTTCAGATACCCAGAAGCAGGGTTGTTGCCTTTGTGATTTCTCTGAGGAAAGTCTACATTTTTGTGAGGCCAATCGGGATGTCACAAACAACTTTGGAAGTGTACAGGAGGCTCTTAAGAATGCCTTCCAACAGGTTTCATGTCATAAAAACTAAAGGAAGTGAGATTTTGTATCACAAACAGTTGTTCAGGTTGCAGTTTCTTAGGTTATACTGGGTGAAAGAGATGTAGTTTCTGTGCAAGGAGCCACACAAGGCACAGCAGTGGGTAGAGACCGACAGTGAGAAGGACAAAACTTTCCTGCAGTGGCACGTTCCCCCACTTTCCCACCCTACCTGTCTCTAAAGTAGTGCTCTGTGCAGCAGAGCACTACTAAGTTCATCTGCACCGCAAGTACTGCTACTACGTGACACATGTACCAGGCCCGAAAAGAACCTTGCAAGTGAAGCCTGTGCTATCATTTGGCAAATGCAAGGACTCAGAGGACACCAGGGACGCTATGGCCATCTCCTCAGTAGTCTCCACTGCTTCAGAAGGCAGGAAATGCTTACATTTTAGGTGTGACAAGATGCTGCCAGGAAGAGGCATGAACCACCAAGCTCTCTGAACAATTCCCTTCAAAATCATATACAGAAGTGATCCTTGAGTTGAGTCATTCCTTAACAGATTCAAAGGCTATGGTTTGGAACCACAGTGTGAGTGTGAGTGTGAGTGTACTTTTCACTATTTGGAATTTTCTGTAGACCATGGTGCTGGCTCCTGGGTCAAGGCCACCATGGGTACCACAAGGCAATCAGTACCACAAGGATTCCTATACCTGCCAGAGCATGTGTCCTGACCTCTTCCTTTCTTTGCCAAGGCAGCTGGCTCTCAGAAGAGTGGAGGTGAGTCCAAATTCTCTTCTTTATTCATCCCTGAAAAATTTTCAGCATTGGGCCAAGGAACTCCCTATTACACTCAGCACATGGTAAGGTTCTCCTATTTCTGCTGGTCAGGGGGAAGCATGGCCATTGGACCCACTTCAGGAAAGGAGCAAGTTTATGGAAGGAGTACCAGGAGAGCCAGGGCTTGGGGTAGTGCTAGCAGGGTCACTGGTCTGTGGCTGCACTCCTTTGACTTTCCCTGTCCTGTCTTCTGAGCTTTTAACGTGGTGGGTGTTTTTGTTTGCTAAGATTTGTGTTCTCTTCTTCCTGTCCTCCTGCACCCATCACATCTCTTCTGCCTATGCCTGCAGCCCCTTCAACTCATCCGCTTGTTCTCCGGCACAAAACAGGTATACTTCACCTTGATCCTGCTCAGGGACTTGAAGGCATTTCTCACACTGAGGTTCCAGTTCTTACCTCACCCTTCCCCCTTGACCATGAGCTCTGCCTCATCCGTGTGCATGTAGCCTTTATGGTGGAGCATGTGATGACTTAGCAACATACCAGTGGGTTCTCAAAAAGGAAGAACATCCTCTGCTGGCTGTTACCTTACTTGGTGTTTCTGTCAGTTCCTGGGCATGGATCCATTCTTTGAGTTGCAGTCTAGACTCTCTAGGCCCTCCAAGTTAAACTTTTCCAGTGATCTTATCTAGCTTTCTAGCTTTTGTTTGCATGCATTGAGCCAGAAGACCATATTTTTCATTGGCTCATAAGCTGCCTTTGTCTTTTCTGAATCTGGTATGTGTCTTACCACAGCATGGCCAGCAACAGGGATACAGAGTGAAGAGGAGGCCGTGTAGAGCATTGTTGATCATCTGCTACCTCTACTTACCCTGCTTCACAAGGTCTGAGAGCCCCATCAATACTTCCCACTGGTTTTTCAGTTCTCAGAATAGATGGCAAGGCCCTCCTAATGTTGCAGAAATCAGGATTCTGTTTCATATAAGTCCAATTCCTCTTCATTGTAGGGCTTCTCAGGATTTTTCAGGAACTTCCTTTGGAATTTGTAAGTATCTCCAGTGCTTCTCAATATAATGGCTAGCTGTGCAGTAGTGGATATTACTATGGTCTTGCTTCACTGTTAAGTGCAGCCCTTGCAGACCTCCTTGAGATGCTTGAAGTAACCACTGCTGTTTCTGACTCCTCACTGATATCTGTCCCTAGGCAGCACACATTCTCCGAGTGCTCAGGCACTTCAGCAAGTACCCCCTTCTGCTTGTTGCTTGTCATGGTAGGTGCTGCAGCAATCCTCCCACAGCTCTTTCTGATGGGTAGGCACCAGGTTTATCTGTCCGCAGTCGGGTCTCACTGCCAGTCCTTGTTAGAGGCTTCCAGGATGTGGCTGACATCCTGGACCTTGACTCCTGGTTCCTGGCAGTCCAGGGGTGCACTGTTCCACAAGGCTTCTGGAAAGACCATGCTGCTATGCCTGGTCAGTCTACTGATGGCCAGCTGTCCCTCACTGAGCTGGGTGGCAAGGTTCTTCAGAGCTGCAGTCCTATTCACTGTTGTTGGCACTGACTGAGGACTCTGATTTATTTCACTTAAGATTATGGTCTCAGGGTGCATCTATTTAGCAAAAAAAATCTCAAGTTTATCCTTTTTTGTGTGTCAGAGAAGTACTGTATTGTATAAAAAATAGCATCTTCTTTTATTTAGTACTCTTTGATGGGTATTTGGATTGCTTCTAACATTTAGCTATTACAAACCATGCTGCTAGAAATATGGGTGAATAAATATGCTGTGGATGTTTTTAATTCTTCTGAGATACCCAGAAGGGGAATAGCTGGGTCAAGTGGGACCAATAATCCTAGTTATTTAAGGAATCTCCATATTGATTTCCACAGTGATTGCAGCAGTCTACACTCTCACCAACAGTGATAAAAATGATGTTTACCCTTCTTTATAGCTGAGTGGTACTCCATTATATGAAAATACCACATCTTTTTTATCCATTCCTCAGTTGTGGATATTTGGGTTGTTTTCAAATTTTGCTATGACAAATTGTGCTGCTATAAACATAGCTATACATATATCACTGTGGTGTGACTGTTTCAGTTCTTCTGGAAAAAACCCAGAAGGGGAATACCTGGGTTAAATGGAACCTCTAATCCTAGTTTTTTGAAGATTCTCCAAACTGATTTCCATAGTGGTTGCACCAGTCTACACTCTCACCGACTGTGGTGAGGGGTTCCTTTCTTTCCACAGCACCTCCAGCAGTTACTGGTTGATTTCTTGATGATAGCCATTCTTTCTGCGGTTAGGTGGAATCTCAGTGTTGTTTTAATTTGCATCTTTCAAATGACCAATGATGATGAAAATTTTTTCATGTATTTATTATTTGTATTTCTTTATCTGAGAAGTGTATGTTCATCTCAGATGCCTAGTTTTTTTTTTTTTAAATAAAAGGAGGAAAACATTAACAGTTTTTCTGTTTTACTTTTTTGTTTTGCATTTTTGGATCATTTATTAAAAATTTAATTAGTGATAGATACTTAAAAGCATGCTTCCACCTGGGTTACTAGCTGGTTAAAATATCAAATTTGGTTTTCTCATAGGGTATCAAAAATTGTTAACATGATTAAATAGAAATCCATAGAGTGGGGAGAGATCATTGTACATGACTCCAGTTGATGAATAAGAAAGCAGCTGCCTGGAATAACATTAATCAGTTCTTGTTCATTGATGGGAAGTCCCAATGATCTCTATAGACTTATTGGAGGCATCCCAATAATTGTTATTGAAATATATTATTGTAGTATGTTTATATTGCTCACTCAAAGGATTAAGTTTTCTAGACTATAAGGATTTTAATTTAAAGATGTTCTTGTACAAGGGTTTTCATATGGCTGTGACAACTGATTGTTATTAACCTCATGGTGTACTAACTGTATTCATGCCTCCAGATGTATAGGTCATTCAAAATGTAAAACAAGGACTGTTTATAGTGTTAGAATTTTCTTTCAGATTCAGACCTCTGGCTTTAACAAAAAAATTATGTGATGTATATCCCATTAAAGGTCAACAAGTTAGGTAAAAGTTTCTTAGGTATTAGACTGAGATGACTAATAAAAATGTTACGCTATGTCAAAAGGGAAATTTCAGGATGCTACAAAATGTCATCATGATTGTCATGCTGCAATATAATTTATGGCTTTTGATTTCTAATTTCCTGTATAAAATATGTAACAGTATTCCATGTGGTTTCAAATATTAGAATATCCATGTTTGTTAGAAAATAACTGTTCCATTTTATATTCTAAGGTGCATACTATTTACATAAGATAGTGATATTAAGCTTACTGCCTTCATTACAATGCAATGTCATCAATCTTCTCTTCTGGATGTTCAATGACTGAGGGTAGTAGATTGAAAATTAGAGAGATTGATTGGCTAAGAGGATTGTTATGGTTGAAACATTGTGTCAACTTGGGGAGTCTAGAGGTTTGGCTAAGTGACTCAGCAGGAAGCCAGGATACTTACTTTGTATACATCCTGAGCCTGTGGAAGAGGAGGGCATGGAGATTGTGTGAGAGCTACACGCCCCTTAGGTGGGGGTAGCCTGTTTACGATGTAAGGCAAGAAAAAAGCTGCTTGCCACCATTCCTTCAGTTTGCTCTGGCTGCTTTGCTGTTCGGCTGCCATTTCCCCCTTTGCTCTTGTTGCTTTGCTACCTTCTGCCTCGGAGCCAGCCAAGTATGGACTAAAACCTCCACAAACTGTGAGCCAAATAAACCTTTCCTTCCTTCATTTTGGGTGTTGGGTATTTTGTCTCAGCAACGAGAGAAAAGTAACTAAGACAAGGATAGACAGTGTTTGGTCCTCGCCCTCTAAGGTCGTGACGACCCAAGACATAAGAGAAGCTCTGCTGTGATATCCTGTAACTTGGTTGTGTCCCTGATCTTCTGGTCAAGAAGACTGTGGGACCTCAGAGGAAAGTGATTCAATCGTGTATTGTGTGCCTAAGGAGAGTCACCAGGAGAGAAAAGAAATCTCCTAAGAAAGCAATAGAAAGATAGAAAGCAATTTGATCAAGCAATGGCCATGACGCATCCAGATGGCTGACAGTGACAGAAAAACTAAGAAGTACTTTGTATGGTTCCGAGGTAAATCCTGAGGAGACCTAATTGACCTTGATGGATAGCAAAAAATTAATTAATACAGGTCTCACTTTTACTTGGTATTCAACACTCAGCAAAAAGTATAAGCATAAGAAAGAAAATTGTCTGCAGAAGTCCTCCACATGCAGCTCCTCCAGCTTCAACTGAACACCCATCACTTGCAAATTCAAATGGAAAAGGGGAGGTGTAACAAGCCACTGAAGCTGGAAATTATCACATATGTGGGGGAGAGTTAAGGGATGTCTGAGAACAAAGATGTCCTGAGGCAAGTCACATGCACAAGCTGTTTCAGTCCAGACAACACCAAGACACAAGATAATCTATGCAATCAGTTGCTAGGCAAAAAGGATGACATATGACATCTAATTACCAAATGTATAAATAAATGTATATGGTGGTTAAGCAGTTCCTTTCCTGCTATCCATAGAGAGGGCTCCACTTGACCTCAGCTTTCTGTTTCTTATCTTTATTTCTCCAACCTCTCACCATCCTTCCACTGGGAACTTCTAGAGCTGATTAGGCTGCAGCATTTATCATGAATAGTGCTGGACTTTGTCAAACGCTTTTTCTGTATCTATTGAGATGGTCCTGTGATTTTTGTATTTGGCTGGGTTAATATGGTATACTATATTTACTGATTTGCATATGTTGAACTATCCCTGCATCCCTGGGATGAATACTACTTTGTCATGTTGTATAATCCTCTTGATGATTTACTGCATTCTTTTTGCCAATGTCTTGTTGAGGATTTTTGCATCTATATTCATTAAGGGGATTGGTTGATAATTCTGTTTTGGTTGGGTCCTTCTCTGGTTTTGGTATCAGAGTGATACTTGTTTCCAAGAATAATTTTAGAAGCATTGCTTCCCTTTCAATTTCATTAAAGAGTTTCAGCACTAGTTGCATTAGAACTTCTCTAAATTTCTTGTAGAATTTAACAGAAAATCCATGAAGCCCTGGGATTTTCTTTGTTGGTAAGTTTTAGTTACATTTTTAATTTTATGGATATTAGGTTATTTAGAATTTTTATATCATCTTGATTCAGTTTTGGCAATTCATATGTGTCTAGGAATCTGTCCATTTCTTCTCTGTTTTCCATCTTATTAGAGTATAGGTTCTCAAAGTAGATACTGATGATTTTCTGGATTTCCACAGGATATATTTTGATTTCATTCTCTTTGTTCTTATTTGCTTGAATTTGAGTCTTTTCTTTCCTCTTTTTGATAAGGCTGGCTACGGGTTTATCAATTTTATTTAATATTTCAAAGAATCAACTGTTCAATTCACTCTATTGTTTTTAATCTCAACTGCATTAATTTCTGCTTTTTATTTATAATTTCATCTTTCATATGAGCTTTGAGTTTCATTGATTCTTCTAGTTCTACAAGCTTGAGGGTCAACATTAAATTGTTTGTTTGAGCTCATTCTGTTTTCCTGATGTGAGAATTCACAGCTATAAATTTCACTACTACGACTGCTTTCACTTTCCATAAGTTTTGATGTATTGTATCAGTAATATCATTTAGTTTTACATAGTATTTATTTCATTTTAATTTCCTTTATGACCCACTGGTCACTCAGGAGGGTGTGATATAATTCCCATTGGTTTATCTAGTGTTTGTGGTTTCTTTTGCCATGATTTCCAATTTTATTGCACCATGGTCAGGTAATATGCATGGAATAATTTCAGTTCCTCTGCATTTACTTAAGCATGTTCCATGGGCTAATATGAGGTCTATTTCTGAAAATATCCCATGTGCCTCTGAGAAGAATGTACATTCTGATACTGTGGGGTGGAACACTCTGTAGACATCTACTAAGTCCATTTGTTCATAGGTTTGTTTCAATTCTAATATTTCTTTGTTAAGTTTTTGTATAGTTGATCTATATATTTGTGAAAGTAGAGTATTAAGGTCCCCATTACAACGGTGTTAGTGCTTATTTGATTTTTCATGCTTGTTAATACTGGTTTTCTCTAGTTGGGTGCACTAGTTTTGATGCATATATGGTCATGATTGTTATTTGTTATTTTTGCAGTCTTCCCTTTACAAGTATGTAGTTACCTTCTTTGTCTCTTTTGATCCATCTTGGCTTGAAGTTTACACTGTCTGAAAATAGAAATGCTATTTCTGCTTTGTTTGGGGATTATGGCACATGGAGTTTTGCATCCAATGAGTGTCAGTCTATGAATTGGTTTTTGAGTTAAATGTGTTCCTCGAATGCAGCATATTCTTTGATCTTGCTTCTTGACCCTTTCTGTCAGTCTATTTCTGTTGACTGGGAAATTGAGACCATTTACATTGATAGTTATAACACACATGCACTGGTTTATCTTTGTCACATTATTTTCCTGCTGTTGGTTTCCTACTTTTCTCTTCTGTTTAATTGCTTGCCCTGCTTGGTGGTTTCTTTCTGTTGTTGTTGCTCTTGTCCTTGGAATTGTGGTTGCTTTCATCTGTCTAGACCTATCTTTCAATACCCTTTGTAGTGTTGGTTTGGTGGTAATGAATTTCTTCAGATATGTATTGGCTTATCTTTCTAATACCATTTTCTTGTTGTTTGTTCCCTGTCTTTCCCCTCTGTTATATTGCGTGCCCTACTTGGTGGCTTCTTTCTATTGGTATGCTCGTGCTTATGGTCTTCATTTTCTCTTTCTAGTGTATCCTTCAGGGGATTATGAAGACCTGGTTGGTTGGTCATGAATTTCTGTTTCATGGAAGTATTGTATTTCTCCACTGATTTTGAAAGATAGTTTCATGGTGTACACCAATCTAGTTTGGAGGTTGTTTTCTTTTATGGATCGAAACACCTTACTCCAAGCTCTTCTTGATTTGAAAGTTTGTGTTCAGAAGTGTGCCATGATTCTAATGTGCTTTCCTTTATAGGTGATTTGTTTTCCTTTTCTCTAATTACTTTCAATATTCTTGTGCTGAATTTCTGAAATCTTGACTATTATATGCCCTGGTGTACATTCATTTTGGTGATGGCTGTTTAGATTTCTATATATTTTATTTATTTGCATGTCAAATTCTGTATTCATGTTTGGGAAGTTTTCTGCCATTATTTCTATGAAGTGGTTTTTTATGTTATTTATGCCGTTTCCAGCTTTCTCACGGACTCCAATCAATCTTATGCTGTTCTTCTTTGCTTCATTCTGTAAGTGCTGGATTGATTTTTAATGGTCTCTTGCTAATTTTAAAATATATTTCTTTGCATAGTCTCTAGGAATCCTGTCTTCTAAATCTGATATTCTACCTTTGCCTTCATTCAATCTGTTGTGTATACTTTCAGTGGCACTTTTAATCTCCTGGATTTCTGTTTGGATCTGTTTCATGGATTTAATTTCTTTCTTATATTGGGAATTCATGGTTTCAATCATTCTCCTAAGCTCTCCTGGTTTGTTAAACTGTGTCTGCTCTCATGTCTTTCACTTTAAACATCATTTCCTATTGTTCCTGAGATAACTTTTTCTGTAGAATCTTCCATTTGTTTTTCAATCTCTGCTGCTATCATTTTAGAAAGTTCTAGTGTTTGGCTTCTGATTTCCTGTATCTCATCATGCTATGGACTTGTTATGGGTGGGTTGAGTGTCTGAGGTTGCATTTTAATTCTGAATCTTGCCATTTTCTATTTTATTTTGTTTTCTGTGTAAATGATTGCTGATTTCTTATAGTAGTTAGCTTCACCACTAGTATCAAGGCTTTCCTAGGAAATGTCTATTCATCAGGGATGTCTTCTAGATGTAGGTGGTTCTGGGTCTTTATATTTATCCCAGGTACCTACCTTCTCAATTTATTAGGAGTGAGAAGTTGTTGTCTATTTGACTTAGCACCAAGTCCTTTGATACTGGACTATGGTGATGGTTATGACCTTATACAATCACCATGTTGTCATATAAGGGAGAAAAACTGATTATAATAAGAATGACATCCTGGCTAAAGTAGTACACTTAGCAATAACAATAGCATCAAGTAATGCCTAGCTACTGATAAACTGTGGCAACTATTAACCTGATACATTAAACATAGGAGCAAATCCTACAGTTATATAATAAAAATCCAGTATATACAGGGAACTTGTATGAAATGATTTTCTCCTCAATTGACTGAATTTACCCTATTGGGTTGGAGGATTAAGAAGGATACAGAACAAGATAGAGAGATGAGTGAGGTCAAATATAGTAGAAGCAATATTGCAGGGCAAAGTTTGATCACTTAAGTTTTGGGAAACTGAGGACAAATTAGAGAAAAAATGAAAGAGAAAACAAAGGAGTATTGAAGTGAACCCGAAGGAGAAGTAAATATGCTCGCTGACATGAAAATATCATGAAATCAAGAAAGACAGCTGAGGAATGAGAAAAAGAAGTAAAGTAGAAGAAAACAAAAACAGAGATAAGAAACCTAAACAGTGAAAAAAGAAAAATAAAAGGAAAAAATAAACAAAACAAAAATAACTGCAACAAAACAAAACAAAACAAAACAAAACAAAAACAACCCAATCAGACAGAAAAAGGAAAACCAATCAAACAAAGGAAAAAGTAGCAAAGTTCCTCTGGTGTCTACAGTTCTGTGGTGGTCTCCAAGTTGGATCCCAGAAACGTGTTGTCTACTCCAACCAAACTTGCGGTGGGATTATGTGTCTGTATTCCTAAACACACATGATAGAAATAGAGATATATAGTTGGTTTTTCAAACTCTTTCTGATTTGGAGTTCAGAGTAATACTAGCTCCATGAAATAAATTGTGAAGTATTTCTTTTTCTTCTCTTTTTGAGAAAGAATTATGTAGAATTGATATAAATACTATACATTTCTCAGTGAAACCACCTGGGCTAAAAGAGTTCTCTTTTTTGGATTTTAAATTTATGATTTCAGTTTCCTTTAATGAAATTTCTTTTGGGATATTAATCTTATCCATTTTTCATTGAGTGAGTTGTGTGTGTGTGTGTGTGTGTGTGTGTGTGTGTGTGTGAGTTGCTTGATCTAGGATGTATATTGTGGTGGATTGACTAATGCTCAACTTGTAACATCCAGCTGAACTGAATCAGCACAGTACTGGGTAGGGATGGCCGTCTAAAGATTATCGCCAACAGCATATAAAGAGAACTAAAGGGGAGATGGTGTGCTGTTGATCCTCCTGGAGAAGCTTCTCATGCTTATTTTCCTGATATGAACTCAGATGTCCTCAGGAAAAACTCAGTCTTTGCTGTCACTGAGGATGGCTGTGGTTCTCTTTGAGGGATCTCTGTTCCTTAGTTTGAGTGTTCTTCCTGGCTCCAGTTCAGATCCCTCAGCCTGCTGCACAGATCCTTCATCCCACTGACACAGACTTTCTAACTCCCACCACTGACCTTTGGGCCTTCCCAGTGTAGATCCTTGATACAGGATTGTATAAGAGTTGCCATGGGCTCTAGGTCTTCAGCTGGACTCATGCAGGATATTTCTGTGAGATCCAGGCCCTCAGCTGGATTCTTTGGGTCTCTAGTCTATGAACAGAGACTCTTTGGGTGAATATTATAAAATAATCCCTGGAATTATTAAATATATTAAATCAATTCCCTTGCAAACCCTCACTACAACACCTATTTATCTTCTAGCAGAGTGTTTCTGTTTTAACATGTATGTCTTTGATCTACTTTGATTTCATTTTAATGCATAGTGAGAGCTTTGTATCTAAATTCAGATCTTCTCCATGTAGATAGCCAGATTTTCTAGCACCATTTAACTAAGGGGCTATCTTTTGTCTATATGTTTTCTGGCCCCTTTGTTGAAGATCAGGTGGCTGAAGTTGTCTGGGTTGTTTTTGCCAGATTGGCTAATTTTTATTATTCTTTACTTCATTTCATTGATTCTTCTCTCTCTTCTATAATTGAGATAATACATTGAGTATCTTTTTACATTTTAGTTATGTTTTCTTTTCCTTTCTCTCTTTTTCTTTTTTTGTATTGGGAATCGAACTCAAGGTGTTGCACTTGCCAGGCAAGTGCTTGTGCCACTGAGCTATATCCCTAGTGGTTATGTTTTATTTTGTTATACAGTTTTCATTTGATTCTTTTTAAATCATTTATTTCTTTGCTGAGACATTTTATTCTTTATTGTAAATTTGTATTTTTCTGTTTGTTTCAAAGATGTTTGTATTTGATGAAGCATTTATATGATGGTTGCTTAGAGTTATTTGTAAGGTAATTCTTACAAATCCCTGTCATCTTGGTATGGAATCAAATTGTCTTTTAAAACTCAAATTAAATTCTTAGTTAATCGCAAAACCAATATTTATCTACCAAATCCTGTAAAATTTGGCTTTGTTGTGAGGTTGTGAACTCATTGAAACCTCTCACTTTAGCAGTCTTTTCCTGACTCTGTTCTGATGGGGAGAAAGGCTGTTTCCTATTAACGTTATGGAGAGTTAGAGGCCTGTGTTTTCCACTGAGCCCATTGATGGTGGAGGAAGCAGGGAGCTGAGCATGGGTGTGAACCCCAGATCTTCAGCAGGTCTTCACTAACACCTCATTGGGCGACAGAGTTAAGGGTAAGTTCCTACTACCCCTTCCACCTTGCTGACATCATGGGTGTAAGATGCTACCACTAGGGAAGAAGTCCTGATTTTCCCTTATGCCTTCTTGATATTCTTCCTTCAAGGGGCATGGGAACACTACTTTACTGATGATGTGAGACAAAGTCTGGTTTCCACCGGCACTGAAGACGTAAGAATGTATGAAGATGCTTGTTTATTGAAAATGGAATTTCTTGTTTCAGTACCTGGCCTGCTCTGGTTTCACCTTGGCAGTGGGAGAAAGGGTTTGTTGAGCACAAGAACTGACGTTCCTTGTTACGCTCTGGGAAGGGTGAAAGCCTAAGCTCCCAGCTTAGGGTTTGTTGGCCTGTTCGGAGATGCCCTACAGTTATTTCTCTGTTATTAGGCTGCAATACAGCAATAATTATCCAAAAATTATCTGTTTTAGATTACTTCTTTCTAGATCCCTTTGGATAGAAAAATAAGGCTGTAAATTAGGGTTGATTTTGTCCATGGCCATTTCCATTTTTCTGGGCTGCTCACTTCTTCAGCTTCCAGTCTTGGACAGAAGGCAAAAACAAAACTCAAGGGAAGTCACTGTCATTTTGCTCCTTAAATACTGGGACCCCAAGACAGTTCACCATGTTCCCTTTACTTTTCATAGTCCTATAAGTCAGGAATTTTAGTTATATTCAGCAGAAGGACAAGTTATACCTAACAGAGAATGTAAATCCAATTCATGTGTTCATTACAATGAATCTTAAAAATATACATTTCTATTTGTCCTATGTCAAGGCAAAAATTGTACTGGATAAAGTTAAACATTCAAGGAAGGCTTTATTCAAAGCTATTACAATAAGGGGAGAAAAAGGACAAATCAAGGTATATCATGTACAGGTACAAATTCCCTTGGCAGAATGTTATCATTGCATATGCCTAAGGAGAAAATACAGAAGGAAGAGAAAAATAATATATATATTTTATATTATAATCTATATTTATATAAATCTATATAATTTATATTATAATCTATATATATTATATATACACACACACAAGATCAGTAAGATCATTTTACTGCTAATTTCTAGTGGTTTATTGAAAGGAACAGTGAATACTTAATTTTTTTGACCAATTTTATATGCTCACATCTTGTATTCTGAACAACCACTTTGAAGATAACAATATGCAATATAACAATGATTGTTGATTTCCTACCATTCTTTTTTGAAATTCTGTGTCATTTTTAATGTTTTTTCTTTTCTTTTTTTTATTTTTAAAAATAAGAGGAGGAAAACATTAACAGACAGACAACCTTTAACAAAATAGCAAAAGAACAGTACTGACAATAAAAAAAAATTAAATACGGGTAGTGGTCAACTCAGTATCACTGAAGCAATGAGCTGGAGAAATTTTTTTTCTAAGTAATAAAGAAAATTAGTTTTGTTTTTTTTTGCTCACAGTTCTGGAGGTTAAGGTGAAGATGGACCATATTTAGTGTTAATCTGTCTGGAAGAGTCCCAGGGTAATGCAGGACACTAAATGGAGAGATACAGTAGGGTGTGTGTGTGTGTGTGTGTGTGTGTGTGTGTGTGTGTGTGTTCTAGTCTTTTTCTCTGTTCATTACTTTTTTGGTGGTATTTTAAATTGAACCCATGGTCTTCATGATGAGTGACATTCCCAGCACTTTTTTATTGTTGCTTCAAGATAAGATCTTTCTAAATTGTCCAGGCAGGGCTTAAATTTACAAAGCTCCTTCCTCAGTTTCTCAGACTGATGGGATTACAGACATGCGCTACCAAAACTTTTTACAAATTTTTTCCTATACAGTCACAAATATCTAGTAGTGAGACTCTAATAATGCTATCTAATTCCAATCAAATACCACAGCCACTAGAAACATTTTAGGAGCTAGCGTGTGTCATGTGAGGGGTTAGTAGGATCTGTGTGTTTCCTAGTAGGAATCACTCAGAGAAGCAGCAAACGATTCCATATCTTTATAACTGGATATTTTATTACAACTTACAGCAGGTCACACTGAACTCAGACTCCCATATTCCCATAGGAAGAAGACCCAGTTAGCTTCCTTTATGTTTGTGTTATAAAAAGATGACTCTTAAATCTTTGAGAGACACATTCTTGGGTTATAAAACAGGCAACAAACCTTAAAAGATTTACATCTTAAAGGAGCTACAGAAGAGTTTCTAATTACACGTTTTCTAAAACAAATGCTCTGAATAAAATGGGGTCAGAGGCCCACAGTAAAGAAGAAGCTGGTTCTAAACTTCAGTTGAGGGAGTATTAAGGCTGCCTCTGTTACCTGTAAATGCTGTTAGGTACCATCTACTCGTAAGCATCACTCTTCCTTTCCTCCTGTCTCCAGCATGCACATTTCATGACTTGCATATAAATACCATCACTCACTGCCTTTTATTTTCCGTTTTTCCAAATCTAAATGATTCTTTCAATATGTACCAGAGACGAAACCTGTTATATATATCTAGCTCAAAAAAAAAAAAAAAAAAGCCAACGACAACAACAAAAACGGATAAGAGAATATTTAACAGAGTGATCTCCTTGGTCAAGTTGACTGCTTTGTGGTTTCTGATTTGGCTCTAACCCTTGGACTTGCATTTTCTGATTGATCCATTCTATGTGAGTGAGCTTCTGTTGCTAATCCTGCGACTGGATCTTCTTTATAGATAATACAGGGATCACACCTCTGTTTTATGAGCAATGACTTCAGTCTTGGTGTTTGGCATGATCTGTCTTGTACAGGGAGTTAGCAAAGGGGTAATGTACACCACGACTCCTACTGTGTTCCAGAGGTTAGGCAATGAAGGTGAGTGCTGCTGACAGTGGACTCCTGAAGTCCTGCCCTTCACTTTTCACATATTTTTAGATAGGACCCACACTGGAACAGTCGAATTTCTTCTAAATAGGAGGAAATGTAGTAAACAATGATCATATACTTTAAAGTTTTACAGACATACTTTGTATAAAGAAAGGAAGCAAAGAAGCAGGCTATGTATATTTACCTCTTATTGAACTATTCAATATGGATATTGGCAGCCTCAAAAAATAAACATCACACATGTCTCAGAGGCCACATTCATGTTTTAGAAGCTAAAAAAGAAGTGCATTGTTTTTAAATAGAGAGCTTGAGTGGTGTCAAAAGTTGCTTTTGATCTCTGCCTTTCTTGGACTTGCTTAAGAAGTGAAGGATGTGTGGAAAGGCTTCTTCTTGCACAAAGGCAAGTTTTCATAAACTTGTGAGCTCAAAAGCCAACAGTGCAAAGAGATACATTTGTGTGTTTCAAATGGTTCTCATACAGCAATTATTATAAAGACAGGGGAATCTTTATCATGTGTGGGATTTATATTACAATATTTAAAAGCAGCCTGATAACGGGCATTGCTTTATTCTCTCCATCTAAAGGACCCTCACCAGGGACATGTAACTTAAAGGTGACAACTTAAAAGGCCATAGTGTAGTCTTGAAGAAATTGTGCAAAGATAAAGACAAGGGATTTGACTCTTAGTCTAGGTTTTGTGACAACCTTGGTGCAAAGCTTGGAAAAATTCTTTTATTTCTTTAAACTTGATTTACTTTGTTTGAAAAAATAATGCACAGAACTTTTATTATACTGGTATTAGGAAAACAGCTGCCATTTATTTTGTGTTTTAATCATGCTAAAACAATGTTTCTACATGTCAAATCTGGAATCTTGATTAATCTGTACTGTATTTAAGTCTATATATATGGAATGAAAATAAATATTTTAGTGAGATTTGGTAAATATAACAGTAACTTACCTCACTGGAAGGCAGTATGGCAAATTAGACCGTCTCTGTTAAATTTCCTAAGTTCAAAATATCTTAGGTGAGTTGGGAAAAGACGATATATAAATTTAAAGTATTATTTTATAACATTATGTGATATCATCTTAGTATCGTTTGACAATGTTCAAATATTTTGCTGATTTTATGTCAAAGATCCCATAGCCAGCATGTGGTAGAACCAGGATTGTGAACCTATATGCCCATGGAGTCTGAACACCTTACCCTCATCAAAGATGGCCCCTGACTTACAATCATGACTTCATGATCATGTAAAAGTTTACCCATAGAACCATTCTGTTTTTTTTTTTTTTATGTTCAGTACAGTACTCAACACATTTTGTGAAATATTTAGCACTTTATTGTAAAATAAATTTGTATTAGATTCTCCAATTCCTATGTATCATAAGTGGCCTAAGAATGTTTAATACAGGTTAGGCTAAGATATTATATTTAGTAGGCTAGTACATTAAATACATTTTGACTTAAGGTATTTTCAACTTACTTTGTTTTCAAAAAACTTGCTTGGATGTAAGCCACTTGTGTATGAAGGACTACCTATATAATGTGCTCATCTGGAGTGTGGAGTTTGAGAGCAATAAGAAACCAAAGATATATCTTTTCCAAAGGCTCTACTAATATTCAGACAAAGGCAGGCAAACTAAAGCATACTCTAGAACAAGCCAAATTTTAAATGCTACCTTGTGTTGTTTCTTACTTACAATTATGTGGCTGAATATGAGAGAAGTGCCTTTGTAATATATGTTCAGAGATTTTAATATATATCAGTCGTATTTCTCAATGAAAAATACTAGACTTAAAGAATTAGTGCTATCATTTGACATACTCTTGGTCTTGGCAACTTTTTGGTCATACTGGGTATCAAACCCAGGATATTTACACTGAGTTATATCCCTAGCATTTTAAAAAAATTTAGTTTGAAGAAAGTCTCACTAAATTGCTAAATTGCAATGGGCTTGAACTTGTGATCTTCTTGCCTCCACCTCCCAGTGTGTTGGGATTACAAGTGTGCACCACCATGATCAGCTTGACCTTGCTTTTGTTGCCTATATATTGGTAAAGTTGAAATAAATATGAGTTGTGTGCAGTTCTTTCCTTATATAATAATCTTTCTTTTGTAATTTTAAAGTACAAGGGAATAAGTTAATCTAGAAACTGCAGTTCTAACTGCTACAAGGTGGTATTATCTCTAGGTTCTAAATTATAAATAAAATGAAGATGTGGAACTGTCTTGTCTTCATGTTGAAGACTGTGAATGTTGCGAGTGTTCTCACATCAAGTAAATGTAAACCCCAGATGAACCTGGACCGAAATTTCTAAAACTGTGAGCCAAAATAAATTGTTCCTCCTTAATTTGCAGGTATTGGCTATTTTGTCTTAGCAGCAAGATGGTGACTAATACAGAAAATAGGTGCCAGAGAACTGGAGTTGTTGTTGTAAATGTACCTGACCACATGGTTCAGGAGCCTTTACAACTCTTTTGCAGGAGGAGTATGGAGAGATTTGAAATGTGGGATAAGATCTAAGAATTTGTATGAGGCTGAATTTAAAAGCAGCGAATAACTTTTGGCAGAGAAATTTCAAGGCAGCCTAATAGTCAGAGTGTGGCATGAGTACTGCTGGCTGCATTCAGAATAATGTTCCATGAGAATCAACAGCAAAGAGCAGAGACAAAAGATGTAAAACCTGAGCTGCTTGTCCAGAAAGGAAGTATCTGTAAAACTGGGGTCCAGGAGAGCTGATTGCTGAAAAGTTCTGAGGATGTAACTGAGATTCAGTCATCAATACCACCACTCAGATAAAGGCAAAATGTCAAATACTTTGCATCAGTACAGTAAGATACCTTGAGGGCATTTCAAAGCTAGACCAGATCACATCTACTGCCGGCTGAAGGTTGTAAAAGGGTAAAACACTTTGAAAAATTTTGCCTTGAGAAGAGAGCTCCAGCATACCCAGGATACCCTGTTTTACCCTGATACACATAGGAAAGAGTATCTCCAGATTAGCAAAGAGGCCACTGCAGCCATTGTCCATGGGGTATGCTACTCCTCAGGCTTGTGTTGGACCTTAGCATTACTCACATGGTGCTAGTTATGTGAGCATACAGAATGCAAGAGCTATAGACTCATGGAGGTTTCCATCTAGGTTTTGGAGAAATACCTGAGAGGCTAGACTATGTGATGTGACAGGGTAACAACCTCCTCTAGAAGTATAAGACAGGGTATATGGCAAGTGGTAAAAGTGAAGCTGAAAATGCAGTGTGGACCCCAGGAAGTAGGAGGTGCCAGGAATGTGGAACATCTGCAGAAGCTCCACAGGCAGAAAGCAGAGCCAGTCCAAGTGAGAGGCCAGATGGACAGCAGACTTCTCAGGTCCTCTGGAGCTCAAATCTCACCATAAATTGCCCCAGGTGTTGGACACCTACAGAATATAGTGCTTCCTCTTATTCTTTTCAAACTTGATTTGTGTCTATTCCAGTTTTTTTTTTTTTTTTTATCATTTGTTTTTTCTCCAGTACCAGGAATCAAACTCACGACCTCACACTTTCCAGGCAGGCACTGTGCCATTGAGCTAAATCCCCAGCCCTAATCTAGGTTTTGTGAGTGGAGATTTCGGAAGTATTTAACTTTCTTTTTTATTTAATAAATAATCTCACAGTTTAATGTTTGCCTTGAGTCTTAGAGTAGACTTTGGTCTTAGACTTTTCAGAAATGCTGGGAATATTGAGAGCTTGGTGAGTGTTAGAGACAGGCTTAATGCATTTTAATGAAATGGACATGAGCCTTTTGTAGACCTGGAGTGAAGTATTTTGGTTTAGACCTAAAATGCTCCCTCCAAATCTTATATTTTCAGAGGTGAGCTTTTGGAATGTAGTTAGATCTTTGGAATGTCATACCCATTGATGGATGATCCATTCATGAGCTCATATTGGAATGTCTGTTCAGAAGTGGGTGGGGCCTGGTTGGGAAAGGTGGGTCACTAGGAGTATGCTCCTCCTCTTTCCCTTTTCCTCTACCTCTTCTCTCCTTCCTACTCCTCCTCTTTTCCTTCTTCTCCTTTTTTGATTCCTCTACTCCTCCCTCCCTTTCTCTCTCTGTCTCACTGTCTCTGTCTCTCTCTCTCTCTGTCTCTGTCTTTTCCTCTCTTTGTCCCTCTTCCTCTATTCTCCACCTATCTCCACTTTTCCTGGCTGCTATGAGTTTATTTATTTTTATTTTTTATTTTTTTTGGTTTTTGGTTTTTCTCCGGTACCGGGAACCGAACTCATGACCTTGCGCTTGCCAGGCAGGCGCTTTTGCCGCTGAGCTAAATCCCCAGCCCCTGCTATGAGTTTAGTAGCATTCTTTTGCTATGTCACTTCTGCCTTGGCATCAGTCACATGTGTATTGACCCCTTTAAAACCATAAGTCAAAACAAACATCTTCTTGTGGATGTTGGGTATTTTACCCCTGTCACAGGAAAGTGACTAGTATACTTCCCTTTTGAATGAGTAGAAGTAACTAAAATCACATTTAAAACTGCTTTAAATTGGAGAAATAATTGTTAGGACAGGAGCAGCAATAGGAACAATACTTTTAGTAATACCTGCAGGGATATCAAAATAGTCATTATTTTTAAACACATGCATCAGTAAGAGCTATGAAAAAGGGGCATTATAGAAAATAATGTATCTGTTGTATGACATATTTCTTTAGTTCCTTAGTAGAGCCAGCTAATATAATTAGCTTCTCTAAAATGACTAAAATCAGTTTGGCTTGACTGACGATTTACCAGGAAAAAAATTTTATTACTAGAAAAGGAAGAGAAATTTTTTTGTCTTGTTTTACAAAATAATAATGTTACATGATTAAATGTTAATAGAAATTTCTCCTAAACCTTATTCTTCATTAAAAGATGGTACATTCACCAAATTTTGGAGCTTGGGATGTTATTGAAATATGATTCCTTGCTCCATCTTTAAACTGTTCAAACCCAGTGAAGTTTTTTGAAATTGCTGACATCACAGTTTTTACACTTCAGATCCACTTAGTTCCTTTGTTTTTCTTCAAACTGCCTGCATTCTGTGCTTCATTTGTCTTCTTGAAGCTATTGTACACTAACTTAGGAGGTCTTGTTTCAACATTGTTCAGGTGATCTGGAGACAGCTTTTTAACATAGTCTTGATTTCTAGACTGGGTGAATAGAGTCATTGTATTTGCAAATTGCATTTTCTTAAACTTTAAATGACATCGAGAGGATGACCTTTAGGTGTCTATTGGCCTATTTAACCACATTTTAGACAGGTGTCTGGATTAGTGTTTCTCAGTTTAGACTACTTTCTTCAGATCTGTTGTGAGTATGTGGGCTCTAAATCCTGAATGAGTCTACATTTGTTTTCCTGTGTGATTGTTTTTGCAGTGTTGAGAATCAAACCTAGGGATTCACATATGTAGGCAATTTCTCTACCACTAAGCTACATCCATCCCCTGGAGTCTGCAGAGTTTGGAATCCTACTTTCTCTGTACCTCTTGCATACAAACTAAAATTTGGTAAACACTGGTATAGGTGATGGAAAAATCAATATAGTATTCTTATTTCTAAGACAGGGGCAATGCTTTTGTATGTGATTTACTCATTAAATTATGCTAAAATAAGACTTCTTTCAGAGCAGGGACCATACTTTGTTTATTTGTATACAAAGTATACGTGCACTGTATACTTCAGCTTTGAATAGGAAACAAAACCTACCGAAGTGCAGCATAGGCAATCCAATGAACCAGATGGAAGGCTTGGTTAAAATGAACAAGCAGTTGACTTAATAGTTTTATTCTGTCATCAGGATTTCAGGGCTGTGAAAACAGCTAAATAACAAAGCTAGATTAGAAAGTGAAACAAAGACTTTATTTTACAATAGAGAACACTTAGACCTGTCACTGTTGAGAATTAGTCAAGCCTTCAAAGCTAGTTAACAATGGATCCAGGAATGGAACCAATAGCTTCAAACTCCTAAATTATTCCTCTTTTCACTGAAATCTCTCAACCTCCTTTCCTCTTTTATGCTTAATGACGAAGTACGTATGCAACCCTATTTTTATAAAAATGCCATCACTTATTTAAATAAAGTTTGCTCTGTGAAATAGAAAGCACCACAATTTGTGTAGCTCTGGTTCAGTAATTTTAGGTGAGCTTTTATTAAATATAAATTTTTATTAAAAGAGAAATCATCTATGATCAAGTAACAATTGTTTATAATGCCTTTTCATAGTTCCTCAAAGTTTTTTTTTTTTTTTTTTTATCATTTGTGGGAAAACTGCCCATTAGTTGAAATTTCCTTTCCTGCACACACCTGCAGGGTGTAGCAGCTTGTGATTTTGGGGTACTTCGTGTTGGAGTTTTAGGACTGCTGATGAATTTTCAACAGATAACAATGTGTCTGATGTTTCTTTTCTTTTTTCTCCAATTTTCTAGCCAAAGAAATATTCAGTTCTGTGAATTATTGAAGTAGGTAATTGTTTCCTTGATAGCTTTATCACATGTGCATGGGCTCTTTTTTCAATTTCATGTAAACACAGGAAAAGATAGGGAGATAAACTGAAAACTGGGTCTGAAATTTAGGTTTAAATAATGAAGTCAGTCTTTGCAGCATCAAAATTTTCTAAAAAACTTAATTCTAACTCTCAATCATCAGTGATTTCTCTGTGATGTTTAGGGTCTTTAAGGAGACTAGAGCTCCTAAGAAATAGGTGGGTGGAAAAAAGCAATAGAGAATTAAAATTGCTGCTGTGTTGCCTGTTTCTGTAACTGAAAAAAATACTATCATTCTGTGACTCCTACCCAACGTTTCAAGGCTTGCGAATGTATCAGAGTGCTTCAGACATTTGCAAAATGCCTTTCAGACCTTTTAAACTAGTTTCTCTGTTCAAACAACAAGAGGAGTTTATTATGACTTTGTTCAAAAAATGATGAGTTAATTATTTGATGAACACATCTTTCATAATCATCTGATAAATGGTACTGGGTCATGGCACTCTAATTTTAAAACTTCTTAGGTGAGAGACAGACAAGGCATGCAAAATATGAGTATTTAAATTGGCAGTTGAGAATAAATGTGGAGGTTGCAGCTTGAGAAATGGGCTTCTACATGAGAAATACAGCAAGTCAGGCTGCTATGTAAGAATAATTATATCACGTCATTTACATGCAAATATATTTAAACTACTGAAACAATTCTAAATTATTCATAGCATAAGGTTGACTTTGTATTGACATTATTCTCTACATAAAATATATGCTATAAATCATGCTTTTAAAGTAGAAGAGAATAGCAGAGGTAAAAATACAGTTTTCTTCTAGATATACAAAATACAATTGAATATTTCACATTGAGAGAGGTAATTCTCAATTACAGCATATTGAAATTACTTAATAATCCACTATATGTAAGTAGTTTAAGCGAAATGTGCCTCTTCACAACAAGTTAACTTTTTGCAAAAGCTGTATTTCTACTCTTTGTGTAAGGTAATAACTATTAATTTATAAACTATAGAACACATAGCACTATTATGCTTACAGCACTCAGAAATTACTAGGCTGTATATTCATTAAAGAGAAGTAATTACTTCTCAGATATCTTGCCTACAATTTTATTGACCTTAGAATGCAACTGCTATGCTTAATAGATTGATACAGCTGCTTGTACAATTCTCCTGCAACATATGAGTTTGCTGCGTAAATTCAATAATAATTCAGACAGGCACACCCGCTTAATAAGCATGGCAGGCAGCAAAAGGGAGCCTGCTTGAAAAAAGAATCAGTTGATAGCTCCAAGGATATCAAGGAGGGCAAAAATAATAAAATGTTTTTTATGGTAATTGATTTGTAGTTATTACTTCCACATTTCGTCTCATTGGGAAATTACAGGGGTTTTTGAGGATAACCACTAAAAAATATTTGAATTCTGGTGGAGAGGATATCTGTAAAGTTTGAATTCATTTTCTTAAGTATGCAACAAAAATATTCATAGATCACCGTGGGAATGCAAAAGGAGTAACAGCAAAGATAGTATGTCAATAATTTCTCCTTCCTTGGGGGTCTATTCTTTATTTGCATGCTCTACATTTGGTCACAAATTTGTTATTCAGTTATTTTTTCTAACATGAATAAAGAGATCCGGACGTGAAATAAGGTGAAAATGTAAACTTCATTGGAAGAGCAAACAGAACTGAAAAATCTATTATGTGAACTTAAATTACAGGAATTTGGAAATGAATTTTGCTTTCTATTAACCTTGCATATAGCCAGATTTACTAAAAATGATGAACATTTCCATCTCCAGATGATGTATGTGTCTGTGGACATGTAATGTATATATAATTATAATTGTGTATATTTTGTGAGCTCCTCAGGCAAGCAGGATGAAAAATTAGAAGAAAATGTTTAAAATCCACTTCAAAATTAAATGACATCAATTCTCACTTTACACTGAATCAAAATCAAGTATTTTTTTAGAAATATGCTGTAGTGTTAGTTTATTTTCCTTATAGATCTACTGGAGGTACATGTGATATTCTGAGGGATATGTACTATTCTGATGTAACTTATTCTAAATATAAATTATATCTATTTTTAAGAAGTCTGAAAGGGGGTAAAGTGCTCAGTACCCAGTCTATTGTTCTAGTTTTTCTGTCTAACTAATGATGCAAGCAAATTTTTAAACTAGTATTTATGAAGGTGATGTAATGATTAAATCCACAGTTTTGATATTCAGCCACTCTAAAATTAGACTATGACTTTGGTCTGGAAAAATACTAATCAGAGTTCTCCACTCAGCATTAGTATCATACGATAGTATCATTTTTTATTAATATAATACAAATATCCAGTACAGTGCTACCCCTTTCATTGCTTGCGGCTTCGGAAGCAAAATGTCACAATAAATCTTATTTTCACTAATAGATTGAGACTTGTACATTACATTAGTAAAAGTGAGCAGTAGTGTGGTATTATCCCAAAATGGCATAAACAGGCACATACAGCAGTACCCTAAATTACAGCTTGGTTCTCTTTTGTCCCCCAGCAGTAACAAAGGGTGAGAGGTATCCCCAAGTATTTTATTAGCTATTTGGGGTAAAGTTCACCTTTCTGCAACTTCTCTATATGTGTTGTCAAAATATCACATTATACAATTCACTGGAATTGAACTTTTTGCTAAAACCCATTAGGTTCCCAAGAGATGCCTCGCATTAATTGTTTAGCGCAAGCACCCTTAGGCTATCACCAGGGAAGCACTTTAAATGCATAAAAAGAGAGGCTGACAGCGATCCCTGTAGAACACGATGCCTCTACCAAACTCAAAACTTCTCCAGGAAGAATCCTACCAGACAACGAACGCCGAGACTCTTCATTTATGGCTGGGTGGTTTTCTCCTCTCCTTCCTATGGCGCAAACTTACATTTTGCATGGAAGAGAAATAAACGACGCTGGATTACAAGGAAAAGATTGCTCTCTAACTGTGAATAGAATTCATGTAAATGTCTTGGTTTCGAGCATTGGTACAGTTTTCAGGCAGAAGAATAACAAAAGTTAGAGGTGAAGGTGTAATCCACCTGTTAATGTCATAAAAGAACGACGGCAAACAGCAGAGGGGAGGCCAGGTTTTCAAGTAAGAGGAGAAAGTCCTGGTAGCAAAGTTTTAGGCTAATGGCCAATAGGCTGATACAGGAAATAAAGTCAAGTCACAAAATGAGTGACAGCAAATTTTGGCAAAATATGTTTTTATGTCTGTCTGCCACATTGCTTCCGAAAATGTTTCTCTTTCTGAATATAGCGCAGATTTTTATCACTCCCGCTTAATTACAATTGCTGGTGAAACGATTGTACGTCTATTATGCACTATTATGTTTGTTTATTTCACTCTATTTTGTTTCGAATGTTTCTAAAAGAGAAATGTAAAAAAGCAAACAAAATATGTGCTTGGTGTGTTAAATCTCCACACCTTTTTGGGGGGTCTGCGTTACTGTGAAAACCCCACTAGAGGGGGCACTAGTAAAACAAGAAGCAAGATGTTTAATTCGTATTCTTTTTTCTAGAGGTGAATATAACTCACCCTTCTCCCAGACCTGGACAGAAACATTTTGAGGTATAAATACAAAGACAGTAAAGATGCCATGTGGGAAGAATCTTTAAGTCTTTAAACTACTTCCAGTAGGATTAGTTTTTACAACTTTAACGTTAATAAGTTTTAGCCAAATATCAGCCAAATGAACAAAAATTCTTGGTTAAATATAGATGGAATCGCATATATATTTGATTTATGACTGCTGAAAGGTGAGGTCTAACGAAGGCCTGTTTGACCACGTGACTTTTTAAAATGACTCTAATCATTAATAAGAAACTGAATGATGAAAATTAGTTGTCAGACTGAATTTACCAAAGGGAGAGGCATGGACCTAGCTTTGCTTTACTCTTTCAGTCACAGAAAAAGAGCTAATAGAAAAACATGTCATCTGCATGCAATCATTTTTAAGTGCCAATCTTATATGTATTGTTTTGATGCAGTATTTTATAACAATTAGTTCTCTTAGCAAGTCATATTTATTTATGTAACTTACAGGAGGAAGTCAGTTAACAGCTGACATTACTAATGTGGCAGGGGTCCCACTGCTCTGAGGGAAGATGCAGGCTTAGGTCAAGAGTATCTCCTTCCCTGTTGGTCCATGAGATTTTGCATCAGCGTGGAAAGGCCTGCCTAGGAAAAGCTCAAATCTTTCTCCACTCTGAAGCTCCTACACTTTGTCATTTATAACATCAATTTAAAGTTTAACTATCAAACATTGCCAAATGCAAGATTAAGTAAAATCATCTGTCCTAAATCCTTATTATAATGCCTGGGAGAATGTGTGTTTAATAGATTTACCAAAAAACAAACTATTTTGGGGTGATTACCAACACTATTTATTTCCTATTTCTGAAAATACAGTGTCTAGATTTTCATGTTTTGCTGCCTTTCTTAGTATTTCCATCCAGTCATGTCCTGACTTTCCCTGACAGTGTTTTTCCAGAGCAAGCCAGTTACTTCGTGATTGAAGATACTTTCTACCCTAGAAGTTGAAAATATTCTGGATTGGTATTTCTTAAACTTTATTTTTGGTAGGCTGCCAGTATTTGATCCAAATTTCAGAAGAATGTTTTTGAATATTAAAGACTAAGTTCCCTTGCTATGTAAATTTTATTATCATTTAAAAATCGTTCTGAGGAAAATAACCATCATGTGCTATATATCAGAGTCACGGAACATTTGATCTAGAATATGTTCTTAGGAATTTTTTAGCACAAATGCCTCAAACAAATAGAACCTGAGTTCTAAAGGGTTTAATGATTGCCCAGGGTCACACAGAGTGGTCTGACCTGAGCCATAGCTGAAATTGTGTCTCCATTTTTCTCTCCCAGGATTTTTTTATAACTTTTAGGACTAGTCATTTTCTTATTAGATTTGGAAAGTTAAAACAGATTTTGTGAGTAGGTAGAAGGCATAGTCATTTACATGTAGGTAGTCAAACTCTTTTCTGAATATGGTTTGGTTGCTGATAAAGGGGAGGTGGCACCTTTCTCATGACAGTATGTTTATGTTTACTTATATGCTGCAAGAAAATTCTTCTCATGTTTCTTAGTAGCTTCTGTCCATCTTTATTAATTCACTAAAGAGCTGAAGCCTTTTACCTAATATGGGTGAATCATAACATCTTGGGAAACAGTTACTTAAGGGTACATAGCTATTTTTTCCCCCGTATGTTTGCTGTTCTGTGACCTCTGGTTTGTAAGAGACGTGAAGAGTTGTGATGGTGTTTGGTGTGGGAGGGCAGTGCCACCACCATGGGGGAATCTCATGACATCATTACGCCTTTGATCCTAAAGAAAGGAAAGAAAGTAAAGGGCGAAGATACTATTTTATTCTCTAATTCCCTGTGGCCAACAAGTTTTCTCCATCTGTATTGTAGAATGTACCTACTGCCTCCCTGGGGGTGACTTTGGCGAACTGTGGAATTTCAGCATTTCTAGAAACTAGGGAGATTTCATATTTAACTCCTTTTGTTATAGATTCACAGTGATTAAAACGACTAGTCCAGGGCCATTCACACCCCTGTCTGTATATTCAGTTTGCACAACTAGTCAATGGAAAAAGCAGGAATAAAACTTAGTTTTCTTTAACCAAAGTCCAATTCTTTTTCTTAGTCATGAAACTTCACATAAAACTATGGACCACGTTGTTGTCAACATTAAACCAGTAAGTCACTTCTGGGTCTTTGATTTGCTTAGTTTTCCAAATTACGCTTAAAATCGCATTTTGGGGGACTAGTCTTTAAAGTTTAGATGTAATACCCTGTCAACACTAACAAAACTTACTCAAAGAATTCTACTTTTTAGAGTGAGATCTGTGATTTGCTTAGGAATAACAGAAGTTTTCTTTCCACATTATAAATTCACCATGAAATATTTTTCTATTTCTTATAATATATATTACTTTACTCCAACTTTCCTGTGTTTAAATTATCTATGACTGTTTTACTCACTGTTAATTGCTGGGGATCGTACTATTGCTAAAGTCGTGTGCATGTGCAGTTTTTGTGTCCTAACAAGACAGCCAGTGTTCTATACCTGGGGACGGCAACCAGCACACTATGTGACTTCAGTGGCAGTTCCCAGTAACTGTTCTATCCACCTAGTGTCTGGCTAGTTTACGTTGAGAATTTCTATTGAGTCACAGTTCCTTAGCTGACTTTAGAAGACAGGCAAGGGGTCACCTCGTGTGAGATAAAACATTTGAAACTGTTTGCTTATCCAATTAATTAATTAGGACATTGTCACAGATCTTGAACAATTGACTAGAAGAGCACATTTTGATAGTGGGAAAGAGGTAAGAGGTTGAATATAATACCTAAGGACAGGTGGAATATTGCATTGAGGCCAGCCAGGGGGCAATTATGAAAACAGGAGGCACCAGGGGATGGGGGAAATATGTGTGTCAAAAGGGATTAGGAGGCCCGGAAAACAGAGCAGTGGGGGCCCATAGATTAACCACAAACCCAGACACACCTTGGCTCTCATTCATGCTGTCATCTGTCTTGCAATTTTTCGCACCTACTATGTATGTGGCATTTTGCTAGCCTGTTAACATGGTAGGGGGCTTGCATTTTCTTTCAGTCCTCTAGTGTAAGTGAATTGGTTGCAGACTAAAACATCTGAAAAGAAGGTTTATGTTTTAACCCCACAGGCACGATCTACACTGTCTATTTGCACCTTTGCCTCGGTCTGTCCCTCACCTCCCTGGCTGTCTTTTTCAGGGGACACCATTAGCATGAAAGAGTAGCACTGCAGAAGTGGGAACGGTGAGATGTTGCTACCTATAGAATTGTCAACAGGTATGCACACAGTGTCTGCGACGCCCGGAGAGCTGACAGGCTGGGAGCCAGCTGCGGCACACACTTGAAGATAATAATAATATCCACTTTGGGGTATGGAATTATTTATCACTCCACTGTTTGGTGGAATTTTTGCCAAAGGCAAAAAATGAAAACATCTCATGAAAGATGTCCTCCTCAGTCCACATCCTACCACACTCACATGCTGTAAGAACAGATTAACTCAGCAACCAAGAACAAACAATGAGCTTGTGAATGCTATTATTATTTTGCTTTTTAAGGATGCTGGAAATTACAGGAATCAGAGAAAATACAGCAGAGAAAACAAAGACTGGTTTGCATGAGTAAATTTTGTCACAGAGCTTGAATGTCTCTTAGGGGCTTTTTTTTCTTCTTCTTTCACACTTTATTTTTGTCTTCCTCTCCTAATTTCTTCCTTTCTACAGTCATTTTGGGACCTGAGGCAGAAGTGGGAAAATGAAGAGTGCTAGGACTAAGACCTAATGATGGGATTTTTATAAACCGACATGGGCACACTGTCTGTGCTTATGTGCTGAACATGCACATCAATACATATCTGGGATATGCTGTTGTGCTCCCGAGCTCTGCTTGTATCATGTATTTATTTTTATCCTACTGCACTGTTTGTGTGCTGTGACCCACTGCCAGGCATGCATGTAAATGTGACCGTGCACTTGGCATGAACTCTGCCCGGGCACCTGGCTCTTCATGTGACTTTTCACAGGAAGCGGGCAAAGCAATCTGCTACCCAGGTCTTTTGTCTGTGTGAAGCTGGGTTTCTTTCTCTGTGAGAAAATCCTGTGTCTTGGCTTTGGATTTCCAAGCTGAGTTTAGGAGGCTCATTTGACCTACTTGTTTCTCAGTTTATATTTCTCTTTACTCTTTGCTCTTGGCGTCCAAAGCTGTGGATTTGCTTTATAAATATCTACTACAGGTCCCACTTATTTCTTACACCTAGGAATAATTTTAACTCTAATTCCTTTGAGCTCATTTCTGAGTTTCTCTTGGGTTTCACAAACCAATAAATTTAGGGAAAACTCAGTTTTCCATTGTGACCTTTGACATTCTGATTAAGGTGTCAAAGGACCACAAACTCAGAAGTGGCTGCGTTTTCCCTCCTTTTTCCCCCTGTCTTTCTTTTACTTCTTCCTTCCTCCTTCCATCTCTTTATCCCATTTCCTCCTCTTTTCTCTTTTTTGGCTTCTCTTGTTATCTCCATTTTATGTGGGTATATCAAAATGTCCAGAGTTCAATATTCGGGACTTGTCTAATTATCATGGTATAAGTGGTGCCATGGATGGGAACATTAATTATACGATTTAAATTTAATTAATAAAACTATCTATTTTGTTATTTCCTCCTGGAGTGAAATATAATCTTCACAGAAATGAACATTCTGGAATTTAGTGTCCTGAGAGGCAAGCCCTGATATTTTGCAATTTCTTGGTTAAGAACAGAAAATTGCTCTCTTAAGGAAAAAACTGTAGGTAAAATAAAATGAATTAATAAAAGTACTGTTTCTGAAACTTAATCTTTGAAGTATTGTTTAGTGTTTATGCACATATCCGTTGGGCTCTGCATTTTATCTTGTTAACATGTTTAAAAATGCATATGAAGTTTCACCTTTTATGTAGAATCTCCAAATAACTTGATAAGAATATAAAAAATATTTGTTGAGAATGTAACACACAATTAGAGATATACACTAAATCCTATAAATAGTACTAACAAGATAATAATTTAGAATAGTAAGAAATGTCTGAATATAGAAACCTCTGGGATCTCTAAGATTAATAATGTTAATTTTGTACCAAAAATTAACTAAATTGACAGGAAGCTATATATAACCTTTACTTATTCTGAGTATTATGAATATTTATACATTACTATGGAAATGTTAATGTGTTCAATGGTGATCCAACTTTAGGCTTTATTTAGCATTGCACAGCATAGAGTATATTACATATTAAATTTTGCACAGTTCTCAAATAAAACATACATATGGCCCCATGTTTGAGATAAACTAATATGGCTCTATCTGTGGATTTTATTTCTAAAGTGGATTATAATTCTTATTTGAAATCTAATGAAAACAAAACACATGCAGAACAGGAAAAATCATGGGCAGATCACTGAGAAACACAAAGAGTAGAATTATTTTTTCCCTACTGCACACTAAGAAAAATATTTTCAAGTGTTACAGCATAATGTAATATCTATCAGCATTGTTACAACCAAGATGAATCACCATCAGTAAATACCTTGGTGAGCTATCTTACAGGAAAGGAAAAGACAAATCAAAACACCCTAAGAAACTTTGATAGCCGCTTTATTCTTAGCATGTCATTATGTATCTGTTTACTTTTGTCCAAAGGTAAAAACTCTTGCTGAAACCATTTTTGCTTTTAGTCCAGGAGTTTTTGTCAAGCCTACCCATTGAAATTCCCTGGAAAGTGCACAGGGCTGTGATCAAGCTGGCTTATATCCTCAGCCACTCACCAAGGCCAGAGGAGCCTTCACATGATTAATCAAGGGCCTCTCAAAAAATCCAATGATGAAAACATTTGACTATAGCTCATCTGGGCAAACAAGAGGAGTTTGATCTCTGTGTGCTTTGCTCAGCTTAATACTTCACTCCAGATACGTATCGATACTCAATCTATATCTCTCTTCATACGTCTGAAGAGACCCAGGGAATAAGAGCGTTCTTGATCCTTAAAAGCACTGCTTTTCACATTTGGCTACTCAATGAGTTTAGCACACATTAATGCATATGTATATGGAAATAAAACTTCCAAAGGAATGTTTTAAATGTGACAGCACATCATTGTTAATTATTGAAGTTTTGCACACTATGCAAGAATCTATTTTATGTAGATTTTTAAATATATTCTTTAGTCCATATACATTTAGTGCTTTTAAATATTATGAAAATTCTCCAATAAAATTTTGACAGGAACCTTTGAGTAAAGCTCTTTATGAACATACATGATATGCAGTAGGAATAAATATGTATGCATATGTACACATATTTACTATATATTATACTTATTGATTGTATATATATGTAATTTGTAGAAGTGTGTGTAAATAAATGAATTCATATACACTATGCATATATATATATATATGTATTTACATAACCATGCTATTTAAGTAGTTACTGTCACAATGTAGTAGGTTTTAAAATTTTCACATTTATTTCATTTAATTTTTATTACTACACATTAATTGTACCTATTAATGTGGCACAGTGTGATACTTCAGCACATGCAAACAGAATAATGACCTGATAAAAATCCAGCCTCCCTTTATTAAATAATGACCCTTCTTTTCCAACCTGTAGTAATAATTATTCTACAGTCAGGTTAACTTTTTTTCCTACAAGAGAAAACTTGGTACTTCTCTTTCTATGTCTAGCTTCTTTCATTTAGTATAATGTCCTCTAGTGTTAGTCATTTCACTGGAAATTACAGGATTTCATTCTTCTTTATGGTTGAATACTAAACCGCTGTGTATACATACCATACTTTCTTTATTCATTCACCTGTTTAGTTACTTCATTCTCATTTCCAAAATGTCTTGACATTTTTCTTGTCAAGTCTAGACAATTCAAGGCATACAGAAGAAAAGTGACAAAGCATAAGAGGAAGAAAGTTATTTTCACGGAATATCATAGGAGATTTTGTTGGCCACCTGCACATCTCCCCTTGCCTCCCCTCTCTTCATGGCCTTTGATGATTCCCGTAGGTTTAGCTTCCCAATCATGGCTGTTCTGCTGTAGACAACATGATCCTTCTATTCCCGTCCACCTGGCTCTTCCCCTGTGTCTTGGTTAATTTTCTTTTGTTGCTGGGACAAAATACCTGAAACCAAAATTAAGGAAGGAAAGGTTTATTTCGCTTAGTTTGTGGAGGTTTCAGTCCATACTTGGCAGGTTACAAGGCAGAGTGGCACATGGCAGAGGGATACAGATCTTAGTGGCAGAACACAGCAAAAGCAACAAGCAAAAAGGGGAGAAATGGCCCCAAGCAGCCTCTTCCTCTCCCTTATATATGCAAACTATCTACCCCAGGGTGGGTGTAGCTCTCACACCATAATCAATCAAACTCTAAAAGCCTGCCCCATGACCGCATGAGGCTTTGGGGGGACACACAGACACAAACCATAACACCCTGTCTTTGCCTTAATGCAGCACCTCCTATGTCCAGATCTTCCATATGTCTCATCTTTCCTTTCCAATTCATGTGCAGAACTTCCTTGAAACTCAGCTCAAGATACCTGATTTGTACAGAGGCTGGTCCACTAAAGCTGGAAGTGAATGGTCTGTGCTTGACCAAGATATGATAAAACAGAAGTCCTTGCCTGTAAATAACAGGCGTTTGTTTTACTGAGTGAAAACAGTTCTTCCAGTTGTTTATTTTCACTGTTTGACTCAGAGAAAAATGTTTCGGAGAATCAACATGGTTTCATTTCAGTCATGTTTTTTCCCTGTACTCGAGCAGGGATTGTTGGTGCTTGTCGTTTTGGAGACACAGTCAAATTTGCTTATATTAACAAGGCATCGTTTTATTTTTATGACCTAACAGGGTATTAAACTCTGTCTACTAGGTGGGAAATTGTTCCAAGACAAAAAAACAAAAATTACTCTATTTCCAATCGGACACCGCCAATCTGATGTGATTTTAGGAGGTTTTAAATTCGTGGGACATTTACTCTGCTGTGTATTGTGCACTCAGCTCCTTGGTCAGCCTTTGGTATTAGTGTCAGAATAATAAACCATGAAGATATATTTTAGCCCTAGTTCATTAGAACCGGGATAAATTAGCCCATAAATTCCACTCTGGGAGAAAGACAGAGGAACGTCCATCCTGTTAGGCTTATTTTAGTTGACAAGCGTGGATCAGCGACTGAGATTCAAGGTCAGCTCCAATATGAGTTCTTAATGGCTCAGGTACCACAATTTGTTCTCTCTACAGACAGACTGGGCACTAGGGTTTGCTTTTTCAGTGTGAACAATCAGTGATGCTCTGCATAACTTTCCCCTTCCCCTGAGAAAACGCCAAGATCACAGGTCCAGACAAGGGAGGCACAAAGATGTGGGTAGAAGGAATATGCGACGTGAAGAGCTCTCTCAAGAATCTAGATATTACTCCCTGCCAAAAGAGCTTGTAAAATATTTCAGTGGAGTTTGGTTTTGAAAGTCACCGAGAAAGTTTTGGGTTGTGGATGAAGTCTCTTTTATGAACCTTGAAAAGCAATGGGTCACAAGGAATTTCTTTTCTTTCACTGGGGCCACTTATTGCTGATTCCTTCCAAGTGTGTAAGATAAGAAGCAGAAAGTAACCTCATTAAACCAGATGTGCAACTGAGGGAGAGGTGTGCTCTTGTGGAACGGGGTGTGGTTAGCACAAGTCCACAGAGAAAGCTACAGAGAAAATGGCTCATTAGCCCATTAGGAACTATAGTGTGCTTGTTTGTATTTTTTTTAATTTATGCCACTCAAAAGCCAGATTTCAGCAGCCTTGCAAAGCTAAGGTTTTGTACCTCCTCTGCTCAGTTTAATGTTAGTACCTGTTAATCAACAGTAGTAATACCTGTAAATCAGTGGTCAGAGGTTCACACATGTGACTGTGATGATGCTTAGCATCAGTAAATGATCACTGTGTAATTGTTTGCTATAACGATGATGGCATAGAATGCTCAGAGGTATCAACATGAAATGGGAATTAAAAATAACTTTCAGTACGCAAAACAGAGAATTTTAAACTAGCAAAATATTGTGAACTGTTCAGAATTTCTATACTTTTAGTTGAACATACCTGGAAGTGCTAAAAGCAGATATTTTCTAGTTTTCAGGATATCTATCTGGAGACAACTTCCTGTGTGTTTTTCCAACATGGAAACTCAGGCTGAGGGCAAGTGACTTGTCTAGCATCACACTATGAGTCATAGGCAGGTTTTCTGTAGTTCTAGCGTTGATCTCAAATCTGACAGGTTAAATTGCTTCTGCCGCTATGTGTGATCTTGAAAATAGATACCACATTCCAATACCTTGGTATCTGGAGTTTAGCAAGCACCATCACTGAGCAGCTCCCACCTCCCTGCTAACTCCACTTGGCCTTGGTTCTTGATTAGATATTTTAATGAAATATAGAACTACTTTAACCCTAGTTAACTCCATTTGAGAATTTATAAACTTTTTGTAGAAGTGAAAATACTGACTTAACCTTGGAAAATCCTTAGCTCTACTATCTTGTAGCCACTGGCCGGTAGTGTGATAAAGGTTACAGAGTGCTCTGCAAGGACTAATGGTCAAAACTATACTATGCTCCCAAAAAACTACCTGAAATAAGGGAGATCTTGTTTCTCTCTGGCTCTAACTGTCAAGTCATCCCTTAGGAAGGAAATCTCAAAACCTATCCAACCTAAAAGTTCTGGAAATCTTAGGAAAAAAAGCTAAATGTTCCACACCTGAAGATCAGACCCTGCAAAATATCTTGGCTGCTAAAGCATCCTTGGAGATATCACACGTTAGAAAATATATTGCAATGTAGTACTATCTCCTGAGAAAGGTGATGCACCGTGACGCTCAAATCCTGAAAACAGGATACTGTCTTGCCACTGTTTTTAGGAAAAAACAACAACAACAACAAACAAAACCAACCAACCAAACAAACAAAAAAGCCAAAACTACTTGTTGGAGGGGAAAAAAAAAATAACCCTGCAATTATCCAACACCAGACAACTTCTTGAATCCAGCTCACCTAAGCTATTTTTCTCCCTCTACTCTGAGAGGAAAACGAATGCTGCAAGTAGTCAGAGTACTAATGGTCTTTTTTTTTCCCCCCACATTGTTTCCCTTCCTCCCCCTGAAACCTGAAGCAGCGGACTGGAGAGACTTCGGGAGCCTCTTCATGCTCTCACTTCACAGGCTGCAAGGTGACAGCTTCGCCAGGGACTAATGCAGTCCGACATAATTGAATGTGGCCTGGAGCAAAGCAGCTGCCTGCAGCCACTCTTCATTGCAGCTGTCATCAGGTGGAGCTGCTGCAGGAAAACGCTTTCCCGTGGACGCCATCCCAGCGCGCGGCTCGGTGGTGATAGCTTATTTACCCTTACGCGGCAACCGCAGTTTTGTAGTTAATAATTGTCGGTATCACACTGCCTCGTGAGTGTAAGCACCGGGTCTGTGAATGATCAATAATCTTTCCAGTGATCTGTCGCTTTCTCGTTCTCTCTCTTTCCTCTGGAATTAAATTTTACCCCAGAATTCTGTTTATTCACTAGAATTTGATCTGATTCTAAAGTACTACTTTTTTTTTTTTTTTTTTTTTTGGTATAGTTTCATATATTCTACCCTTCTTTCACAGAAAAAACCAAATATGCCAGGACTTATTCTTCGTGTTGAAACATATAAGAAACTTATGAGCCAAGTTAATTAAGTTTTATGTGTAGAATTAAAAGTATGAGACACTTGCGTTTCTCATTTAGTGATTACAAAGATTCACTGTGTACAAATGAATGGTTCAAAGTACGGTGATTTCTTCCAAAGAGGTAAACACGGGTTATTTTGGGGGTTGTGCTCAATTTTATGAAAATAATTTAACTGAAGAGTAAACATTTTATATGCAAATAAAATACTATGCAACAGATTCTTATAGTACATTAAGTATTTAAATATTTTCATATGAAAATCTAAACTGTCTCATCTTATAAACTGAGATACAAATCAATTGAAAATGGAAAAACATGAGCATGATTTTGATTTTATGAATTGTCTCATTTGAATTTTGTTTTTATTCTCAATGTAATAACTTACTATTAAAATATATAAATATTTCTGATTTTTATATCCACTTGGTGTTGAGATAAGATTTAAATTCATCATATAGCATATACTGTAATTACTTTTTAGTTCTAACTGAAATCTAATGTCAGATTGTTGTGGGATCTTTATTTTATGGATTAGCAAATAGAGATACCACATGTTTCTAAGAATAATACAAGCACACATATATCAGCCATCAAGGCTAAAAATAAGTATTAAACTTTTGACACAAATTTAAAATGATAAAATCTTCTTTCTTGGATGGTTGTTTTATCACTTTTGAGGCCCATCTAATTATCTAGTATCTCTAATCAAATCTTGTTTACATGCTGTTGCTGTAGTGGCAACTTGTCTTTCCTAGCTGTAGAAAAGAAAATCAGCTCTACCGGCACTCACTTCAATTAAGTTGCTCAGGTGACATTTGCATGACCAGCTCACCTTTAGCCCAGCCACTGTTTTATTAAGATGCTGTCACCAACAGGACCAATATTTTTGCTCTTTCCCACAAAACTAAGTCTTGGCTAAAGCAGCTACTGCTTGATAACTGGCCCCATATATCCATGTCCTTAAACTATACTATTAATAGATGCAGGAAATCAAACCATTATCTGTTAATTTCTAATAGCTGTATAGTAAATTAGGCTTTTCCAAATTTTAAATTATCCCTTCAAGGTCTATATATTGAATATGCTACTTATATTTCTTAAATGTTTTGAGATAACTACTCATTGCTCTGATTTATGAAATCAAATTAGAACTTAGAAGCTTTAATTTTTTCTATATTAGAAGTAAAAAGAGAAAGAAAAGTGGTATTGATTTGTTCACATTGTACATTCTATACATTTTATTTTCCCTCATGCCCCTTAATGTAATCTATGTCACTTGAACATTGCATTATAAGGTAGATAATTTCAGGTCTTCACTGACAATTTCTGAACTTTCATTGGTTACTGGCAGAAGTATTGTATTTGTGGTCTGTTCTGTTTAAGAAACTAAATGCCATTGGAGATGTTGTTTGCTGCAAACAAACATATTCTAATATTTTGCATATTTTTTTCTTTCCTGGAATGAATTGGCCAATGCTCTTTTCTATAAGCTACAGGTATTTCTATGGGCTAAGATTTATGTCAATTACAGGGAATGATCCAGAAGTCTAATATGAAAAGAAATTAAGTGGGGTGAATACGTGGTTTGGGAGAAGATATTGCTTTGATGGGTACAGGTCATTTTTCTCATTCACAATGTCAGCGACCAATTCTTACAACATCAAGACGTAGAGAGGAGAGGAGACTGAGATTTAAGTGGCAAAGCGTGAGCTTAAATAAAAGTTGCTTGAGTGCCCTGTGGTTGAAATATAATGATGGGTTTGTGCAGTACAATGCTGATATGTTATGAAATGTCCAGAGTTAAAACCCACTTCTCACTCCTGGGTGCTAAATAACTAAGGGCCTGTCTCACTTACCCTGCAAACAAAGGATAATGTTATGCTCTTCCACATCAAGCTGTCTATTAACTTGATCATTTGGAACCAATGAGGTATCATCATTAATATTCAATCTGTCACCCAAGCCTGAATTTCTTAACTGTGGTTCAGGGTGAAGTTTACTTTACTTTGCCTAAAATATACAATGTAAATGTACAATTATTTCATATATATTAATATGCATATCCTTACATTCATGTTTATAACAAAAATACATACCCATATACTCTGATGAAAACATCAATGACCAAGTAAAATCAGTGCTGCTAGGAAAAGAAAATCATTTCGAGACTTTTTGATATCACGACAAGTATTTTCGTGAGTCTCTACAAAGAAAATAGAGAAAGTGGTCCTGAAACATTTCACATAATCTTTCGGTTCAAGAATTTTGTCTACGATGCACTAACACTGTTGTGCAATGTCAAACACATTATTTTGTAGATAATTTCTTTGCCAGATCTGTTCAAGTCAGTCACAGTCAAGATCATTTGCTGATAGTTCTGTTATTTATGTGTGTGTGTGTGTGTGTGTGTGTGTGTGTGTATGTGTGTGTGCATTTAAGAATTCTACTATATGTGCTGGACAGTAGTAATCTCTCTGTTTACAATGAGCAAAGGTTTTGTATTTTAACCGTGCAGACTTGTAGGTAATTTATATTTCTCCTGTGCTTTGCTTTAAAACTAATTGTGTTGTACTCTTACATTCATTGTGGCATTATTCACAGAAGTCAACACACAGGAGCAACCTAAGTGTTCATGAATTGATTAATGCATAAGAAGATGTGACATGCACACATATACACAATGAGATGTTATTCAGTCTTCAAGAAAGAAGAAAGCCCTGCCATTTGCAAGAAACATGAATTAAATTGGGGGCATTATGTTAAGTGAAATAAGCCAAACACAGGCAATCACATAATCTTCCTAACATTTGGAACCCCAAGAATTGTGAACTTGAAACAAAGAATAGGCTGGTGGTTGCCAGGGGCTGCAATGTAGGAAAATGAGGACATGTGGGTCAAAGGGTCCCAAATTGCACTGATGATATTAATATATTCTGAAGGCATGTACACTGTGGTGTCTATAGTTAATAATATACATCAAGTAAGTAAAATTTCCTAAGAAATTAGATCTATGTTTTCAGAGACATGCAGAAGGTTATATGAGGTGATAGATACAGTAACTAACTCGACAGTAGTAATCATTTCACAATGTATATGTATTTCAAAACAGCACCCTGTAACCCTATTATATGCAATTTTTGTCAGTCATGCCTAAATAAAACTGGAACAGGTAATATCATTTTACCCACCAGCAATCAATCATTTTACTATAAACCAACATGAGAGACACCAACAGCAGATCTAGCTTTACTTTACTTTTTACTTATGTTACATTACTTGGTAACTTTAGACACATTTGCCAACAGGGACATATAGAAGTCCTTCCAGGTAGCTAGTTACCCCTGTGAAAAGCAAACGAGTTACAATCCGTGGTAAAGTTGTTCACTACGGAATCATATTTAAGACAGACTTTAAAAATATAATTACTACTGAAGGTGGTGTAGAAGAAGCATCCTCCAAAACCAACTTTGCATCTTTTAAAATTACAATCCTGCAGGGCGAAGCTGAGAAACCAGGCTCCCCGTGTGCGGTGCTGGTGGCTCCCGACAGGGGATTGCTGTCCTGGCCTCCGAGGCGAGCTCTGCGGTCCACCACATTGCTATATTTCCACGAACAAGAAAAAAGTGTATTTTTAGGAGGCGGCCAGCTCTGGCTAGTCAGCTGTCGGATCGTATTTCGATTTGGGGAAGGCTGCGAGAGGACTGAAACCACTTGTTTCTCTCGCTTCCTCTTCTCGTCAGGGCGATGAAGTTGGCTCTGACTCCCCGGAGCCCTTGGTAAAGTATAGTGCCCAGGGCTACGGGGGATGGAGGCCTCCATAACTGATATGAAAGGTCCTTAATTAAGCACTTAGCATTTCAAGGCAGTCATCACTGCTCGCCCACAGCCCGAGCTGGCAGTCCGTCACCGCCGATAGGCCACCTAGAAGACTAACGTGAGTTGAGTCGAGTCTTTTGTACTGGAGGCAAGCCGCCCCAGGCACAGGCTGATCCGGTGACCCTCCCAGATACACTTTCTCTGCCGGAAGGAAAGGGATATCGGATGTGACAACACCGCAGCCGGGAAGGATTCCCCCTCCCCGCAGGCCACCCCACACCCTCCGAAGGATCAGGGATTTGAGGAGAAAGTTAGAGTGACAGTGGCACTTTCCTGGCTCAGCAGATTAGTAGAAATATAACCAAACCCAATACATGAATAATGATGAATGTAGTATGAAGCAAAAGGGGAAACCCCTCTTCGTTGTAAAATGTCAATTATTTTGCAATTAACGAGGGCTTGGGAAAAAGTTAACTAGGAAAGAAACATTCCCTTTCTCCCTCCCCACCACAGCACGTAATTTGCCGGGCACGAGAAACCAGAATAAAACCTAAGCGTTAGAGGGAAGTTTATCTTTATATTAAGGAGCTGGAAGACTTGGCAGCATTAAAATGGAAAGGGTTAATGGAATGAACTATAGATTAAATTGTAAAGCAATCAAAGAAAACCAAACAGTTTATAGCAGACAACCATCTTCTGGTGTTTGGGTCTGTGTCAGGCCATGGATGTGGAAAATTAAAGCCATACTGAGGAGGGAAATGAACCATGTCTAATACATCCCCAGCAATAAAATGTTTTCACTAGGACTGTAAAACTGTGGCTTACATTAGGAAAAAGAAAATCAAACTATATGTCAATTCCACATCATGGGACATGAAGTGTCCACAAAAATTTATATTACTATTTAGAAGTGTTTCATTCTGGTGTTTTATTGTGATTGGATGCGCCCTCCTCAGTATCTTTTGACTGGTATGAAAATGATTTGAACTACTTTTTTAGCATTTATTTTACATCTATTACCTGTTCTATTACTTTTTATTATTTTATTGTGCTTGTGTAGAGGATTTTGCACAGTTTTCATTATAATGTAACATTAAGTCAATTTATTTGTGTATTACATGCTGTATAATTGCACCTTTTTCTAGAACAATTTGGATTTCATTATCTAACAAATCAGCACTGTTACATTTCTAAAAGCTCTTGTTAGAACTCAAGTGCATTTTCAAAGTAGGACAACAGAGGTCAAGTTTGCACCAGAAAGATTCCTCACTAATGCTGGAACTGTTTGAACATCAGGTGAAGGTCATATTGAAAAGAGGGAAACACTTGTTTCTTTGAGAAAATATTTAATTATTCACTATTGTACTAGGTTAAGATCAATAAAGATCAATACTGTAAAAATGAAATGTTGTAGAACAAAGGGTTCTGACATGGAACAGATAAGAGCAAGATATAGATCATGGAACGAACAAATTAATCCAGGAAAATGTCGATTGGAACTGTGTTTGCTTTATTATTATAAAGGATGTCAAGATACCATTTGAATACTTAGTATATAAGGGCCATAAATTGTAAAACTAGTGGGCACAGTGAGGCATATGTATGCTTTTACACAGACAGCTATTTCTAAAACTTGTCTATACCTCATGCAGAGGTGGCATAAATGATTCCATGAGTCATGCAGGTAAAATGCAAAACACTAAAACAAACCCACAATCACTAAGGAATTGATTAAGTTGTTAAATCATTAAGAGAATCCAGATTGATGGTGTAGGTGTAATTCTATTGTATTGTAATTATGCTGTAGGTGTAATTATATGTTACATTATGAGTAAGTTAGAATGTAATGGTGGTATAGTTTTTAACACTATATTTTTAGGTTGCCTCCTTGGTAATTGTCCCGTACTATTTTGGGTTATTTTTTGACTTCTCATGAGTGTTTATATTTGACTGTCAGTGAACTCAGAGTAGGAGCAACTTTATAATTCTCCACAGTTCTGCAACCTAATATAGGTAGCGGTAACATTGTTTTTCTAAAGCTAACATTAATGAACATCAAGAAATATTACTCCATGGTTAGGACAAGAAGTCAGTTATTTTTATTTAGTTTCCAAGACATGGGCTATTGATGGCATTTTTTCTTCTTCTTAACAATATGTGGTATATGGAAACATTAGAAACCTACAAGAAACTCAGTTATCATTTGTTAAGGTAAATATGAATTGTTCTTTTCATAAATCTGGTGATGTGCATACTAAATCTGTTTGATTTGGAAAACATAATTATAAGAATTATAATGTTTTACTCAACTTGAAAGTTTTAATTACTACAGAAATTTCACTCAAAAGACTCACAAAATATTTAAAATAATATCTCTTTTAAGGATATCTATTGTCTGAGCCAAACCAAAACTCCAAGAAATATGGAAGGATATCTTAGTAAAATTTTACTATAATTTTTTTGGTATATGAATGGTATCATTTTATTATATCATGACTTTTGAAACTAAATTGCTGTCTTCACAAATAACATCTTTTAATAAAATTTCTGTGACAGCCTTCTTGTTGCCTTCTCATATGTGAGCTCAGGTCATTGGAAAAAACAAGCAATAACAACAAGAACGGTGATCAAATGTGCCTACACATTCCTTGGCTGAAGAAAGCTTGAACGAAGCCTTCAATATATTTTATTGTGCTTTCCTCTTTCTCCAGGTGTCCTGTTTATATTCTCTGTTTGGAGTTATGCCTTTCTTAATTTTGTGATTTATTTTTCCTCTTGGATTTTGGATATGTTATTAATACAATAGTAAAGCTATTTATTAGTCTCTAGCCAGAGCTTCATCCATCTGTGAAACACACCCCTTGACAAAGGCTGCTGATAGCCCTCATGTTTATAGTTACGTGCATCTGTTCTTACCAATGGGCAGTGTGGCTACGAAAAGTTTATTCTGTTTGTTCCTAAAACATTGTGGTTTTTACTATCATAATGTAATATTAGTATTATATTAACTAATTAGCATATGCCAAATATTTGTACCCGCTGAAACTATTGAACAGTTTAAGAAGAATAGATAAAAAATAAAGCAATCCTATACACATCCTGAGGCTCTCCTAAATAATAAAGGAATAAAGAAAATGCATTATAAGTGGAATATGATCCAGATATACAAGACTGAAATACTGTTATTCCCAATACGAACAGAACAGAAGGTTTTTATGTTAAGAGAAATAAACCAGGTTAGAAAAACAAGTATCACATGATCACACTTAAACATGGAATCTAAAAACTTTGATCTCATAGAAACTGAAAGTAGAATGGCAGTTGAGGAGAACAGAGGGAAGAAAGGAATATGGAAAGATTAGTTAATAGGTACTAAATCATAGGTAAAAGAAGGCAGGACATGGTGGCACACACCTGTAATCCCAGCACTGGGACAGATGAGGCAGGGGGATTGTTGTGAGTTCAAAGCCAGTCTGGACTTCATATGAGGTCAGAGATAATGTGAACTACATAGTGAGACCCTGTCTCAAAAATAATAAAAATATTTTAAAAATACAAGAAAGAAGTTTTAAGTGTTCTAGCAAACATCAGTGACTATCGATGATAACATATTGTTGTTTCTATTTTTTAGCTAGAAGAAAGGATTTGAATGGATTTGATAAAAGAAGTGATAGTTCTTCAAGGACATGGATACATTTAGCCTGCGTTGAACGTGACTCAATGTATACATGTATTAAAACAACACAAGGTACCCTCTAAGTGTACAGTTTTTCTGTATCAGTTACAGATTTTCATTCTTAGAAATGAGGTAGAAAAAATGCAAACACTTTCAAGTTTTTATATATTGCTTTAGAGATTTCATCAAGAATTTCAACTTTAAAGAAATCCAAATGAAAAATAGTACATAATACTTTATGGCATAATTTTTGCCACATGTAACAGCAACTCCAATCAAGGCCTCCATACACACATGAAGTTCCTAGACTGCCATCAAAAGGTAGAAGAAAGAACAAATTAATATTAATATCTACCAAGTTAAAATAAATGATAAATGGATGTGTATAGATTTTGTATAACTCCTCTAGTAATACTGTTATGCATAGTGGTAGCTGAGCTTAAGGATTCCTAGGATACCAAAAATCAGTATAGATACACAGCACAGCAGAAATCCAGATATGTAGGTTACACGTGTCATACAAGATAGAACCAAGCAAAGCAAAGTGAAACAAGACTGTTAACGAAAAGTGAGCTAACGTTTATGTATTTCTCATACTAAGACATTAATAGCTGTTATTTCATTTTCTTAATTGAGAATAAATATAAAATATGAAAGTTAAAAAAATGAACAATAAAAGTATGTATAGTGCAGATTATTAAGAGGGAACTTTAAAGAATGAGGACAAATTGTCAAAGATAGCAAAAATAAATAACTTTTAATAGAAAAAATTTATATATAAATATTACATATATCAATAAACCAGTCTTCAAAGAAACAGTAAAATTGAGTTAAAAACTACCAAACTGACAGAGTTTACAAACACATATATGAGAAATATAGGGCTGGGGATTTAGCTCAGCGGCAAAGCGCCTGCCTGGCAAGCGCAAGGTCGTGAGTTCGGTTCCCGGTACTGGAGAAAAACCAAAAAAAAAAAAAGAAAAACTGTAAGAAATATAAACAAACTAGATAATAATCAATAATAAAGTAAATATAATTATAATCTGAGTTCAAACTAAAAGTATATGCTAAAGGAAATGACTAACCACTTTAAAAGTAATGCTAAAGAAGACAATCATAATTATATAAAGTGTAATGATAAAGTGTAATGAGCTGACTTAAATTGCACAACAGAAATATTTGAAGTTCTGACATTTTAAGAACCGGGTATATAAATATCATAACAGCAAATATTAACATATGCTTTGATAGACAAATCAAGAACACAAAATATAAGTCATAAGGTATATTAAATAATTTAATGAATACAATTAATATTATTAGTCAGGTGTACATTAAAATAGTCTGTCCTGCAGAGACTACAACCTTTCTTATATGTGCACAAAAATTTTTTTAAAGTGGTCACATATAATGCCACAAAGACAAACAAGGTAATATTTTTGCAAACCTTCATTTCTTTATATTATAAAAGTAGACACTAGTGTCAACTTGGAAAATAGGTGAAGTTCTCTCAAGTACTTGGAAACCTCCACCTCTGCTCATCCAATTATTTGAAACACTCTTGTTGAATTTCATTTTATCTAGGACAGTGTTACCCCAGGATCATTTTATTAGGATGCATTGTGGGTGTCTGTAAAGAAGCAAACATTCTTAACACTCACTGCAGTCATTCCAAAGTGTAGTTGTTTTTCTTTTTTAATTTCTTTTTTGAGTTGACAGCTAAATTTAAAAGATGGTTCTTGAAAAACTGTAAACCACCTAGATAGTCTGTGACACATACTGACCTAGAAATTACTAATAACGACCTCAAAAAGGTAAGATTGGAAAGGAAAACTAGAGATTTCCAAATGAACATAAAACATGGAGCAGATGTTTAGTTCTTTTCTAAAGGCATATCTAGAATGCTAAGATATAATACATAAAAATCCAATAAAAAGAAAATAGATAAAAGTAAATACTAGCATATAAAAGTGGAAAAGCAAGAGAGAGTGCTTCACAAATGAAGAGGTTTCAATAATTCTAGAAGATAAAAAGTAGAAGGGAGCTTAGTCAGTAATACAATTTTCTCAGCTATTCTTTGTGTGTGTGTATATATATGTATATAT
>NW_004955411.1:7425351-7437982 GCF_000276665.1 Chinchilla lanigera
TTTGAACTCAGATTATAATTATATTTACTTTATTACTGATTATTATCTAGTTTGTTTATATTTCTCATATATGTGTTTGTAACTGCCCCTTTGTCCAAGGGGCAGTTAGCTAAAATTTTTTCCCAATTTGTGGGTTTTCTTTTTACTCTGTTGGTGCTTTCTTTAGATGTGCAAAAACTTTTCAATAAGATGAGATCCCAGTTGTTGATTCTTTGAAGTATTTCCTGGGTAGTTTGGCCTTGTTCATGAACTCTCTGCCTATCCCTGTGTCTCCAAGACTTTTACTTGCTTTCTTTTCCAGTAGATTTAGTGTTTCTGTTTTAATATTTATATCTTTGATTCATTTTGATTTGAGTTTGGTGTATGGTGATAGACATGGGTCTAGATTCAGTCTTTGGATGTGCTGAGCCAATTTTTCCAGCACCATTTATTAAAGAGGCTATCTTTCTTCTGGTGAACTTGTTTGGCCCCTTTGTCAAAAATAAGTTGGCTTTTGTGATTATGGCTGCACCTTCCAGTCTGTTCCCTTGATCCTCAGGTCTGTTTTTTTTGCCAATACTATACTGATTTTACCACAGTGGCCTTGTAGTATAATTTCAAGTCAGAGATTGTGATGCCACCTGACTTGTCTTTGTTGCCCAAGGTTGCTTTTTGCTATTCTGGGTCTCTTCTGGTTCCAGACGAATTTTAGGAATCTTTTCTATAGATCTGTGAGGTATATTAATGGTATTTTAATTGGGATTACATTGAATCTGTACAACAACTTGGGAGTATGGCTATTTTCACAATTTTGGTTCTTCCATTCTATGAGCAAGGAATATCTTTCCATTTTCTCAAATCTTCTTCAATCTCTTTTTCTTAGAGTACAGTAGTTTTCACTGTAAAATTCTTTCACTTATTTTTTAGATTGATTCCTAATTTTATATTTAAGTTTTTAGATGTTATGTTGAAAGGTATGGTTTCCTTAATTTCTCTTTCAGTGTGTTTGTTGTTTGTGTATAGGAATGCTATTGATTTTTGAGTGTTAACTTTGTATTCAGCTATGCTACTGAATATGTTGATTAATTCTAGGAGTCTTTTGGTGGAGTTTCTGGGGTTTTCCATGTAGAGTATCATGTCATCTGCAAATAATGATAACTTAACTTCTTCCTTTCCTATCCTTATTCCTTTTAGATCTCTCTCTTATCTAATTGCTGTGGCTAATGTTTCTAAAACTATGTTGAGTAAGAGTGGTGACAATGAGCATCCTTGCTTTGTTCCTGATTTAAAAGTGAAACCTTTTAGTTTTTATCCACTTAGTATGATGTTGGTTGTTGGCTTGTAATAGATTTCTTTGATCAGATTGAGGTAAAGGCCATCTATTCTTATTTTCTGTATGGTTTTTATCATGAATGAGTATTGGACTTTGTTGAAAGCTTTTTCTGCATCGATGGAGATGATCATGTGATTTTTGTCTTTGGCTCTGTGGGTATGGTATATTACATTAATTTATTTGCATATATTGAACCATCCCTGCATCCCTGGCATGAATCCTAGTTGGTGATGGTGTATAATCTTCTTGATAATTTGCTGAATTTTGTTTGCTAATAGTTTAGTAAGTATCTTTGTATTTATCTTCATTAGTGAGATTGGCTTGTAGTTCTCTTTCTTGGTTGGGTCTTTCTCTGGTTTTGGTATTAGTATAATACTTTCCTCCAGAAATGTATTAGGGAGGATTGCTTCCTTTTCAATTTCACTGAAGAGTTTAAGAAGAATTGAAATAAAATCTTCTCTGAATTTCTTGTAAAATTCAGCTGTAAATCCATCATTATCTGTTCTTTTCTTTGTTGGTAGGTTTTTAACTAAATTTTCAATTTCAATAATTGATATTTAGGTTATTCAGGATTTTTATTTCTTCTTGATTCAACTTTGGTAATTCATACATATCTAGGAATCTGTCCATTTCTTCTGTGTTTTCTGCTCTGTGGGAGTAAAGATTTTCAAAGTAAGTATTGATAATCTTCTGAATTCCTATAGGATCTGTAGTGATTCAACCCTTTTCTTTCCTTACTGCATGAATTTTAATTTTTTCTTTCTTGTTTTTGATAAGACTGTCTAGGGGTTTATCAATTTTATTTATTCTTTCAAGAACCAACTCTTTGATTCATTAATTCTTTGTAGTGTTTTCTTCATCTCAATTGCATTAATTTCTGCCCTGATCTTTATAATTTCCTCCCTTCTTTGGGCTTTGGGCTTGACTTGTTCTTCTTTTTCTAAAAGTTTGAGGTGAAGCATTAGGCAATTTATTTGTTTTTGTTCTGTTTTCCTCATGTGTGAGTTCACTGCTATAAATTTCCCTCTGAGGACTGCTTTCAGTGCATCCCACAGATTCTGGTAAGTTGTATTTATATTTTCACTTGTTTGTAGATATTGTTTAATTTCTTCTTTAATTTCATCTGTGACCCATTGGTTGTTCAGGAGGCTGTTATTTAACATCTATGTGTTTATGGAGTTTTTGTGTTTCCTTTGTCATTAATTTCCAATTTCATTGCACTATGGTCAGATAGTATGCATGGGATAATTTCAATGCCTTTGCATTTAGTTATGCATATTCTATGGGCTAGTATGTGGTCTATTTTAGAGAACGTCCCATGTGCATCTGAGAAGAATGTGTATTCTGATGTTGCTGGGTGGAACACTCTGTAAACATCTACTAAGTCCATTTGTTCACAAGTTTTGTTCAGTTCTGTTATTTCTTTCCTGAGTTTTTGTCCAGTTGACCTATCTCTTTGCGTCGATGGGTGGTAAGCTCCCCCATTACAATAGTATAATTAGTTATTTGGTCTTTCATGTATGTCTATTAAGGTTCGTCTTATATAGTTGGGTGCCCCCATATTAGATGCATACATATTTATGATTGTTATCTCTTCCTCTTGAACCTCATTGTTTTAGTTTACATTTGTTGCTTTTTAAAAATATCTTCTGTGGTGAATTGTCTCTTAAGGTCTTTAATCCACGCTAAACAGACCTGCTTTTCCCCTGTTAAACTTTAAGTGTTCTTTGTATATTTTGGATAGTACTTCTTTATTAGGTGTATCTTTTGCACATATTTTTGTCTGGTGTGTGGCTTCTTTTTTATTTCTTTACGCAGAAACCTTTACAGATAAGAAATTTTTAATTTTAATGAAGTCCAACTTATCAATTTGTTTTATCTGCAACATTTGTGCCTTTGGTGCTGTCTGAGGAGTTAAATTGTTATCAATTTTATTAGGGTCCATCCCTTGGGTACTGGACTATTATGATAGTTATGACCCCTTACAATCAGTTTTGTGGTGCAGTGGGGCAAACTGGTTATAGCATGTATGACATCCCGCTTTAAGTGTTTTAGTTGGAAATAAAAATAGACTCAAGTACAGTCTGCCTACTGACAAACTCTAGTAAATGTTAGCCTGTTACCTATAACCATAGGAGGAAGGTCTATAGAAATATAATATCATCCAATTTATACCAGGAACTTGTATGCAATGATTTTCCACCTAGTAGAGTGATTTTACTGTACTGTGTGTGTGGGTGCTCAGGAGGATAGGTGGAAGGATGGAGAGATGAATAAGGCTAAATATAGCAGGAGCAAGGTTGGAGGGCACAGGATGATCATCGAGGTTTTGGGTAACTGTATAACACAGAAGCGAAGCATTAGAAGAGAAGGCCTAGGAGTTTTAAAGTGAACCAGAAAGAACAGAAACAATGTTTACTCACATGAAAGTATCATGAAGTCAGGAGATAGCTGACGAAAGAGAGGAAGAGGATGAGTAGAAGAAAACAAAAAGGAAGGTTAGAGATCACCTGCCGTCCTGTATTGCTAATGTTGCATGGAATATTTCCACAACTCTAATTCTGCCTGTCCATCGTATGCACCTTAGCCAGGCTCCAACTGTGTCACTGATGTTCCCTCATGTCTCCGAGCCCTGAGTCTCACCAGTGGAGGGAGAGTGGGGCAGATTTCAGACTTCCCCTGATGCCCATGTGGTCCCAGGTCAATGGGGGAAGGCAGGAGCTGAACTCAGCCTCCTCTTGCCTGCCAAGCGGGCAGTGGAGGAAAGGAGGAGCACAAACTCAGATTCCTCTGGGAAGCTGAATTTACTTCTATCTTGACATTCACAATGGTTTTCTCCTTTAGGGGAGAGCCCCTCAAAGACTGATATTTTTGTTATCTGTAACCACTCCCTTCCTCCTGCTGGTCCTTTTAGTCAAGCCTCTTTGTGTGCAACAACCAGAAACATACTCAGGGTTGCTCGAGTGAGGGGAATAATTTCTGAAGACATAAGAAGAGCCAGGCATGATGGCTCATGCCTAGAATCAGCATTCTGGGAGGCTGAGACAGAAGGGTCACAAGTTTGAGCCCAGCCTGGACAACTTGGTGACTTAGTACAACCCTATCTGAACAGAAAAATAAATAAATAGATAATTAAATATGAAGATGGTTTATAAATACTGGAACAAAAACCTACCCACGTTTACTAAGAAAGTGAGTTAGAAATGAATATTTTTCATCCTTAAAACTGAATTATTTTTGGTCTTTCACTAATTCTCAAGGAATACATGAACATGATCTTCTCACCTTTGCCTTTTCTCTTTCTCCTCTTCTTGAGACAAAGCATAAAGAGAACTATCATATTTTCTTCAAAAACCACTTCGTCTGAAAAATATTCTCATTTTTTACTTTAAACTACTCTTTTTCTCTTTTGAAAAAGGTTAGTAACACCCAGATCCAGACAAGAGATTAGGGACCCATATTATGCTAAAATATTACATTTTCCCAGAAATTTAAATTTTGAGTAGAGTGACACAAAATATAATTTAGTCTGATAAGCTCCTCTGGTAATAATTGTATATAAAGACTTGAGTCTTTAGGTACAGAGAATGCCTCAGTCCTTGGGCTGAGATTCTAGAACTGTATCAGTTTTATTTGATTCCATGAACTACTCAGTATCTTTCGAATAAATTTTCTTTTTGACATCTGGTCCAGTCAGTTTCTGTTGCTAGTAATCACAGAATAACATTGCAGTTTTCTCTCTCTGCACATGGCCAGCCTCTGATTCCAAACCTTACATGCTGTTTCTTTTTCATTGCATAACTACAGTCCCTGTGTCCCTTGGTTCAAATTCTAAGAGCATCTGGTTCCGCCCACCTGAGTCCTGATGTTCTTCATTGAGATGGGCTTGCTTGCTCTTGACAGATGGTGCCAGGTATTGAAGCCCCATGATAAAAATATGGTTTCCTACAACAGCCCTGAAAGGAGGCCCACACACAAGAGAAAATATCAGGGAAAAATGGAAATCCCAAGATCCACTGACACAGGGATCTTCAGATTCCTCTGACCTGCATGGTTCCCTTCCCCAAATTGAAGGATATAGACAAGACAGGTGATGTGTGTGGGTAAACAAAGAGTTAATTTATATATGGAGGCAGCTTATTTATTTGTGATCTGTAGTCACATTTCCTGGGTTTGAATGCCAGCTTTGCCACTTATAAGCTGAACGACTGAGAAAATTACTTCTGTGAATTTTGGTCTCCTTATCTGTACAAATGAGCATAGTAAACAAGATCTCATTGAGTTGGCTTGAAAATCAGATGATTTTTAATACAAAATATTTAAAACAGTATATGGAAGATAGTAATTTCTAAATGGATGTTGTCCTGGGTTGTTTGTTGCCTTTTGCTTTGGCCCATGTTGTAACTGTTGGGGTGATGCATAGGGAGAAACACCAATTGTGAACTCTGAGATCTTGTTAGCTTCATATAGGGGGGCAAAGAGGAATTTAGAAGGATTTTAGTTGCATAGTTAATCTGCATGTAATTTTTTAATAAAATCTCATTAACAAGAGGAAAAATTTTTATCATTGGGCATGGAAGCATCATTTTCTGAAGCAGTACTTAAGCACATTCTTTATCTCCTATGTAGGATTCCAACTCATACTTGCCTTATTCTGCACAGGGACTCCGAGGATCACTGGTTTCTACTTCCTCATTTGACTTATGCACCATGTAACTTATATATTATAGTAACACATAGATTATGCAATAAATATTTCTATTGAATGAAAATTTCAAAAAAGATCATATATTTCTACCTTTACCATCTTTGAATACATATATTTGCTTTTTATTTGTTATTTAAGCTCTTGCTTTCCCACCTGTAGCACTGTGGAATTCGTTTTGGTCAATACAAGTCATGTGAAACTTAACCAGTGCTTATGGAATAAATTAACTATGAACTTCTCATTGTGCTTCTTGCGTCCCTGCTCTGGCTGCATTAGATTCCTGCATCTCTCAAATCAGCTCACTTGTCCCCACATGTTTACTCCTTTTGGAATGTCATAGTCCTATCAGCTTTTAGTCTGTTTTCTCCTGCTAATTAAGACTGGAATCCAGTATCATTTTCTCTGGGAATAGTAAAAATTCCACTTAAAAAGCAGTGACTCTAACTTTGTAAATACATTTAGTCATTTTTCATCATAATAAATAAGATCATTTGTGAAGTCTTGCTGCATACATTATGTTAAAATATGAAATTTGTGTACTTGTGTCATAGTGTGTTGAGGTTCATACAATACAATATCATAAAGTGGGTGGCTTTAAACAACAGAAACTAATTTCTCACAGCGTTAGAGACTGAGAAGTGGAAGAGTAAGCCGTAGGCAGATACTATGTCTAGTGAGGCCCCTTTGCTAATTCACAGATGGTGACTTCTAGCTGTGTCTTCAAATAATGACAGCAGCATTCAATCCAGAACAAACCCCTACTTCTGTCATTTTCTGAATATCATTCAGTACCAGTTCACATTCTATCAACTGCCCCTCTAAATTTCATTGCTGAGATGCTCCCAAATGTCTTCTTTGTTGTACTATCCTTTGCTACAGATGCCCAACTACACTTAGCCATATGCATTCCTGCTAATTTCTAGTTGGTGGTTCTCAGCAGTGCCTGGGTGTCTTGATTACTTTTTTCATTGCTGAGAGAAAATATCTGACACTGAAAGTTAAAGGAAGAAAGGTTTATTTTGGCACAAGCCATAGCAATAGGGCTTAATGCAAGGAAAATTTCTACTGGTCATGAGTTCCTGGAAATTATCTTTAATGTACACATAGAACACAACTGTATGGCTCTGTCATTGTCAGCAATATCATTTTGTCTGTTTAACATTTTTCTCGTAAAAATAACATATTAATATTGAGCATTTTCCTGAATGCCTACTTAGTTATTTGGTGTACATGTATGGCTATGTAGTTTCTGTGTAGCGGTTAGAGACATTATTATAGTATTTTCTGCTTATTGTTAGATAGATACTAATGAGAATACTATACTTTAGATATTAGTCTGGTATGTGTACTCACTTCATTCCAGTTTTATAGACATTGATGATTATATTTTCACAAATATTTGTCAGTATAACAGGCAACAAAATTGATCTTCCAGTATACATTCCTCTGTTTTCTTTAACCAGTAAGTCCCTTGTACTTCACAAAAGGGCCACATTTATAGCAGTACTCCAACTTGTAATAGTCACTCAATTGCCAGGAGAACTATTCTTTTCCCTAGATTTGTTTCTCTAATTTTATCTCCAGAGTTCCTGTTAACAAGAATAAATGGCGTAAATATACACTAGTCCTCAGCATACAGTAGTCCCTTTGAAGGCGTTGCACATGTGGACAGTCATTTAATCCTCACAATCTCACTTATGGAACAGGAATTATTATCTCACTTTTTTGTATGAAGATACAGAATACAGAAATCATTAGTAACTTGCCTAAATTTCTGAAGTTAATGGGGTCATTAAGTGACGCAAGCTGCAGCAGTGAATGGGAGGAAGGTACTCATACATCTATAAATGAGCTGCTGAGAGAGGTTAGCCGTCCTACGGGAGTTGTAGCTTCTGTCTCAGGAGCTGCTATCACGCTCCTCCTTGCTCCACCCAGGCCTGTTCTAGTGTCAAGTCTGACATCAGCAACTTTGAACTTACCTTGTCTTGATAGCAGAGAAATTCCATCTGTGAGTCTCACATATCTTCACTGGGACTCAGAACGTTCCTTCGCATGATGTTCTCTTTACCACAATGCACAACTGCTCCCACTAACTTCCATTCTCTGTGCCTGTCTCCTTTCTTCTCGGGGAATCCAGTTACCATTACTGTATTACATATCACCTCGAAAACGAGTGCTTGAAACAGCAGCAATTATTTATTGCTGCAGGTCAAGAATTTAGGAAAGGCTTAGCCAGGTATTTGCGGCTTAGGGTCACTCAAGAGGTTGCAGTAGTTAGGGAGGATAAGAAGTTCATACCTAAGGTTTCTAGATTACATATTTGTTGTATAGGTGGAAAACACTGACACATCTGGGACCTGAACTCATATGGTGGAGTCAAGATAGCTCAGCTTCTTAAGTGGTGGTCTGGGGTTCCCAGAGGTAGGAGAGCAGAAGAAGAGAGAAGAAGAGGAAAAGGAAGAAAGGGAAGGAAGACAGGGAGAGAGGAAGGGAAGAAGCAAGGGAAGGAGCAAGGGGAGGAGAAAGACAGAGACAGAGATAGACAAAGCATGCCAAGCATGTTTTAAAACCACCACGACTGGCTTCACAGTAACTTAAAATCATTTTTATGTAGAATTAAAGCTTACTCTAATCTGGAGAGTAATGAACTCCCTAGTGCCTATCACTTAGCCAAATAATCATTAATTAATGGCTACTCATTTTTTTCTACCCACTGCCACTCATCTCAACGCTGCTGGATTATAATGAAATAATCTCAAATAACATACAGTATAAAATGTAATGACCTCATTACATGTTTTTAAGCAGGAAAACTTTGAATTAAACACATAGACACAGTATGATTAGCATGGTAGTGTTCCATGTAGATTTTTATAAAATTATACAGATTTGTTGATTTGATACTTCTTTTATTAACTTACGTGTATTCCATTTTATTTTAGATCAGATGTTCTTTTCTATGGCCATTAGTCAAGTGTTTATGCTGTACATGATACCAGAAGATTTTAGAATGGAGAGACTTTAAAAATTATACAGTTTACCTCCTATTTGACAAATAGGGAAAATGAGCAATGAGATTAAAATGATTTGCTCCAGGTCTGACAATTATTTGCAGAATAAACTCAGATAAAACCGTGTGTCTTCTAACAAATCAAGTGCTAATTTCACCACTATTCTGCCTCTTCTACAGGTTTTAGTTTAGTTTAGATTAAAAGGCAGACTGGCCCAATACTTCTAACTCTCAGTGAAGGAAGGACTTTCTTTAGTTATCTTGGCTTGCAGACTGTTTCAATAAATTGGATATTAAGCACTATGAACAGATAAATATACGAGAATGCCGGAGCATGTGACTGAAGGAGCATGCTGCTAAAGGAGGAGCAGTCCTTCCCTGAAAGAATTTCACCTGCTTTTGGGACCAAATGCAAATCAACTCTGCAAGACATAACAGAACATGTCCCTGTGACATGTTCTCTGCATTCTTTGGAATTCAGCATTCCTTATGTTTTAGATTATAATATAGGTCATGCTGCTTCTACAAATTATGTTTTCATTTTTGTTGGTTTTTTGCTTAGAATGACTCTTTCCCTCTCTTCCACCTCTCTCTTCTCTTCCTATAAACTCACTCTTCAAAATTCATCTCTAACATCAACTGCAAAAGGTAGCCAATGCCTTAGTGCCAGGCTTGCTCAGACACTACTTCTTGCTTCTGTGTTAGCATCACGATGCATCTTCATTGAAGTCATCAATTGTTAGAACTAAATATTTTTGTTTACTTCTTATTTTTGTCTCAAACTATTAGATTTTGCCACCCCTTAAAAAATGAGGAAGAAAAACTTAAAATTAGGAAATCCAGAGGAGGAAATGGCACAGATCCGGATGCGTGGTTGAGACAGGAGAACAGATATATGTGCCGCGTTTGCTGATGAGGGTGAAACTCAAGAATCCATACTTGCACCCATATGCCTTTTCTCCAGTGAGAAAAATGGAAGCTGACATCTCAGGGCAATTCTTTGTCAGAAATATACATCTGCATGAAGAGAAGAGAGTTAAAAATTTAATCTGCAAAGCTATTTAGAGAGTGGATAGGCCTTGACAGGCCTCCCAAATGTATTACAAGAACAAGAAGAAGAGAGGTATGAAAAAAAAAAGCTGTTGCAGCAAGCAGAATGAAACTAAGCTTTTTTGACAGAATCAGTTTGCCAAACGACTTTAAAATTGTACTGTCTTGTACTTTTTTTTTTGGTCTTAAATATACTCTAATTTAAATGTCTGGAAGAAACTTTTTGGATCTGCATAGTACCTTTAAAGAACGTTAAAAGTAGACAGGTGTGGTGGCACAAAGCCTATTGTGGTGGTGTTTGGGACATTGAGGGAGGTGGATTGCAAGTTTGAACCTAGTCTGGGCAACCTAGCAAGACCTTATCAAAACCTTTAAAAAGTCTAAAATATATATATATTTATATATATGTATATGCATATATATTTATATATATGTATATGCATATATATAGAATTTGATGGAGCTTAGGGTAAAGGTCTTGGGTTCAAATGTTGTACTGAAAAGGAAAAATGATGCAACATTAATACACATTGTGTTTTGGGGAAAAGACACACATGCACACATACAATAAAAAACCCCTTAAACTGCTAAGCAGTCATAAAAATGTAACAAGATTCCAAAGGCATGTATGTTAACCTGACTCCTAATGTTCAAACTATCAACCTACATCAGAAATATTGATTCACATGAGTGAACACAGAAAAACACTGGAATTCAACTTGGAAACAGTTGGAAATAAACTTGCAAACCATTCGACCACTTTGATGTCACTTTGTACCCCATATTCATTTGTACTTTATAAAGTTTACCCTCGATGTTCTACTCCTCCATCACCATTCTTATAAGAAAGTTTCTTGGCAGTTTTTCTTTTCCTTTTAATACATATTTATTCCCACCAAACGCTAAAATAAATACAAGTGGACATGCTTTTACCTACAGATGGTTTTTGGGGGTAGGTAGAACATCACAATCAAATAATTAAGAAAAGAGTACAAAGTTACATGAACTCTTCTTTTATTTTAAAGAGTAAAAGAAGGATAACATAATAATGGGGGGGTTTACCAAATTACAGACAAAGTGGTAGGAAATTATCAATGGTTATTGTTTTACATATTGTTATCTACAAGATAGTTTCTCAGGGAAACAAATAGACAAATAATAGTGAGTTACAGACAAAAGAGGTAGGAGATTATCAATAGTTGTTGTACTATACTTTGGTATCTTCAAAGTGGCTTCTAAAGAAAATAAATAGAGCTATACATGAGTGACCTATTGGATAATCATTAACTTTTCTCAGTGGTTGTTGTAGGGAACACATACACGTACTTTTTGAGAGAGAAACAATTGTATACTAAAACACATTTATCAAATAGTTATAATATTTTTTAAAAATTCTTAGTTCCATTGCTATTTTTTCAGCTTTTAATTTTATATCTGACCAGAACTCAGTTGGGCAAAAGCATGCTACTGACTGCAGCAGTATCTTCCCCATTAATATTGTAGAAATTTGTTTCCATTAAAGTCTTAACAACTGCTGAAGCATAACTTTTAAGCTCTAACATGTAAGTCTATCTTAAAACATTCCCTTAAATCTTTAATATCCAGGACATAACCATGGTTTTCAGATTTTCCTTTACAGTATAAACTTGTTATGTATAAATTCTGATCCTTTGGCCTTCAATCCCATCATAACCACATTTGTTAATCTATCATACTTGCTAGTACTTCCTTGGATAAATGTATTTGTTTCTCTGGGCTAGGCCCCAGTGAGTAGAATTGTTAGGTAAATTTATGTTTAAAATTGCAGGAAATTAATTGCTAAACAGTTTTCCATGGTGAAGGAAGCATCATTTTCTCAGTTGAACAGCATTATTAGATCCATAACTTAAAATCTATTACATAACTGTCTAGTATAAAAGTATTCATAAAACAAATACATTTTCTACCTCCTCTTTCAATTCACTCATAGTCACACACATATTCTTCAGGGAGAGTGCAAACGGGTATATTCTGTCTATGTAACAATTTCTGGTAGAATGGCCATCAGGATCCCTTATATATCTGATCATCTGATTGATTAAATCTCACTATGGGCAATAATTCCTAAGGGGACTGAAGACTATTGTACTGAGGTCTGGCACACAGAGTAAAGTGACTTTGCCCCTTTGAATTCTCATTTATGCACTTTCATTACCACTGATGCTCTAACTGTTGAAAAACAATCTGTCCTGTTAGATTTTACTTTTATAATGTGTGTATATTATTGTTTCCAAAACAACAAAAGCCAACTTGTTAGAGTATGTAAATCTGAGCGGCTTCATTGACTTTCTTCCAAGTAATGTATGGAGCAATCCCTTCCAGTATATCTTTTCTATTTTTGGGGTCACAGTTAATTAATTTTCATTTAAGTTGATCAAAGGAAACAGGCACAATGTCATGTGTCTGCAGTCTTAGCTTTTCAGAAGGCTGAGCAGTAGGATCACCTGAGCCTAGTAGTTCAAGGTCTATCTTGGCAATATAGTATAGCAAGACCACACATATCTTTTATATA
>NW_004955411.1:7438082-7492601 GCF_000276665.1 Chinchilla lanigera
TATATATATCCCTGATATGAGAACCAAGCTTAAAGCTGAGTACTAAGTTATAACGTTGTCCATATAACACAAATACATGGGTAGCAGAAGAAAAAGTGTCAGGAAGCTCAAACAAGGAAAGTATATGAGAACACCGGCAAAGGAAGATGCCACCTGAGTGAACTCCACTCCGTCAAACAAAAAAGCAAGCTCAAGAGCTCAGTTCAGGTTTAGAGTCACTGTAACTTTAAGTTCTCGCCAACCTGCAGAGAAAAGGGCTGGCTTCTCTGTGCTCACCGATGGAAGGCTGGCTCCTATATGAGGGAAATTTCTGTTTGTGTGAAAGTATTCTATCACAGTGATGGTCCTAAGTAAGCAGGACACATTTTAGATTTACTTTTGTTCTTCTCCAAATGGCATTAACTCAAGGTCATTTTTTTTAAACTACTTTTGTGGCCTTGGGCAATTTACTTAATATTTTAGGGCTCATTGGAAAAGGTATATAAAACAATAGAAACGGTGCTTGTCAGAGGGTAAATTCTCCAAAGTGTTAGTTATTAGTAATGATTGCTTGGTGCTTTAATTGGTTAAATCTCTCCATTCTTTTTCTGTTTATAAACAGCTTTATTGATAAATCACCACACGCCACACAATTAACTACTTAAAGGGAATAATTCAAAGGCAATGAGGATATTCACAGGAATGTGCAACCACCATTGTTACTAAATATTTTTATAAACTCTAAAATAAACCCCATGCCCTTGAGCTATTATTCCCCTTTCTCCCTCACCCACACCCACTAAGCTCCTAAACTCCTAGGCAGCCCTAATCTATTTATGCTTTATACATTTGCCTATTCTGGATATAACATATGAATGGAATCATGTAATATACTCTCTGACGGGACTGTTTTCTTGCATTTAGTAAGACATTTTCAAAGCTTATTCTTGCTGTAGCATGTTTCAGTACTTCATCGACTTTATTTATTTTATATCTGTCTTAATTTTTAATTCTATTAGTACAAATTTGCTACCCTCTTGGGGAGTGGTTACATGTGTGCACCACAATGTCTTTCTTTTAACCCCCTTCCCTTCCCTCTCCCTCCCTCTCCAATTTTCTAACTCCATTTTTCATTCCTGTAGATATTATTAATCTTAGTTCGTGGCATAACCTATAATGTTTACACTAATTGAGTCATTACGTTCCTCTACATGGTATATCTTTATTTTACTAATTTCCTCTTCCCCGCCTTCCCACCCATTGCACTTTTTCCTTGGACCACTTCTCTATTGTAAGAGATTCATCTCTTTTTCCTCTTCTGCCCATTCTTTACTATTTTCTTTGCACTTTGCCTCACTCAAAGGCAAGATACCTTATGGTATTTAAATTTTTGTATCCAGTTTATTTCATTCAAGATTATATTTTCACCTGCACTCATTTTGCTATAAATATCTCAACTCTGTCATTCTGTACAGCCTAGTAGTGTACCATTATACTTAGATGCCACATTTCATTTACTGAGTCATCTTATGATGGAAACATAGGCTGTTTCTGGGATTTAGCTACTATGAATTGTGCTGCTATAAACATTGTTATGCATATATCATTGCAATATGATGTCTTAAATTCTTTGGGAAGATGCTGAGCAGGGGTATTGCTGAGTCATATGGAATTTCTAATTTAAGTTAAGAGATATCCATATTGATCTCCATAATGGTTGTGGAAAATCCTCATTCACATTTACAGCTGCTATTGCAGGAGAGTTCTCCTGCTATTGCAGGAGAGTTCTATTGCAGGAGAGTTCTTTTGCTCATCACAGTCTCACCAGCACTTGTTACTTTTTGATTTAATGATTGCCATTCTTGATGAAATAAAATTAAATCTTATTGTTGTTTTAATTTGCATCTCTCTAGTGTACAGAGATATTGAGCATTTTTCATATATTTTTGATCATCTATATTTCTTTCTCTGTAAATTTTCTGTTCATTTCTCTTGTCCATTTCTTGACTGGATCTTTAATTTCCGGCGGTTTAATTTTTATGATTTCTTTGTATATTGAAGATACTAGTCCTCTGTCTGAGCAGTAGCTGGCAAATATTTTTTTTCCCATTCTGTGGGTAATCTCTTTACTATACTGATTGATACTTTTGCTGTACAGAAGTTTTGTAGTCTGATATAATCCAGTTTATTGATTGTTGCTCCTATTCCTTGTGCAATAGAGATTTTGTTTAAAAAAATCCTTTCCTGCACCTATGTCTTCAAGTGTTTTATCTATCAGTAGGTTTAATGTTTTTGTTTGAATATTTAGGTCACTAATCCATTTTGATTTTAATTGAGCACACAGTGAAAGATAAGGGTCCAGTTTCAGTCTTCTGCACACAGATTACCTGCTTCTCTGCACCAGTTGTTGAATAGGCTATCTTTCCTCCAATGTTTGCTTTTGGCCACTTTGTAAATGATCAAAAGCTAAGTGTGTCTGGGGAAGTTCCTACATCCTCAATTCCGTTCCACTCATCCATATATCCTTTTTTGTTCCAGTACCATGCTGTTTTTGTCATTAAAGCTTTGTAGTATAGCTTGAAGTCAGGTAATGCTAAGGCCTCCTACTTTGCTCTCTTTGCCCAAAATTGCTTTGGCATATCTGGGTCTCTGCAGGACCCATATGAATTTTAGGATTATTTTCTCTAATTCTGGAAGTATGCTGTTGGTATTTTGGTTGGGACTGCATTTAATCTGGATAGGCGTCTAAGGAGTGTGGCCATTTTGACAGTATTGGTTCTGTCTACCCGGGAGCAGGGGACATCGGTCCATTTTATGGTGTCCTCTTCAATCTCCTTTTCTAGAATACTTTAGTTTTCTTTGTAGAAGTCTTGCACTTCCTTAATTCCTGTATATACAATTTTTTATTCTGTCTTTTTTTTTTTTGCCTTTTTGAGACAGGGTCTCGCTACGCAGTTCAGGCTGTCCTTGAGCTCACTTTGTAGCCCAAGCTGGCCTTGAACTCACAGAATACTCTTGCCTCAGCCTCCCGAGTGCTGGGATTACAGGCATATGACACCACGCCCAGCTGGGTATGTAATTCTTCATGATGCTACTGTGAATGGCATTATTTTCATAATTTCATTCTCATTGAGTTCATTATTGGTGTACAGAAGTGGTAATGATTTTTGGATGTTAATCTTGTATCCTGCAATATTGCTGGAGTTTATTAATTCTAAGAGGTTTTGGTGGAATTATTTGGGTCTTCTATAGACTATCATGTCTTCTGCAAATAGTGGTAATGTGAGTTCTCCCTTTTTTGTATGTATCCCTTTTATATCTTTCTCTTGCCTAATTTCTTTTGCTATTGTTTTAGGCACTATGTTGAATAGAAGAAGTGATAGTGTACATCCTTGTCTTATTCTTGATTTTAGGAGGAATGCTTTTAGTTTTTCCTCACTTAGTAGGATACTACTAGTTTGTCACAAAGAACTTCTTTCATATGTAGGTATGGTACTTCTATTCCTGTTTTATTCAAGGTTTTTATCATAAAGGGGTTTTGGATTTTGTGAATAGACTTTTCTGCATGTACTTATATGATCATACGGTTTTTGACCTTACTCATGTATATGTGATATATTATATTATTGACTTATGTATGTTGAAACATCCTTGCACCTCTGGGATGAAACTTACTTAATCATCATGTATGACCTTTGTGATAATGTGCTGCATTGTTTTGTGAAGAAGTTTTGCATGTATGTTCATTAAGAAGTTTGGCCTACAGTTTTCTTTTTTAGTCGGGTCTTTATCTAGTTTTGGGATCAGGATGGTATTGGCTTCCATAAATGAGTTTGGGAGAACTCCATCCCCCTCAATTTATTTGAAGTGCTTGCAGAGCATTGATGTTATAACATTCTCGAAGGTTTTGTAATATTCAGTGGTGAATTTGTCAGGTTTTCTACTTTCTTTAGTTGGTTGATTCTTAACTACTAAGTGGGAGGTTTGAAGAGGAGAATAGATAAAGATGAAAAGAAAAGCTTGATGTGGAGCCTGATTTTACTGATACACTTTTAATTGTGTTGAAAGGTGAGCATTGTGAGTTTTCAGAGGCTATTTTGCAGGAGCAAGGTGAGATATGGGAAAAGGGATATTTACTTTGTGATTTAGAAAAGAAAGCTATGCAGTTGTTGGAACATGCTGAAAGGGAGGACAATTAGTTAGGTAAGATGAGGAAGAGCCCAAATCTTAGGGTTGGGGGGACTGAGGAATGATATTAGAGAAGATAAGAGTGAGTGTGAGGGACTAAGTGGGAATTTAAAAACTTTGGAGGGTGAGTTTATGTGTTTGGAAAAAGAATAAAGACAAGTCAATAATGTTGTCTAGAGGGGTGAGGTGAAGAAACTAGATAGGGAACTGAAATGAGGGAGAGAACTAGATACTTATTAAATCAGAGCCAATGAAAGAACAAATACACAAAAGCAACAACATAATAAACTAAGCAAGCCATAAAAGAACATAACATAACCCCACATTATTAAATAAATCAAGAAACAAAAATTTCAACCTGTAAGATGTCTGATGGGAACACAGATGAAATATTTCCATGAGGCAGTGTATATATGACTCCCAAGCAGCTTCTTTGTCAAAGAGTCTGAGGGCTCCCAGCCCAGTAACTCCTCTGATCTCTCCACTGCAATACTGAAGCTAACCCAGACTCTACTTCTTTATCCCGGGTTGCAGGCACTCTTGGAGAGTCTGATCCAGTCCAAGTTCCTGGGTTAAGAACTTCTGTTGTCCCTCTCCTCAGTGTGATGGGGGATTTGGCAGATAGGTTCCTGGGCATTAAAATTATCCACTGAGTCAGGATTATTCTTATGCATTCAAATCTGCTACAGTAGTAACAGGCTAATCCATTGCAGTGGTATCTCACAGGGATAGTTGATAAATAACATACCGTGAGATCCTGCTTTGGTCTCTCTTTAGCCTAGAGAAGAAAATCCACATTTATAGTGTAAGCATCATAACAACTTAAGTATTGACCCACAGTTAATGTGCATTAACTGTGATAACCAATTTCTCCTCTAATGGTTAAAAAAAGACATTCAAGAGTAATTTTTTTTTTGGTTTTTCTCCGGTACCGGGAACCGAACTCATGACCTTGCGCTTGCCAGGCAGGCGCTTTTGCCACTGAGCTAAATCCCCAGCCCCATTCAAGAGTAATTTTATAGAATCATTTATCTGAAACCTAGGGGACTAGCAATAGGGTATTGCAGAAGGGGGAAGACAAGAAAGAAAAAGTAAAGAAGTATTATACTTTCTAGAGAAATATTTTATACTCTTTGCTCCATGGTAGAGGAAGAAGGCAATAGGGGAAGGGCAAAGAATCCTACTAATGGTGAGGGTGTGTCACATATTTAGAAGGGGATAACAGGGGAGAAGGTCCAAACTGGTAGTGAAATTCTGATAAGAGATATAAAATTAGAGAAAAAAATAAAGGAAGACAAATTGAAAGGAGAGAAACAAAAAAGAAAAATTGAGAATGAATGAGACACAGGAGAAAGAAAGCAGATGAAGAGATACGTGTAAAGACAGCAAGAATATTCCCTTGCCCTCTATGAATTACTTTGGGAGAAAAAAGGCAAGAGGAGGAGAAGCACACATATGCAGACATGCTCATAAAAGAAAAATGGTAAAGTAATGGAATAAAACTGTGGGGGGGGAAAGGTACAGAAGGAGAAAAAAGCAAAGAAAAAAATTAAAACTTAGAAAAGGAAAATAAGAATAAAAAATAAAAAGCTAATACAGTAAAATACAGAACAACAAAGTTTTCCATTGTTTTGGATGTGTGGCTCTTTCCTCAGCCTAGGGTTAAGGATCAGAGCTCAAGCCAACTCACTGGAAGTCTAAGGTGCAGTCTGCCGCAGACTGGTGCCGGTGGAGAGATCTGCTTACAGTGCGAACATGGTGCCGATACAAGCTTCCAGTACCCTGGAACTCAGGCTGAAGCTGGCCTCTGACTGCAGGAGCTGGCTCCGTGCTCACCAGCCCCTGCCTCCCAGGGCGATTTTCCCAGTCTGCTCTCCAGCTGCCAGTCTTCTCCATGACTGCCATTCCATCATCCACGCTGGGAATCCCACAGCGTAAAGCAGCCAAGCTATTGCTCTGGGGCCTAAGTTCAAACACTCAGCCCTTCCCATCCCCGCCAGCTTTCACCCTGTGATTGCAGCAGCAGGTGTTTGTACTGAGGCCACTCCCCAATTTCTGACTGTGGAAGGCTGCCTGGAAGCAGTGTCCTGTGCTTCCCTTGCTGGTTCCAACTCCTGATGATTCTTAGTATGAATGCAGTTGTCCAGTTCTCCATAAGCAAAAGAGTCCTTAGCTCCTTTTGCCTCCCGCTTGGTGGCTGACCAGCCACTGTCAGGGGCACCGCACAGTCTGTCCTCTGAGGAGGGGTCTGTTTTTTCTGTACCTCCTCATCCTATTTTCTTATTCTCTGTCAACTCCCTGTGGTGAGCAGGAAACCTTCCCTCTTCTCGCTTTGTTTCCAAACTATTGTTTCCCAGAGTCGAGACACTTTGTCCTGGAGAAGCTGACTCAGTGACACTCACTGCTGCACCATTTTGGGATCCTTTTGCATCAACTTTAAAGGCTTAATAATACTCCATTCCATAGATAGCCTACATTGTTTAATTCATCCACTGATGGGTATTTGGGGGTTTTCCCACCTTCGGGCTATTGCAAACAATGTGATTCACCTACTACAAATAATATTACAAGTCATCTTTTAGAGACATGTTTTTATATCTCTTGGCCAGGAAAGGAATGATTGTGTCATAAAGTAACTCTATGTTTAATTATTATTTTTTAGATTCTTTTCAGTGTACAAAACTCTGATTTCTTCACACTGACAAGCATCACCTTCTGCTTCCTTAAAAGTGAAATGAATGTAACTTATGTCTATACAAATTTCACAAGGACTTGTATTAAGAGAAGTTATCTTATACAACTTGAACACAATCATGGAAACCATCTAAAAGCAAAGATAGTGGGCCAAAAGTGTACTTCATTTCTCCTGAAAGTTTTGATGTCTACAGTCATTTGAACAGACTATATTTTAGAGGATGAGATTACAATTCACTGTGTTAACCCCACCATCTTTGAAAGTCTCAGTGGCTTTATCCCTAATAATACTTGGACAGAAAGTTGGGGCTCTCCCAAGTCAAGTGGGATAGATAGTGGCTCTCTGTGTAACAATAGGCCTCGCTGTGGTCTCATACTCATTTGGAAATATCTTTCATTTGTCTTCTTTTTGTTAGCACAGGTGGTCAATTTATATTCTCATACTTGTAAAGAAGGGTAGATGAACACATCTGCTGGATTAGATGTTGGAACTGTTCTTTTAGAATGAGTCAAGATAACTAGTGCATATAGCAAAAAAATATGAGTATTCTCTATTGTTTTTCTTGTTAAAATGAAGTGGAATATACTACAGAAATTGTATTTTATGTTATAGAAATTATTAATCATTTTATATACAATTAATTTTTTGTGTACATTATATCAATTTTGTTATGCTACCCATACCTCAAGAGTAGCTATTATACATTAGACTAATAAATGGTATCCTTCCCAAAATGTATATTCAATAAGCCATTCATGTAAGAGTGCTTTGTATAAAAGCTCACCAACGGGATAATCTTTGTATTGCATGGATGGAGTTTCTAATGCAGACTGCCCCAGTCCAGTTCTGTCTTGATAACTTTCTTTTACCTTTTCCACTCTGAGAAAACCAACCACGTTACCTCAACACCCTAATAGTCTCAGCTGTTAAATAGAAACTGTGCTATTAACTGGTATGCCGATTATGAGTACTACAGGTCAATTTGACAAGTTAAAAAGCTAGATTCTGGCAGAGTACCTCCAAGAAAGTCATAAATGAGCAGAAAAGACCTGTTACTGGCCTCAGAGAGAAGTGCTAAGCATCACAGTCTTGCCCTAATTCACCCTCTGGAGGAGGTAGCTTTAGTTGGAGCACAAAATGAGTCTTAGTCCTTGAAGGACAAACAATTGTGAGAGCAAGATTCAAAGGTATCTGCTTCTGAACACACAGAGGGCTTCTTCTTGAGTACTTGAGCTGCACGCAAGGTTGACCCTCAAATGCTTGCCTAGGTCAGCAGGACCTGAGGCAATCCCTACGGTGAGGTCTGGTCAGGTAAGTTAAAGCAGCCTGCAGGGCACTTTCAATTTAGACACCAGTTTCCTCAGGACTAAGAATAAGAAAACACGGCTGCTTGAGTCCAAATTTTTCCTTTAATTTTTCACTTGATTACTCTGTTCCAATGAGTCCACTATTTCCAAGGAATCACTTCAAGTGACTTCAAAATTCTGGGCTGACCATGGACTAACACTTCAGTAATCTTAATCCATTCTATGGGGTCCAGACATCAATTCATAAAAAGGCATTAGTTACAACTATGGGGTTGTAGTTGTATGGGGTCCAGACATCAATTCATAAAATTGGGGTCCAGACATCAATTCATAAAAAGGCATTAGTTACAACTCCCTAAATGCTATACTCCCTTCCATTGTGAAGTCTATGGACAGTGCATCAGCGTCAGGTATGGAAGTTGCTGTCTCTCATTACAATATTAGTTTCCCATTCTCAACTGGCACCATAGCCAGGTCTTCCCATATATCCCTGAAACTGCCTCATGGCTCTGAGTTGCTCTGAATCCTAGCTTGAGAAATCTAAACTTGCCCCCAGGCAGAAATCAGTCTATGGTCATTAACTGTCAAAGTACTATATTTAAGGAATGATAAGGGAAACATTCTCAGATGTCCTATATTAATTACAAGTGTCAGAGCGTGGAGGATCAGAGTAATGGCGAAGGTTTACCACTTAGCTACAGGTTCTCAAAGAAAAAAGACCTTTCTATATTCCTGAAGTATATTAAAACTGTAACTCAAGTACTGCTATGACTTCCTAGATGTCACCACATCTTGTTTACAACACCGACCAAAAGGAACAATTTTTTTTTTCTCTGTGGACATCCCTCCTATCACAAAGTGTTCCCACACACCATAGAATCCCACCCTTCCTGCCTACAACAAATACAGGTTCGGGGCAAACATTCAACCTTTGCCACAGCTGTGTTATAAGAAAATATCTCTGATCCCTCCAACAGTCATTTCCAAGTGCTTCCTAACCTGCTGCTGGAAGTTATGGGAACCTAGCCAAGGGTCTAGTCCATTTCCTGTTGGCATCTGTAAAAGATGAAGAAACCCTTTGGGATTAGAGATCTCTCAGTCTGATGAGCTTCAGGTTGGCAGGAAATCCTACTTCTTTCATATTGTGTGTATTAATTTCAAGTTTCTCTCATTCACAAAAGATGAAAATAAATAATATGTGATTTTACTGACACTACCATTGGGGAGGTAAATTAGCACATTCTTTTGAATAAAAGCTGGTGATATTAATGGTTCTGTTGGTGTATTTGAAATTCACTGGTTATTTCTTTCTACAAATGCTGAATTCTTTTGGCTTCAGTGACACTGGTCTTTGGTGATTCTCCTCCTCATAATTCTCTTGTTATGTTCTCTGAGTCTCTGTTACATTTCTTTCCCAAGCCGTTTCACAGTTTTCTCTCCAGAATGCTGTGCTTCATGCTCTGAGCAATGAGGTTCCGTGCTCTACAGAATTCAGGCAAAAAATTATTGTTACTCAGAATTACACATGAAAATCTTCTAAGAAGATGCTGCATTGGAGATCAAGATTCTGCATCGATAAGTTTACAGTCATTGCCTTTAGTATTGAAACTAATCATTATTGATGTGCATATGAGTTAGTGAATTGCTCATAAGGGCATGTTGTACAATAGGTAAATAAAAAGAAACGTGAGACAAGGCAAAAATATTATGACAGTGATGTGGATGCTGAGATGGAAATATGGTATGTTATTCTGGAATGGCAATTGGAATCACTGCACTTATTAAGGTGGGATGTCTCCTTATCTACCTTCTGTAAAGCATGCAAATTTGACTTTGTAATAGTCAAGTGTGTGTATGACTAAGCATATCTATTTTTCTCCTGCCTACGTTCATCATTTTACAAGCCACTCCTATGTGCACATATGAAAACTGTAAATATTGTCATTATTAATTAAGGTCTACCTTCCTGATGGAATGTGGCAGGACCTGAGCTCATGAAAATGCACAGGAAGTAGTGATGGATAATTATTTCTTTTTCCATATAAATATGCTCTTCATTCAGTTACCCATCCAGCTTTACCATATGGCTGTCTCTATGTCAGCTATTAGAAATAGCAAAAAAACCCACCCTATTTTAACAGCATTTATACCGTATATAGAGAGATAAGAGAATTTATTCATTTCATTAGTGATGTTATTAAGAATTTGCTAAGAATTAAGTACAATGTAGGATGATGACAACATAAAGAAAATATGGTTTGTTATTACAAAAGGCTCCTCATTTAGGGGTGTACAGGAGAGGAAGAGAAAAGACTAGACATACAGAATTACTATTTCAAGCCAGGCTATACACTGAGTGGAGCCATGCAGAGAATGCATGTGTTAAAAAAGTAAGGTAATATCATTTAAGTGAGTAACCTGCACCAGGGAGGAGTAAGATAACTTTGACCTAAGATTTCTCTCAGTAATTTTTTGATACTAGTTGTTCTGTTAGGATTGACAACTTTCATAAGAAAGCCTCTACACAGGGTTTAATACTGAGACTATCTTTATAATAAGCAGAGGCACTTAGGTTGGGACTTGGAAATCGTTATTATTTTAATTAGGAGAAGACTGTTAGGGAGGGAGGGCATTGCAGGTTAGAGGATCATCATAAGCCATAACAAAATGATGAATGAGAATTGCAGCTTTTGCAACAAAACAGAGGTTGTGTGATTAGGAGAGGTAAAAAACAAAACTAATCTGGGCGTGGTTGTGCCTTCCTATAATCCCAGCTACCTGAGAGACTGAGACAGGAGGATTGCAAATCTGGGCAATTTAATGAGCAGTCATCTCAAAATAAAAAGTAAAACAGTGTTTTGATGTAGCTCAGTTCCAATCCTGAGTACCACGAAAAATAAAGAAAAACACCACCAGCAAAAACGTTACATCTTAAAAAGGTTAAAATTGTTAGGTTTTTGGCACAGAAGAGGAAACAAACAAAAGGGGAAGAAGGCCTTTACTCCGGACACGGACAGGAGAGGCCTGCATGCAGCACAGGGTTTCTCTGGGGTACGCAAAGGAGGCTGGGGGTTTATGAGGACCCTGGCTAGAGGCTGAGCTTCAGAGGCGGGCTCAGTGACGCGTCAGGAGCTGACTGGGGCTTCCCTCGAGAGGAAAGGGTACGAGGAAGTCGTGTTCAGGGCTGAGGGGAGAAGAAGAGGGAAGTGATTTCTTTGTTTTGGGGCTTCAGCCTTGTTAGAGCACCACCATAATGATTCAGCAATCCGTACCCTGGCAGGAACCTATCAAAAATGGTGGGTAAGGTGTGATTGGTAGTATCAAATCCAGGTAGGAGAATTTATTCTTGATGTAATATGTATTTTTATATCTAGTCATCCCAGTGACGTCCATGAAGTGTTTATATTGCAGTTCGTGTGCTGTGTTCTGAGAATACATTAAAAAGAAAGAAAGGAAAAAAAACTGTACCGCTAACTTTGTAGTCTAATAAAAGGCAAAGAAGCAAAATAAGAACTACAACATCTCAAAACATGAAAAGAGCCAAAAAAAAAAAACCAACCTAGAATGTGTTGGGAGGAGTCAAGAAGACTGCTATGGTTTTATGTTTTGTTAGTGTTTGTGGTAATTACTGCATTCTTCGTGGGCAGTTGGTATGTGTACAAAGCACATGTTAATTCGTCTTTTCTTTTTTTTTTTTTTTTGGTTTTTCTCTGGTACCGGGAACCGAACTCACGACCTTGCGCTTGCCAGGCAGGCGCTTTGCCACTGAGCTAAATCCCCAGCTCCTCTTCTTTTCATCTCTACCCCAGCTCTTCCCTCTTGGTCCCTTTCCCTTTTGATCCTATGGTTTTAATGTGACTGCTCCAAACTACAGGTGTTGCCTATAAGACAGTATTAGTAGGTTGTGCCTTTAATAGGTGATTAGGCTATGAAGTAACACCCCCAGGAATGGGATTAGGTACTTTTATAAAAGGGTTTAATGGGAGGACTTCCTCGCTGTATTCGCTGCTTCTGTCAGTGAACACACTGCTCTCCCTCTCTCACTCCACCTCTGCAGTACTCAGAGTTCAAGGTGACCTCTTGGGAGCAGGAAGACCTGGCCCTCATCATGCAGCACCTTAATTTTAGACCTTTGGGTGTTCAGTGCTGTGAGGAGGAAACGTCTGCTCTTTTTTAAGTGGCCCAGTATTTGGTGGAGCAGCGCGCACAAAGGTGAAGTGTATAGCAACCGGACATTGAGAACTAAACTGTAAAGGGAGGGTAAGACTGTAGGTTGAGGGCATTGTAAGCAAAGGAAACAATAGGACAGAAAGCAAAACAGATCATTCCTGTCTGGGAGAAACTGTGAGTAGTTCGATAACGCTGGAAATCCTTTTTTTTTTTTTTTTTTTTTTTAATTCCAAGAAAGGAAGGAGAGTAGTGATGGTAAGAAAGAAAGAGCTTCGTTCTCCACCTTGAGCATAGACTTGAAAGATTTAATATGAAAGACTATGGTGCTCAAGTTTGTGTTCTATAGAACAATGCTCGACAAAATGTAAAAACAAAACGGGAAAGCTCAGATCCTGCCTGGATGCAGGAAAACTGATAAGGAGATTTTTCGCCAGTAGTGTAATAGTAGAAGCAGAGTTCTAAGAGACACAAAGTAAATAACACCACTTAAAAGAGATTAAGAAAAAGAGAGCATATAGGAAAGTTACATAGCACCTCTCTTTGTGACCAGGTAAATGATAGCAACATTATGGAGTTTTACAGATGACTTAGCCTGAGCTCAGTGAAGGATTCCAAATCTGTGGCATGGCAGGATATCTGTCCCCAATAAGTGTATCTGGTGTGAGGGGCTGGGGATTTAGCTCAGCGGCAAAGCACCTGCCTGGCAAGTGCAACGTCATGAGTTCGGTTCCCGGTACTGGAAAAAGAAAAAAACAAAACAAAACAAACAAACAAACAAAAAAAAACCAAGTGTATCTGGTGTGAATTATAGACATGGATAGACATCACCGGACAAGGAGACAAGATCTATAGCATAGTTTTCCAGATAGTAAAAAGCTGAGGCCAATGGAGGAAATGATATGAAATCAGGACAGTGGAAGAAATGAACATAGTTATGACTATATTCTGTGTGCCTATTATGAATCCATGGTCAGCTAGAAGAGCAATGGTGAGGAGTTTAATCATATATTTTGAAACACCACTTTTACCTATAAAAGGAGAAAATGGGTAGGTTCTCATTTTGTATGCATGATCTTGTGAAAGTGTTGGTTGTTATCTAGTTAAGGTACATACTTTTTCAAAATAATTCTATTTTATTGAAATATTGCCTTTTTGCAAACATGAGTTTGCAGTGAGACTGTTTTTTAAGTTCTACAAATAAGCTACACAATATTCATTATTATTTGATTTCATAAGGAAATTTTTAAAATGGACTGGATAAACGAGGGACATGACACCTTTAAATAATTAACGCCAGTATATGTGAAGGGGAAAAAACTCTATGGATTAACTATCTAGTATCAGTAAAGAGTCAAAGGTGGTGAAATGCTTTGAATTTGCTGGGGATTTAAGTTGCAAGAAGATATGGGGATTTTTTTTTTTTACTGAAATGTGGAAAGATATTTGGAAAGTAAATTATGCAGTTTGTTGATTTTTTTCAGTGTTTCATTGCAACATGAAATAACAACAATCATCATCCAATTAGAGAAAGTCATTGCAATGAACATCTGTTGGTTTTTCCAGTCAACATTCATACAACCTTGCTTAGTAAAACTTTCATTTGGGAAGCTGCCCTTCCTCAGCAGTAAGAATTGCTGGGTGTAATTCACCCCCCACTCTGGGGATGTGGCCTGATTGAAATGATGTGATCAGTTAAATCTGTCTGCCTGGCGACAGTGATCACAATGAAGTCTTTGCCTGTAACCCAAACTGCAAAGAAGAGTTACATGCATTTCCTAGAAAGAAAGCACTCCTTTCTCGTCTAAGAGTAATAAGTGAGCGAAGTCTGGATGGGGATGTAGTAGTGTATTGGTTACTTTTCTCTCATTGCTGAGACAAAATACCTGATGTGCAGAATTAAGGAAGGAAAGGTTTATTTAGCTCACAGTCTGTGGAGGTTTCAGTCCATACTTAGCTGGCTCAAAGGCAGAGTGGCATGGCAGAGGCAACAGTTCATCACAGCAGAAAAGCATCAAGAACAAAACGGGAAGAACAGCAGTGGGGAGAACAAGCTTGTTTATCTCCCTTACATTGTATGCAGGCTACCTGCCCCAGGGCGGGTGTAACACTTATACCCGTAATCCCAACATTGGACCATGAATCAATCATGAACTCTAGAAGCATACCATGACTGCATGAGGGTTTGGGAGGGCATCCAGACACAAACCATAACAAGTAGGAAGACATGAAAACAAGAACTGGTTCCCTTGTTTTGCTTTCATGGAGAAAACCTATGGCTTCTTTGGGGAATCACCATGGCAACCCGATGAAGAGCCATATCACAGAAGGCAAAGCAGAGGCGCTGGATTTTTATGAATATGCTCGAGCTTCATTTCTTCTGCATTTCCAAATGTATGAGCAAATTCAGTTGAGAACTAATAGTCTATTGTTAGTATCAGTTTGATCTTTAATAACTTGTAGTTTATCTACTAATATAAAAATATAATGTCTGTAATTATCAAATAATTCAAGATTCTGAATATGAAAAAGGAATTATTAGCAAATCTATCCTAACATTTAATGAAGGTAAATAATCTGGTACTTTTAAAAGAAAATTCAATACAGTAGGTTATATTTAATATATAGCAGGAAAGTCAGCCTGTGTTCTTTATTATATAACCCACGGCAAGAACCTTGAAAATTGTGTAATTTGCTGTTAGAGCACAGGTTTCCCAACTGGCAGATTACAGAAAGTGTAGCATAAAAAGTGAACGTAATGGCTATTTGTAAGTTCTCTTTACCTATTGAAAGACCTATGTGAAATACTCAGAGAGTTTTATGCAGAATGCAGTAGGCTCAGTAGTAACAGATTTTTATATATTAGATGAGTGCTCCATCACTTTGGCCTTGGTCACACTTACTTAAAGTGTGTACAGGTTTACCCCACGTTGTAAGCTAACCATTACCTACTTCTGGGATACCAGAGGCTTCTCTGTATTTAAAGCTTTGGCTGCTGATATTGGGGAAGTTCTGTTGGGCCATGTGTTTCTTCATAGACAACAGGAGAATTGTGAAAATTTCAGGAGATAAGTGAAGAATAGCAATTTTTTTGGTGTTGGAATAGAACTTTAAGAAACAAATCATTGATTCTCACATACCAGGTATCCAGCTTTGAAAAAAATACTTGAATCACAGTATTTGTAAAGTACAGAGATTTATTTCCGGGTGCTAGGAAATATAAGGTAAAGAGATCCACATCTCGCTTTTTTTCAAAGCAACACATAAAGAGTCAAGATTGCAGGAGGTATAAATATAGAAAGATAATAGCATTAATGGTAACTCAACTATGGGTACATTATTGCCATTGGTGATGTAGTTTCAAACCAACTAAAGTCTAATGGTCACTGGATTTTCATTCATGAAAATTTCAGGATATTAAAATTCAGTATACTAAAATTGTAGAAATGTTCATAGTTATGTATGAAATGGTGTTTGGTTCTAGATAGATATTTATAGAATGATTTTTAACTTGTCTGGTATTTGTAATTTTTAACAGATGTTGCATAAATTTTCATTGTGCAAACATATTACATCCACCCACTGCCAGTAATGACCCTTAATAATAATGACAATGCCAGATGTCCCTACTGATATATCTAGTGTTCATAGATAGCTTTAATGTCATTTTTGATAATAGGTATTCTGGAGTTCATAACTATAAATCACAATGGGATATGAAACTCTATTTAACTGTATCCTGTAAAAAGCTGGGTGGGAACTCAGAACAGGCATACTACTTCCATAGTTAGCAGACACATTATTCATACCAATAAAATCTTCAAAATTATTTCAATGTATACATGCATAAGTGTCTTCTGTAAAAGATTTTCTGTCCTACTTTAAGTTAAAAGAATCAAATGAGAAGCAGAAAGTATTGGGGTTCATACTTGAAATTTCAGGTAAAGATTTTATTTTAAAACTCAAGTTTCTGTTCTTTCATTTGCAGTACTATTTGGTATAGAGCCTAGTATATTCTTGGAGTCAAATATGCAATTCTAGGAATGGCTTTTATTTTGGAATTGGGTTGTGCAGATTGCTGCTACAACACGCAGGGTATGCCAGTCTGATCAATAGTCTGATGAGGCATGTGTGGCCTGCACTGCCCAGCCCTACCATTTTCAACCTAATTAGCAGCTGCTCAAAGATGGGAAACAGGTGCAGATCCAGGGCCAGACCAGGAAAGTCTGCCTGTAATTAACAAGGAAAAAAGGGTCAGATATTGGGAAGAATATCAAATCGGCCCACTGGGGTTAGCATGCTGGCCTCAAAGGCATAGTCACCTGAGATCTTAAGCATGCTAATGTAAATTATGCAAGCTTTCAAACAACGTGGCTGCATAATCAGTTGGCAGAGTGAAAAATGATTTTTTTTGCAAGAGAGTAGGGAAAAAGGCATCTGCAAAACTTATTTTTCCTCATCATGTTGTAGATATTGGAAAGAGGAATACATGCGAGAAGTAATGACATTTTCTGTGAGGCAATCATGGGTTGTTCAGAAGTTGTTAACTAATTAGGACTCTTCAAGAAATAGGTAGTTTGGAGGACAATCAAACAGTGAGATTGTTTAGAGAATTATGCACTCATAGATATTTGGAAGTAGACACATTATGCAGATGTTGTTATGCATAATATATTGGCTTTGGTCATTGATAATTATTTAAATATATTGTAGTCCACTTAGGACTAACAAGGCTTATTAAGGGCAAGGCTAAGCTTGGAGATGGTGAAAAATGAAATTCTCGAGTAAACTACGGGGCACAAGGCTGTGTGCCAGCTTCAGACTCTGGCTTTTGTAGCCGAGTTTTCAGTACCCAAACATCCTTTCTGTTCCAATTAATGGAGCTTAAAATTCGCCCTCGGCTCTGAGAAAACTTAACTCCAGTCCTTTTTAGTGTTTAGCATCTAGGCTCTCAGTGAAGCGTCAGCTACTTAGTGGCAAATCTCCTAGGCTAGAGGAGAATTTTGTATTTCCAGTTGAGCAACTGGTGGCAGTCATCAGTCAATTTAACCAAATTAGTCCTATAGTCAAAACAACTCTGAAGTCTCAGATGTTTACAGCAACAAAGATTTATTTCTCACTCACAGTGCATGCTTTATGGGCTGGTTACGGCCTTCATATGGACTTCATTATAGCCCTTAAATTGAAGGAACAGTCCCTTGCAGGGATGTGCCTAGCTCATCACAGAGGACATAACATGGCGGGATGCAGGAGGTGGTCTTCATCTCTTCCGTTCATATTCCAGTGTGTGCCACCACATAAACACGGTAGGATTTTTAATACCACTTAGAGAAGGGGCAGTGAATACCCGAACAAAGTAAAACCAACCACAGTGACTTAGATGAAATCCATACAAAATTTTATCGAACTGAACCTTACTGTGGTATACACACAGTACCAGTTTGTACAGAGAGTGCATTTTAATGTTAGAATTAAATAAAATATTACCTGCTATTCTTTCAGATATCTACTTAGTATCAGACTCTTGAATTTTACTTTTTTCCCTCACGGCAGTCCTGGAGCCTTGGGGTTATCATTCCCATTTTATGGAAATTATGGCTCAGAGACTTTGATTTGCTCACGGCTCCACAGCTGAAAAAGTGGCAGCGCTGGGGTTCCAACCTGGCTGTGTCGTGGAGCGTACTTTTCTAGTACACTACTGCACCTTTGAAGATGCGGCAGGCCTGGCAGGCACCTTATCCCATGGGCTCTAAACAAAATCTGTTGCATCTGTCACACTCTGACTCGGAGATGACTGGGAATACGGGCAGCTGCCTGTGCCGCCTGGAGAGCACCAGCCGGTGTCTCCGGGGCTGGAGGCTGTGTGCTTGAGGACAGAGCTCGGGATGCACAGTTTCAGGACTGATCAAGTCCGAAGTCTCGCAGGATCTCCTTACAGCAGCGCACGTATATCGGGTTTATTTTTCAGCACTGCCCCCATTGACACTCTTCCCTGGACATTCATCACTGTACGGATGTATAGGGGGACTGTTTTCAGACATTTACAAACATCCTGCCCTGTGTTATTTAGGTGCCAATAGCAGTCTTCTCCCAGTTGTGAAAACCTAAAATGTCTCCAGACATTGAGGAATGTTCCCGGGTTTTGTGTACACATGCAAAACATACCTAGTTAAGAACCACTGCTTTATATTCAAATGATAAAATTACATATAGTACTGCACATATAAAAATCCATCTTATAAAATCCTCTTGGCATATGTTACACAATTATCACCCATTCTGCAAATAAATTAGTTGGTCGCTTATTATATGCTGGGCACTTTGCTGACTTGTAGGGAGGGCAGGGGTATATGAAGATGAAGGAGGCCAGTTAGGTCTCCACTGAGCGGGTTTTGTAGTTCTGCAACTCTACAGCAGTTGAAAAAGTAAAGAACCGTTAAAGAACATAGGTTATTTCGGTGAGCAAGGAAACACAAGGGAAGGTGGTTAACATAACATATTTAAGTAACAATAAGAAATTTGAGCAAGACTTGATACTGAAAAGAATGCAGTTAACTGCTCATCCCATCTCTCCCCAAGATGCACACTAGATTATTTTTACCCAGAGACATATGCAAACAACTTCAAATAAACACTCTAGTTTCAAGGATTCAGACACCAATGACATCAAACCAAGAAAGTATCTTAGCTCTCCCCCCCAAGTATAGGAACTGAGATCTGTTAATAAATATGATAAAGTGAGTTAAAAATTATCCTTTCATCACTTTGAAGATATCAATATGTAATACAACAAGCATTGTCAATTTCCTACCACATTGTTTATAACTCTGTATTGTCTGTACTGTTCTTTTGCTATTTTGTAAAAGGTTGTCTGTATGTTAATGTTTTCCTCCTTTTATTTTTAAAATAAAAAAAATGATTAACTTAGGAAAATGATGAGAAGGTAAGAATGAATAAAGAAAGAGGTAGATGGAAGGAGAGAGGAGAGGAGAGGGGAGGGGAGGGAAAGAAAGGATAGAACAGGAGGAGGGAGGAAGAAACAAGGATAAGTGCTGGAACAAGAGACAAGACAGAGCTGGACCAAGAATCAATGTAATACGGCAGGAAGGAGAGCAAATTTGGAGTCACAAGTACAGGAATTGAAACCACCAGACCTCAGACTTGTGCATCAGATACTATATCATCTCTAAAATGGGAGAAATAATCATTGCCTTTAATGTAGATTTTAATAAACATGACATTTTTTGATAAGTGTATGACATTTACATCATTTCCAAAAATACTGCCATTCCCTTTATGCATACTCTAGCTTAAAATTTTGAAGTGTCTTTCCTTTTTTTTTTTCCTTCATTTTTTTCTTTTTGTTGTTGTTATTGAAATTAGTGCAATCTTTGCAAGCATATATTAAGGACTATTCTGGGGCCTTTTTTACCTTACCAGAAATGTTAGTAAGAAATGTTCTTTAGAGTAGAAAATAGACTTGAGTTTCTGTACTTTAATAAGAGCTTTTTGATCCTGGGGGAGGCAGAGCGGGGGATTTTTTACATTCATCTCAATTTATTAAAAACTCACAAATGAAATGAATTTTATTTCAAGTATCAGCAATGTTAGAATTTCAGATAGTACTTCCTCAGAATGACATGCTCCTCAAGATATTAAGAGAATAACAAGATCTGTTGATCTACTATTGAATCAGAATCTATGTACTTAAACAAATGCACAAATCTCAGATATTGCAAAACAAAGGAAAAAGTGTTCTAGAGTGTTGTTGCTTTTTAAGAAAACACTGAGGTTAGACCAAGGTATAGTTTGTTTTAACAGACATTTAGATGAATTGTAAAGATAAGGAAGGATGCATGGGTCAAAATTCAAGCATTCCTCTCATGTTATGTATATCGTGCTCTTGTTATATTGACTTTATTCTCAAAATTGTAGTTTGTAGCATTAGTTTCCCTTTATTAGTATTCTTGCATTAGAATTCATTCAATAAGTGAGCTATGACTTTCAGAGAAAGATAGCCCACTATTACTCTTAAGACATACATTTTAATAGTTTTACATGAGTATGCACATTTAATGTACTCTTACATTTCCTATGAATTCTGCAACATGTATGTAACATAGAAGGCTAGAGGGGAAACAGACTTTCTGCTTCCAGGATATCCTTATATCTAATTTTTACATAACCATTGGAAGGCTAAATTAAGAAGATTTGGGGAGAGGAGGACTAGATGGGTGAATTGCTATTAAAAGGACCTAAGCTAGAAAAAGTGGAAGGAATGAACAAGACAGGAGAGAGATTTTAAAGCAACAAATTAGCTGGGTTTTAAAAAAAATGAATGAAGGGCCGTTATGGAAATTTAGAACCATTTAGCTGTGGGGGGAGAAGTGTTAAATTCCTGGTTGTTGTGAGGATAAAACAAACAAACAAAAAACCCAGGGAGATGGGGAAGACTTCTGACTGAGTGCCCTCTGAGCCTAGTAACAGGCTGCATACAGTGAGGTGAGAACTTTCCCTCTCCCTGTATGTGCTTCTTGTTGTCATTGTTGAAGTTATTCAGAAGTTCGATGTCTCTAAGCAGAACAGTTAGGACTTGGTCTCCTACCTAGGTTTTTTTTTTTTTTTTTTTGGTTTGATTTTTTTTCTGGTACCAGGAATCAAACTCACGACCTTGCGCTTGCCAGGCTGGCACTGTGCCACTGAGCTAAATCCCCAGCCCCTTTACCTAGGTTTTTATCATTAGATTAAGACGCTATCTATATTTTAAATAGAAATAATTTGGAGGGTTTTTTGTTTGTTTCCTTGTTTTAGTGAGAGACCAAGACTCATGAAATGTTAAAAGTAATCATTCGATTACCTTATAGGTAGTAGCAACTTACTGGGGGATCTGTTGATGAAAGGGTTGATCCAATCGTACTTAAAATCCCCATGTATGTTAAAGAGTACTCTTTAAGTCTGAATTTCCTGTTGTGATGAATATTGCTAAAAACAAAACATTATTTTTATCTTCCAAGTATTCACATTTAATAGCTGGGTGATAATCATTCATTTCTTCTCATTTTAACACCTGTAAAAACTCAAGTCTAGACACGACAGTGTTTTCTTTAAGGCCAGATAGCACATTGAAGCTAGGATCCGTGTTTGTAGGTTATCATAAATTACAGTCACTTTCTGGCCCTGTATTCAGCCAACACAAGGCTCAGCTTGTCCCTATAGGCCTGAAATGGCCCCACTTGTGCCATATACCACTTTGCATATCATTAATAACAGGGCGAACCACAAAGGTATACCTTATAACTTAGAAGTAAATAGAGTAGCAGCACTTAACATTTCAGTCAAGTTCAACAGCTGCCCTCAATTCTCTTTTAAAATCCAGACACTCAAAATAGACAGGCTAAGATTTATAAAAATAGATCTGTCTGTCACTTCCAATTTTACATTTGCAAACAAGTTGTTCTTCAACGAAAATTTGCGGATAGATTGAGCATCTGGCAATAGGAAGATTGTCATGATTTCCACGGTTTGGAGTTAGACCACAAAGGATAATTGGTAAAGATAATCTTTTGTTTGAGTAGCCTAAATGATTTTGCCTCACTAACCCTGACGACAGATGGTGAATATGGTTATTATCAACTCACTTTTATGAGAAGCAAGAGATTGAAGAACCAGAACATTGAATCACTCATCGCTGAAACAAAGTGTTCTTGTGAAATGTGTCCCATTCTGGGGTTAGAAGCCTGGCTCTGCCGCTTCCTGTCCTGTGACTTGGTGGACATCTCTGAAAATTTGGAGGTTCATATATTATAACGAAATTGAATATATCACATCCTCCCTACAGAAAGTGTGGTCCATGTATCAGCATCACTGGCATCACCTGGAAGTTTGTTTGAATCAGAGATTTTCAGACCTCATCCCAGACTACCAGAATGTGTACTTGAACATCTCACGTGAGTTTTTTTTTTTGCAGACAAGGCGCCCAAGATATGAAGATCTTATTGATTCTTTTCAAGTATAGTATTCTGACAATTTTAATATAGGGACTTTCCTACATGCTCTTGTAGAGTATATGGTCTGGAATGTGTAACAGAATGGATAAACAAAGGAAAGGAAAGTTATTCTCAGCCTGAATTCAAAGACAAGTCACCATACCCAGTAGGGCCTCAAAATCTCCGTAAACCTTTCAGCAAGTCGTAAGCAGGTTTCTGTTGCTTTCTCCATAGAGAAAATATAAAAGTCCTAGGTCCTCTTATCCATCTCCCACTTGGAAAAGATGATGTTATCTTTGCATTTAAAAACTATTTGCTGCTAACCTCTTTCTGCAGCTCCCGAGTCTGTGTTGCACAAACATTAACCAATCTGTCCTTTTCCTGGAAGCAGCGTCCCTTTCCCCTCTTCCACCCACCCACCCAGGCATCGAATTACTGCCAGGCCGCTTGCACCATCTGCTCATTAAGTGTCAGTTGATGGGCGGACAGAAGACACCTGGTGACTGTGAAGTCGGGCCAATACACTGAGGAAAATCAGCAAAGTGGCAAAAAAAGCGCAAAATGAAACAGACCTTGGGAATCCAGAGGGTTGAGTTTCAGAGGAAAAAGGGACAAGTGAGGCAGGTCGAGCTTCTGAGGCCCAGGGCAGCCTTTTCATTTCCTGACCTTGTATTCTGTGAGCGCTGCCCTTGGAAGGGAGAGAGACTCCTTAGGAAGCAGGGCACTTTCATTTTCTGCTGAACAGCTTCCTCCTGCAAAGCAAATGGCACACAGTGACTGCGCTGGGCACCTGTTGGACTGAAGGCTGTTAAATAACTGAAAAGTCCCCTATGTGTCCAGTCGCCAGTTAGGCCCTTCTTCTAATTCCACAAAGCATCCAGTCAACTGTTTATCATTTCTGAAAGCACATTCGGACCAGAAGTCCCAGTTTAACCTGCAGAAATATGGCCAGAGGGCTACTTGCCGGAAGATTGGGCCTCAGAGAACCACAGGAAGGGCCCCAGGCCAAAATTAGGACACACAATCCTCACCTCACTCCAAGGAGCCTCCACAGCCAAAGCTCTCCTGGCTCAGAGCAACTTGAAACCAGCTGTCACGCGTTTAAGTTGTGGTTTCAGTTCTTAACTGAAAACAACTATTCTGTTTCCAGCTTACGGTACTCGAGTTGGTTAAAAGCGTTAGTAGAGGTGGCATGAAACAAAATTGTCCTCTCTGGACCTTGACAGAACCACTGGAGTTTGCTGTTCCTGGTTGTTTAGAGCCACTTTAGCAGCAAATGTGCAATGAGAAGGAGAATGCGCTCCGGGTAGAAGAGCGTCTTGTAACTTCCTGTGGGGCTATCGACAAAATACTAATTTATTTGGTGCCTCAGTTCCCTCATCTACAAAGTGGGATAATGATGGTAACCTGCCTTGTAGGATAGTGAAAGACTGAACCCGTTGATATATGTACAGTGTAAAGAAACAGCCTCACATATAGTTAACTTCCATACAAGTGTTTGCTGTTATCGGAGAAGGAAGATCATTTTGAAACTTGTTTTCTCTCATTTCCACCCATAGGGAAGAGAAGCTAATTAAAGAAATTGTTATGATCAGCATTTGTATGGATTCCGGGCTCGGAGGAAAGGTGCTAAACCTCTTCTCTCTTTCCGTTTCCTGCAGTCTTCTTTCCCATTATCTTATTATTTGACTCCTAGCTTCTGTCAGTGGAAAAGAAGAGAAAAAGAAATCCATCTAATGATTCTTTCCTATGGTGTCTTCCTTGTCAGCATCTGCTTCATCACTCGTGGATATCGACGTATTGAAGGTTCCCTCAAGCTCGTTCAAACAGGGAATTAAGTTTAATTCTCAGTGATGAGAGGGGGCTCAGCTTGAGCCAAAATAGCTTGCTGCTCTTGAAGCTAATTCTAGGCCTTCACAATAGGTTAAGTCAGGGGTCTCAAAACGAGACGCCCACAGGCGTCAGAAAGGTAACCTGAACGACTGCAGTGAGATGGGATAAGAAGTCCACCAGCCTCCCTTTTGGAGGAAGGTGCAGCCGCAAGGACACGTGGTTGTATTTGTGGATGAATAATCAAGCATGTGCACTGACCAACAGCCACTCATACCCCGTGTCAGGGAAAAAATAATGGTGGGACTGGGGAGGGCTGGAAGCAGCAGACCTGAGCAGGGTTGTTATTTACCGCTTCCAGGTGGGTGCAGTAATGCCAGCATCTCTGGTTTTTAATGAGAAACAGAGAAATTGGAGATTTTAAAAAATGTGAAATTTCTAGGGTTGTGAATATTTTGGATGCCAGGATGCACAAATAAAATTTGTTTACCGGTTGGGTCTGGCCCCTAAGCTTAAATCTCAGGTGCTATTGCACACACTCAGTGCTATTGCTTGTATCTCTAAGGTCCTCTTGAGGTCCATGTGTTCAAATCTTGATCCCCAGCTACACGCTGGGACTGCATTGGAGGTGTGGAATCTTTGAGAGATGGGGCCTTAAAGGAGGACTTAGGTCATTGAAGTTGTGACCCCAAAGGGAGTCCTGGGACAGAAGTCTCTGCCTCCTCCCTCCCTTTTTTTGCCTGTGGACCACCAGGAGGTGAGCACCTTTGTTCCACCACACATTTCTGCCATGATGTGCTCCCCGTGGAAGTAGAAGCGTGAGTGTGCCCAGTCCCGCACTGGGACCTCCAAAGTGTGAACCGAATAAACTTTCTCATGCTACCAATTAATTATGTCAGGTATTTTGTTACAATACTAGAAATCTAACAAACTTAGCTACATCTCTACCCTAGGTAGTAAATTATTAAGAACCTAGTCAGTGTCTAGGAAAGGACTTGGTGCTGCAGAGGGGTAGAATAGCTTTGTAAGACTTGTTTAGGTTTATAAAAACTTGTGTCCCATATGATGCCTTTTAAATGCTTTTCTTTTCTTTTTTTTTTTGTTTCTTTTGCCGGTACTGGGAATCAAACTCACGACCTCGCGCTTGCCAGGCAGGTGCTGTGCCGCTGAGCTAAATCCCCAGCCCCTAAATGTTTTTCTTTTAACCTTTTTATTTTGAAATAATTTCAGAACTATAGAAAATGTGCAAAAGAGGGATAAAGACTTCCCCCACATTATTCACTCATATTCTCCAAATACAGTTAAAAACTTAACATATTTATTTTCTCTTTCCCTTTATTTTATTTTTATCTCTTTCTGTCTCTCTTTGTATATGTCTCTGTGGGAACATAAATTCATCTGGAAACACTGGAAGAAACAGAGTCCCTTTAATTCCAAAAATTTTCCTGTATCTTCTAAAAACAGGAATATACTTTTATGTAGCCCAGGACAGAGATCAAACCAGTAAGTTAACAGTAATGCAATGTTATTATCTAGTCTGTAACAGTTATTCAAATTTTATACCCAGTTTCTCTAGGGTCAAAGAAAAGACTTCAGGTCCAGGATGCTAGAGTGTCTTCATTCTGTGTGCACTACCCTTTATTATATTTTTTTCCCTTTTTTTGCTGGGAGAAAACTGTTCTTTCTTGACTTTTATAACAAAAAGCAAATCTATTTTGTCTTTCATAATATTAATATTTCAGAGTACAGAGCTCTTCCTCAATATTTTAGAAGAGAACAGACAATCCTTCAGTTTGGGTTTGTTTAATATTTGCTAACAATTAGATTCAGATCACGTGTGTTTTGCCAGGACTACCAAGCAGTAATGTGCCCTTCTCAGTGCTACAGAGGCTCAAAGGGAATATTTGAGGAAGATCGGTAGCTTGCTTTGCAAGAAAGACATTCCCTGTAGAAAGTGCAGTACTTAACCTCCAAACTGGCATTTGAATTTCTTTTATTGTAGCCTTATTAGTGGAAGATTCTGTTCAAGTTCTCTGTTTATATGAAAGTTTCACTCTTCTTCCTTTAGTTTAGAGACAAAATACCTAGAATCTTCAGATCCACTTAGTATTATATATAAGACCATGAAGTACGTAGGTTTTGTAGATGAAATGACAGCAAAATACAGCAAACAGAATTCAGTATTAAATTTGGTAATAGGGGATGCTCCCAATCTTTAGAAGATCCCTAGAACCTTTGTAAGTAGAAAGTAAGAAGGAGACTGTGCCCTAGAATGTGGCGATGCTGATATCCACCATTCTTACCAAAATAAAAGAAATATTTCTGGGGCTGGGGATTTAGCTCAGCGGCAAAAGCGCCTGCCTGGCAAGCACAAGGTGGTGAGTTCGGTTCCCGGTACCGGAGAAAAACCAAAAAACCAAAAAAAAAATAATAAATAAAAAGAAATATTTCTTTGCTTTTATAGAATATAAAATTTCACAATTTACCAGATTATCTCATTTTTCCTGCGAGGAATAGAATGAAGATAAAAGTTTGAAATTACTAGCACAAAAATAGTCATGAGTTGGACTCCTGGATTTTTCTGATGGGGTGTTTAGTCCATGGAATTCTTTATGAAACCCCAAAATTTGAACAGGGTCAAAGAGCAGACTTTTGAACTGATAGTTCCTAGCTGGAGCCTCAGATTTCCTACGTAATATTTCCGAAATTTACCAGCTAATATTTGTGAAATCTTGGACAATTTTCTCTCCGTAATTCAGATTCATCATTTATAAAATGGAAGCTTTTCTTGTCAGACTGTCATGAGGATAAATAAGATAAACAAAAGAAGAATATTTAATCCAATAAGCCCAGTAGATAGTATATGTTCAGTAAGTGTGGATTTTTCTTCAATAATTTTTTTTGTCTGGGCACTTTTGCGAGTTTATTAATTCAGTTCTTCTTGTAGAAATCCTTTGGGAGGAATTTCAGTATGTAGTAAAACTTAAAAGGGTTTGGAAAAAAGAGATCCAGGGAGTTTTCAATAATTTTAACAACCTGACATGTTGTGATAAGCACACTGTGCTCAGTGTTATAGAGTCATGAATGCATATATGAGTTATTGAGAAATTTATGCATGAATACGAATTGTTAAACTGAAATAATTGCAGAATCAGTGTGGTAGTCTCAAAGTTATAGACCCTGGTCCAGTGTAGAAAAATCTCCATTGGCAATTTAAGCAATTCACTGCAAATGAACTCAAGCATCACTATGACGGAGTAGGTGAAAAGTCTTTGTGGATTGCAAGGAGTTTATCAGGTACTGAAGGATCTTGGTCCCATGCAGAGGAAGTTGTTCTGACTTCCTGACAGAGTGCTGGTGTGGATGTAGCCTGGGCTCTGAGTCCTGAGGCATCCGCATTCACTTTATTCTCTTCAGAGTTTTGCTGACGTGTAACATCACCATGCAGGAAAAATTAGTAACCTAGAATTCCTATTTTCTAATCTCTAAATGAAGTTACTTGTGTGTCTCTATATATTTGTGCTTTTCTCCTATTTGTAAGGGAATAGTCATCAGAAATGGGGTGGAGTGGGGCAGGTTGCAGATTGGATATTTGAGACATTTTTACTGAGAAAAGTGAACTACAGACTTATTGTCACTTATTGCTCATATTCTTGGTTTTTGTTTAACATTGCTTATAAAAAGGGGTGAACCTCTGACTTATCACCGAAGCCAGGCACCTCTGAGGTAGAAAGGGTTTCTATTAGTAATTACACAGAGACCAAAAGAGCAGATTGATGCAGGCGAACAGGGGTCATCGTTGAGGATTTATGTCAGGAAATAAAATTATTGTTAGAGGTAGAATTAAGTGAAATGGTTAAGGCAGTAAAAGCGTCAGTGGCCATAATTCTCCTGTCTGCTGCCCTAGTCTCCTTTCTGTGCCCGTCCCTTCTAATCTGCACAGCACTCTTGCAATTGCCTTCCATGTGTCAGAATTCAACTGGCTTTGCTCTAAGAGTACATGTGGCTGCTTCCACATTCAGACCTCATGTCAGAGAATTCAAATTTTATTTTATTAACTTATAAAAACGTGTTTCACGATCAGATATCTATTTCCAGTGATCTTATCCTGGTGGCTTTCCTGAGGCAAAGAACTCAGTTGTGAGCAATGTAGGAAATCTGGAACTAAGATGAGTCCAATGGATGGAGTAGTCCCAGCCACTTTTGAACTGATAATAGTGATAATATGATAATAATAACTATAGCATGTAGTGCTTATCATGTACAAGACCCTGTCCTAAGTGCTCAACACATACTAAGGAACCAAACATTAAAATATTTAAAATTGAATCAACGTTTAAATCTTTTCTCTAAAGAAAAATGCAAAATTTGGAATTGTTTAATTGCTAGGAAATAAAACTGTAGCACATTACTCCTGTTAGGTTTTGTATGCCAAGAATGCTCTAGGGTGATAGTGTCCTCTTATAACAGTGTTTAACTCCTTCATTTTACTTTAGAGTAGTATTGGTTGGAGGACATCTTAGTGGGTTGGTTCTAGGCTGAATGTGGCTTTTTCTTGCAATGTATATATTTGTGCTAAAGTGTTGTGGACGCAAATGCTTAGGAAAGCTTGCTGCTGGAGGCAATATTATGCAGTTGCTTAAAATCTTCCTCAGTTCAGATGGTGAACAGTCTTCAGTGACCCTTCTCTCCTGTCTTGTGTTCATTTGTATTCAAGTACTAGAAGACAGAAACTTAGTTAGGTTCCTAGGGTGACTTTCTGACGGATATTACTTAGACATGTTTTAAATATAAAAGACACATAGAAAAATAAAGAAGTAAGAGAAAATGTGTAGAAGACATTGCCATTTGTCACCCATTAAAAGTTTAAGAAGCCTTTTTTCCTAAACATGGGCCAAAAATATAGTTAACTTGAAGTTCATTACTTTTTGTGTAAATCCAGTGTAGTCTCTTCCTGTGAGTGTTTGACATGGAGGATCATTGGTGACATTTTCCACTGTGTCATCTGAGTTCTCAAAAACAACTTTTAGCCTTGTCATCATGCTTGACACTTAATTGATGCTCCAAGTATAATGGAAGAGATGGCTCAGGACTTGGAGAGAACTGAAATGTGGGAGGGTTTCAGAAAAGGGTTATTCTTAAGTTTTATGTTGGGAGATGTCACAGGGCATCCTAGTACAGAGTAAACCAAAAATGGATGATAATTATTTATAATGGGAAAAATACAGAAGAGACTGCAGTATAAAATAAGAAATGGCCACCACAAAACATGAAAATTTAGTGTTTCTATATTTACCCTTCTCCCTAATTTTATGAAAGACTGACATAATAAATCAATCAAAAAAGATTTTCTGAATGAATTGGGGATATAGAGTCAGAATCCCTTTTTGAATTTCCCCTAGAATCCTTCTTCAAAAATTGTTCTGTGTGGCCACTCCCAACTTAATATAGTTAGTATATGATTTCAGGTCTATTTGTCATTACAGGGCTGGTGACGGTGAAATTAAAGATTCATCAACTCTGAGGTAAGAAGTGGGTCTGTCTGTCTATCTATGTATCTATCACCTATCTATCTATCATCTATCTATCTATCTATCTATCTATCATCTATCTATCTATCTATCTATCTATCACCTATCTATCTATCTATCTATCATCTATTTATCATCTATCTATCAATCATCTATCTATCAATCATCTATTATCTATCTATCTATCATCTATCTATCTATCATCTATCTATCATCTATCTATCTATCTATCTATCACTATCTGTAAAACTAAAAACAAGAAGGTATCCCAGTAATGGAGAAATAGATCTTACAAACTTAACTGGGTTGGGATGGAAGAAGAATGAATGAATAATGAAAGGCACATTTGAATTAGTCAAAATGTCTGTAAGTCTCTCATGGTGTTTCCTTCAATTTTAAGAGGCAAACCCCATATGTCAGAGATTTGCTAGGAAAACAAAGATGGGAAATGAGGCAATAGCCTGAGAATTCAGGAAAATCTTCTGCTTAGGCACTGAATATACCACTGGGAAAGAGAATCGTAAATGAAAATGTTTTGTTTTACAATAGCATATCATTAAACTTTTTATGAATTTCTGTAACGTCTTTGACTAGAAAAGTAAACTGAATTCCATCAATGCTTATTAAGTATTTCTGAAGGTGCCATGCTGTGTAAGTTGGCATTAAATCCAGTATATTTGTGAGGACATTGGAGCTCTTGTTTCTGACAGGTTGGGATAAACTCCATGATAATTACAGTTCCAGTGAAGCATTTTAATACAAAGTGTAAAATTTCTTAAATTATATATTAAAAAACAAAATATGCAACCAACAGAGAAAGCCTTCCTTCCATATTCATATACATTTATTTGGTGTTATGTTCATATATAATTTTGATCAAATATTTGGCAAGCTTTATTTTGTAGGAGTCTTAATAACTTCTTTGCTCTTTATTTTAGCTTGTCTGTATACATTTACTTTCATTCAATATAATTAAAAAAATTAAATTGCATATATTTTAATTAGCAAAAATTCAAAAAAATTCTGTTAGTCAACATAATAGCAGTTATTATTGCAGTGACATTTACCCTCCTAAGACAAAGAGAAAAGAATATTTACGTGTGTCTTTTATAAAATAACTTTATTTTTCTCCAATATGTTTTTACTCCTTTCTATAGTAATACATTTATATTTATGTAAAACATACATAATTTTTCACAGTTGCATGATATTTTATTGTATGGGCTTAGCACATATCATTAACCAAAAATTAGTTTTGGGTATAAACTTTATTTCCAAATTTTTATTTCTGGCCAGCTTGACATGGCAAAACAGGCATGCTCAGCACCTTCCCTTCCTTGGCCTCCTTGGCCTTTTGTTTTGGGAGCAACAAATTTGGAATTTGTTTCCAAATGCATAAAGAAATGGGATACTATATTTGAAGCTACGTCTCTGAATACATTTTCCATCATTTATTTGGAATTCACCCTGGAAGTACCACTCTGGAGACATGTGCAGATGTGCACATTACTAACCGCTGCTTGGCTTGCTGGATTGCCTTCCAGGGAGGGTGCACGTGATTTCACTTCAGACAGCTGTTGTGGAACTTCTGCAGGTCTTGGCATCACTTGGCATTATTCCTTTTCTTCTTCCTTTATCTTTGCCAACTTGGTGAATATACTATTATCTGAGTTAAATTTAACCTATTATTAAATGAGTTTAAATTTGGTATTTTAATTTTTCTAGAAAAATTAAAGATGCACCTTGGGTGGGAAAACACAGGCAGAATGGCAACAGATTCCGTCATGCCTCTGAGAACAAGGCATGATTTAGAACTTATGAGTTGCTTTTCCTAGAATTTGCCATCTAATACTTTCAGACTGTAGCAGATTGTAATTAAAACTTCAGAATGGGAAGCCAACCATACTGGGGATACTATATTAGATTTGCTGCAGTACACATTCAGATTTTTGCCGTGTCTCCAATAGTAGTGTCTATTTCTTATTGATTCAAAAGTAATTCGATTCATTAAACAAGCTCACTTCAATACATGAGTTTCAAAATTTAAGTGGATTTCAGATCCTCTGTAGCACCATTGTGAATAACAATTCACACTAATTCCTTTACTTAAGTTGTTCTTACTGCAGTGACTGGAAGCAAAATTAGAACACTGAGTATGGCAGAAATTAGTGTGAACCTTGCTCTTGATAATATTTTTCATAGTGCTGAGCTAAATTGTGCCTATGCACAGAAAATAAAACTCAGTCTATCCAAAAGCAAAATAAAAAACTGAGTAAGCTTTTATATCTTCCAGCTAACAAGGAGGCCATTTTTCTTTATTATTTAAATATGTGTGTTAGACCAAAGTAGGTCTAGCTCATGAATTTATATCTTTTCATTCTGCCAGAGAACCTTCTTTTTGACTTTGCAGTGCCCAGTAGTGGACACAACCAGAGTACTGATGATTTGAGAAACTCACCTTCAGATGAGATGAATATTAGAAATTAAAGTGACATCCAGGTCAAGGGTAGGATCTTGTAGGCTTCATGAAGCGGGTGGAGGTGTGGGACAGGCTGGGTCTTGTTTTTTTTTTTGTTTTTTTTTTTACCAGCTCCACAGCAAAGCGTGGTCTTGGTCTGACCCCCATGCTTAGGAGTCATCACGCTACACCGTGATTCCCCACCGAGCTCACATCTCAGAGCTTCGTCTTTGATTCAGTTGCTACAGCGGGATGGATCTTCCTATCTTTATAGACATGGCGTCTTCCCACCCTTAATTTTTTCCCTCACGGTGTTCGGTGTTAGGGCGAAGGGCGAAGGCCACATTTGAACATAAGTCAGGTTTTTTTGTTTTATGTGGGGGAAAGCCGGGGGCGTTTGCAGAACTTAAAACAGAAATCAAACCTTTAAAGGTTGACGGTATGTGTCCTGCCACTCAGATGCTCTTCTGGCTTCTAACTTTCCTTAGGCTTAGAATATATCTGGAGCTGCTGGTTCCTTTGTTCTTTGGGGAGTTCATTTCCTATTCTTTCAAAAATGCTGGGTTTTTCTTTTTTTTTTTTTTTAAAGGCAACAAACAAATAAAATTTTTGTTGATCGTAGCTTCAGAGGCTCGTTGCTTACTCTGCAGAAAAGAGGGCTTGCTACCCCTTCAGCAGGTGCGGCTTTCCCTGCCCCTGCCCCGCTGAGCAGGGTTCACAGCGGGCACAAGCTCCTGGGCCAGGTTGCTGGCCACAATATTAGGAGAGACTGGGCCAGGGGAGGTGGAGACCAGCCCATTCTGAAATGAACTAGATAGAAACACATGCGCAGAAGCAATGCTAGTTTAAACTTTCCCAGTATCTTTTCCTGTAAATCCAACTACAAAGTTTGGCAGCCGATTTGCCTCTAACCTAATCTAGTACTGCTTCGTGGCTCTTTCAACTCGCATATCTATGAACGGAAAGGACAAAGTGTTATAATTCATTAAAAAATGTTCTTGTCATTAAAGAATGTTGGGTAGAGATCTCTGCCACACTGAGGGAGTCTCTCAAGAATCAGGATAAATGAAACTTTAAAAAATTTTTTATTTTAAAGATAAAAGAACCAAAACATATTAATAGACACATGAACATAAGTGAAATAACATAAAAACAACAAAAGCAGTACAGAATTTTAGACAAGGTGATAGGAAATTAACACTGGTTGTTGTATTCCATTTTGATATCTTCAAATTGGTTACTCACATAAACAAATATAGGCATGTAAGATTGATCAGACAATTAAACATCAACTGTTCCTTTCAATAACTCAATAGAAATTAGTACGACAACTATCTTAGCTATCGTGTGTATATTCATATTTTTTTCCTTCTTTCTTTTCTCTTTTCCCTCATCCCTGTCATTCTTTCCTTCTGAGCAGTTTCTTTCCCTTTCACAGTATCCATTGTACCTTTTAGATTCTATTTACTCTTTCAGGTTCTTACACTAGGGAGACAATACACTGTTGACACATGGGAGTCTGATTCAGTTCCCTGAATAAATGAAACTTTGACTTATTTTTTAATCTTTAGACTATGTTTTATACCACAATCGATTTACTTTCACATGTAAATAATTGAGATGTTCCAGGTTACTATGGGAAAAAATATTCTGCATTAGATAGGTTAAATGCTTTAATTTTAGATAGTAAAATCGGTTACTTGTGTATATTTGCTGTATTTCATTGTAAGGAGAAATCCATTTATCTCACTCCTGCACACTAAGCAGGTTTCATTTGTCTACAGATTGGCACCTTTTTCTCTTCCTCTCTTTCCCATTTCCGTCCTGCTCAGAGTTCAGTGTCTGTCTGTGATTTCATGAGTTCCCTCGTGGTGAGCATGTGCCAGGAAAGAACGATGAGTCTGAATGGAGGAGGCCCCTGTCATCCTGGAGCTTACAGTCTAAAACAACTCTTTGGTTCTCTCTTGCTACAACTAATTGTTTCCCCATTGGAAATAATTACTTCCTTTAATATTTTGTTTAGATACTTTGAAATGTAAATGATTATCATAATTATTTTTTCACCTTATGGAGTTTGAATGCTGATGAATTCAACAGTGTCTTGTATTCTGAACCAGTTGAGATGAAATAAATGATACATGGGATGTAAAATACAATTTTTAATAAAGCTATGAACAAGTAGATTTCCTTATCTACAATTCCAGAATTAGATAGTTACTTACCCAGTGAAGACCACCTTGAATTAGGCAAATACTGCTACAGATCAAGTCGGCCAGAGGTGGAGTGACATAACAATGGTTTCCACCCATCACCCAAAACAGTGGGGAATAGTTGGCTCCCAAAACAAAAGGCCAAGGAGGCCAAGGAAGGAAAGGGGCTGAGCATGCCTGGTTTGCCATGCCAAGCTGGCCAGAAATGAATGAGAAGAGTAAAGTTAAGCTAGATGTGGGGCTCACCCCACCTGCAGAGGAGGAAAGAAGAACTCTCAGCCCCCAAATTACATTTATTTCTCAACCAGGCATTCTTTTTTAAATACACTTTTCAATTCTTCACAGTAGCTAAAACACACTAGACATTCACTAAACATTAATTCAATAAATTCACTTAGAAATGAACTCATTTCAAGGATTTAATCCATAACAAAAAAAGAAATGAATACACCCTTTTGGGCTGAATGAATACTGTTGTTTATTCATCATAAATAATACATATAGCTTGTACACATTGTAATGATATTTACAATGTTAAGATAATACTTTTATAAGCTTTAAGCATATCCAGTCTTCTATGCTTACAGTCTTCTATATTTGATTTTGTTCGGGAAAGATCATGAACATATCTTCAAAAATTTCTTAATGAATATAATAAAAGTGCAACTCTAAAGTCACCATATTGCTAAATTACCTGAAGGTCTGAGAGGTTCTCAGTGTGACTGACTCAAAGAACTTTTTAGACATCTTGAAATATTTATTTATTTATTTTAAAGAGCAGAATATATTTATTGGGGAAGAGAAAGCTTCTGTTCAAGAGAGACAGAAGGGGACCCTAGTGGGATGCCAAGGACCCTGCCTTTCCTAAGGATTTTTATAGAGCAAAACCCAAAGAGGAGTTGGGTCCACTGTGGGAAACATGGGAACTCACAAAGTGGGCATGGGGTGGGACAAAACTGTGGTCAACCAATAAGATTACAAGTATAGTTGTTCAGGTAAAATTGATTAAATCGGGATCAAATGGGGAAGCGAGTCACGTAGCAATGGGCATGAATACAGAACAGGGGCCTTTCCCGTAGGGGGTTGTGTTAGTGACTCTTCCTTGGTTTTTCAAGGTGATTGAAATACTTAATAACATTATGAACTGAAATTTGGAATATGTTAGGAAGAAGGGACTGAATAAGGAGAAATTTACGAGGTAGGGAGCATCGGCGACTCATCTTGAGAAAGCCTAATGCTGTTCCAGGCACACATTTAAATATCCTTAATTATCCTGTGTCTCCCTCCGCCTCACTTGTGATGTTAGTCTTTGCTTCTAATGGAACATCTGCGGTCCTGGTCAGGGCAGCAGCCCTTTATTTAATCGGAGATATGGTCTGATTTTCCTAACAGTAAAGTTTGCCTTAGGGTTTACTGTTAATTAATTGTGTCTAAATATTAACTGACATCCATTATAGGGTGTGAACAAAACTCCCCTTCAGGGCGCATTCTCTATGGAGAACTTAACATTTCCATTATGAAAGCCAGGAGAAGGAAATACATTTGGAAACGTGGCTGTAGAGTGCAAGGGAGGGACAAGCATCTATAAATCAGAGAAGAAAGACAGACTAAGAGGCAGGACTCCAGGGAAAGGGAAGAGTGAGCGAGCTGACTCCCACCGGATTTCAAACAAATTGGATCAAAGAAGAGAGGAGGAGCAGTGGGTTTGCTAAGGAGCATCTTGACCAGCTGTGGCGGCCAAGTTGCACCGGAAGTTGTGATGGACGGAGCTCTCTTGAGAACTTCAACAGAAACGATCTTCTTCTAGAGAACGGGCTGTCTGCAAGACGAGCTACTAGCGAATCACTCTGAGCCCCGTAGAAGGGTTATATTGAGTCTTTCAATTTCTGAATAACTTTGTGAGATCAAACATCAAAGTAATGGAAGCTGCTTGCTTCATGTTAAAAAAAAAAAAAAAAACCTCAATAATATGTTCAATCTGCTGCTACAATTTCTTAGTCCCTACAAGGAGTAACTTTTGTCCTGAAGAAATCACTGAAGGAGAATTTTTTCTCCTTTCGGTCATTTTGGGATAGCTGAGACCATCCGTGTCAATACAATGAACCTTTTGTTTTGGAACCTTCTGACCCAAAAAAATAAGGCTGGGCCTGGTGGTTCACACCTGTAATCTCAACATTTAGGAGGCTGAGGCAGGAGAATTGCTGTGAATTTGAGGCTACCTGGGCTCCAAAACTGAACTGAAAGCCAGCTTGAACTGTGTAGCAAAACCCTGTCTTAAAAAAAAAAAGATAAAACTGCAAAATATTAATTTGCTCTAGGAAGTTCTTCTAAACTATTTATTCAGGCAAATATTATGTTTGTTTGGCCAAACAGCTATATAAAGAGAGCAGTATGTCCACCTGGACCAAGCGAGTATCAGGGTAGCAATTTCTTTGCATTCATTGCTCTTGGTGTCCATCAATACAAATTACTATTACTGGAGCTGCACCTGCTCCACAAGTCTTGGTAAAAATACAAAGGCTTTGTTTCAAGATAGCTCCCAGGAGATGGAAGAGCTTCATATCTCCAGAAATTGCCTTATTACTATGCAAGGCTCTTTTATGTTTGGTACCAGGAATCAAACTCAGGACCTTGAGCTTGCCAGGCAGTGCTTGTGCCGCTGAGCTCTCTCCCCACCCGCAAGGATCTTTTAATATTAAGGAAGAGAGAGAGAATGCAGTGAAACAATGGACAGTTCCACACTTGTTTTATTATCTCTCCAAGCCTTTTACCTTCTAGTCCCTTTGGTGGAATCTAAGCTGAACTGTGACTTCCTGGGACCAACATCTGCAGATCCTGTCCATTCATCTTGGCTGAAGATAGCCACAACACCCTAAGCATGAGAAAGTTTAGAGAAACTATTTTCTCTAAAGCAAAAAAAAAATTCTACGTTTTAATGACTCATTCTTCCCCATCTGTCATATGATCATCTCTGGAACATTGCCCAGGCATAAGTGGTGAAATCTTGAAAGACTATCCAAAGGTAGCTGAGTCCAGACATATCAACTTTCTACCTTCCATTGCCTTCGTTTTTGGGGGATGCTGGTAGGGCTTTATCAAAGTTTCTCCTAAGCTGCCATCAGTTTCATAAATTCAGCTTTTTTGGACCAGAAAGATGCAGTGCACATTTTGGGGAATAGAAAATTCAAGCAACTGAAAGACTAGTATGTAGCTTGACACATCCCTGTGCTACTGAGCATTTGCAGGATGTTGTTTGGATTTTAGGACTGAGATTGTTTGACATGCACACGGTCAGTGAAACTGTACAGTAAGTTGACCACAGTGAGGAGACAAAGGAGAGACACTGTGGCTGGACAGCAAGGACTGTAGCAGAGCAGATTCTGAGACACTGGAAGAGAGGAAACGGTCTGGGTCCCTTCTTGGAAACCAGAACCGCCCTCTTCTCTCGACTTCGAAGTTCCTTCGTGGTGAGAGGAGGCTTTCCTCAGATTTCCCAGGAGGCATCTGGGCCTTGGTTAGGATACAATGGAAAACACAGCGTGCTGAACATTTATCTTATTCTAGGTTCTACGCGGGATCCTGATTGTATAGGTGAAAAGTTGCAGGGTAATCAAATCGTGAGTCTTTATTTGAAAAAAGGGAGACACAGAAAAATATCGTCAATAGTAACTCAGTCACTTAAAATTTTCAGGACTCAGAGATACTTTATTTCTGAAAATTTAATTCAGACTTCCAATTCTCTGACCACATGTGATTTATTTTCAGCTGTCTCAGGCTTTTGGTGACATTACATTTCTTTTTTTATGTAGTTATGAACATTTCAATTTTTCTTTTTGTTTGCTCTCTATAGACCTCTATTATTTTCCTTACCACTCTCGCCAAAAATTTCACCTTGCTTTCTCTGCCATCTTTGTATTTTAGCAAATTCAGTCCTAGATGGCTCCTACTTACTAGCTCTTAAGCTTGTATTTCTGCAGTAACAATTTTTCTCAGTACTGGTGGAGAATAATTACTACACATAAACCCACGGCTTCAACATCAGCTGAGTCCTTGACACTGCCTGAAATGTTTTCCAAACTTCCCTAGGAGTACGTCCTAACCAATTCTCCAAAGCTCAATGTTTTCAAACTTTTCTGCTCTCTAAATGACACCTACCCTTTATATTTCTCATCCGTCAACATTACAAAACAAAACACAGAGATAACCAGGTGAGGATTTTCTTCAACCCACATCACTTTTTTTCTTCTAAAACAGTAGGAGCTGGGGATATACATACCTCAGTGGCACAGTGTCTGCCTGGCCTGAGTTCAAGTCCAAGTAAAAATAAATAAGTAAATAAATAAATAAAATAGTGGGAAATGAATGTTACCTTACCTTCTTCAGGGTCTATACTCCAGTTCATTCCCACCACCCCATTCCTGGCTTTCCATTTACTGCGCCGCTAGCTATTTTGAATCTGTATTTACACATGCTCAACTGCTTGCAGTGAAAGAAATACTTTTCCTTTACCTGTTCTTTTTTTCCCTTCCCATAAACTTTTCCATCCTTTCCTCCAACCTGGTCTTGAGAAGAACTTTTTGTCTTTAGTAGACGGTCTTTCACTCACTCCTCAGCCTCTTTGATCAAGGTCTATCCTCTGAAGTGCCACTGACGTGGTTCTATCAAAGACCAGTCATGAGGCTTTAGTAACTAAATTCACTGGGCATTGTTCATCTTTTTTTCATTTTTCTCAAGTATTTACTATTATGAGCAACAAGAGCCTCACAAAGAAAAGAAAAAATAGACATTGAAGGTAAGGGAATATGCCATAAATTATAGAGATTATATGGTTGGCAAAAATGTTTTGTTTTTGTCGGGGGAGGATGTCAGGGCACAAGTTTTCTATATTTAAAAAAAAAGAAAAACAGTATGTTGGCATTATGTAGAAAAGCCCTTGAACACCATGTTAAGGAGTTCAGACTTTATTCTACAGTGATCAGGGCCCACTGAAACTATTTTAAAAGAGAATATTACATGGTGAGAAAGGCTGGTTATCATTCAGCTGCCACTGTGACTGGATTACCTGTGCTTGCAGGCTCAGTAACAAAATCAAACTCATGGGCGGTTTAGGTAAGGGCAGCATTAAAAGTATTTGAGTTTGAACCTGCCTAGAAATTCCAATGGAAGTTAAAAGGGACACTTAAATTTCAGAAATAGCTTTTGAGAAGCGATGGTACAGGCTTGCAGATTAAAGATGTATTTCTGCAGATGCAAATGTTGAAGTTTTTGTTGTGAGCCTGTCAGGACAAGCAGCTATGTCTGAGATGCTCAAGACAGTCTTTTTTTTTTTTTTTTAATACTCAGATGAGTCCCTCTAGTCAATGTGTACAAAATTTCATTCTATCTTACATTTTATACTGCTGTCATTCATAGACATTATTTTCTTGTGCTAGTGGGTTCTTTTGTGACGTGGTTAAGGCACTCTTTTCCTTTTCACAGTTGCTTCCCAGTCTTTTTCTGTGTGTACTGAATTGCTTTCTCGCTCTTACAAACGCAGTCAGCACCACAGCTGTCCCACATGCCATGCAGAAGAGGCCTTGGCAGGTTTCAACCTCAGAAGGAAATTTGACCTTCTTGCATTTAATACTATTGTTATTCATACATGGTATAATTTTGTTGCACTGATGCGTTCTTTGGTGACTAGTAGCTAAGATGCTTACGGTGTGGTACCGTCAGGAGACTCCTCTGCATGTGACAGGAGCCACCTTCACGTCTGCAGGGACCTTCAGTTAAAGCAGGGGATGTGATGGGAGGTGTCTTCTACCCCATTTCACTATATCAGATCATTGTGCATTTAATTGATTACTGAAGAGCTGCCCTACAGACGGACTCTGTATGCAAGTCATATCCTTTTGTAGACCCATGGCCTTATCAAGAAACAGAAAGTGGGTTTAAATTTTTAAAAATTATTATAATAACAGATATATTGCCATTAGCGTATCTCAAACACTCTTCCTTGAGGGGAATGCATTTATCATTCTTGCCCCTTTCCAAGGCAATTCTGGACATCATCTTTCTTGAGTATCTTTTTAAGGTGTGATTAAAAATATGGTGAATATTGTTGCTGAATACCAGCCCACTGGGAAGGCAGGCTCACAGAGACATTACAGTGTGTCCCCATGAACCTTGTTCACCAGACTCGGTGCCACGCCACTTAGGACTCCTCCCCAGAGGGACAAGAGGATGTAAGGTAAACATTTGGAACTGATTCCGGACATTGAGGCACCCAGGATGGTGTGATTCAAGACAGTGGCCAAAGAAAATTTCCATAACTGCTTCAGAAAGTGGTAAGAACGATGGGATGCATGGTTGAGTGATGGTGAGTATTGTGTGGGCGATTAAATGCAATGTGTCTTTTACAGTAATATATTGTTTTAGAAAAAAACTTCAGATATTCACTGTGTTTTGATCACACCTCATTGTTTAAAAGTAAAATGTAAATGGTGTGATTTGGATTTAATTAGTGCCTGTGAACTGTGGGGTATATAAACTGACAATGGTAGGTTTAGATAAAGAATGACCAATTATGAAGTTTCTGATTAAGTAGATATGTAAGAGGAAGCATCGAAAAAGTTTATGCAGTCTTCAATAGCTTCTGATCTGTTTTGGTGGGGTTTTACTCAGACATTGACCCTCCTTTGATAATCTCTGATATCTTCAGTTAAAATTTATCCTGATTGTGGAATGGTAGATTTGTCACTGGTGTTCCTTTCTTTCTTTTTTTTTTTTTTTTTTTCTTTCTTCCTTTCTTTCTTTTTTTTTTTTTTTTTTTTTTTTTTTTAACTGGTGTTCCTTTCTCAGAATGTATTTGTTAAAAACACTTTCAATATTCACTCTTAGAAACTTGCTTAAATTTCCCACTGTTTAATGTGTACGTGTGTGCACGCACACACTCACACAAACACAATATACATCGCCTTACTGCAGCCTCATGGAAGGTGCGACTAAGCCTTTCTCAATATTGCCTCTACCCCTCCCTGTAAACCACATATGGTGATTTACGTGGTACAGTTATACAATAACAATAAAAGTAGTTACACAGTAAATTCTCTTTATATTGTGGTGTTATATTCCCAAGGATCTAGTTGCCTCCTTGACTTGTGTCTCTCATTTTTGATGAAATTTCCTATATATATATATTAAATTCCATATCTAGCCTGGGTTATCAATGCTATTCTTATACTACTACTTCATCTTTTTGGGGGGGAAAAAAGCTAAGTGATCTCATGTTTATTTGCATTGGGAGAAATCCTGATAACACAGTTGGCTTTAAACCAGGAGGTTTTTAACTAAAATAAGAAGCAGATGATATGCTTCTTGGCAGTCGTTACAGACTACTCACATCATATATCATTATTTGTTATCCTTGTTGTTTTATGTTGTTATTTTACTGTTTCGTTTTCTGAGATGAGATCTTGCTAGATAATTCAGCCTGGCCTTGAACTCACAGAGATCCTCAGACTTCAGCCTCCCAAGGTCTGGGCTTATAAGCACACACCATCAGGCCAAGCTCATGTCATATATGGCTAGTGAGGTATACTTTGATTTTGAAGTAGGTGGAGAATTGCTCTAGTCGTGTGTCGTGACATGTCTGATCTTTTGCTTAGGCATTTCAATGTCCAGTGCATTTTCCCCTGAGAGGTAGTGGGAGTGGGATGGGCCTTATAGGAGGAGATCTAATATTTTCAGACATGCTCCCTAGATCAACAACATGTGCACTGCCCAGGAACTTCTTAAAATATAAGTTCTCTAGGACCAGGGATATAGCTCAGTGGCACAGTGCCTGCCTGGCAAGCGTGAGGTCGTGGATTTGATTCCCAGTACCAAAAGAAATAACATACACACACACGCACGCACGCACGCACGCACGCACATGCACAAATTCTCTGGTCTTACCCAAAACCCATGGTCTAAGCAAATCTGGGAGTGGAGTCTAGCAATCTGTGTTTTTAATAAACCTTCCAGGGGTTCTGAAGCTAGGAAAAGTTGGAGAATTGCTGGTTAAGAGATTGTAAAGAGATCATCCAGCTTTGAGACTAAGTCAGAGATCTTGGCTCCTGTGTTTATCTCTGCAGTGTCTAAATAGTTTCATGTTTCTCATATACAAAATGAGGGGTTTGTTTGAAACTGTAGTCAGTAAACCTTGCCAAACCTAAACTCAGTATGATTTTTTCCCAAACTTTGTGGCTAATGTGAAGCACCCCATTTCTGGGTTCCCTGCCAGTCTTCTCAGACTTGGTCTTCGAGGTAAAGCTAACTCACATTCATAACTTGAGTGATTTGCTCTTATGCGGCAGTGGCCTTGCGGTGAGACACTTACTGCCTAACTTTCAGCCCACCTCTGCCTACCAGCTGTGTGATGTCATGGGACTGACTCCTGGCTTCCAGTTGCTAACCCCAGCTCGCTGGGAAGGAGGATGACAGGCACAAATGAATCTCATGAAGTTTATCTCTTATTGCCCTTCATCCTATACTTACATGGAAAAGTGGTGGAAATCCTCAGGATATCATATGCCCGTGATGTCTTATAGAATCAGCTTATCAGATATTGAATTTGATAGTCTGTACACACCATGATTAAAATAGGTTCTAACAACTAAATTCAAACTGCATCCCAGGTCTAAAACAGTTATTTTTCTAGTCACTGCAGCACAAACTCCTTAAATCTTCAAAAATTCATCTCTATTCATTGGCTATCATGTCCTTTTGCTTATTTCCTTATATATAATATTTTAAATTTGTCATTTCTTCCATATTTTCCACATTGCTCTCCTTCACTTCAAAGTCCATGTATGAGGTTTTGTAAACCAGTAGTCCCCAGCACTTTTGGACCCAGTGACCAGTTTTGTGGGAGACAATTTTTTTTACAGATGGATGGCAGTGGGGTGGGATGGCTAGGGGAGGAGTCCTAAAGGATCAGGCAGCCTAGATCCCTCAGGGACACAGTAGGAAGAAGGGTTCATACTCCAGGAGAGAGTAATGTGTACTGATCTGACAGGAGGGAAGCTCAGGTATGAGGCCAGGCTGTAAATGTAGGTGAAACTTCACTCACTGGGCCCTGACTCACATCCTGACATGCAGCCCAGTGTCTAGCAGGCCACAGACACTTTCATGACCTGGGGAATGGGAACCCCACTGTACATTACATTTCTGCTATGAAACTAGATTCTTAACAGTATCTGGCTATACTGTCCTCAAATCCCAATAAGAAGCACTACACAAAGCTTACTAAAATGGGATCTTTTCTGCAGATCATTTGGGTTAAATGAAATGTGGGGTTTAATAGATTTTCTTTCTTTCTTTCTGTCTTTCTGTCTGCCTGCCTTCCTTCCTTCCTTCCTTCTTCTCTCTCTCTCTCTCTCTCTCTCTCTCTCTCTCTCTCTCTCTCTCTGTTTCTTTCTCTCTTTCATTGGTACTGGGTACTGGATTCAGGGCATTTGCACTGAGCTACTCCCTACTCCTTTTGAGACAGGGTCTTGGTAAGTCATTAAGTTGTACAGGATGGGTTCCAATTTGTGATCCTCTTGCCTCAACCTCCAAGAGTTCTGGGATTATAAGGGTGCCACTATGGTGGGTTTACATCACATTTTATTGAACAAGCAGAAAAGAATAGTTTATGCTTTTTTAGTGGCTGCCTGTATAAGTAGAATCTATTTCCAGAAGTAACTTTAGTGGAGATTTTAATGGACTCTTTCCGTATTGTATAAATTACATACTAGAATGCATGATTTCAAAGTCTCAAACTCTCTGTTCATACACTGGCACTTTTTTCAAACAAAATATTATTTTCAGGAAAACAATTGAAGCCCAAAATAAAGCATGACTGCAACATTGTGTTTAGTTTGTGTAAATAATCAACCTCTTTTCAGTCACCTGGGTCTGGAATGGCTGCTTTAGCGAATTTCTTACTCCATCACCTTGTTAAAAATACAGACAGTTGTGTAACTTTGTCTAAACTCATGCATTATTGAGCTGATAAATCATAGCGGCTTTGAAAGAGCCAATATGCTCCAGCTGCCTCTCATGCAAATTAACTGCATGTGCTAAAACTCCTTATGGAAATTTCAGTGGCTAAAAATATTACATGCAATCAAACTCCTATGTTATTTCTGCTTTTCCTCCACAATATTTTCCCAGATAGTATATGCTTTCAAAGGTTTCAGGTCTGATAATTTCTGGATTATTTTAAAGGATATATATTTAAAATATCATGTACATACCACTATACATGTATAAATGGACACACAAAATAAATTTTTGTTATTTGCCGTACTTGCACTCTATAAAGTAACTACGAGTCCTCAAAGAGTAAAAACTGAACCGTTGCTTCTAAGATTTCTGTGAATCTCTGGTCACAGAATGTAAGTTGTTTTACATTTTCATCAACAGATTAATACATAAATTTGTTTTACAAATGTTTCTACTTAAAGATATTTTATTTAATATATTCTTAATCATCAACATTGAATTTATACAAATTATTATCAAAATATGCAGAGAATATTTAGATTAACAAATGATTAGAATAAAATTCACATTGCACTCATCTCCCTCAGAATTCTCCTTCTCACTTAAAACACATTTATCCTCTCATTCTTGCTACTTTCCAAAGCCGTTCTGGAAGTCCTCCTTTGTGAGTATCTTTATGAGGTGTGATCAAAATTCAGTGAATGCTCCTGCCAAGTGCCATGCAGCCGAAAGGCAGTCTCACAGAAACATTGCCGTGTGTCCCCACCCACCTTACTTATCAGATCTGGTGCTATGCAAATTCTGGCTCTTGCCCAAAGTCAAAGTCATGGTGAAAGGGAAATATTTTGAATAGATTCAGAGATGAGGCAGCCACGGCAGCGCAACTCAACACACTCATGAAGAGAACTTCTAGAACTGCTTCAGAATGCAGCAAGAGAAATTGGATTAGTGTGTTTGAAGGGAGGGGATATTTTGAGGGGGGATTAATGGCAATGTGTCTTCCCTGTAATACATTTTTAAATAATTTAGATGCTTACCATATTTTTGCTTATGTTTTGTGGAACTCATATTTAAAGATACTTTATTTAATGTGTTGTGAATTCCTTAACATTGAACTTAGAGCCAAAAGCATTGTATCACTTTTGCCAGAACAAAGCTTATTTAACACACTTCCCCATGAGGATCATCACAGTCCTCTTTTGCTTAGTAACTCTCCATAGCTCTTCAGCATTTCAGGCAGGGACCTCCTGAAGCACATTGTGTTAAATATGTGGTGTTATATGGTGTTAAATATATCATGAAATAGACACCTGTTTATGAGAGCTAACACAAGAAGAAGACTGTAATCTCATTTATTTATATATTTATTTATTTATATATTTTTTTGTCTTTCTGAGACGGGTTCTTGCTATGTAGTTCTTGCTATGCAGTTGTCCTCACTTTGTAGCCCAGGCTGGCCTTGCACTCGCAACTGTCTTCCAGCTTCAGCCTCCCAAGTGCTGGGATTACAGATATGTGCCACCATGCCTGGCTTTAATCTAATTTAATATAAACTGGGAAGTTTAAGTCAGGGAGTCCCAAGCCTTTACCACTGTGTTCATGTGTATGAAGAGAAGTTGGATAGTGATTGAGTTGGTGATTAAGATAAATTTAACAAGTGAATGAGTTCATAAATACAGACACTATAATCATAAGAACTCACTGTGTATCTAATGATGAGGATAGATAATGATGCATATGTTGTAAACATTTAGAAACTAAAAATAATGCACCAAGGATGCTTTTTAGTGCTTCAGATTGTACCGTTCTGCTTCCTATTTGATGAAATTTAATTTGCTTTGAAGTGTATTTTATGTTTTTATACCTAAGTTTTAATGGAATACTAACATTTTATTGAGTAATGTAATAACATACTTAATTTATTCTAGCTTTTTGATACATGTATGCTATGGTGCATATGTAGTATTTGGTCAGGCAGTGGAAATGGCATAGTTTCTCATCTTCTTCATCCTGTTAATCATAACAAATAAACTGGAACATGACTAAATAAGCAAAACATAGTCTATATTCCTAAAAATGTATGTGGTGTTACTGATGGACTATTTTCCTTCTTAAATGATCTCTACAGCCTTGTGTCAGATCCCATCCATTGAAAACCTTTGCTGTGGCCTTTTCAGGTAGTAGAATTTGCTGTTGTTCATTAAACTTTCTTATCTAAACAAAATATTTTGTCATTTTGAAAAGATTTTGATTTGCATGAGTAGACTTTTGTGAAAATTAAAATGAATGTATAAATGGGAGCTTCCATGCATTAATTTTAGAATTATGATAAAATTATTTAAATTTCCATAGAGTGTATTACTTTGATGAAGAAATAGCTTTATAAATAATTGTAAAGCACATGGAATTTGTTAAATATTTGGAAAGTTAAATTCAAAATAATTCAATATATTTACATTATTTTTTAAAAAGTTCCAAAATATCTCATTTTGAGTTGAAATTTTATTTGTCATTAGGTGTTCTTTCATGTATATGTTCTGGATGTATTTTGTTCCTGCAACTTTTTCTGTTCTTACTCATTTCCTATTATTTTGATTATCAAGACTGGTTACTTTTCCTTGCTTCTTTGTTTATTGATTGCTGGTTACTGATTAGGCATTTCTAGCATTCAAATGACTTTCTACTGTTGCACTGATATTTAATTTATAAATTTCTCACGATTTTTACATGAATTGAATCTCTCTATACAAGTAGATTTACAGTATATTCCATTTCAATCATCTGACCAATCCAATGTCTTATTAAAGTTCCCATTTGTTTGCTTTGAAGTTCTGTTCTTTGTCAATGTATGGCTTTTAAAGGAACATAAACTAGAAAAATATTTTTTGATTCCTTTTATATATAAGTCAGTTCCCTTTGGATGCATATTACTTAGGACAGCAACTTTACTTCAATATCGTCTGTTACTTTTGAAGTTTTCTAGGCTCACTATGGAAAGATAAAATATTTGTTTGTCTCTGTGGCATCACTCTAATTTATTGTGGTAGACATCTATGCACATGCTATCTCAATGTTAATTTTATAACTCCAAAGAAGAACACAGATATGTATAACCATAAGCCCATTATCATTACATACATTTTCCAAGTAGGTAAAATATTCAACTATACAAATGTTTCATAGCAGGATATATTTTAAGATTAATTGAAATTAATCATGTGTTATGAAAGGCTGACATTTTTGTTTTTAGTTAGATTTGAGTTTTCTTATTGTTATACATTTTTCTTCGGCAAATACAGTGTGGAGAAAATAACTTATTTAAGAATGTTCTGTAGGAATTTGAGAAAAACATTTTCTGATCTCCATAGGCCTAGCTAAATATTAACAATGCAGCACTCAGGGTGTCATGTTTATTAATGACTCAATAGGAGGAACAGACATGAAATAAGGATAGCTGTAATTCACTCTTCATACTATTTTGATACTATAACAAACTAACAGGATAGAAATATTTGTACAAATCATGTGTCTTTTCCCATGTGCCCTTTAAAAACTACCTTTGAAATCTCCAGATTATTTTAAAATATTTGTGCTTGTTATATTTTAACTAAGACAAATGATTTTTCTATATTTATGAGAATCATCCCCTGTTTGTCTAAGTATAGACATATATGTCAGTGTGAAATCAAAGTAGTAGTACTTATGAATTAAATTCTTCAAGAACAAAAGACCCACAAGGAACTCATAATAATTATGTACCAACTGAAAGACATTAGGAGACATTTTGCCTTATTTATTTCACCAGGGAAAATACAGATAAATTTTAGTGAGCAGTTAGAAAGATGAACCTCAACACACAATATTTTCTCTTCTCTTTTCTGTTTTTATTTAGATTGAAACTGGATTTTAATATCAACCTGGAGTACATTTTAAGGAAAGGCGGGAAACCTCAATGGGAGCACATCTATCCCTTCTGAGTAGTCACAGGACTCCAGAGATAAGAAGAAAGAATTGTATTGCTGGATGTGACAAGCGAAAGTGATCCTCCAGGGGTTGCTGACTCCATCAAGAGAGGATTAATATTCTTGAGAAAATAGTGGCTGTTTGGTTTAGCCACTAAGTGCATTATATGTGCCTCTGTTTATGGCTACAGAGTGAGAGAGAGGTTAACAAAACATTTTATGAATAATGACTTTTTGTAAACACATTTATTTAGTCTCAGCAAAATGACTTAGAGGTTTCTTTTTTTAAAAGAAAACTTTTATAATTCTTATTATATCACATTATTTGATGGTAAAATCTTAGTACTTTTGATTTTTTCACCATGATTAACGGATTATATTCATTTTAAGGATTTGAATTCAGAAAACCACACAGAAGCTTACCCCCAGTCCTATGAAATAAGATCATTTATCAGCTCAGCTTTATTTGCAAAAGAAGGTTCAGTTGCCCTTTATATTACTGTTAGAGCTCAAGACAATGTTTCTTTACTTATGAGCAGATGTTTGAAATCCTCCAGGAGGTTGCTCTAAGACTATGGAAATGAACTTGGCATGGGTACTGGGCTCCCAGGTGGAGCAGTGCACATGAGCCTCCTTAGAAGTGTTAGATCAAGGCTAGTCAGGAAGAGCAACAGAGCCTAGCCACCAAAAGCCAAGCGCTTTGGTGAGTGACAGGTACAGGCTCCTTCTGAAGCATGAAAAGGAATGCTAAATGATCTCCCTGACAGAATAAATCTTCTGTTTGTTTGGTCTGGACCAGATGTGCTACAGGCTGATGTGGAAATGTCTGCTCATGCCAATTTCACTTTAAATCACAATTTGGCAGGCCAGTTAGTTTTGAAAGTTGCAGCCCATTTAGCACTTTAAACAGAAATGTTTGCTAATGGCCTTTTCATTTAATTTGCTAATCCACACCAGGGGTAAATAAGGTTGTAAGAAGTTGTTCTCCCGAGATGTGGGTCACTTGATAGAGAAATTCTGTTCTGAGATTGACTAGGAAATGGGGCTTTTCTCCTTCTCCACTGAATGAGCTCTGTTACAGAGAGAGTGGCTCTGTGTGTCTAGCAATGTGCAACAGTTTGTTTCTATTTTAGTACAAATTTCTTTAATGTTTTAAAGACAGAAGTAAGACATTTGTTATTAAGCTTCATTTGTACCATGCAAAAATGTACCATCTTTTTCAACATTATACCTCTTATTTTAAGTCTAAGAGTCATCAGAGATGGGAACCAAAACTGTTTTTTGGGACATTTAAAATTTCAGGGACATGAAAGATTTTCCTTTGAGAAGAAAGAGTAATTTTTTTGAGCTACCAAAAATATAATTGTTGTAATTTTGTTGTCCTTCACAGTTGTGATTTTTGTAGTTCTTTTTAATGAATACGAATTTTAATGAGTAACCTTATTTCTGATCTCAGGAAGACAAGAATTTTATTTTATTTTATTCATTTCTGTATTCCAAGTACCTAGAAAGAAGCCTGGTCTGTAGTAGTTGTTCAATAAAACCTTATTAAATTAGTTTATTCAACTCCCTCAAAAATTTTTAATTATTTATTTGCAGGGTGGAACAAAGAAAAATAATGTAAGAATAATTGGTATCCGTAAAAAGCAGGAGTCAACACAAATGACATGAAACAAACTATTTGCAAAAGTAACAGCAGAAAACTTCTAAAACATGGGGAAAGAACCTGATATATGGTGAGAGAAGCATTTAGAAATCTAATTAGCCATAACTAAAATAAATCTACACCTAGATATATAATAATCAAGATTCCAATAATTCAGCACAAAAACAGGTTAGGGCTGGGATATAGCTCAGTGGCACAAGTGCCTACCTGGCAAGCACAATGTCCTGAGTTCGATTCCCAGTATCAAAAAAAATTGTTAGAAAAAAGAAACATATCATCTATAATGTAAAGCCCAACAGAATGATGGCAGACTTCTCAATACAAACCATCAAGTCAAAAGGAGCTTAGAGTGAAGTATTTCAGGTCCTGAAAGAAAGCAATTTCCAACCCAGATTGATGTGCCCTGCAGAGCTATCTTTCAAAATTGATGGAGAAATAAGATACTTCCATGACAAAGAACAATTGAAGAAATTCATGATCACCAAACCAACACTAAGAAGGATACTAAAAGATATTCTAGATAGATATAAAAATGACCACAATTCCAAGAACAAGAAACCACCAAGCAGGGCATGCAATTGAACAGAGGGGAAAAGTAGGGAACTAACAGCAGGAAAATACCATGACAAAGATAAGCCAATAGATATCAGTTATAGCCATCACTGTTAGTGGCCTCAATTCACTTTAAAAAAAAAAAAAACCAAAAAACAGATGGGAAGAATAGATCAAGAGACAAGATCCAACAATATGCTATATACAAGAAATACATTTAAATAAAAAATAATTGCATAGACTAAAAGTCAAAGATGGAAAACAGTACTCCATGCAACAGGAACCCAGGAAAAAAAGCAGGGGTAGCTATTCTGTTTGCAGACAATGTAAATTTTAAACCAAGAATGATCAAAAGAGATAATGAAGGCGAGTATATACTTTTTAGGGGAAAACTTAAAGAGAAGGAGGTAACAATCATAAATATGTATGCACCAAATACAACAGCACCCAATGATATAAGACAAATATTAATAAATATGAAAAATCAAATAAGCAATAACACAATTATAATGGGTGACCTTAAGATCCCACTGTCACAAACAGATTAACCAGACAAAAATCAGCAAAGAAGTTTCAGAGCTGAACCAAGCAACATCAGAATTCACATTCTTCTTAGCTGTACATGGGATTGCTCTCTAAAACAGACCATATACTAGCACATAGAACATGCTTAAGTAAATGCAAAAGAATTAAAATTATCCCATGTATATTATCTGACTATAGAGCAATGAAATTGGAAATTAATGGCAAAATAAAGCACCAAAACTTCATAAATGCATGTAAATTAAATAACACCCTCCTGAACAACCAGTGGGTCACAGATGAAATTAAAGAAGCAGATACAACATGCCAGAACCTCTCTGACACAATGAAAGTAGTCCTAAGAGGGAAATTTATAGAGGTGAATTTTCACATCAGGAAAACAGAAAGGGCACAAATAACCTAATGTTGCACCTCAAGCTTCTAGAAAAGAAGAGTAAGTCAAAGCCTATAAAAGGGAGGACATCATAAAGATCAGAGCAGAAATTAATGCAAATGAGACCAAGTAAACAATACAAAGCATTAATGAATCAAAGAGTTGGTTATTTGAAAGAGCAAATAAAATTGATAATCTCTTAGTCAGCCTTACCAAAAAAGAAAAGAAAAGACTCAAATTCATGCAGTGAGGAATGAAAAGAGTGAAATCACTACAGATCCTGTGGAAATGCAGAAGATCATCAGTACCTACTTTGAAAACTTTACTCTCATAGGATGGAAAACACAGAAGAAATGTACAGATTCTTAGATAGTATGAATTACCAAAACTGAATCAAGAAGATATAAAAGTTAGTAATTACCCATCAATGAAATTGAAAATGTAATTAAAACCATGCTAATAAAGAAAAGCACAAGTCCTGATAGATTCATTGTTGAAATCCACAAGAAATTTAGAGATTTTGCATGAGTACTCCTGAAACTCTTCAATAAAATTCAAAGGTGAGCAGTACTCCCTAACTCATTCCTGGAGGCAAGTTTAACCCTGATACCAAAACCAGAGAAGAACCGAAATAAAAAAGAGAAGTACAAGTAATCTCCCTAATGAACATAGATGCAAAAATCATTAATAAGATACTAGCAAACAGAATGCAGCAAATCATCAAGGAGATTGTACATCATGGCCAAGTGGGATTCATTCCAGGAAAGCAGGGATCATTCAACATACACAAATCAGTGAGTGTAATAAATCATATCAACAAAGCCAAAGAAAAAAACTCATCTGATCATTTCAATAGCTGTAGAAAAGAACTTTCAACAAAATTTAACACTCATTCATGATAAAAAACCTATAGAAAATCAGAATAAATGGTCTTTATTTAAATTTGATAAAAGCCATCTATGACAAAACAACAGTCAACATCATTCTAAATGTACCAAAACAAAGCTTTCATTCTAAAATCAGGAATAAGACAAGGATGTCCACTATAACCATTCATATTCAATATAATTGTGGAAAAACTAGCCAGAGCATTTAGATAGGAGAGAAATAAAAGTAATAAGGCTAGCAAAGGAAGAAGTTAAATTATCATTTTTTTGCAGATGGCATTATATTGTACATAGAAGACCCCCAAAACTCCACAAAAAGACTTCTAGAATTCATAAGCAAATTTAGTAGTGTAGCTGTGTACAATGTCAAAACTCAAAGATCAGTAGAAGGGGCTGGGGATGTAGCTCAAGGGCACAGCACCTGCCTGGCAAGTGCAAGGTCGTGAGTTCAATTCCCAGTACGAGAAACAAACAAACAAACAAAAAAACAACAACCCAAAAAACAAAAAACAAAAAACAAAAAAGTCGGTAGAATTCTTGCGCACAAACAACAAACTCACTGAGAGAGAAATTAGGGAAACCTCACCCTTCACAATAGCATCCAAAAAAATAAAATACTTAGGAATCAATCTAACAAAAAATGTGAAAGATCGGTACACTGGAAATTACAGTACTGTGAAAAAGGAGATCAAGGAAGATGTCAGAAAATGGAAAGATATCTCTTGCTCATGGATAGCAAAAGCCAACACTGTGAGAAGGGCCATACTCCCAAAACTGTTATACAGATTTATTGAAATCCTGATCAAAATACCAGTAGTATACCTCTCAGATGCAAAGAAAACATTCCTAAAATTTATCTGGAACCAGAAAGGAACTAGAATAGCAAAGGCAATCCTGGGCAACAAAGGCAAGACAGGAGGGATCACAATTCTTGACTACAAAGCTACTATGATAAAACTAGCATGACACTAGCAAAAAAAAAAAAAAAAAACAGACCTGAGGACCAATGGAACAGATTAGAAGAAGCAGACACAATTACAAACACACTCAGTCACCTTATCTTTGACAAAGGGGCCAAGAAATTCACTGGAAGAAAGATAGCCTCTTTAATAAATGGTGTTAGAAGAACTGTCTCTTCACATGCCGAAGACTAAAACTAGACCCATGTCTATCACCATGCACTAAGCTAAAGTCAAAATGGATCAAAGATCTAAATATTAAAACATAAATACTAAATCTACTGGATGAGAAAGTAGGTAGAAATCTTGAAGACATAGGTGTAGGTAGAGAGTTCGTGAACTAAGTGCAGACTACATGGGAAATACTTCAAAATATCAATGGCTGGGATTTCATCTTTTCAAAAAGTTTTTACACAGAAAAGCAAAAAATTTAAAAGATGGTCTATAGAGTAGAAAATTTTTAGCCAGTTGTCCCTCAGATGAAGGACTTACATCTAGTACATGTAAAGACTTGAAAAAAAGCAGACTCCCCAAATTCAAAGACCCAATCCAAAAATGACTATCTGAGATAGATGCACACTTCTTGAATGAAGAAATACAAATGGGAAATAAATATATGAAAAAATGTTCAACATCATTAGTCATTCAAGAAATGCAAATTAAAACAACACTGAGATTCCATCTCATCCCTGAAAAAATAGCTATCATCAAGAAATCAAACAATAGCAAGTGCTGCCAAGGCCATGGGGGCAAAGGAACCCTTCTCCACTCTTGGTAGAAGTGTAGACTGGTGCAGCCACTATGGAAAGCAATATGGAGATTCCTCAAAAAACTAGGATTACAGGTCCCATTAGACCCACCTGTTTCCCTTTTGTACATTTTTCCAGCAGAATTAAAAATATCATACCACGGCAATATATGTGCATCCGTGTTTACAGCAACACTATTTGTAGTAGCTAAATCTTGGAAACAACTCAAGTGCCCATCAACTGAGGAATGGATAAAAAAGACATGGTATTTTTATACAATAGAATATTACTAAGCTAAAAGAAAGATAAACTCAAGGCTTTTATAGGTAAATGGATGCAACTAGAAACCATACTCATAAGTGAAACAAATCAGAACTACATGTGTAAACATCATAATGTCTCCCTAGTGTAAGAACCTGAAAGAGTAAATAAAACCCAAAAAGTACAACAGATATTGTGAAAGGGAAAG
>NW_004955411.1:7492786-7628403 GCF_000276665.1 Chinchilla lanigera
CCTATATGTGGTAATCTGAAAAACTGCTTTGAAGATAACAATATGCAATATAATAACCATTGTTGATTTTTTATCATATTGTTTTGAAATTTCATACCATTTTTAATGCTATTTATAATTTTTATTCCCTTAAAAGTAAAAAAGTTACACAAAATCAATAAAATGTACAATAGATATTGTGAAATGGGAAGACATTGTTCAAGAGGAAAAAGTAACTAAGGTGGATGAAAGGGGAAAAGACAGTAGGGAAAAGGGGAAAAGTAAAATTCAATCACACTATTAGTGTCTCTCAGCTCATTAAAAAGGACATTTTGTGCTAATATCATTGGAGAAATTGTTACATCCATATCTTGTACCATAAGCAAGTACTTTAAAGATAACAACATATAATGTGTCAACTATCATCATTCTATTATTTTATAATGAAATTTTGTTTTACCTTTTTCATAAAATAAAATTAAAAAGGAAAATATCTTTCAAAGTAACACCAAACCCCCAAAACCAATGTAATAAAATATTTTAAACTTAAATACAGAAATTATAATTTCTGTCTAACCTCCAGAAAACCTAAAAGCAAGAAACAGAAACACTTGTAATATATAAAACTCATCAAAATATTATTTAGAATGACAAAAAGTGTTACAATATATTTAGAAGCCAAGAGCTGGTTTCTTTAATCTATAAAGGCTGCTCAAAATCAATTAAAAAACAGAAAAGATATTCAGCATCATATTTAATGAAATGAAGTCCAATTAAATCTCTTATAAAATATTTTTGCCCTCACGGACTGACAAACACCAAAACAGTTTGATAATCTGTCAAAGATAAGAGTGGAGAAGAAGCAAATCTCATGCATTGTTACCAGTTTATGCTGTTGCATTGTAAAGCAACCTAGCGGTGGTTCATCAAATGAAAATTTCAACCTCATATGCTTTAACCTACTCATTCCATATTTAAGAACTTACCTTATGGATATACTTATGCCTCTGTGTAGAAGTGCATGTCCAAGGGTAAGTAAGAAAATTTAATACAGTGTTTCTTTTAGTAGTTAAATACTGGGAATGATTTATCTAATAATCTACTAGTAAGAGAAATGTTATGTATGTTTTACTACCCACATATTAAGGGATATTATTGTTATTAAAAATAAAGCTGCTGAAAATACTATGAAATGAACTAATTCTTTTAAAAATAAAATATGTGAATAAAATTTAAATAAAATGCTAGTTCCTGTTCTTCACTTTGTACACATAAAAGTGTAAATTATTCACACAGTTTTAAGAATGTAGGTGTGGTTTGTTTTAATGGTGTTAGTACACATCACGGCAAACTTGGTAATGGCTAATTTAGACTTTGCCCAACTGTATTATAAGTCTCTTCGTCCAAAAGTTACCACTTATTTCCTTGATAATAATAAGGCGGGTGCCTTAGAATTGAACACATTTAGGATTTATTCATTGTTTGTTCAGTAAGCATTTGCAGAATGCTCACCTGGTGCCAGTAACTAAGTGTATTTGGGGAGTGCAAAAATGAATCAGATTTCTGTCTTCGTGGAGCTCGTAGATTAATCTGAGTCAGGACTGGAAGAATCACAAATAAACAAATAAATAAAAGAGCTCATGAATATCTAGTATTTTATATCAAACCAGAATGTCAGATTAGAATGGCAACACTTGTGTGTCTGTGTTATGCCACTGTTCAAGGTAGCGAGTGGCCTGTTTTTGTGCCCATTAGATCACCTGGACATATTTTAATACAGGTGTCAGGGCTGTGATACATGAATCACTCACTGCTCCTGGATGCAGAGCCCTGTTGTGTGGAGTTTGAAGAGCCCCCCAGTGCTTCTGATGTCCCATAGTTTCGGATCTTCTGAAGCTTTATTATGTGTTCACTATTTGATTAGGCATATGGACCTGCCACATTAGTAATTGTGAAAGTCGGCTCAGACACAGAGAATCACAGGCCAGCTTAGACCTTCACTCCTGTGCAGTGTTCAGTATGTTATAATTTGCTAACCTTAGCTGTGGAGTAGTCTGGTGGTTTTATACTAAATTTTGTTTTCCAAGACTGAGTATACTGCACCTGTTTGCTAGTATCCTATTTACTCCAGAGGGAAGATAAACCATGGCAACTGTTACAGAGTCATTAAAATATACCTCAAGGAGTCGTTAAGTCCTCTTAGAGAATCTGATACTTGCTGTCTTTTACAGCAATCCTAAGTCTGCCTCATACATTTTCTTTATTTCTCTGCTTTCTTGTTCTTGTGAGATGATTTCCATGAAAATGAGATCTTTATTTCTTGAGAGTTCATCTGTTCCTGCTGCTCAGAGAAGAAAAAAAAATGCTTAAAATTTAAGCTCTGTGAATTGAATTAGAATGCATCTTGCCATTTTCCACAAGGATCAGTCACTTTTTCTCATCTACCAGGGATCCAAGCCCTTCTGCTTGCCAGCTGTTCTCAGGATGGAGGTTTGCTGGTGTTCTTCCCTTGTGGACGAGCCATTCGCAGAAGCAGCCCTTCTAAGTCCGCAAAGTGCGGTGCAGGAAGACTGCTCCCCAAGTCCGTTCTTGCACGTTATGCACATCTCATAATCTGGTGATACTTGAGTCTGGCAGTAGCTTTCCGCAGTGCCTTGTGTCCCAGATGACAGATATGACACTTTCTACACAGGAGTTTCTATTACATTTTTGTCACTTTTCCCCTTATTTTGCACTTCTTTCCAACCACAAAGTAACAGCTATTACAAGTAAGTATAACAGAACTTTTGAAATTCAGCATTATCCTCAGTGGGCATTGCAGATATATTGGCTAATGTGTTTTTTCAGTTAACTGGCTGTTTTCTTCTTGGATTCAGGACACAATACTAATGGCTGAAAATGCTGTGTGCTATTCGCTTCAACTTAGAATGTGCTAGAAGAAAAAGGTGAAAGAGCTGTGCTTATGTAACACTGTGATTTCTTAAAAAAGGAATCGGTGACAGCAGTTTATGAAAATTTCTTTATTAAAGGTTTATGATATTGTAGAACCTGTATACAGAAAATTGTATATAAATGGAATTTTAAGTGCTAGAGCAGTTATGACATATAGCAAACCTGAAAAGTAATGTGTTCTTGTCCTTAACATTATTTGAATGATCATTCTCTTAACCCATAGGAAAGTGGTAATAAAGTATTATGAAAAAAAAAAAAAAAAAGAAAATCATGCTGTCAGATTACTTTATGGATTTTCTCTAGTGATCTACATAGAATAATAAACTGAGACTATGAGCTTCACCTTACAATTTTGTGAATGAGGAAAATATACTTTTCTCTAATTTATGTATCTAAGGTCTTGACACAAAGATTGGAAAGAGATCCACAAGTAAGCACCTGCTCTGTTGAACCTTCCTGAGACTTTTTCTTGCAACAGTTATTTATCGCAGCTGATACTGATGGTTACACACCCCAAAGCCATTGTATTGGCCAAAACAACAAGCAGGAGATAGACTGAAAATACCAGATATTTTCCTAACTTGCTCTTCACTAAGGAAAAGCATGCGAACTAGAACTGTCCAATGCCACTGAAAGGAAGTGCACAGAGCTGACTGGGAAATATTCTTTGATGAAAGGTGGAAGGTGTATTGATGAAAGACCAAGTCTTCTTTATTGATTTTGTAGGTATTTTGTGTGCAGATGTAATCTTGCACCTACTTCATTCACTTTGCAATCATGGGAAGACAACATCAGCTTCTTGAGAATGGAAAGGCAGCAGGAGAGAAGGTAGACACTAGGTATTTGATAATGGAGCTGTTGAATTAATCCCAGAACTGTTTACCTCAATACTTTTGTTATGTAAAATAGTAATAAATATTTAATAATGGAGTAACATCCAATTGGGTAATATATTCCTTTCTCATTAAAAATAGCTGCTAACTTTATAAATACTGCAAGATTTAACGAAGGAGGCTATATTTATGTAGTTGCTGTGGTTTGGATGTGGGATTAGATACATGGGTTTGTGAGGTGGAGGCTTGGTCCTCAGTATATAATGTTGGGTTGGCAGAGACTGGGCCTAGACAGAAGTTGTCAGGTCACTGGGGGCGCTGCCCTCGGAAGAGATTAAGGTGGTTCCTGTAGGAACTACAGTTCTGCAAGACTGAGTTGTTATAGGAGAGAAAGCCTGAGCCCTGAATCAGTCAGGGGCTTCCTGTGTTGCCACATGATCTCTCACAGGGGCTCCCGCCTTTGTGATATCTACCGTGACACCCTCACCACGGCCAAGCAGAAGCTGGTGTCATGCTCTTGGCACCTCGAAACTGAGTCACTTTACAAATACACAACCTTTACTGTGGCAAAACCCTAAAAGTGTACTCAGCTTCAAATCAAAATACAATTTCTCAAGTTAAGCTATTAGTATGAGTAGAGATATAAGGACAAGCACTTAATCAAAATAAAACTGGAAACCTGCATAGCAATTCATGCATTTGAAAATACAAGTTAATCTATGAATCCCGATAGAATTATATGCGATTGTCAGTACATATGCATAATGACCTTAGAAAGAATAATGCAAGTAATTCAGGAAAAAATCTATATAAAGTGAATAGAATACAATAATGCCTAAAATGACACACAACTAAAGATGAACAGACATATTAATGGCCTAGACTTTATATGATAGGATGAACCAGAATAAGACTATTCCTTCTCATTTCTCACATTTGGAAGTTTGCTAATGAAAACATTTAATGCTAATTATTATTCAGAGGTTGCTGCATGGTATCTTTTCAAAAATCGTAATTTCTTTGTTTTTTTTTTTTTTGGTTTTTCTCCGGTACCGGGAACCGAACTCACGACCTTGCGCATGCCAGGCAGGCGCTTTTGCCGCTGAGCTAAATCCCCAGCCCCCCAAAATTCGTAATTTCTTAGTATGTATATGATTCCTCATCTCTCCAAGTGGCATAATGGAAGTAGTGAACAGTACATACGATGTGCCAGAGATTGTTGTAAGTGCTTCATTTCATTAACTCATTTAATTCTCACGGTCAACCCTAATATGGCTAATGATACTGCTCCCATGAGGTATAGAACTCACAGTGAGTGTAATAACTTGCCTAAAGTCAACCCAGCTTGTAAACAGCAGGGACAAGCATCCTGGGTCTAGGTCTTTCTCTTAACTGTAGCCCTTCTCTAATGATGGCTGTTTACGGAGACTGAAGCACTTGCTCATATGTCTGTGCTTTTTCCTTCCCCATCTCCCCACTCCCTACTCCAGTACAGTGTGCGATGCTCATTGTAAACACTCAACTTGAGTTCATGAGTGAATGGGTAAAGCATCGCCTGAGCACATGAATGAACACAAAGTCATAACCATAGTTTGTGGAGAACTCAGGCATCGAGTAATAGAAAACCTCCCCACTGAAAACTACAGTGTAAAGAACCAACTCTCTCTGTACAGAAAGTATAATAAATTCTCTGTTTTTGTAACAGCTTTGTTAACCAGATGTGTATATCAAAATGGTGACCATCCAATGGAAGAAGACATAACACCTAAATTTCTTTTTAAAAAAAACAACCTCAAATCTGTAACACTGACAGTGAAGATAATGCTATTAATTAGGGTGCAATGTAGCTATCAGGAAGATACAAAAATAGAGTGGTTTAAGTTATGTAGAATTATAGTTTACATTTATATAACAGAATAGAGGTAGACAAAGCCTGTTTAAAAGCCTTACCATCTTCAAAATATATCTTCCGTCCTTGTATCTAAATCCTTTAATGAGAGAATGCAGAGGGTACAACTTGGAAGTGATGAACATCAATTATGCCTGTGTCTTCCTGGCAGAACAAAGCCTCCCATGACACTTGCTGGCGGGCAATGGTGGGCAATATACTCTGTACCTGAGGGCAGGTGCCTTTATAAAATTCAAGGGCACTATTCTTTTAAAATGATATTATTTCTATTGATATTGTCAAAATTAATATGCAGTCTGTCTGAAGTAATTTCCCACAAAGACTGAGTTCAATAATATATGAACCACTTTATTAATTAGTGAGAATGGAAAATGTGTTCAGAGGACCACAGCAATCTCCCAGCCAGGAAGAGTCACAGTAATGGAAAGATCAGAAAGGCTGCAGTGGTCTGGCTTTCGGCCCTCATGTTCACTGGCTCTTTATGGAAAATTTCGTGATTACGTCTATGATTTTGGAACTGACCATAGCTAAAGATATTTCTTTTTTAAGGTTCTCTCCCCAAGATTCAGCTGTGATCAAGTGGGGACATTTATGCCTTTATTTGAATAACTAAAAGTTATCAGATTAGCAGAAAGAGTCCTGCTTTAAAAAATTAGAGTATGGGGGAGAATTTCAAGAAATAGCATGATCTTTGGCTTCACAGGGCCACTTTGCACAAGATGTGTTGCTTTAATCCCTCTTACTGTCTCCTGGAAATTGCATCCACATCTGAAAACACTTTAGCTATGTCTGTGTGCTTTACTTTATTAATTTTAGACATTGCCTACTGAGTCTTAGCTCACTGACCAATAACGGCATACTTCCCGCCCAATTATATTAAAATTTCAGCTCATCTATTCATGTTCTCTGTAATTGTAAGTAATATACTTACGATTCATATACTTACATATTCATTTCCTATTTGGTCAATTATAGACAGTATTTCTTGATTCTCTACTTTGAAGGTGAGGCTATTAGCACTTCTAACATTTCTCTCAGCTTTCATCTTCTCTTCTAACCTAAACTTTTGTCCTCTTTATTCTTATGTGTCAAATTTGATAGCGCTATGTTGTTCATTAACTATAATTAAATATGTTGTAATTTGCTTTGTATGATTTCTGAAATCTACAAAAATGAATAAATATTGTTTAAATTATTATTATGAGTGCAATGGACAGACGCTACCAGCTGATTTGTATACTGCGCTTTCTATCTAGGAGAAACTGGTATAGAAAGAAGAGGGAAAGGGAAGAAAAAAGGAAAAAACAATTCAGGTAGATGTAGAACTTGGAATTTATTGTCTTATGAGCCTGGCCTGTTGGAAACTGTCAGAGCTGGCTATGTCATGGTCAGAATATAGAAAGGAGGTATTTTATAACCAGAGCTCCCTTTACATTAGCAGTGCCTCCATACATTATTTTGAGAGCTCATCTGAAACAGAAAGTATGTGCCAGTGTCACAGGAAGGGAACTGGGAAGCATTTTCAGTGATCCTGGACTTCTTCATTCCCCTTTGCATCTCAGGGTCATTAATATTCTTTAAATTAAAATTACAGTCTGATACTAGGTAATATCTCTGTTACTTGAGTGTTGGATCCAACAATCTGGGCTCCTGTTTGTTCTCATCTATTTCTTACCGGCCACTGAAGAAGCAATATATTTTCTTTTTCATTTTTAAAATGTTTTCACTTTCTGTTTATATTTTCTTACAGATGTACATCCCCGTACATCTTCTGTTTATATTTTCTTATTGTCTTTACAATACCCTTGTTTCTCTGCAGCATCCTTTCCTAAGAAATATGGAGTGGAAAGTACCTTTGCTGGACCTTGCGTATCTGAAAGTATCATTATTGACTTCTTACATTTAATCAGTCAGTTAGATGCTGTATAATTTTGATAAAAATAGCTTTCCTTTAGCACTGTATAGGCGATATAACACTGCTTTTGATGTTGAGAAATCTAAGGCCATTTTGTGCGCTGCTTTACCAAAGTATGCAGCACATCTCTTTAATCCACTTCACAAATGGTTTTACGTTAGCTCTTTCAAAAGGAAAACTAGAATTGCAAGGGAGATGCCTGAAACGAAGCAGGTCATTTTATCTCTTATTTTCTCGACTAAAATTAGGAACTGGAAGCATCACTAAGTTTCTTTCTAGTTTTATAAATCATGATGAATAGTAAATACCTAATTCATTTCCTCTTCTTTTCTTTCTTTTTCCTTTTTATTTATTTATTTTGTGTTTTGAGACAATGTCTCAGTGAGATGTTCAAGCTGGACTCAGACTTTCCATCCTGCTGTATAGGCGATATAACACTGGAAAATGTGTTCAGGGGACCACAGCAATCTCTGAGCCAGGAAGAGTCACAGTAGTGGAAAGATCAGAAAGGCTGCAGAGGTTTGGCTTTTGGCCCTCATGTTCACTGGCTCTTTATGGAAAATTTCCTGATTACGTCTATGATTTTGGAACTGACCATAGCTAAAGATATTTCTTTTTTAAGGTTCTCTCCCCAAGATTCAGCTGTGATCAAGTGGGGACATTTAAAAAAGGTATTTTATAACCAGAGCTCCCAGTAGCTGGGATTACAGGCGTACACCACCCTATCCTGAAAGTTGTCATCGTTTTAATGAGCTTTTCTACATATTTTTACTGTCCTGACGTACCCTATCAGATATTTTAATAGTAGTTAGGCCATTAATGTTATTTTCAGTTTATTGCTGAAGAAACTGAAGCACACAGATGTTAAATAACCAGGTAAAAGTAAAACAGCCTTCTTTTTTTATATTATTATTATTTTGTTGTTGTTTTTTTTTCTTGTACCAGGAATCAAACTTGTGACCTTGCACTTGCCAGGCAGGCGCTGTGCCACTGAGCTAAATCCCCAGGCCCTAAAACAGCCTTCTTTAAAATCTAAGCCTTCCTGCAATTGCAGCTGACTGAGGCAGGAGGATCGAAAGTCTGAGCCTAGACTGAGCAATTTAGTGAGTAAACCAGACCCTATATCAAACTTTAAAAAATGGTGGGGGCTGGAGAAGTGGGTTCAATTCCCAGAATTTTTTTTTTAAAAAAAGTTATTTTACAAGTTACTGAAAATATTTATAATACTACTTTGTTAAAAATAAAGTGTCTTGTTTTAATATTTTCCCAAAAGTATTTTGAGAGACAGAGTTGTCTAAGGACTTTTCGCTCACATTATAAAGCAACCATCCTGCTGAGTGCCGTATTGTGTGCATGTAGTCCCGTCTACCACAGAGTGAAGCACATTGTTCATTTCTGCCCAGGAGTTTGAGACTGGCCTGGACAACAACGTGAGAGTGTGCGTAAAGAACAAAAACAAGCTGCCCTCCATCTGTTGAATACATTTTTACAATTATAAGCCATTGGTGGATTTATGAGGGTGAGATTTGATCAAAATCTGGAGCACACACACCAGCACGAAGGGTCATGATTCTATAGCAGTGCTTCAGCGTGAAGAGTGGTTTTGATAGGACTCAGTGAGCAATGCGGAAGAAGGCAGAATCAATGTTTTAAATCTTTGACACATGACATGCTGAGAAATTTTAATATCCCTCTTAAATAAGATTTCTCTTGTAATGATGTCATGACCCGGAACACTGGCACTGAGTGTTTGTGCTCGGTATCCTCGGTAGAACACAGCCGTGGGAGACTAGTAGTACTTGGCAAAGAAAAGAGATCGAAGCAAAGAAAGGACCACGGGGGATTTCAAATTTTTTTAAATGAGCTCACATTTAGTTGGATTCCAACATGTCCTAGGCATTAAAGAAAGCACGGAGTGAGACTTAATCCCTGTGCTGGGCTTACAGACAGACTTAACTAAGTCTGAGCTGAGGGAACATGAGCATTGCCTCGTCTCTTTCAATGACGCACTTTCTTTATTTTCATAGTAAATCATGTCTACTATAGACAATTTAATACCCCAAAGATACAATGAAGAAATGTAACACATCACCCCGAGATGAATATAATTAATATATAACATATCTTTAATTGGCTTTTTTCCTATGAGAGCGTGGAAATTCTAACGCACACCTCGCGTCTGCCCTGAAGAGAAGCATGGCGGGTAATGTGGCTTCAGAGCCCGGATAGGAGCCGCTGCTGCGCACTGCACAGGCCTTCGGTGGCGATTGGCTGTATCCTAGGGCAGTATTTTTCAAATTTGCCTGTGATAGGCACCAACTCAGTAACTTTCCAAAACATCACTCCCAGGTCCTTCCCTTGGGTTGGATAACAGCTTCTGAGCTTCTCTGACAAGTTCTATGTAGAATGAGATGAAAAAAATGCAAACATGGGCCTATGTAGCTTAGAATTGTCCAAAAGGAGATTTTTTTTTTTTCTCCTTTGCAGGGTATAAAGCAGGGAGAAACTCAGGAGAGCCTCTAGTAAGCCTGGAGAGAAGGAAGGCACATTTAACCAGGAAGAGTCATTGCGTATTTTAAGTAATTTAACATAGCCATAGTTCAATAGTGGAGAGGAGCTTTGGAGATAACGTTGTAACTTCTCCCATATCTTTTTCTATATAATATCTACCAATAGCGTTTTTGCATAATTGTGTAAGGACGTTTTAAAGGTGGACATTCACAAGGTTAAACTGTTGCCTACGTGGTCAAGTAACATATTCATTTTTTCATGATTTTCCAGGGGGAATTATGGATTTTAGAACTTTCTGCACCTCATAAAGAGAGCAAATAATACTATGTCAGTGAACTACAATATTCCTGTAATTCAGATGTACTTTCTACACAGAGAAAATCAATATTGCTCCAGGAAAGGTTTTAGATGATATATGGCTAACCTCAATAGCTCAGGGTGAAAATTTTTGGAGAGTCAATATTTTATACTGAAATAGGATATCATGATACAACAGTTGGGAAAAAAACCCAAAAGGTGGAAGAAACATTCAACACAAAAATTGTCTTGGACTCTTGTAGTTTAATAGATTTTGTAAAATGCAAAAACATTCTAGGCTATACGAGATTAAAAAGACACAACCAAATATAGCATGCATATAGATTAGGTCCTGATTAAGTAAAAAGGTAAAAGATAACCTTGGGTGAATTAGATATATTTGAATAGTGACTTCATGTTAAATATCATTGCATAATACTTATCAACATGCTGAAATAGTTAAGGATAAAGTGTTATTATATAGTACTTTTCAAATGATATGCAAACACATCTACATTCCATATATGGAGAAAATTTGGTATTCTACAAACTATTATTTTTTACTGAACAGATCATGAACTTTTTGGACATGTGGCTGATTCTACCTCTTGGGAAGAACTGTGGATATAAGCTTTAACATTTTATTCTGTCAAGGAAACTATCAAAGACTATTAAAATTTTATAAAAATTGTCAAGAGACAATTTGAAAGGATTACTCTACCTAAATATGGACAGATTAAACACTTATCAGGATAATTTCATGAATTTAAATGCATAAAATACATTTAATTCATGAGTTATTACAGATACATTGGATAATAATTGGCCATTCCTGGAAGGTGGAATAAATGATAATTGATAAAGATTAGAATTGAACATTTATTTTGCCAAAGTAAAGCTGTACTACTGGTTTAGTAAACAGGAGATGAAAAATATTTCTTTTTATGCAATGAGGTTAGCAATAAATGAAGAAAAAGTAATAAAATACCAACATTTTAGGTCCTAATTATGGTCAAACGTATCAATCATAAAACTGATCAAACCTTTAGATCCAACTAAAAATTTAGAAGAAATGTAGAAGTCAGAGGAACATATCTGAAGCAAAACTAAATAAAACAAAACTTTATAAAATGTAATAATAAAACTCAGGACTGTGGGAAAATCTACCAAACAAATACCTAGTTTTATCCTCAACTGAAATATGGATGAGACAGAGAAGGAGACTGTGGAAGAGAGAAGCCTCCAGGGCCATATTGTCCATTCCTTATTTGAGTCCTGATTAGTATAATCTACTAAACAATGTTAATGCTTTTTTCTTTTTGCTCAAGATTACTTTGACTGTTCAGGTTTTTCTCTTGCCACCTGTATTTGGGGATTTTTTGCCCTAGTTCTGTGAAAAATGTCATTGTTTTTTTAGTAAGGATTAAATTCATCTGTATATTCCTTTGGGTAGTATGGGTATGATTTTTAATTATATCAATTCTTCCAATCCATGAACACAGGATATCTCTGTATTTATTGTATCGTGTTCAATTACTTTTATCAATGTTTGATAGTTTTCAGCTTTTTTGTTAAATTTATTTCTGAAAGTTTTAATTTTTTCAGCCATTGTACATAAGATTTTTTTTGATGTCTTTTTTAGATAGTTTACTTCTTGTGTATACAAATGGTACTCATTTCTGTATTTCGATTTTGTATCCTGAAACTTTTATTTCATTTCTTAGTTTTAACAGTTTTTGGTAGAGTTTTTTTTTTTTTTTAACATGAGTCTCAACCTTTATTATACATAATGTTGCTTGTTTTTAAATAATGTTTTAACAAAAAATATACAAAAACAAACTCTTGTTAGTTATGTACACTAACTATATGATATATTTTGTTTTTTATTTCTTTGTGTTAATAGTACATGATGTTTGCATTTCTTGTGGGGATTTGGCACATGTACCTAATACATGATAGCTCTTTTCTTCATCTCCTCTCTCACCTCCCAACACCTTTCACCCATCTTCTGATCCCCTTCCTTTTTTAAATACATGTTTGCAGCACATAATGTTGACATGCTTTGTGTAGAGTTGTTATAAAAGCTTTTAAAGCTAACAATAAACTACTTTTGATTGAAAACAAAAACAAAAAGGCCACACTTATTTTCCGTCCCTCTACATTTTGAAATTTTTGACAGAATGTGCAACCTTTATATTGCATATCTATTAACATTATTGTAGTGATTACTACTTTTCATAAATTTGTCTTTTAACTTTTGTACTAAGGATACAAATGTGTCACACACTACCAATTAACATATTTAAGGAATATCCGTATGACTCTTTACTTACTTTAACAGTGAATTTTGTGCTTTTAGATGCTTTTGTGTTTCTTGCTGCTTTTTCTTTTGGCTTCAAGAACTCCCCCTGGCATTTCTTCTAAGATAGGTATGGTGGTGGTAACTGCCTCAGATTTTATGTGTCTGGATGTTGTGGTTTGTGTCTGTATGTCCCCCCAAACCCTCATGACGTCATGGGGCAGGCTTTTAGAGTTTGATTGATTATGGGTGTGAGAGCTACACCGCCCTGGGGTGGATATTTTGCATATGTAAGGCAGAGGAAGAGGCTGCTTGCTGCCATTCCTCCCCTTTTTGCTTGTTGCTTTTGCTCTGTTCTGCCGCCATGAGCTGTAGCCCTCTGCCGTGTGCCACTCTGCCTTGTAACCTGCCAAGTATGGACTGAAACCTCCACAAACTGTAAGCAAAATAAACCTTTGCTTCCTTAATTTTGGGCATCAGGTATTTTGTCCCAGCAATGAAGGAAAAGTAACCAAGACACTGGGAAAGCCTTCATTTTCTTCTATGTATTCCTGGTTGGCAAAAGTTTTTCCTTCAGCACTTTGAGTCTCCCTCTCTCAGCCTGTAAGTTTTTGCTGATAACCACATTAAAACCCTTGGATAGGGTCAAGGATATAGCTCAGTGGAATAAGCACCTGCCTGGCAAGTGCAAGGTCCTGAGCTCAATTCCTGGTACCAAAACAAACAAACAAAAAAAACCCCTTGTATAATATATTATTTACATATATTTTCTTGCTGCCTTAGGGACTGTGTCTTTGTCTTTGATTTTCAACAGTTCGGCTATAATTTCTCTTATGATCTTTCTTTATTAAATCTTACTGGAAACTTTTAACTTTTATCTGTCAAAATACTTATATCCTTCTCTATTATTGTAAAGTTTTTTGTTATTACTTCTTTAAGTAAGCTTCTACCATTTTACCTTTCTCTGTTCTTTCTTGCATATCAGTGACTTACATTTGCTCTTTTGATGTTGTTCCATAAAACTTGCAAACTTTCTTCATTTCTCTTTACTCTTTTGTCTCCTCTGGATGTACATTTTCAAATAATTTGTCTTGAAGTTCACAGATTCTTTCACCATTTGTGTCAGTTCTGCTTTTAAGGTTCTTTGTTACATTTTTTCCTTTTACTCACTGTATCTTTCAACTCCAAGAATAATTTGCTTTTCAAAATTATTACTTCAATATCTCTCATTGTCTCATTCTGATTAGTTGTTTTCATAACTTCTTTAAATTTTTTTCCATCTTTTATTAAAATATGCCAATCTTCCTTAAAACTAATTATTTTGTACTTCTTATTAGATGGCCCATACATCTTTATTTTGTTTTTCTTTTTGTTTTTTTTTTTTGTTTGTTTTTTAGGTTTTTTTGTTTTTCTCAGGTACCAGGAATCAAACTCATGACCTTGTGCTTGCCAGGCAGGTGCTGTGCTGCTGAGCTAAATCCCCCACCCCTAGTCCATACATCTTTTAGGTCAGTTACCAGCACCTAATTTATTCACTTAATGATGCAAAATTTGTTCCCCTGATTGTGGTTCTGAGTTGATGTGAACTCATTTGAAAGAGTGAGGTCTTATTCCAGTCTTCACAGACTGGCTTGATCTCAGAATGTCCTTTAACAGTACGTCTGTACATAGATTCAGGATTCACTCTTTGGCATGGTCAGTCCCTAAGCATGAGACTGCTGCAGTTACTGCAGCACTAGAAGGCACCCTAAATCCAAGACCACTGTGTCTACAAGGCAGCAGGATGAAATGCCGTGGAGCATGAAGCTGGCAAAATGCTGACGTGCACTTGAAGCTTGAGCCATTCAGATTTGCCTACTAACTGGATTAGTTAGAGCCCATGGTCTCTCCCATTGGCCAGTGAGTGATGTGAACTAGAGATGGAATATACTTTGCAAGGGGCAATAAATTTCTATTTGGTTTTGGGACAGGACTAGGGGTGCAGTTCACGAGTACTTCTCTGGGTCCAAGGGCCATAGGGCTGTCTAATCCATTGTTCTACTGTGGCAAGTCCCCTTTAAGGGCCTAAGAAAAGGTGCTCTGCTTTCTTTCCCCCAAATGAATCACGTCTTTCTTCACATGTTGTTGCTTGAGGCTGTGGGTGTGTGACTCAGATCATGTAAAATTGTTCTTCCTTCAGCCCTCAGTTCACCTGTTTTCATGCTTGTGCTATAACCAGGTACTGTACTCATTCACCTGAGTTGCCTAGCCTTTAAAAGTATTTTCTTTTCCTTGCTTTTTTTTTTTTTTTTTTGAAGAAAAAGAATCTTTTACTCTATTACTCTTTCTAGTGCTACATGCTGCAGGGATAATGGAACAAATTGATATTTGTATGGGGATGAGCCCTGAAGGCTCTATTCTCTCATCTTGCCATTTTTTTCACCAGAGAATATTGTTTTTGCATTTGATGAGTGTTTTTGTCTTTTAGGGATCCATACTAAACAGTTATAGGCCAGGTAATATATTTGGGATATGCTCCATAAGAATATGAAAAAAAAAAAAAGCAAAGGTGGATGAGAATATTTGAGACCAGGTGACAGGAAAATTTTCTATTTTAAAATAAAATTCTGTTGACAGTCTGCACACTTTTATGTCAAAGAATTAACTCTAGCATGAAATGAAAAAATAAAAGCGTCCTGGGCTTCCATTTGGCATGACAGTCATGCATAATGCTGGTTGGAAGGGTAACAGGAATCAGTATCTCTTCTAAGGGTATGTCGCTGCTTTTGCTACAAAAACCCGTGATGAAGTTCTTCCTCCTACTGCCTTCATTTTACAGATGAGGAAACTCAAGAAGGGAGAAGTAAAGTGAATTTCCCAAGACCGCGCACTATGATTTCTAAATCCAGGTACTCTGGGTTCAGGGCTCCATTTCTTAACCACAATGATGTGTATCTCTGAGCTAAGATCTTCACTGTGAGATCTGACTGAGCTTAATTTGGTAATTTTTTTCATATGCACTTTGCAAGGAACTTTGTGTTTTATTTGGAGGGTATAGCTCAAATGTAAGTCTAGGCTAAAAAACAAGGTTGTATGGCGGTGCTGCCAATGGCTTCTATCTAGCTCTTCTCTATCAAAAACCAGGTTAAATAACCCTAAATTATTGCAGGCTGACCAGGCCTGAAATCTCCCAAGTGAGTGGATGGCAACGGTTTAAATAAATGAGACAGTGGAAATGATTTCAGGGCTCCAGGAGGGCCTAACTCTCTTACAGCTTTGATGTCCTCTGAGTTTAGCCAAAGAGTTCTCTGGGTGGCCTGTATTTATTTGGTTTTCAAACAAAGGAGAAGGATACTCAAGAAAACACAGGAATCTCACAGGACCTTGGGAGAATTTTCCCGAATAGTAAATTATGCCAGTCAGGAGAACTACCTTATCTTTAGGTTGGTATTTATTGTAGGAGTATGGAGACCGCAGCTGCAGTCTCCTTGTAATAATTGGGGTTGGAGCCAAACATCCTTAGCTGTGGCCTTGTCTTGTCAGACAAGGTGTCTAAGCTTTAGACAACTCACAAGTAAACATTGAAAGCCAATTGGTTAATATCAAATCCTTCTCAGAACCACTTTGTAGCAGTCCCCAACACTTCTCCACTTCCGATTTCAGCCTGTTTTGGAGCATGGAGAAAGAAGAAGTGGGCATAACTCTTTCACATGGACATGAATGTGAATTTTAGAGGTGGTGGGGATAGTTAATCATATTACCGTTCCCTTTGTCTGTATGAAAAATAGGGAGCAAGTGTACTTCCCTTTGTGGGTAAGAAATGCCCTGTTTCTAAGAGGTGAGAACAGAAAAATTGTTTTTTACTATAGCCATAGAATTGGCTATAGTAATATTTTTTATTATGTTTGGGCAGGGTAACTGACGTATAAGAATGAATATTTTAAAAAATCCAGCATATTGAAAGTCTCCTCTATGCTAATGTGTTCAGATATTAGAAACAAATCGACTATACCTATTAAATAGAAGAGAAAGGAAAATGGTACCCTCCAGGAGGCACCAGGGAGTTTAATCAGCTGCCTCAAATCACTCAAGCTGCAACACATCTAAAATGTTAATTAAGCAATTTTTTTTTTTCTCCTCACCTTTGCTCTGCTGGTTTTAGTAAAAGCCTGTCTGCCAGCATCACTCTCTACAGGTACCTGTAATTCTGTTTGAAGTTGGTGATCTGGGCTTGGCTCATAACATTCACAGTAGATTTACCTGAAAGATCAATAAAAGCATGTTCAAAGCTAGATTGGCTTCATAGAGCCCAGGATTTTTATTAATTCATATAAACTTCCTAAAACTTTCACTATAAAGAAAAAGAAAGAAACTTGAGAATATTCACATTGTAAGAAATTGAGTTGATATGATGGAGTTTCAGAATTGGTCTGGAGCCTGTGAATCCCCTCACATGTCAGAATTTGTGGAAGTGCCAAGTGCTGAGCTTTTCTTAAATCTTCCAGGAGGTCTTAGAATCGTCAATCACATCAAAAAGTGCTCGGTGAATTCCACCCTCTGTGTCCGGGATGCTGTGCAAGGTTAGTAATGTGAATTTTGGCCCACTGTGATCCGATGCCACCGGCATTGGTGGAATTTGTGTTTCTCAGTGTTAACTACATTTTAAAAACCATGTTTTGAAATAACTGAAGGCAGCATATAGCAAAGAAGAATTGAATCAGTCATAGAAAGTATACAAGTTCAATGTTGAAATACAGAAGCAGGATCGTTGCAGCTGGGGAAGAAAGGATGAAGTAATATTTCAGGAGACATCTAGTAATACAGAGAAAGAAAGAGTACATTTTAAGGGTGGTAAAATCCTGGCTGGAGTGGTCCTGACTGATTTGGTAATTTTTAACTCTCAATTTCTGTATCATTAGTCAGAGATCATACATAACTGTGATTTAAAGAAGCTAGTATTTTCTCATTTGTAGAACTATGACTTTTGAAGGCTGTTTTGAAATAATCCCTCCTCCTAATATGCATTGCATATTATTAAAGGTCAGGTGTTAGAAATGAAGCTATTTATAACACATTGTGGGATTTGAAGAGTCTTTCATGGAAGCTGTGGCATTCTCACATTGCGGTATCCAAAATGGGTGTTTTTGGCAATTTACAAAACTCATTGTTTTAGCCACAGGGCACAGGGTGCAAAGATTAATGTGAATCTAACTAGCATTTATCACTTACTGCAAATGTGATCTTATGCAAGAACTACTGTTAATTTTTCTATGTTGGAAGAGGTAGTAATCCTGTGTTTTAAAATTTAAATTTTGTTGTAAAGACTGTATGGTCTGACTGAGAGGTAAAATTAGGACCAAGAAACTAATCAGCCAGCAAGGAAGCTTTGATCTTTAAAATGCTGGAATTATCTTTAATCAGAGGAGATTTAAATGGGCTAAATAGTGGGATTAAGACAAAATTGTTATCATTTTGTGCACTAAAATGTTGATTCTATTTCTACCAATAGAAACAATGCTTTGAACTCAAGTTTTTTTCAATTAAATGATCTAGTGGTTCAGTTTAAAAAATTATTGCATCTGCTTAGCATAGTATTAATATCAGTTTTCACAACAATGAAATGTAAATGCTGACCTGAGATTTTATTATTAATTACCAGAGTTTTAACTCTGCACCTGTAGATTAACATCTGTAATTTATGTGAAAATAGTTTTATTAGAATGATTTTCCTCTGTAGAAAAATATCTTGGTATCTGACCCCGAATTTTAATTTTATTTAGTGAGACCTCTGTTAGGGGGTAGACAAAAGATGGCTTTGAAATTTATTATATATATTTAAATCATTGTCAAAAGACATGTATATTTTGAAAATCATATTTTACTACCAATGTATGAATATAAGTTACCAAGTTGACTAATTCCTATGCTGATCTATAGTTCCCTAATGCATGCATATACAGCAGGTTGACATCTTACAAATGTGACTGATCATTTATTTATTCATTACATGTTCATTAACTGGATTTTCCCAGGTTCTATAAGGGGTAGTTAGGTGTGTTAATGTTTCAAATTCCAAGGTAAGAAAATTTTATGGTCTATTTGTACTTACTTGTTTATTTTAAAAAATGATGTTGCTACTACCAGTCTCATGTAGAAAACATTTATTATTTCATATTCATTCACATACTCATTAAACATTTCTTACAAAACTTCTTCATGCCAGATTCTGTAACTGAACTTGTATAAAACAGCAACCACACTTTCATAGGCTTTAAAGCTAGTGATGGAGACTAATAAATAATAGTACAAAAATAATTTTGTATTGAAGAACATGTTTGTATTAGCTACTTTTCTATTGCTGGGACAAAATACCAGATACAAGTCAATGAAGAGATCTAATGAGGTTCTTGGATTCAGAGACTTTCAGTCCAGGGTCAGCTGTCTTCAAGGCGGAAGCAGCATGATGACAGGCCAGGGAGCCAGGAAACAGAGGACTGGGGACCAGGACCACCTTCCAGGTCACAGTCCAGTTACTCACCCTTTCAGCCTTGGCCCACTACTAACCACGCATTCTGCTGGAAATCATCATTGGGTGAGCCCACTTGTAAGTATAGTGTCCCCATGATCCAAACATGCTCCAAAAAGCCTGCATCGGAATCCAAGACACTTGTGCAACATTTTTGTTCAGAACCATAATATATTTCTATGGAGACAAAAAGTATTAATGAGGGAAATAAAATGTTGAATTTAGTTCAGAACATAGGGTCACAGGCTCTTTGTGTAGGTGAATGTAAGTAGTGACCTAGAGGTTGATCAAGGTTGACTGATCAGGTGAGGAGTGGAGAGGAACAGCCTCTGCACAAAGTCCCTGCAGGGCAAATGCCAAGACCACTGGGAAACCTACAGAAGGCCAGGTTGGCCCAGCGAACCACATGATGGAGAGAACAGACAAGAGGAGGGAGGGTCTGTTCAGGGTAACTCTGAAAGCAATGATAAAAGCTTACCTGAATGTGTAAGCAATGTATTATCTCACTAGTGTAAGAACCTGAAAGAGTGGATAAAAGTTAGGAGGAATGATAGACATTGTGAAATGAAAGGAAACTGCTCAAAAGTAAAGAGCGACTGGGGTGAGGGAAAAGAGAAAAGAAAGAAGGGGAAAATTATGTATACACAAAATAGCTAACATAGTCATACTACTGACTTCTATCACTCTATTGAAAGGAACAGTTAATGATCAATTATTTGATCCACCTTTCATGTCTATATTTGTTTTCCTGAGTAACCACCTTGAAGATATCAATATGTAATACAACAACCATTGTTAATTTCCTGTCGCCTTGTCTGTAATTCAATATTGCTTGTATTGTTCTTGTGCCATTTTGTAAATGGGTGTCTCTGTGTTAATATGTTTTCATTCTTTTATTTTAAAAAAGAACGTACATCTCACCCATTGTTGGTGGGAATCTGATTAAGAACTTTAGGTAAAAGAGTGATTTTATCTTTGCTTTAATAGCTGTAGAGACTGGGTTGGCATACCTAATATGATTCTTTGGGAGATCTATTATGAAGCTTGCAGAAGATCAGATGAAAATTAATGATGAGTGGGTCAGTATGCTAGTAGTGGATGCAGAGAGCATGAGAAGGACTTAATATTTATTTGGAATGTGAAACTGGTATAACTTGATAATGGGTATGAAAGTTGAAGAAGATGAAGGTGTCTAAAAGGATTCCTATGTTACTACTGTGAGTACCTGGGTGATTGATAGAGACAGAAAACCCCGCAGAAGAAATTTTTGGAATGTTCAGGGTCACGAAGACAATTCAATTTTGAACATACTAAATCTGAAATCCAAAGAGTGGTGGGATTTCCCTCAATCCCATCTGAATGATGATATTAATTAAGGAGATTGGTCTAGAGTTCAGAAGAGCACTGAGAAGTGAGAGAATTGGGAGTGTTGGTGGGATGCATAACTGATGAGAGAGGGGCCGCAAATATCAGAAGGGCACAGTACTTGTGATTTAAAAGTTCCAGTTGCATCTTCTGACACTACATCCTCATCAGACTTTTCATGTCACACAGGTTCTGCTAAACTGTGTTGCCTTATGGGAAAATGATTTCAGTAATTGTTGCTGTCAAAGTCATTCGCCAGAGCACAACCTCAGTGTTTACCCATGAGCATATCAGTGTCAAGGAAAATGTATCACTCTTGCCGGTTTTTTTCTGCAGTTTTCCTGAGGCTTTAGTGCGCATTCACATTGTAGACATGCATACATAGGGAGAAACCCTCCAGACCCTCAAGCACCAAAAAGTGATTCCCTTGAAAGAGTAATTACCAACAAACTAGAAAGTAGTATAAATTATTTTTAATAGGTTAAGTTTCCCTCTTTATCAAGATGGCTCATTTTGACAAGCTAGAAGATGAAGTGAAGTTTAAACCTCCTTTCTTACTGGCAGAACGGTGCTGGTCCCTCTGAGCACTGCTCATCACTAGAGGGCATTGTCATGCAAACTCTTCCACGTATTTCCATCTCCTGTGAAGCCTTTAGTGAGATCCATTTGTTGCCACTTCAAATCTACTATAAACTCCTCCAGGACAGGAACCATGTTGCACACATATTTATAGATTATCTTTGGTTCAGTAAAATATCACAAAATGTTTTGGGAATGAGTTTGTTTTGTACAATTGAACATGCTACTCTGAAGCCTCCACGACTTTATAGAGGATGAAGAGATGGTTTTACAAGTGGAAATCATTTGATTTTTTTTTTCTGTTTTTGATTTTACTTAAGGCAGATCTTCCAGACAGATCTTAATCTCTTTTAGGTGACTTCTCACTTTCAACTTCACACACACTAAGGGTTGTTTCTTTCTTTTCCAAAGGAAATTTCATTTCCCACCCATCTCCCCAGAATGGCATCCAGCACAGAGAAAAGTGCATGTATGATGGAGCCATGGGCACGTGCCCACGTGTAGCTTCCTATCTTCTCTGGCTCAGTTAAGGTCCTCCGGTTAGTGATGGTTGAGTTTGAATCACCTCTAGGTTTCTGGCAATCGTGTTCATTGGTGGGTGCCTAACGTCACTTGCTTATTGTAGACATTGCTCTAACTCTTGCTGTTGAAGAACAGAGTAACTGTCCTACTCTCTAGTGGCAAGGTTTCTGGAGCTAGCTTGTTTCTATCTTTATCTTTGACTTGCCTCAGAACTCTGATTCTTCTAAAGCTTCCCTGTCCCTTTCAAGGCTGTGACCTTCGTGCTCCTGTGCAAAGATTCTGTAAAGGTAACCCATCCAGGCAGCTATATCTGTGATATGCCACCTGCTGCCGGGTTGACTGGAGCATCATCATCAGTGCCTGCCATCCTAGATGAATTTGTTTCCCTCTTTACGCCATGTCCAAGAAGTGCAGTGCTGTCACTCCTGGTCCCAGGTTTCCTCCAGTCCTGTGTGGATATTTTCACACCCACAACATCTATCTCCCTTGCAGATGCTCATGACTAACCCCTTGTGCTAGGCGCATGGTTCTCAAGACAGTGCTATATTGGTTATCATAGCAAAGGTAGGTACCATTTTATATTTCAACTAACAAAATATCATACTTCAGTTCTACTCTGGTATTAATGGCTCTGGACAGACAGCTGTTCTATGAAAGTGGGGCTCTGTCCTAAGAGCCCCAATTCTGCTTCCTTGTTGCAACAAATTATCTAAATGACACATTGTTTCAATTTAAGTTATATACTGAATGTGAAGAAACACTGTAATTTGACTGGGGTGAATATACATATATATTTATATCTGTATTTGTATGTACATATATATTAGAGATACTTAAAATATGAAAAGTTGGAGTGACTTTTATATATAAATAGGATTTTATAGTTCAAAATAATTTTTGAGAAATTATGGCATTTAATTAAGAACATGCTTCATAAATGAAAATTATATATATATTTCTATGAATTCAGGCATGAAAATCACTGGGAAATGATATAAATCTAACAAAAATAAAATTATGTCATAATTTCTTCATATATTACACTAAAATTTTGAGATCATTGTAGGCTTACATGCAAATACAAGAAACATTACAGGAACACCTTTTTTTTTTTTTTTTTTTTTTTTTTTTTTTTTTTTGGTTTTTCTCCGGTACCGGGAACCGAACTCAAGACCTTGCACTTGCCAGGCAGGCGCTTTGCCGCTGAGCTAAATCCCCAGCCCCAGGAACACCTTTTATATACTTCCAGTGTCTGCCAATAATAACTACAACTACAGTATGATATTAGCAGCAGAACATGGACATTGATAGCTTCAAGATACAGAGCGTTCCATTACCTTAGGGACCTCTCATTTTGCTTTTTTATAGCCAACTTACTTCTTCTCTACCTACCAGCTCTTTATATGTAAGTAATTCCTGGTAACTGCAAATCTGTATCTTTGTCTATACTTCCATCATTTCATGAATATTGTAAAAGGCAATCATACAACATGGCTACTTTTTTCACTCAGCATAATGCTTTAGATATTCATCAAGTTGTTGTATATTTCAGTACTTTATTCTATTTTATTTTAGGATACCATTCTGTGATATGGATTACCACAGTTTGTTTCACCATTCAATCATTGAAGGACTTTGGAATTGTTTCCACTTTTTGGACATTAAGAATGAACCTGCCGTGAACAGCTCCACACAGCATTGTGTGAATTTATTTTTGTGGAGTAAACATCTAGAGATATAAATGGACTATATGGCAGTTTGAGTTTAAGTTCTTTTCTCAAGAAATTACCAAACTCTTTTTCAGAGTAGCATACCACTTTAATTTACACCTTGACATTATAAATGATCTGGTTTATTTGGATCCTCACCAGCATTTGGTATTGTCATTACTTTTTTTCAATTTTAGTTATTTTGGTTAAGTAGCTTCTAATATTCCATTATGTTTTAAATTTGTATTTCCCTAATTGCTAATGAAAACAAATATCCATTATCTTCTTTTGTAAAATATCTGTTCATGTTTTTTGTCCATTGCACAGCAGGATTTTTTTTCTTCTTTGTATATTTTTGATACTAATCTTTTGTTGTGTAGGTATTTATAACTCTTTCACATGTATTTATCATGCCTTTTCATCTCATCACAATGATTTTTTTTCCCAGAGCCAAAATTTTAAATTTTTGTGAAGTTCATTTTGTCAATATTTTTATTTTATACAACTTATTTTTATTGTTGTCTAATAAATATTTACTTATCTCTGGATAATAAAAATTTGTTCCTTTTTTCCTAAAATTTTATGTTTATTTTTATGTCTGTGATCCATTTTGAGCTAATATTCATATACAGAGTGAAGTTTAATAGAAGTTCTTTGGTTTTGTTTGGCCTAAGAATGTCCAGTTGCCCTTGACCTAACGTTGAAAAGACTTTCCTTCCAACCAAATTGCTTTTGCACATTTTCCAAAAAGCACATTGCTGTGGCTGTACTTGTGCATCCTCTATTCTGTTCCATTGACTTATATATTTGTCCCCCTAAGACACAATCTCAATAACAATAGGTATCCCATAATTCCTAAAGTCAGTCACTTCATTATTTTCTCAAAATTTTTTTATCTAAATCTTCCTTTGCCTTTCCATATACATTTTAGAATAATTTTGTATGTATCTATAAAAATGTTCCTAGGATTCTGGTAATTATTGTACCACAAACTTTACCAATTTGAGGATAATTAACATACTACTATTCTAATAAGTGACCATACTCTAAATAAATCCTTGAAATTTTTTTCAGAAATCAAAGTAGTTGTAACTTCTAGCACACAAAATTTATACTAAAGCTTGTTAACTTTTTGAATTTACATATGGCATTAAATTTTTAGTTTTGTGCCCATATGTTCATGGCAAGCATGCAGAAATACTATCAAGCTTTGTATGTATCCCAGCAGTTTTTGTGTTAGTATAATTACATGCCTGATGCTAAGTAATGTTATAAAGACAAAGGTTTAATTTAACTTACAAGTTTAAAGGCCGAAAGCCAAAGGCCAGGTAGCCTCACTGAGTTGGCTTCTGGTGAGGGCCTCCTGGCTACATCACAAGATGGCTGATGACATCACAGTGGTAGGAGTGTGTGCCAGAAAGTCAGGAAGCGAGTCCAAGGTTGCCAGGCTTGCTCATAACAAACAACCCGCAGTCTTTGGGTTTTCCACTAGAAAAGCACTAATTTCTCATAAAGGCCTAATCATTTCCCACTGAGCCCCACCTTCTAAACGACCCACCACCTCAACACCATTACACTGGGTGCCAGGCTTCCAGCCCTCATAGGACATGTTAAACTGTATCCAAATCAGATCAGTTTCTTTCTTTTATATACTGTGACTTTGCTGGACTCATTTATTAGTTTCAGGATTATTTTTATAGACTGGAATTTTAAAAAATTATACCATCAACACATAGGAAGTTTTTCTTTATTTCTTTTTCTTCACTTATTAAGCAGACTAGAACTGTTGGTTCTTTACTGCATAAGAAAGAGAGGGGGTATTGTTAGCTCATTACCAGTTTTATGGAGAAATAATTTGACCTTTTATCATTAAATATAATGTCAATTATAGATTTATCTTGGATATTAGTTACCATGTTGAGGAAATGCCACTTTATTCTTTTTCTTAAGATATTTATCATAAATGGGCATTGAATTTTGTCAAGTGCTTTTCTACTTTAATTGTCATAGTCACGTGATTTTTCTTTTTTAGTCTGATAATATGAAAAAATATTTTTTTCAGTTGTTGATATTGAACCAGCCTAGATTTCATGTAATAGTGTGTGACTGGTCATGATGAATGATTTCTTAAAAATATATTGCTGAATTCTTTTGATAGTACTGCACTGATGATGTTTACATTTATATATATGAGAAATATCGGTGTGTAGCCTACCTTCCTCTTTCCCTCCTCCTCCTCTTGTGTCTTTCTTTTTGTTGTTGTTGTTATTTTATCTGCCTGGTTTTGCTATCAGGATAATAACAGCTTCATAAATAAATTGTGAAATGTTTCCTCTGCTATGTATTCTGGAAGAAAATTATATATAATTAGCATTCATTCTTTGTATGTTTAGTATAATTCTTTGTTTCTTAAGAGCAGAATATTTTTATAGGGGGAAAGAAAGCTTCTGTCCAAAAGAGAAACAGAAGAGGTCCCTAGTGGGTGGCCAAAGACCCTGTCTTTTCTAGAGGGATTTTTATAGAGCAAATCCACGTGAGTCCAAAATGGGGAAAAATGGGAAATTGCACGGTGGCCTCAAGGTGGAATAAAACTAATCAAAATATAACAGCCATTGTTGAATTCTTATCATCTTGGATTTTGAAGTTGTGTATCATTTCTAATGGTTTACTGTTACTACTTTTTATTCTCTTTAAAATAAAAAAGGAGAAAAAAGATTACAAGCATAATTGCTCAGGTAAAATTGATTAAATTGGAATCAAGGGCCAGGGATATAGGTCAGTGGCACAAGCACCTGCCTGGCAAGCGCAAGTTCCTGAGTTTAATTCCCGGTACCAAAATAAATAAATAAATACATAGGGATAAAATGGGGAAGTAAGTCACGGAGCAAGTGGGTGTGAATACAGAACAGGGCTTTTCCTGTAGGGGTTGGGTTAGAGGCTCTTCCTGCTTTCCTCAAGATATCAGTCTCTGATGTTTGTCCTTAATATGTGGGTATACTTGTTTTGTCTTCTGTCTTGAGGTTAGGTCCTCAGCTGGAGATGTCTGTCTCCCCCACAGTTGCAAGGCATCTCTTCTTCTGTACTGGCTCCTTTGAGGGGCCTAGTCCTAACTGACTGCCTATAATATTTTTATCTAATTTAGCTGCCTATAACATTCTCCCCCCAAAGAAATACCTTGACCTGCTCTGAGGGAGTAATGCTCAATGACCGATCCGGCTGCTTCAGGCTGGTGGAGGTCATGGTTGTTGACTGACAGTTAGAGATACTGTGCAGAAGATCTCTACCTCAAGGCCATCAATAGACACAACGCATTTTCATCTTGGGTAGGTGTATAGCTCTAAATCTGGAGGAGACAAAGTCGAAGAAACAAGTATGTATTCATCAAATAATAGGATCAACAGGATAATTATGAACATAGTCAACAAAGATTTCCACTAAGAGGAGCTAGTAATGGCTTCTCATAAAGAAAATAAGTATTGAAGATCTTGAGGGTCATATTTAAATGAGGAATTGTATTTTCTTAATTATTATAAGGCTATCAAATTGTTTTACTCATACTGATTGGGTTGTATAGTGACTTTTGGGCAGTTATTCCTTTTTATGTAAATTGTCAAATTATGTGGATAAAGAAGTCATTTGTACTTGCCCTTTGAGTTCTTGATGTCTTCTGGGCACTGTTTCATTCCTAATGTTGTTAATTTCTGTGTTCTCTTTTTTCTTTTTATCTGGCTAGAAATTGTTAATTTTCTTAATCCTTTTACAAAAACAGGCCTTCATTTTGTTAACTTTCATTACTTATTTTTTTCATTTTCTTTATACTCTAGTTATTGATATTTTTTTCACTTCTTGTGCTTTGAATTTTTCTCAGTTCCTGAGATAAGAGTTTAGATTACTGAGAGTTTTACTCTTTATTGTGGAGGCATTTAGTGTTATAAATTTCCCTATCAATACTGCTTTAGCTGTGTCCTACTCCACTTTGATATGATCTATTTACATTCTCTTTCAGTTCCATGTACTTTTTATTTGCTATAAGTCTTATGTCATGACCCATGAGTTATTTATTTATTTATTTATTTTAAATTTATTTTAAGAATAAAAGAAGCAAAACATATTAACAAACAAACATCCATTTACAAAACAGCATAAGAACAATAAAGACAATACAGAGTTACAGACAAAGTGGTAGGAAATTAAAAATAGTTGCTGTATTACATACTGATATATTCAAAGTGGATTCTCAGGAAAGCAAATAGAGACATGCAAGGTTGATTGAGTAAGTAATCATTAACTGGTACTTTCAGTAAAGTGATAGAAGTCAGTAGTACAGCTATGTTAGCTATCCTGCACATATATACATACATATATAATTTCCCCTTCTGACCCATGGGTTATTTAAAAATGACATATTTAGATAATTTATATTTACCATACAGTAGTTGTTAATATGTTGGGACTTAAATCTGTGCATTTTATATTATTTTATTTTATTTTTTGGTACCAGAAATTGAACTCAGGACCTTGCACTTGCCAAGCAAGTGCTGTGACACTGAGCTGTATCCCTGGCCCAAATCTGCATTTTATTTATTGTTCTTTTATGTGTTTTCTTTTTCTCTTTACTGCATTCTTACACTATCCTTGAACACTGATTAAAATTCCATTTTGATTAGCCTCCAGTGTTTCAGTGTATCTCTTTGCTTGAGGTGCTACATTGTGTGTTTGCAACTTATCATAGTCTACTGGGATAGATATTTCACTAATTCCTGTAAAGTTTGCTGCCTTATCTACTTTTATTTCTTTTTATCCTATTTTTTTTTTACAATATGTCTTCAGTGTTTCATCTAGGTATGTTTAAAATCACTCCAGAAAACACATTTTTTTTTAATCTATTAGACCCAATTTAGAGAAGTCAGGAGAAGAAATAAAAGGTATTGTGCTTTCTTGTATTTTAACTATTTCATCATATTACTGCAAGATGCTCCAACATTTCATTCCTAAAAATCACTTTTACTCTGTTACACTTCTATTTTTTAGGGAAATTTTTAGTTTTTCCCTCATCTGAGTGTCATGTCTTGATCTTACCCTCATTCTTGAAAGACATTTTGTTAATGTAAAATTCTGATTTCTCAGTTCTTTCCTTTCAGTATTCAAAAAATTGTATGCCATTTCCTTCTGGCTGCTATGGTGTCTGGTAAGTCCACTATCAATTAAATGATTTCTCCTTTAAAGCTATCATTTTCTAGTTATTTTCAATATTTTATTCTATTTTTGGAAAGTTTGACTACGATGTGTCTTTGTCTGAGTATGGATTTCTTCAGGCTTCTGTTTAGGATTTATGAAATTTAATTTTTAGTTCATCTTTTGTCAAATTTTGGAGGTGCCAGTCATTCTTACTTTGAGTACTTTTCTACATATTCTCTTGCCCTATTTCATATCCCACATGACACGAGTGTTAGATCTTACCTGAAGCTCTGGGGTTTTTTTGTTTTTATTTTTTGTACTAGAGATTTAATCTAGGTACATTCTGCCAGTGAGCTCTGAGCAGTATGCACAGTCTTTCTCTTTCTTTTTCTTTCTTGGAGACGGAGTCTCACTAAGTTGCTCAGGCCAGCTTCATGCTCATGATCCTCCCGCTTCAGGCTTCTAAGTAGTGGGGTGTGCACCATCACACCTGGCTTCTTCTCTCTCTATTAAAAAGACTATATTCTTCTCTATTATTCAGACTCGGTAGTTTTCATTGATCTATCATTGTTTCTTTTTACTCTTTCTTCTATTTTGCTGTTAATCAATATCCATTTAGTTGCTTAAAATTTTTTCTATTGTGTTTTTCAGTTTAAAAAAATTCCATTTGGTGTTTTTTTTTTTAATATGGCAAGTATAAGGTTTTTATTTATGTTTAGTTGGAAGAGTAGGGAAAAATATGTCTATTCCATGAGTTCAGAAACAGAAATTTGATTTATCTTTTTTTTCTTTAAGATTTTTTTTCTAAATTTATTAAAGCATCCCTATGAATTTTTCTTGGTCAGATTCCTCACTCACTTTGTTTTTAAACTTTTATTGTTAGGAGCAGCTGAAGCTGGAAAGTAATTATGCTTGGAGGACAGAGCCAGGCCTAGAATAGGGGAGCTCCTTGAACCATGTAAACAAGCTGTTCCAGCTTGCAAGCTGGTTGTTAGGCAGAGAGGTTGAAATTAACATCACCCTCCTGACAGTATAAATAAATGCCCTACAGTTATAGGCAGTTCCTCTTCTCAGGTCAGGAGAGAGGGGGCCTCCGCTTGACCCCAGCTTTTTGGCTCTTGTCTATTTCTTCCTTATTCTTGCCATCATTCCTTCTTGGGTTACAGGAAGAACTCAACGGATCCGTACATTTTATCATATATAATTACATCACAGTGCTTTTGCAACTTAATCTGTTTCCTCGAAAATATTTTTCTAAATCAGTTCCCGTTAAAGTATGAAGTGTAGTTTCATTTCCACCAGTGGCTACTTAGGGTGTGAGAAGAAAGAACAGAAAACCGTTCAGCGTTTGGACAGCACGCACCTCCAAGAGATGGGCTACATGCATGTCTTCTTTTGTGGTCAGAAAAGAGCACTGACATTTGTCTTTTGACGATTTGAGATTTATGCAGAGTGGCTTGGAGAAAGGGAAGCTGTGCCTGGTAGATCTGTGAAAGGGCCAGACACTACCCAGCACACACTCCCCCAAGGGTGACAGCATCGGCACCGGTGGACTGTGGCGTGGAGGTGTGGCACATGTCCGCCCTAGTCTGATAAAATCTTTGTGTATGATTGCAGGACTGTAGGAGAAGTGTGTGCTGAGCATTGCAAAGGGCCTGGAGTGCGTTAGGCCCCAAACCAAATGCTGCACACTCACAGAGCTATTATCCTGTGTTCCTTTAAGAGTGATATGAGGTTAAAAGTAACTTAAATTTAAATGCTAGTTAGTGTGATTGACCAGTGTTTCTTGAAATCTTTGGCTTTTGGGGCTTTTTGGTTTTGTTTTATTTTGTTTTCCCAGAGGCCAATGTATACCACACTAGAAGATGGGAAGATTCTCTCGGGCTTCTGGGAACTCAGTGACATTTAAAAACTACCGAGTCCCAGCTTGTGCCTATCTCAACTAATTAAAATCAAGTAGTTATTGTAAAGACATGTTCGCTAGAATTTTAATCAGCCTTAAAGCTAATTTATCATTTAAGAAAAATTCCACGTTGAAGGTTTCTTCACAAACAAGAGTTGCATCTTCCCCATTGGTGACATGTTCCTGGACCCTTTCTGGATGTTGAGCATGATGAGTTGGCATAACAAACTTGTATCAGGGTTGGGAGAGATCTCACAATAAAAATCTTATGAAAATATTACTTATATTTTTTCCGGCTCTCCTCATTTCTGTCTTGCAATGCACCGGGATTCTCTCGCGATTTGCTTCCTTGGTTTCATGTTACATTTTCATTTTACTAAGACTACATTTATGTACCTTTGAACAAAAATATTATTTGAGCCACATGACTGAGCTAACATTACATTTAGAAGATACTTTATTAGGCTGCATTTTAATTTTATTCCATTTGTCCTCATTAAACAACTGTTTGCCCCCTCAGGCATTTTAGAGCTAACTTTCTGACTCTATATTGGATTCCAGGCTATAAAAGTTAAAGCTTATTTGAATTTTTTCCCTAGGACTCTTTTGAAAATGCAAACAAAAAATCTACATGAGAACATTCTAATGTGTTGTGTTTTTACCTGCTTTGGTAACATATTTGTTCCACATCTAAAGGAACATGTAACCACAATCATAATAGTAATAATACTTAAGTGAAATATTATCTCAAAGTAAAATGCATAGGTATTTTCATTCATGTGTACACACAGACATGTGCTTACATACCTGTGTGTATTTAATTATGTGTATATAATATATGTTCTAGCTGAGATTAATGAAGCCAATGACTCTAAGTGCTTCCGTGGTGTTTAAACTCCATCCTTGCCTGTGTCCCTCTTTTTCCATTTCTGCAATACTTCATTGGAGGCAGTAGAACAGGAATAAGGATAGAGAAGAGAGGAGATGATGTGTATCATTCTTACATCCCTTAAGAGCCTTTATCGTCTATCATGCTGCAGTTGTATTTTTTCACTTCTCAGGAAGACACTAAGAAAAATAAAGGACACTTAGATCCTACCAGTTTAGCAACAGTTGTTACAAATTCTGTAGAAGTCATCCAGTATCCGGATTTTTTTTTTTTTGGTCCCAGAGATTGAACCCAGGACTTTTGCCCTGACCTACTTCCCCAATCCTTTTTTGTTTTTTATTTTGAGATAGGGTCTCCTTAAATTGCTTAAATTGCCCAGACTAGGTTCAAAATTGTGATCCTCCGACCTCAGCCTTCCAGAGTGCTGGGGTTGTAGCCCTGAGCTACCACAACTTTAAAAGGTGAGTCTTGTTATTTAGGATTATTTTTCTGTATTTAAATCTGTAATTACCAACATTCTTTCCTTTATTTGACAGAGTTGAGATCAAGGCCACGTGAGTAGGTAAAACTGTTTTGTTCTTAACTAACTAAAGGAAAATATTTACTTCTTGTTTTCTAAGCCACTCGGGACATTTTTTTTTTTTTATTGCCATATATATATAATTTTTTAACTGGAATAATCAATTTTATCAGTTTCTTTTCACTTGTCAGCCACATTACCCAGAAAGCGAAGACGGGAAAATATCCTTCTGAAACATCTGTTTGTCGGGCACTTGCTGTGAGGAAACAAATACGAACTCAAGTTTGAGTTAGCACCAAAGAATGTGCCAAGTGGAATGATACCTTTACTGTCCTTGAACAGTCAAAATGCAACCATGCCACGGAGTGAATAATATCTTTTTTTTGTTTGTTTGTTTTGTTTTTGGTTTTTCTCCGGTACCAGGAACCGAACTCACGACCTTGCGCTTGCCAGGCAGGCGCTTTGCCGCTGAGCTAAATCCCCAGCCCTGAGTGAATAATATCTTAATCAAGATTTATGATCTCTATTAGACCAACATTGTAAACAGTTTGGTCTCCACTTTAGACAGCAATATGGTATTGGTCATCAGTTGTAAATTTAATATATGAGCAGCTTGACTTCATAGAAAGAAGATTCATCCTGGCTTTCTTCGGTTCTAATTTTGTGACCTTGGATTATATTAAGCAAATTTGGAACTACCATCACCCATCTGTAAAATGTGAAGGCAGCGATGCGCAGAGTAAAATTATATAGTTTTTAATCTATATCACAGAGATCATAGTCAATAGTAAAAGTTGGGATGTTCTGTGAATTTATTATTATTGTCATGAAATATTCAAATTCAAGCCTTGCTTTAGGTAGAGAAGATCATATGGATTCTGATAATACACTCTAATTTATTGTTACAGTTAGAGCACGTATATGTTATAAAAGTCATGACTGCCTGTAGAAAAATGGTGGAATGAAAGAACTTTACTTCCCCTTCCACATGTCAGTGAAGGCTCCCAAGTTGAATTCTAAGAAAAGGAGAGAGGTAGGCTCCTCAAACTGAATTCAAGCCCTGGCTCTGTGATATAAACTTGTCCCTTAACATCTCAATTTCCCTACCTCAAGGCAATAGCAAAAATAAATTTCTTCCTTAATTCAGGGACAGCATTAAGACTAAAGGAATTTAAATCCAATATTTTTCCTTTTTAACTAATTCTGAAGGAGAAGACCTTGATGTATACATGCTTTGCAACTTAGAGTAATGTCTTATGACATTCATTGCAGGTTGAAAATATTGCAAGATAAACATGCATTTAATACATCTAATCTATCAAATACCATAGCTTAGCCTAGCCTACTCTAAATACACTCAGAGCATATACAGTAAACTACACTTGAGCAATTCATCTAGTAATAATAGTATTTTATAATAAACTGCTAAATATCTCATGTAATATATTAGATACCCGTATCTGAAAACCATTGGCACCATAGGATATTGTAGGTTTGTACTGTTTATCTTATGACATTGAGGCTAGTGGGGTGCTGTAACTGGTGGACAATATCCAGCATTGCAGGAGTGTCATAAAACATATCACTGGCCCAGGAAAAGATCAAAATTCAAAATACTGCTTCTAAAATTTCATACTAGTTTTGTACCACCGTACAGATGAAAAATTGTAAGACAAGCATAAATTATCACCTATCTATAGGAGACCATGGATTGGTTTACAGTGTGAAGCAATTTTCCTAATTTTACACACACACACACACACACATACACACACACACACACACACACACACACATCACATGATTCATCATCACATGATTATGACTTTCTGAAAACTTCCTATATGGGATATCCTACTCATTCTATTTTTTTCTAACTCTAGACCTAAATTCTTTTTTGTAAAAGCAAAATATACATGAAGAATGAGGATATTTGCAGTTTATTGCACAGTGATATTTTCACACATAGTACTGGAAAACTAAGACTGAATTTGTTGGTACTAGCAAAGTTTTATCATGTTGTCTCTTATTCACAAATGTTAATAAAACTTTCAAAATTGTCATTTTTGTAAGATAAAAATTGATAGTTTAGTGCCATCTTATTCCAATCCCTGTTTTTGAACATTTCAGTATTTGTTCAGCTGAAGTGTCTGTCAGTAAATAATATTCACTCATGCTTCTTGCTCTTTTTAATGTTTTGAAAAATTTGACTCTGATGGAAAAATACTGATTAACTATTCCAAAACTATTTTGATCATATTCCAAGACCCAAGTGGTGCATGAATAAGTTCTTTAAGTTTTATATTTTAAAAATAATTGGATCCTTCTAATCCTAGGTGTCCATATCCCATGTGTTAGCTGGCACCGAGCTAAGTAAATAACCCTTTTTTGTATTTGCATTTTAATTTCCTTTTAACGGTTTGCAATCTATGTTTTCATACAGAGAATATGCCTGCATTATAAATAGATGTCACTTGAGCTGTCATTTCAAAGATCTATGATAGGAATGTGAAAGTCTAGAGATAATCTTTAAAGTGGCAAATTTAGTTAGAGTTTTGGGAACATTCATAAACTGCTTTTCCTTAAAATGGAAATAGATATAATCTCCTAATTGGTAATCACAACTTGTGACATGCTGTTTATTAATAAGAATTACATATATACATCAATTTTATTTAAAGTTTACAAGGCACTTTAAACAAAATTATACATAGAGTTGAAAATTGGACTCTTTTCCCTGGGTGTGCATACACAATATGTACATATAGAATATTTCATAAACATAACCTTATCTTACAGAAAGAACTTTCCCAAATATATGTCAATCTTATAAGAAAAGTTAAAGGCATTTTATGGTATTCAAAAGACACATTACAGAAGTAAAATAAGACCTCCAGGTGTTTATTTACAATAAATGTTCTAATTGTGACCATGGTGAAATATTATATATGAATTATATTTTTTTAAATTGGATTTTTCCATTCCATGGTGAAGTATACTTTGCAGTGGGAAATATTTTAAACTAAAGCTTTCCCATCTGGCCCTGCCATGGTGAATTTTTTCCTCCGAGGCTTGACTTGCAGTTGAAGTTGATGTGAGAGTTTGTCATGGTTGTTTTGACAGTCTGACCATCCTAATCCAGGAATCCGATCCCTGTGGTTTGTCAATTATCCTGCTAACCCTACAGCGAGAGCAACACTCAAGGCACTGAACTGTCAACCAATAACCAAGAAGCAATGTCAGGATCCAGAGAGTCAGGAGTGAGAGGGGGACTCTTTCGACAACAAAAGTCTGTGCGTTATGCAGCATTTTACACTGTTATTTATGGAGGCTCCTAACAAATTAATTACCGGGAATCATGTGATAGTGGCATTCATGGTTTCGGACATTCCTTTGTGTCTAAATTTAAAATGCAGCTATTTGACTGCTGTGTGAGTTTTGCTAACAGTAGGTTCTGGAGCATATGTGGAAGCCGAAAATCGCTAGATCACGAGATCTTAATTTGATTATTAGTAAACTGTATTCACCTTCCCTATGCTTATTGCAGAATCTTTAGCAAAACAAAATCAAACAAATAAGCAAAAAGTGCCCCTGAGAACTATGTGCTTGCTTATGGAAATAATTTTTAACATTACTGGGAGGGGATTTGTGTGCTTATGGATGGTAAGAAACGATTTGAAATGAAGAATTTCACAGGAAATTTGCTTTTGAACATTCCAGGACAATAGATTTTAAGGGAAGAGGTAAAAGAGACCTTAAAGGGACAGTAGTATCCACTTGAGGATGAGAAAGTGTGACGAGCTGATGCGAAATCTGAAACTGCTGCTGAACAGGGTCAGCGGAAAACTCCAGCAGTATCAGGTGAAGTCTATATAGACTTTCATTCTGTTCTGGGTCATGGGCTCTGTGTTTCAAATGTGTAATGTTTCGAATGTATCTTCCCCCGAAGTAACTCAGATGGTAGCCTGTAGCTAACAAGTTGAGTCTAGCATCTCCCAATAAGCCCTTGCTGTCTCTGTATGAGATATTTATTTGCATGGAGCACTTGGGAAAATATTGAATGAGCTGAAGTTCCTACTCAGAAAAGTGTATGAGTTTGACATTTGCAAGTATTTTGTGATATTCCAATAAATAAACGGCTTTATGCAATTTAATGCGTGCAGAACATACTTTAGTTTGAGAAATTACGTTATTTGCAAAGCAACGCACATTTATTTAGGTAACACCTAAAAATATAAAAAAGAGAAAATACAAAGATAAGCTAGACATGGCTAGGTACTTTTATTGTGGTGTATTTTCACACATGTACACACACGTCACATTCCTTAAACCTGTCCTCTTTATTTATTGTATATATTTTTCTGAGCTATTTTCACTTAATGAATGTACTTTTATACCATGACACATTTCTTGCAAATGTAATTTTAAAGTTATTGTAACATTTTAATATATGTTATACCATAGTATGCTTAAGTAATTCCCTGTTACATTCTTTAAATGTAAAAAGGCATAAAATGACTCTGTCAGGAATAACTGCCTGATATTTTGGATTTTATTGCTTTAATTTTAGGATTATTCTTTCAAGGAAAATTATTAAATCAAAAGATATCAATTGTTTTGATCATTGGGAAGATGATAAATCTTAAAGTGGATGGTTTGTCTTACAAATTGCTTTGTTTTCTAAATGCATTATTAACTGACTTTTTAAAAAATTGTTACATGTTATAGGTATATCAGGCATATAATTGTTAAACAGTTCTGTAAAAATAGAAGTGTGTCCTGGCTTAAGCCACATCCTGGGATAAGAAATATTTGCGTTTTAATCTAGGCATTTTTGATCATAGTCAATAGCTTCATCAAAAATTATTGTGGGAGATATATCTCTTTTGTGGGTTCTGTTTTCACTTTTACTTTGTCCTAACTTAATGTTCTTAGATTACATAACCTTTGTGTTTTAATTTCTTTTCATATACAGTGTGTTATTGTCTACATGTTTCAGTTGTGGAGAGTGTTCGATTAAAATAATATGCATGGTCTACAATAGTAGTGCTTGGCACACCTAGAACCCCAGTGATGGCTAGCATTGTTACGACTTGAATGTGTTCAAGAGTGAATAAAAATGTATTGGGATTTTACACACTTTGCCTTTCCTATGAGGAGTCAGGAATAGACATTATTTTCACTATCTACATAGTTAAACAAGCTTTCAGATGTAGAAACTTAAAAAAGAGCAAAATATAGTAGTGATTGCTTTTGTCTGCAGGAAACCATAGAAATAAAAAATACTACTAAGTGTCCATATTTGGATTGTATTATGCTTATTATCAGCTATAAATGTTAAACATTAGGGTCTTTTGTGATGTAACCAGAACTTCTCAAACTTTAACACATGTATATAGCATCCTAAGGTTTTATTAAAAATGTAGGTTTGCTAAGATTCACTGATTTGCTAAGTCTATGTTTGAGCCTGAGATTATACACTTCTGCCAAATTCAAGGTGATGATCCAATGATTACACTTGTGAGTAGCAAAGACTTATAATATACAGTAAAGTGGATCAATTGGAGTTTACTGATGATGTTCATTTTTTTGTTTGTTTAGCACTTTGGACATTTACTATATTTGCATATTATGAATTTGAGTCTCCTAGGTGTTTCTGCAAAAGTGGGAAGTCAATAAATTTATATAAAACTAGTACTCTAGCAGGCATTCTAGCAGGCATTGCAGGTGCATCGCTGCAACGCTAGCACTCTGGGAGGCGGAGGTAGGAGGACCTCGGTTTCCAGCCCAGCCTGGGCAGCTTAGTGACTTAGTAAGACCGTGTCCTCCTTCCCATCACCGCAAAAGGGCTGCGGATGTAGCTCAGTGCGAGGACCTTGGAATCAACCCCCCACCCCGCTGCGACTCCCCAGGAAAGCCCAAGCCAAATACCAAACAAAAAGAAAAATAACCAAAATGAAAAACTAATCCTGAAACTTGTCCTAGTGAGAAAAATCTAGGATTTTAAAAACAAATCAGACAACCAAACCTCCTGGTCCACTGATTTTTAGCTGTCTCTGCAAACATGATGTGAATGTTTTGTGCCAGAGGATGAAGTTCTCCACCTTTGGATGCTTCCCAGTGACGCGATCAGCACAGAACAGGACAGTCTGGGCTCCTCCTGCCCGCTGCCCTCCGCCAAGAAGGGAGCGGAAATCGAGTCTGATGGTGGTTGTTTGATGACACCTGTGCTAAGGACGCATCCCTCACGTCAGAGTGCTCGCTCTGGCTGGGACTGTTGTCAAAGATTCGTTCTCATTTTCTAGTCACAGCCTGGGTATGTAGCAGTGTGTGGGAGGCACAGAAAGTGTTAGACAAGTTTACCACATCGTCCTCCAGCATAATCCCACTCAAAGACTTGGGAAATACGGAATACCAATACAGAAATGGATCATCCATCGCACATTGTGTTCTTTTAAAAAATAATATGAGAGCTTGTGGTAGGCCAGTGCTGGCTATGCTTCCATACAAGGATATGGCTTCACGTTATTCTGCCATTGAGGTTAACTTAAGAGGAAAATACAAAACCCATTGGAAGTAAAAGGAGCAAGAGAAGAAGCAGAGGGAGAGGCTAGGGTAAGAACACTAACCCAGGCTAAAGTATGCGGTTTATGATCCTTGCTCAGCCCCACACATCCAGTAGGGCTCTTTATCCTTCTGGGCCTCTTCTGTTTTCTTATTTGTAAAATGAAACAGTTAGGCTCATTTTGAGGTCCTTCCAAGCTTTGCAATTCTACGATTATATGATTGAATTATCCTACTCCACTGAGAATTCTATCCTAATTCATAGGCGGACAGTTGTGTATTTTATATGGTCGAGCCTTCCCTGGCCCTCACTCTGTGGTAGTCCCCATCTGTGACCAGAGCTGTCAATCATTCTGTGACTATTTCCACTGTTTTTCAGAGTCAAAGGCCTGCCCTAGAGATGCCATTTTATTTGAAATACAATCGAAGGCTCAGGGTGCTGAAAAAAAAAAAATGTATCACCCCACTTGCGATGGGGTAAGTCTCCCAAAGAATTTACCCCCTAAATTTAGGGTATCAATGAGGCAATGTAAACCACCAGAGCAGCTACTTGACAATTTGTCACTCAACTTCAGCAAAACTATAGAGGAACAGCACAATGAATTAATGAATAGCAACAAATCCCCATGACAACATGTTAGTTCATTAAAATTTTATCAGCATTCTTCCTAAGGAAAGTGTGCCTTCTGTTCTATGTTGAATTTCTTCAACATTGTTTTACAGCCAATTCACAGCATTCTGGTGCTTCAAAATTAGTTCCTGTGGAGAGTGAGATACACATAGACTCTATACTGTGTCACACATAGGTCTCCCGGGTGTCACGATAAAATATTGCCTGCATTTTTGTGTATCTTATGGCTTAACCATTAACAAGCATTTCCCTGCTGCTTTTTTTGAAAAATAGGTTAATTAGCTGAAAACCTATCTTTGTGATGATTTTTAGCAAATGCACTAAATTGCATTTCATAAGTATATTTCTAATATGCAACAAAAAAGGCATCCAGTGGGGGAAAACTGCAAAATATTTTTGCCTGCTGCCACAGTGGCATTTTCCCTCTGGCTCTGGAAAACAAAAAGTAGCGCAGAAGCCCTGACATTTTCCTTGGATTCTTCTTTTTTTTTGATTGTTTTTTTAATGTGTAAACCAGACGTTAGTGGTCTGGGTGTTCTCAAATATTTTAGCACTATTGTAAAGACACACTTCACTTTGAAAATTTAGACATATACAGATCAAAACCCTACAACAATGAGAAAATTAGAATAATTCTCAATATTTTTAATGTTTTTTGAACAGATTACATTCATCTATTTAATATGTGCTTCTATTGAGTTCCTACTGCACTCATGTCTCCCTTTTTATAAAAGAGCTTTGCCGGCTACACTTGTGGAAGTTAATCCTTTTTACTCTATTGGCACGAAATACTACAAATAGGGTTTGGAGCAGTTTAGTAACTTTTTAATTAGGTCCTCGTAAACTGAGGATTATGATTTTCCTGGACATCACAGATTGAGATCATTCTTCTAAATAAACACTCAAGTATCATGGTATTTTCTCTCACAGAAACTAAAGAAATGATTTTCAACATATCCCTAGCCCATTAAGTATATTAAAATGGATATTTCTTATGAGTTATTGGTATGGCTTCTATAAAATGAAATTTAGCAATTATCAAATAAAATTGCAAATATCCCTTTACCTGTGAACCAAAAAATAAGACATTTCACCAGAAGTTATTCATAAGGATATTCATGACAACACAGTTCATAACAGAAAGGAAATAATAGAATTAATGTAAATAGCTGATAAGAGGAGATTATTTGTTGCAGTCACTGAATACTAATTGCATTCATAAATGGATTACCAATCAACCTTTAAAACTAGTGAGTCAGATCTAGGCTTACTGACGTAATAGATTATTAACAACATATTAAAAAATTACATGAAAGAATAATGTAATAACATTTTTGTCCAAAGTTTCTACTTATTTGTGGTTTTTAGTGTTTCTATGATTACCTGGTAATATTTAGTAATATTTTAAAAGGCAATAAAAAATTTTTGGTCAATCAATTGCAGAAGTCACTTTTGTAAGATAAGCAAATAAATAAAAGTGAAATGACTGCATTGGCTAAAGCAGATTTCACAATAGTTTCATTATAGACATTTCATTACAGACAATTCATTGTTGTAAGGACTGTCCTGTGTATTGCAGTACCTTTCATAGCATCTTTGGCCTCCACCCACCTGATACTAATGGCATTCCTGCAGTTGTGAGGAATGTTTCCAGACATTGCCACATAACCTCTGGGAAGACAAACTGACCATTAATTGGAAGTCCTAATTTGTAGGTATTGTTTCATAGATTGATATTATCTATGATAATTCTTAATTCATAGGTGGAATTTTTTCTGCTCTTACATGTTCATCTTATACTGTTGCCTTTTTTTTTTCACCTTGAAGAAGTTTATTTTCTTTTCAGAAAATCCCAACTCAGAAACTAGTAGAGTATTTGCCAAGGTGTGGATTACTTAGATCAGTGGATCTCAAAGAACTGTGTATGAATCTGTGACTCCGGCTAATCGGCAGGATCAGAGTTATCAGTGGAGGATCTGTGCACTCAAACCCACTAGATGTAGACAAGTTTGCTTTAAAACAGAGAGAGAAGATTTATTCAAATCATTGCACAAGTCTCACATTATAAAAATTTAGCATGAAGATAGAGATAATCTTATCTCCAATTATTAAGCTTACTTTGGACAAATACATGATTCTTAGGATCAGAAGACACAACTTTAAATTCCAAATCTGCTACTTGAGTGCTAACATGACCTTTAGCAAATCTTTCAACTTCTTCACATTTAAGTACTATCATACTTAAAGGCTATGCCATAATTAGGGCTAATATTAACAGCCTTCATTAGTTATAAGACTGTAATAAATACTAAGTGCATTTATGGTTTGAAAGTGCTGTGTAAACTGCCAAGATCTCCATACCTGTTGGGAATTCATTCTCATGGAGGTTATCAGTGACTGAAGTTGCTATGGCAACTTCCCTGCTCAAAATATTCTGAAGTGAGAGGCTTCCTATATACATGCCATCTAGCCATACCTGGAAGGAATGCAGGGTAATTAAGGAATTTAACTTGAATTTGTTTTCAACTTACATTTTCCAAACAACTCTATTTGTTCTCCAGGTCTGTACCTCAGATCGTATACTAAAAATGAAATAAATCTTAGTTGCTGGTGGATATGAAATATAAAAGTAAAGAATTTAAGAGGAAGAAAAAAAATAAATTACTATTTAAAAAATAAAATCATCACAAAATTAGAAGACAAGTATTTGAGTTTATTTCAAGAATTTTCAGTGTTAGATTTCATCTGATACTTGCTCTTTCTTTTATTCAACACGGTTAAAATAAATCAACCAATAGGGCTTCTGCTATATCCCCTGGGAGTTTCTGCTATACTGTGATATAACTAAATATTAGAATATCTTTTTCTGATTAGCTCTCTCATAGCTTCTCTCCCAATATCCCTGTGGATTTCAAGAAATTATTGAAGATTGCCATCTAAACAGAAGTGGAAGACACACCACTCCCTCATGTAATAACTACTGTGTCTGCCTAATTCAAGATTGTAAGCAGAAAAACATATTTGTGTAAGAATCACCTGATTTGACCTTCTATTTACTTACTTTTTCTTCCAAGTTATAAGGTTGAGCTTCTCAAGCATGACATCAATGAGATGAAGATAAATACTAAAGGAAAATGAAGTATGTGTGTGTGCAAGCACTTATGTGTGCACGCATGTGTATTTTTTAAACAAGTGGCGTAGATAGTTCCAACATAGAAGATACATGCATGCTAATATTAATTTGCTGTCCATCATGTGTGAAGATAACACTACAAACTCAATGACAAGTAAAAAAAATTTTGAAGTGTTTTCTGAGACTCGGTAATGTATTTGGGGCTATCTTCTTTTGTTTAGTCTTGCCATAAGGAGAGGCACGTATTCTTACTCTTGTCCTCTGTCAAGGAACAGGTTAAAAATAGTTATCAACCATAAAGTCAGAAAACTACAGACACAAAGAAAACTCAGTGTGTATGAGAAAATGGACAGCTATGATCTAGGCAGACTATGTATATACATATACATATGCATATACATGTACATATAGCAAACAGTTGAAATTTACAATGTCACATATAGGAAATATATACAGGAGAAGAATAGAGATGCATTTGGCCATTACATTAAATTTATTTTTTTTCCCATACCAGGAATCGAACTCATGACCTTGCACTTGCCAGGCAGGAGCTGTGCCGCTGAGCTCAATCCCCAGCTCCCATCACACTAACTTTCAAGTCAGACATATATGTGGTTAAGATGAGCAGTGTGAAGAAGCAAACATATAAACTGAAAAATGTGTAATAACTGTCACTAAAAATTGGTTTTAGCCTAGAATAGTGGCACATGCTTATCATCCCAGCACTCTGGAGGCCAAAGCAGGAGGGTTGTTCCAGCCCAGTGTGGGCAAATTAGCAACTTAGTGAGCTCCTGTATCAAAACAGAAATAAACAAACCAACAACAAAAAAGAAAGCAAGAAAAGGGTTGGGATGTAGCTCAATGTGAAGTCCCTGGGTTTGATCACCAGTATTTCAAAAAAATTGTTTTGTCTGGTGTGTTTAGCGGTGGGTTTTGGAAGACAATTGTGTGCGCAGACTAATTCACTGATGAGTTCACAGCTAAACGTGCTGTTAGGAAGTGAGGCACCCGGCTGGAAGAGGTGGGGCACTGGGGGATTGACCCGGAAGGGTGTATTCTTGTCCCTAGCTGTGCAGGTCTTCTCTGCTTTCTTGCTGCCATGTGTTGAACAGATTTCCTCTGCATGCCATTTTGCCGTGATGACTCTGGCTAAGTGCCAGATGACTGTGGACTTAACTCTCTGAAACTGAATAAAAATAACCCTGTTTTTCTTTAAGTTACAGTTGTCAGGTATTTTTGTCCCGGTGCTGGGAAAGCTAATACAGGAAATTGTTACCAAGGATGGGGCCATTGCTATGACTGTATCTAACTTCTGGATTGCTTTCAGATTTCCTCTGCCAGGTTAGTTAGTACACCACCTTTACTTTGAAGGCAGCCTAATGTTCATGTTGGGAAATGGGTACTACTAACTGATTTTAGTCAGATTTATAGGAAGAATCAGGAGAAAAAAGCAGAGCTGAAAAAAATTGGAAAATTTGCAGTTTTGCAAGAAAGGAAGACCTGCCAGAGTTGGGGCCCGGAAACATGTAGTTACTGAAAATCAGTGCCAGTAAAAAGAAGCCAAATATGTCATGAGTGAGCCATGCCTGTAACACAGACTGGACACGTTTGTGTCTTTCTGTAATTTCTGTATGAGCTGTGTAAATTTTATGGGTTGTGTCTGAATACCCCCTTAAAACCTCATGAGGTCATGGAGGGTGGTTTTTTCCAGGTGGCTGAATCTTGAGTTTGTGATTGGTTCATTCTCTAGTGCTGGGATTGAGGGTGTGGGTGCTATGCCTGCCCTAGAGCAGGTAATCTGCATAGAGTATAAGGGAGGAAAAGAGGCTTACTCCTCCCTGTTGCTCTTGTTGCTTTTGCTGTCTTCCTGACCAGTCACCCCCCAGCTAAGTTGCTTTGCCTTAGAGCCAGCTGATTATGGACTGAAACCTCCACAAACTGTGAGCTAAATAAACCTTTTCCTCTTTAACTTTGAGTGTTGGGTATTGTGTGGCAGCAGTGAGAGAAAAGACACTAAGAAAACCAACTAGTTAAAAGTAACTAACTATGCACAAGTTACATCAGTTTGTTCAACCTTATTTGACCAAGTACTGAAGTCTCTCTCAGTAGCCAAATGAGTAAGACAATCACATTTTATTTCAGTCTTAATAACTAATATCTACAACACCCAAATCTCACATTACACAATTATATATGTCAAACAAGGGGTTAACAGTGGCTGCAGGATTTGAAGGGAAAGAACTGAAAGGGAAGGCACAGGGGCTACAGAAATGGGAAAAGATGCCTCAGGTGGCCGGATATGATTACAGAGCAGGTGAAGTTTCCCTAAGACGAGAGCCTGGTTGAGAGTGAAGGGTTTGTTCAAACCTCTGGATGGCAGGCTCATTGGGTGGGCTGTGTCAAGCAGGGAGACCAAGCTGAGCTGAAGCCTAGGGACAGAGAACTGGAATTTGTAGGCTGTGGATCTCCTGATGTGTTTACCTGGTGGTATGAGTGTGGTGTAGCCACACCCCAATAGTGGGTGTCCTTCCTTTCACACGGTGTAATAAAAACAGTGAGTGATAAAATAATAGCAACGTGCCTCTTACTGTTGTAAATGTAAACATTCACTGCCTATTTTGTCACACTTCGTATATTATCCAGGCAAGGAATTTACATCATTTGTTGGTCTGGTGTGTCTCATAAGCTCATGACCTTGTTTTTTTTCTAGTATAATTTATATATGTCCTATGTCCATGTGGCCCAGATTTAAGTTGATAAGTTTGCAAGTGGCAACTTTCTGTTAGCAAGATTAACTTATGTATTAGTTTATGCTGTATGACGGTGCCACGGGGCTGGGAGTCGTTTTTGTTAGTAAGTCTGTTGTGTCCAACATTTGGCGGTTACTTGCACAGGTGAGTCACCAAGTTTAGTACGTAGCATTTGCACTCAGAATAGAACAAGCTTCTATTTTATAACATGGAATCACGCAGGACAAAGCACAGCCTGAAGGTCATTATTCTATACAGCATGGACTAACTCACAGCAAGGTGTGGCCTGCTTTACACAATCTATCTCCTGATTCCTAATGGTGCCTCATCAAAAGGAATCACACGTTATTTTTGTGTGATGAATCACAGAAGCTTCTGGCTAAAGTTTTAAGCAAGTAGAATCTAAACAAAATTGTTAGCAGTATAGCAGTGTTTCTTTTAGATGAGACCAGATTGATTTCATTAGGTTAGAGCTGACAATCCTGATCATGGTTAGAGGGTTCTTGTTTGATCATCAACCTGGTCATTGTGCATTGCCCTTGAAGGATTTGGCAGTTAATTGGTAAAATGTACACTTTGTGTGTATGACTTTACTATCTTTTGCCCATGCAATTGATGTCATGACTGCAAGTATAATGGGTTCAACTGGATTCTTTGCAATTGCTGATATCTTCTGTAGAACTATTAATGGTATTTTGAGTTCCCCCTGGTTTGTTTCAATAATAACATCTTTATGTCTTATGTTAAGCCACTGAACCTCTTGGATTCTAGCATGCCATAATTCAGGCAGATCTCTTTATGTCTTTGAGTGATTGAGGCTAGATAAGACTTTTTATTCATTGCAACACTGATAAAATTCATCAATATTACACATTTTGGATATGTAGTAATTTGAGCATTTGATCCTGAGGTATGGTTGAAATATGCTCTTGGACTTATGTTATATTGTCCAAAGTTTTCTATATTTCTAACATACATAGTTATCATTTCTACAGGTATGGGGTAAAATCTATAGTTGTAGGAATATCATCAAATGTATAATAGGCTGATGATGACCTTTGATGTATTGTGTCTTTCTTTGTGTAATATCCCTCTCCAAATATGTGTGTGCATCACTCCTAGCAGACATCATATATTTATGATTATTGCATGTTTGTGGTATTGCTATGATGGGTGAAATATCAGTGATTCTCCTCCTGAAAGCTGAGTTACACATAGAGAGCCATTCTCTGATGCTGAACAGATAGAAGGCCTATACGGGTCTCTCCGTGTTATTGTTTCTTGATCAAAGCTGCATCAAAGAGTGTGTCTTATGCCATTTTTGATGTTTTTTTTTTGTGTGCTTTGTATCAGCTGCTGCACTGTGTTATATTATATTTGAAGCCTATTTTGGATTACACAGTAGCTAAAATTTTAAAGTTAGCTGCTGTGCTGTCTTTGGCTCCTCTGTTATAGGTGGAAAAGCATGTTTGTGGCTATTATTTGCATTCATAGCTAATCCAGACTCTTCCTGGAATAAAATTGTGTTGTGTAGACTCCTTTTTCCATAATGACCTTGTATTAGAATCTTGTATTATCATGATCTCTTATTATAATTGTGCATAAGGTATCAAATAATGTAGCTCTTGGAAAGTATAGGTCTGTTTTTCATGTTTTTAGCATTAAACTTGAAAAATATATGACGTGTCGTGGATCTTAATTTAGAGGTAATTTTGTTGTGAGTGTTATCCTGTGTGAGCCAGAATATTTTGATGGAAGTCTAAACATCTAGATTTGCTATGCCTGCTCTGGCAGTCAGCTAATGTATTCAGCATTGAGACTTGCAGATGTTCTGCTGTGCTTGGTGGTAAAGCTTTCTTGACATCATTTGTGGTGGTTCCACCAGTGCGGTTGCACATGCATTTGTCTGATTAAATGCCATTGTTATGTTTGCTAATTTTCTAGAGTTTTAATTGCTTGACCTATGTCTGTCCATTTTAAACCCTGTCCCCAAATTCTGTGAGGATTCAATAGGGTTTATTATTTTCCATCTTACTGCTGTCCTACCCAATAATGATAGGACTCTCCTAGCAGGGTTAGTTTTGAACCTTAGCAGCTTATGTTTTAAACTTGGGAATTTTACTAAGAAAGGATTATTAGGAATCACTTTAGAGTCAGTTAGAACTACAGTATTTGGTATTCTGTCACACAGGTATAGGAGGCAGTCAACACCTGTGATTTCTTCCTGCATGAAGTTTGTCCTAAATGTTTACAATTCTGCGCTGGTATATTTTCTGTCTTCTGGTATCTGTTATGCCTTCCTTGTCCATGACTGGAATCTATTACTGTTTCTCTAGTTATAATTAGTTGTGTTGCATAGAGCAACCCCAGGGATCATTAAAATATCCTGGGTCTTCAGGGTAGGGGGCCTGTGACCACAGGATCATTCATTATGCCATCAGTCTCTGTAGTATCTGGACATTTATGTCACCTAAGTATTTTAGGTGTTAGTTGTTTGCCCTTCTGCCTGCCCTGGTCAATTTGTGGCCTACTTTTTAACAATAGCACAGGTACCTCTTTTCTTGAAGTTCTGTATATTAATATTTTACATTATTAGTATCCTTTATGATAAATCTTCATGTGCTGGGATTGTTATTGATAATCTTTTTTATAATTTCTTGCTCTGTTAAATGTCATGGGTACCCAGAAGTGAGCACTGTTTTAGCAAATATTTGTTGTATGTTCTTTATCTTTCTTTTAGAGACAATGCATTTCTTAGTTATTTTTCTTGCTCACTTGAATAATTTTTGGTGTAATACAACTCAATGGAACCACAAAGATATAAATAATCACACTTATGTGAACCTTTTATTGTTATAAATGATGTGCTTGGTACCCCAAAACTGAGAATTCTGGAGCTGTTGGTGACTCTTTCTTGTGGTACAATGTCTTTGGACCAAAAAATTATGTATTTACCTGAAGTGGTAGGGAAGCTTCTTATATCACTTTTGTTCTTAAAAAGGAGGAATTATATGATAAAATATGTGAAACAATGAGAAAGGGCCTGGGTACCCAATTAGGTTTAAACAAGCCTAGGCATAAAATGGCATGAACGTAGCATCCCAGGTGTATGTGTTTTTGTGAGGTTAAATACACCCTCTTCCATTTTCTCTTACTGAAATTGTTCTTGTACTATTAGTTAACTTGGACATTTTAGGTGATGCAACCTTTATAAATACATTTTTCTTATTTTTATACCTGTGTGTCAATGTCCATTGACATTGATAATCCTCTTGAAAAAGAGTGAAAAATCAATAAATCCTTGGACTTTTGAGGAAGACTTTTATGTGCTCTTTCCTGACAAAAGTCTCTAGGAGAGCTTTCCATACAGTCCTTGTTATAAATTTACATATGACCATGATGACAATATACAAATACGTACAAGAAAGATAACCATGAATGTCCCAGTTGTAACACAGAAATAGAGATACGTTTTCATCCTCTGGAAAATTATAGCCTACTATAAGTAGAAAATGAAATTATATATCTGACAGCATTCATTTCAGATGTTTAGTAAGAGGCTAACATAATAGAGAACACAAAATCTATTTAGGGGTAGAGAAGATGACCGCCGTTTAAGAATCAGGAAGTCTGATATTCCAGAGCCATCTCTTGCTCACAGAGTTTCAGTAAGTCTATTAACCGACCTGGCCACCTTTGCATTCTAGCACCTACAGTAATGCCGGAGACATAGTGTCATAGAATCAGTGGGCAACAGTAGATGTTAGCTGTGTTAATACAGAAATTACCTCCTGTTTCTTTGTTATTGATGCTGGTTTTATCAGAACAATCTAATCAGCAAGAACATCTAAAGGTAATTTTCCCACTTGCTTCCATTAGGTCTTTATATTCTTGTGAATATGTGAGGATGCAGGTCTGCAGGAGGAAGTTTAAACTTATCTCGCTGTTCCGGGCTCTCTGGAGACAGACTGTGGTGCTGGCACACTTTTGTGTTCCAAAAGTGATTGTACAGACAGTATTAACTTAGAAGACAAAGGTTTGCTGCTTTGTTGCTCTTCACAGTGGCAGTTCAAACTCAAGAGGTGTCTCTCTCTACTAGGAGAGAGCTGCAAAGGGGGATTCCTATTTTCCATTTTGTGGAAAGGCCTAGATAACCATGAGTTTATTCTTTAGGGCAAGGTAATCACTGCTAGAATTTATTTTGTTTTCCTACATTAAATAATTACTCTGTCTAGGGCATCAGGGCCTTATACATATGTCAAATCTTGGTACACCAGGTTGTTTCTTTGCATTGAGATGATGACTCCTCCCACTGTATTCTGTCCTGAAACAACTTCTGGACACTTAATACTATGGAAATGGGTACAGCGGAAGAACACTTCCATCCTTGTATTCAACTAGCATACATTAGTGCATTACGTTCTCTGAAGAAGATGAACAAAATGCTTCATCCATCTATCTATCATCTATCTAGCTATCATCTATCTATCCATCATCTATCTATCCTTTCTCTCCTCTTTCCCAGTCTCTGTCTCTCTGTCTCTCTGTCTCTATCTGTCTGTCTGTCTGTCTGTCTCTCTGATTTTCTCTAACTCCTAGAACATAGAAAGTAACTGTTATAGTTTGGAGTTTTGCAAGGGGAACAATATAATACAGGACATATGTTTTATAAGATTATTTATAAGAGTCACCCAAAGAATTCTATACATACAAGAGTGCAGGAAATCTTTCCATACACTAAAGACCAAAGAATCCAGCTGAGGGCCTGGATCCTATGCCAATGTCATACATGAGCCCTACTGAAGATCTAGAAACCATAACAATGTCTCCTGCAGACCAGTTTCACAGATCTGTGCTGCGAAGGGCCAAACATCAGTGCTGGAAGCTAGAAAGTCTGTGCCAGTGGGATGAAGGATCTGTGCTAGCAGGCTGAGGGATCTGTACTGGAGCCAGGAAGTGAAGCACAAAGTAAGAATCAGAGTTCCTCTGAAAAGTACCACAGCTGTCCTCAGCAATGGTGAGGTCCCGAGCTCCTCCAGTGATGAGGACAGCCCAGTTCCCATCAGGAAAGCAAACACAACAAGCTTCTCCAGGAGACAGAGCAGTGCACCATCTTCCCCTCCAAAGCCAGGAAGCAATGCTGAGAGTGAGGACCAGGGTTCCCCCAAAGTGAACCAAAGCTGTTCTCAGTGGCAACAAGGTCCTGAGCTCCTTGGAGGATGAGGATAACTGAGTTCATTAAGAAAGCCAGCACAACAAACTCCTCCAGCTGCATAGCCCAAGAGAAGTAGCAGCTCCCTACAGCTTCCCAACACCCCAAAGGCTCATATCACAGGCACCAAATAGGTACTGATTAATTGTTTAATAAATTGAATTAAAAACATAAATTGAATATATATCACTTAGATCAGAATTTATCTCTTATAACTTGTGACTATTTTTGAGTAAGTTTCCAGGTAAAGACCTTTCCCTAACTTTAAATTTATCTGAAACCACTTTTTTCTTAGGTGAAAAGTGAGAAGGGTGTAGACTATGGAAGGCTCAAACTTGACTTTGAAAAGTCTTTTTTATTGAAATTACATGTGATTATGACTCAGCTTTTGTGTGAAATTCAAAAATGCATTTTGACTTTTGGAAACAAATCCTTTATTGATGTAAGCACAGCAAGTTGCTCATTTATTTTCTTTGTGACTTGCTGGAATTATTTGTCTCTGTTTTATCTTTTCTTTTAATGTCACCTTATAACAGTTATTATTTATTCTAATCTCATATGATTTTTAAATAGATTTGCCTTGGTATTATTCATTTCTTAGGTTTTTTTTCTTTGTTCTTATGGATTTTTTTAGCAATCCTTAATATAATGGCTCTGGACTCATTTCAACCTATAAGTATAAAACTGACCTCTTTAAAATTAAAGAGATGGTAAATTACTTTGAACTGATTTAAGCTGAAAGAATGTGGTTGGGGCTGAACACTGACATGTTCTACGATGTCTCTGTTGTAGAATTTGTTAATAACTTATCTGGTATGGTAAAAGGGACTTTCCAAATATGACTGAATTGAGGACTGAACTGGGAGGACTATTCTAGATCACGCAGGTAAGCCCAACATCACCTCCATGGTCCTGAATGAGGGCAACAGGAAGGTCAAGGTCAGGAATGGAAAATGTGATGATGAGAAGAGATTGACTGATGTGAGCAGGGGCCACAAGTCAAGAAGTGTAGAGGACATGAAACACTGAAAGGACACAGGCAGATTCTCCCAGAAGACTCTGCATGCCGCCAGCATCTTGATTTTAGACTTCTGGCTTGTGGACCTGTGGGGAAATCACTTGCTTCATTTTAAGTCACTAGTTATAATATTTTTAAAGCAGGGTGAAGAAATTGATAGCAAAGAATATCCCATAGAATAAAATATGGTTAAGATATTAAAGTGATAAGGGGAGAAGGATCAAAACCCATGCACTTTCTGTGGTCTGTTTGCTTTAAAGTTAACAATTCATTTTCAGTGGAAACTACAGCTATTTCATTGTAACATTTACACAAAAAAGGGAAAATATGGAGTTCTAAGCAGAAATTTAGGGAAAAGAAGAAAAAAAGACTAGACTTAGCTCCATCTGAGCCAGATACTAGCTGTTTGTAGCAGCCCTATGTGTGTAACATGAAAAAGCTGCTGTGATCTTTCCCACCAACCTTTTAAAACCAAACCTTTACTACAGTTGGACATTCTATATATAAAGAGGTTGGCAACATATGATAAAGTCCAATTAGAAAATCACATATCTTATAAGTGCCTATTTAAAACATCACAGAAAAGAACTGTCCTTTGGAAGTGACTTTTTGAAATGGAATTGTTAGACCATCTGTAGAAGCAGTTCCAGGAACACTTGCCAGCCTTTCTTACTGGGCTTGTGGACTCGGAGCCGTTGAAAGTGGAAAGGAGGAGAAAAGTTCACCTCTAGATTGTTGTTATGTGGAAAATGATTTTTGTACTATAAACTCATTACAACAACTAATAGTTGATAATATTAAGTCCCCTTTAAAAAATATCTTGTCTTTCTAGGTGTTCTCAAGTGCCTGACACACGTTGAAAAGTAGAAGTAGTAAAATAACACATTTTTAAAATTTTTATTTTGTTAGTACATGAGTGTAGTACATAATTTTCATGTTCCTGCTGGAAGTCAGTAGATGGTAGACATACATGGCTTAATTTATGTGCTCATCCCCCTCCCATCCCTTGGTGCCCTTGCTGTGTGTTTGTGTGTGTGTGTGTGTTTGTGTGTGTGCATGTTCGCGATATATAATATTTATGCTCCTTAAATGGACTTGATACATGTACATAGCATATCCCAATTATTTTTTATCCCTTATTTTTCTCTCCCTTTCTCCATTTCTTGATCTTTTTCCCCTTTAAGAAAGAGCTATCTCCCTATTTCCTGTTATCTCTTTTATTTTTGCTTTGAATTTTTCATATGAAAGGAAGCAAGCAATATTTAAGCTCATGGGTCTGATGTATTTCACTTACCATTGTGGTCTGCAGCTGCACCCATTTTCCTACAGATGACTCAAGTTTATTTTCTTTTAAGGCAGAGTAGTGCTCCATTGTGTGTGAATATCACATTTTCTTTATCAGAGCATCTGCTCATGGGCATATAGGCTACTTCCAAGATTTAGCTCTTATAAATTATGCTGCTATACATGCATTTTGCAAATTTCTTTTCATTAAAACTTACGTATTATTTTGTGGGCAGAGCAGCCACACCTCCCCTTAAAAAGGGTCCACTGTGATTGGTTCTCAGAAGAGGAGGAAAAGCGGAGTGCTGGGCCAGGGTGCTTACAGTGACACAGGAAAGGCCGTCGCCCCTCATGTGCGTATATTGTGTTTCACTCTGCCGTACATGCAGTGTACGCAAAGGACAAAGAGTCCTCATTTGCGACATCTAGTCTTCCGGATGCTACAGAAGTCTCTAGGCTATAACAAAAGTACAGCTAGTAAACTAATCAGTTTTGCACATTGTTAAAATTTCTACGAAAGTTTGTCTTCTGCAAATTTGAGCATCATAGCCCGCTGAGCTGGTAGAGAAGGAAAGGCCAGAATGTTCACATTTTTAATGCACTTTCAAATTATAACTATTGTCAGTAGTGTGGAGTTTATTGAGACGGCTGTGTACGGAGCGGACAGTTGAGTTCTGACTTGACACATCTAGTGTTGATGTTTAAAAGTCTTCAGTCTACTTTAGATGTAGAGGTAGTAAAATATTTTAATAAAATTTGTATGAAATAGTGTCTTCTTGGATTGGAATTGTTGAGGCACATCTGTGAGCAACGTAGAATCACTTATCCCTGGTGAGTGGTTTGAGGGAAGAGGGAAAGGAGTGATTGATAAAGGTGATATGCTGGTGTATTTGTACCTGAACATTTTCAGACACCATTTTTCTGTATGTTTTAGTTGTTTTGTTTTTTCATGCATATACTATATATAATGCCTGGATAAATCCAAATTTTACAACATCTGATCCCCAGGTATTAAAGATATGGCCAGTGTATGACAAAGTAGTTAATGAAATGACCACAGTCTTTGTACACTTTAGGTTGAAGTTCATAGGATTGCTTGTCTTTTAAAAATGACTTTGGAAAGGAAATTGCTCTACCATCTCTAAGCGTTAATGTATCTGTACTTTTCCACTGTATTAAAGGCAGAGAAAAGACCACAAGGAGGGAATAGTTCAAAGCTAACTGGTCATACTTAGAACATATCTTAGGTTAAAACCATTGCTACATGTGCAATTTTATTTATTAGTTTTGAGTGCACAGAGGACAAGTTTTTATATGGAAAATCTAGTTATAGGAAGTTTAGAAAGTTTGAAAGAGTTCAAAATAGAAATAGTTGAATAATGCGCTTTGTGACTAGATTTTAATAACTGGTGGGGATTATTCTGTTTGGAAAGGGAATCATTAAACTGCCTCTGAACAGTGTTTTGCTCGTCGTTGTTTATGGAGCTCTGAGAGGTAGGAGGCAAGAAATTACAAAAGGTATTTCTTTAGTGTATACTAGAAAATCTCATCTCATCCATTGCCCTAACATTATACAATTTCATTTCGCTTTGCTGTAATGTATACATATTTTATATATTCTTATAAAATTAATAATTATTTGATATATATCTCCTAAATTCTAGATATTAATGAGACAGCCAATTTATGACAAACGTAAAGTTAGTAAACTAATACATTTTATACAGTTTATAATTAACAAAGAGATTATGTCCTGAAAAGGATTTTTGGAAATGAAATTTAAATATCACATCTACATGATACTTGTGTCTGTATTACGTGTAATGTAAGAAAGAAGAAATTGGAAGAAATGAAGGATTCCATGTCAGAATGCTCCTACTTAGAGGACATTTTCAGGGATAACCCTTGTTACATGTGTGTAGTTTATTCATCACTACTGTGGATATTGAGGATGATGTGAAAAACCTAGTCTTTTTAGATGCTTAACCATGTGAAAAATATGTTCAAAGTCAAGACAGTAAATAACACATTTTTATGTAATCACTTGTTAAAATTCATAATGAAATACTATCTTAGGAAATGGCATGATTGAAATCCTTCCCTGAGAAGTACACACATTTATGGGGATTCTGAAAGGAAGGAGAAAAAGAAAGTGCCCAAGACTTTAAGTCAATGTGTTTTTGCTGAAGCAAGATTGACCACTGAAAATTACGTCTGTGAATTTTTTTTTACAACACTGCACAAAAAGTTGTGTATATACACAAAAGTCTTAATTTTATCCAGTTTTTCCAGATATGAAAGAGGTTGCCAGTATATGACAAAATATAGTTAGTAAACCAAAACACTGACTATACTTTGGGTTACAATTTACAGGACAGAATATATTTAAATCCACTTAGGAAAAGAAATGATTAATGTCCTCTGTAAGCATTACATATGCATATATCTGTCCTTTGGTTGATACAGGGGGAGAGAAGAAGAGCTCTAGGCAAGAATGTGTCTATTTAGGAGCCATTTTCATTAATGGCTTTGTCAAGTATGTGTGTGCAATTTCTCTGTGCCACTGTACCTATACTGAGAATTTTAATTTCCTCTTGGAAAAATCTAGATTTACTCAGTGTTTAAAAGTGCACAACATGTGATACAAGTCAAAGGCTAAACTCATTCCTCTTAAGTGGTTTTCTTTGTTGTTGTTGTTATTACTTTAGCAGAGTAGTTGCAATTTTGGAATGGAATTATGAAACTTGACATCTTGATAGTATCCTTCAGGTTCACAGGGGGCAGGGGAATATGCAGAGAAGAAAGTGTTCTTTGCCTGTTAAATTAGTCCAGATTAGCTATTGTTCTATAAATTCATTTTAGTTAATGTTATGGCTTGTGTCTAGATGTCCCCCCAAAGCCTCATGAAGTCATAGGTTGGACTTTTTTAGAGGTGACTGGATCTAGAATATCTGATGCTGGAATTAAGGTTTCGGAATTACTAAATTGGTCCGCTGATTGGTTTGGCATAGTTCAGGGACCAAGGTTGTAGGATTATGGATGTGAGTACTACCTTCCCTATGGGTGGATAGCCTTGATAAGTTATAAAGAACAGAAAGAGCTTATTCTCTTGCTTGTTTTGCTATCTTCTGCCTGCCATGAACTGTTTCTCCCCTGCATTGCTACCCTGTGTTGAACTCAGCTGATTAAGAACTAAAACCTCTACAAACTGTGAGCTAAATAAACCTTTCCTCCTTTAATTTGTGGGTGTTGGGTATTTTGTCTCAACAATGAGAACACTAAGTAAGACAGTTAACATTGCTGGGTATTAAAAGATAAATCCCAATGCCCAAATAATAAGAACCAAAATGAGCTCTATATAAATATCCTTCTGTTAGTTTTTAGAAAAAAACTGTGTTTTGCAAGTGACTTTTGTTAAAGCAGCCTCTTGGAGCTCTATGGTCCTAAGCTTACATGAAAAGGGAGAAGGGAAGTAAGGGGAAGGATTCTTTGCTAACATCTCCATATCTGAAAGGTGGCTTTAGGTCATAACCATAGGTCTGTATATGCAGTTTGGTAAAGTACTTAGGTTTATTGTCCACAAAGTTCATACTCTATTGCACAACATTTAAGCTTTATAGATGTCCGGGGGTAACAATGTATGGTTAAAAGCAGAGTTAGTGAGTTAGCCAGCTTGTAAATATTTTCATGGTATAATCAAGAGAAAAGGTGCATGTTGGGCATGGAATTGTTGCCCCACCTCTGGGCAGTGTGTATCTGTACTTGTCACTAGGCTGGCAGAGGAGGGCCAGGAGGAAGCATGCAGGAGAGATGTAGGCATTCTGTTCACATTTACATTTTTTTGAGAGCCATTGATGTGTGTGTCTTCTGGTAGTACTGAAGGAGCACATTAGCAATTTAGTAGGAGCATACCTTCCTGGTAATATTTTAATGGGGATCTGATGATTCTCAGAAGCTTTATTCTTGGTATATTCTGTTGATTTCTATCTCATTTGAAACTGAACATAAAGGCAAGGCAGTACTTTAATTGTGGCTCTACTATTACTTGCATCTAGAGGCCTATTGCCACTTTTGTCTTCAGTGATATTTTTATCTCCAAGAAGATTAGATTTTTCCCTATCATATTAAATTGGTGCACTATATTCTTAGTGATCTAAAATACTCTTTGGGTTGACAAAACACCTTGGGACTTACAGTGCTGAATAATATGATTTTGATTTGGTGAATGTTTATGTTGTATGGAAAAATACACTATAGGGTCTCAGTCACAGAAGACAACGTGCTGGTACACACACAGGTGTGTACCTATGAGGACACACCCAGCTAAGCTGCGTGTGACTCTGAATGATTTTCTCTTTGCTTCTTGTTTTTCTGTTTCCTGTAATGGCGGTACCAACTTTAAAAGGCTCACTTAACCCACTGTACCCGCCAAAATAAACTCAGCCTAGAATTCCAACACACAGGTTCCGTTGCTGCAGCTTGGGTTACGTGCTTGTATTTGACATCATCACCGTGACCTAGGGGATGTACTGAAGATAATGTTGAATGGTTCTCACTTTCAGCAATTTCTATTTTCCTTGATTTGTCCATTTTCATCCCACTATAGAAGCTGTACAAGCCAAATGCTTGATTTTCTATTTCCTACTGCACCTAAACATAGATATCTACCCAGTTACCTGTGGAAACATGAAATCTAATTGGAGATTTCTAGGAAAGGTTCTCCCCCTGACAAAGGAAGATATAACTGAGGAAAGTTGTCTTTCTCAGTGCACTCCAGATGGACCTTGGTCCTTACTTCCTGCTTACTGAGAAAGTGATGTGACTACGACTGAAAAACTATAAAATTTTAAAGTTATGTGCAGAAGAGTTTGTGCAGAAATTACAGAGTTACAGAAACAACCTGAAACATGTCATTTCATTATGATTCTTCATGTACATGGATGCTTCCTTACTGATTAGGAATGACATAAACAGATAGGCTAAGTGCTGATCTTTTATTCACTTCCAGAGACAGGGTGTGTGTTCAGTCACAGACACACATAGTCTAGGCTGAGTTGCTACCCAAAGAGAAACCAAGGTACTATTGATAAAAGGAGGAGCACATGAATCTTGGACAAGAAAGGTGATCTCATACAGCACATTATATGGATCCAAAGTTAAAACAAAGCATTAAGCGTTATTCCCAGAACAACCCGAGGCATGAAACTACACAGCTGTGTTCTCTAAAGCCTCCTAATGTCTCCTTTCCTTTCTTTTCCTAAGACGCCAGCCACTTACAAATTAGAAAACTATGCTAGAAAGATGAGTTGACTTGGGCTAGAGTCAAATGAAACTGTCAAAAGAAGAATTCCAGACATCTTTCGTCACTGTCTGAAGTCTGCCTGCCTTTGTCTTTCTGTGGTCTCCATGTGACAGCTCTTGTTAAAGGTATGTGTCCTGTCACTCAGACATCATGGGTGGTGTTTAGAGTTTCAGGAACTGACAGTAGATGTTTGCTTTTGTCTCCCACAGTCCCATCTCAAATGCATGTAGCTCTTACAGATGCCTCTTGAAAGAGCAGGAGCAGAAATGATGGATGAGAAATTGCAGCTGGCGCCTGGTATTGTCTATTCCTCCCTCACTTATCAAATGGACGCTAGATTGAGCAAAATGTTTTTCCTTTCTGAGTACAAGAGCATGTTTATGACTGACTTTATAAAAATATGTTGTTTTGTGGCTAGTTCAACTACAAAAACGCATAATTCAGGTAAGTTACAAATCAATGAAGTTGCTGATAATCTGATCATTTTAGTGCATGATGTAAGACACCGTTGAAGAGTGATATCAAAATTAGAAGACAAAAATACCTGTCCTTAAGGGACCAACAATAAAAGCAGGAGTGGGGCAAAAGAAAGCCAAAAAATTCTGTAATTGTAATTTACAGACATTCATTAAACACTGGAGCAGGAGACAAAAATATTTCTAAGAGTTTTTCTTAACATCTAATTTTAAAGAGTCAGGAAATCCTTAATAGTAAGAAGGTATTTACTGTAATATTTTTCAAGACTATGAAAATGAAACCTTTATCAACAGAAACACCTGTGTGTCATACCCAGACATTTTGTGAACTGTAGAGATGACGTAGGAAAATTCACCTTTACTAATACAAATGAATATGAAAAATGAAAAGCTTTTATTTGCAATACTATTTGTTTGAAATGTTTTTGTTTATTTTGGATCTATGGAAGTGAGTAAGTTATGGCATGATGGATACTTAAGTATAGGACCTCAAGTCAAGTATAAAATGAATTTCAATAACAGATGCTTCTATAATTAATTACGAGTACTAGCATTTACTTTTATGTAGAAAAGCACTGAGAATAGAAACCACTCATCTCTTATAAAAATGTAAATTTTCACTTGTGTCTTTTAAAAGTATTTTCAGACAAAATTAAAAGAATAAACTTTTTTTGGTGAAGGAGGGTTGAAATCATTCCTTGATATATGCAATGAAAACATTACAATTTATAAAATATGAAAGGTGTTATGTCAAAAGGAAGTAAGAGAAGAAGAGATAGGTGTTTGAGATATTTTATACATAGCCACTAGTAATTTTTTTGTGTGTATGTGTGGTACTAGGGACTGAACTCAGAGTTTTATACTAAGCTGCATCTGCAGTCCTCTTTTTTATTATTATTTATTTTAAAAGTTTTGAGACAAGGTTTCACTGAGTTACTAAGTTCCCCAGACTGGGGTCTAATTTGTCATCCTCCTGCCTCAGCCTCACAGAGTGAATGTATTATAGGTTTACACCACCACACCGAATATCTGTTAGCAATGTTAAATCAGAACTGTATTGAATCTCCATGCAGAAAACTTCATTTTGTGGTTCAGGATACCATGTGAAGTTAAGAAAACAAATATGAGAAGTCCTGGTTCCTTATGGAACAAATAGTCTCAAGATCCACAAACAATGCATGTTGAGGAGAGTACTGAATTCATCATGAATACATCTCAGGAAGAAACTGTGGTTCAGGATAATGACAATAATTTGATGCAACAAAACCAAACAAAACCAACAACCTGAAGCTGATTAGCAGACCACAGATAAAGCACGTACCACCTTTTTAGCAATGTTTTTGGAACTGCGTTTTTTAAAAGATAGGAAAATTAAAAAAAGAAAGTCAGGTAATCAATCTATTGTGGAAAGGTCTTATTTGTTGTGATTTCTGCAGTCTATTTCTTTCCTTTTTCTTTGATACATGCCCTGGCTAGTTTACATGTGCATGGCTGCCATAAAAATGGTTAAAATTAGCATAGACAGTAAAGAAAAAAATGTGAAAAAGTCAACAAAGTATCACTCTCTTGTCAGGTCTACATGTGTGCTCTTGAAGACGTAGTGTGTGCTGGGCTTTATGCCCTGAGTATGGTTGCACGTGTGCTCAAACACATATACACAGATATCCAATGTAAATACTCATCTAACCCTTACGGTAATCCTAATTGCAGTTGCTGCAATTTTCATTTGACAAATAGCTAGCATGGAGACAGCTTTAGTAGTGAGTGGGAGATTCAGTGTGGTCAGGAGAGTAATACTTTTGTTATCTGAGGAAGTTTGGAGAGAGAGTGCCTGTGAATGCTCTTTAATACTCAGCAGATCTTAAGTTTATCACAACCGTGGAGGACATTAGAGGAACTGGTCATTGGAGACAGATGAAAATGTAACTTGAAGATGATTTCCTGGGGCAAAGCTGGGAGTTCTACCCCTTTCCCAAAAGAGGCAGGGTGGGAAGTGCTCCTGCCTTAGAACTGGAAACCGGAAGGGGAATGAGTGAAGAAGAAGCAGGAACAGAACGGGTGGAGAGATGGCTCTGGGCCGGTTTACCCGGATGTTCTATTGCCTGTCTAAGTAGTGGGGAGTTGAGAGTTGTTTTACACAGCAGGGTGGTGTATTTTCACCGTCACTTCTGCCACTCTGTGCAGAGTAACAGTCTTCAGCCAAGAGAGAGTGGGGAAGTCACTGGCGAGGCGGTGGCAGCAAGTCTCTTGGGAGCCAAGGGCCTGGGTCAGCAGGTGGCAGTGACAGTGACAGGCTCAGTACGTAGTTTATGAACAGAACGAACAGAATGAATTAATAGTGTGGATGTGGAGGTGAGGAAAAGCAGTTTTTATGAAACAACGTTAACTGAGAAGAGTAAACAATATCATGCTGATACTTGGATCCTCTAAATAAATGGCTTTTTTAAAAAGTTCAATCCACTACCATTACCAGCTCTGTAAACGTAGCACAATATCTCTTTTGACAACAAAAGAGAAATTTTGAAGGGGAATATTGGCTTTGTCATTCTCAGAATGCGTGTACAAATCAGACCCAGGAATTCACCAATCACAGCATTTAATATTTTAGAGGAAATGAATGTGTTCATTACTTAAATTGCTCGCTAAACGTGGCATCTTCAGCTTTGAAAGGAAAAGGAATGGAACTTAGGGAGAATATTTTCCTGGATGGATTTTTCTAAAAAAAGAAAATTAGAAGCCCAGAGCAATCACACGTACACAGGTCAGTGGCTGTCACACCAAAACTGGAGCCGAAGGACCCAGATTCAGTTAGCTTGTTTGACAACAAAGCACCAGTCACAGTTATAAAACTTACCAGGTGTAAAAGACAAGGACTGCAATAGAGTGGAGCTCTTAAGCCAAGGTCAAGAAAGTAGAGGTCAAAAGTATCCGAGTGAGAAAAAAAATATTAGTTCAGCTGCAGAGATAGGGGTAAAAAGATGGGGGAGAGGGTCTAGATGCTGGACTCTACCAGATGGATTCATTTTATTTACACTGTGACTTTAACTCTTGAGATATTATTTCCGTGCCAATTTGCCCCATCCACCTTGCTTCTTTTCACTCTCTTGCTAAGTTTGATGACACATAGTTCTCACTGGCTTACTGTCCACAACCAGTGCTCGCAGACTCCCCTGAAATTATTTCTTCCCATAGCCAGAGTATATTTGCCACAGACCCGAAGCACTGCTTTACCCTGCATAAGGATTTCCACTCAAGGGCTTCATAGCGTATTATAGCAAGGCACATCATTACCGTTACTTATACATGATGGTTAAAAAAAGAAAAGCCTGGAATGGTGGCTCCAGTGTAATCCTAACATCCTGCAAGCCTGAGTCAAGCCCATCTTAGACAATTTAGCAACTTGGAAAGACTGCATCTGAAAATAAAATTTAAAAAGTAAAAAGTGCTGGAAATATACCTCAGTACAAAGACCCTGGGTTCAAGTCTCAATACTAGAAATACTAGGTCAAATAAATCATACCTACCAGAGCTTACAATTCTCTAAGTCTGACTTAATTTCATTAACAGACACCGGCGGGCCCCACTGTAACAAACCTCTCGTTCCCTGCTCACTCTCTCCCTGCCTTCAGGCCTGCGTCCTCCTCTTCTCACCTTGCAGTCTTCCTGCTTTCTTCCAATTGTCATCCACTCCTTTGTTCAAGAAACACTGAGCGCTTGGCCAGACATTGGGTGAGGGACTGGTGACTGAAGGGTTAAGGAGAAGATACAGTCCATTTTCTGATGGTTTTTGCAAAGAGTCAGGAGTGAGGCATTAAAATAGTTTCAGAAATTGACAAAGATGAGGAGGAAAGTTCTCACAGAGTCATGTGGAAAAATAAACCGTCATGGTATGCAGGGGTCCCAGCCTCTCTGAGGAATGATATTTCAGTTGAAGGCTGAAGGATAAGAAAAGAGCAAAATCATTCCTGCGAAAGCAGTTCCGTCAGAGCTAAGAGCAAGTGCAAAGGCAGCTGTAGTCCACATGGTGCTTCGTGGGATGCAGAAAATGGCACCTCGCCCTCAGGACTTGCCAGAATGTTCTGTGACAAACGCATGGCTCTGGGCAGAGTCCATGTGTGAGCTACACGGAGGCGACTTAACACAGTGGGGGGAGGGGCAGGAGTCAGGGTCACACACCACTTGTCTTCTCAGAAACTCAGCGCTGTCAGAACTTTGAAAATATATTTCTGTATGCTCCTGCTCTTACACCTAAGATTTTAGGATGGCTGTGCCGCCTCCATATCTTATAACACACTGATGCTATCGTCTCATACAAACACAAGAGTAGGGAGAGTTGGGGAGAATTTTGTTATTCTTTCTTCCTACCTCTTTCCCTTCCTTTTTCCTCCCTTCCTGTCTTTTCTTCCTGTTCTCTTTAATTTCTCCTCTCTCCTCTTCCTCTCCTGCCTCTTCCTACTCTCCTACTTCTCCCAGGAAGACAAGATTTCTCCTCACTTCTCCCAGGAAGACAACATTTCCCAGAGATTCTCAGAGAGATTTCATCTTTTATTCACTTGTTCAAAATCATATATATCTCTGTCCTGTGTATCTCAGACAGAGACCACTGCCTCTGATAGCAAGAGATACCCAATGAAGCTTAGTATTTCTAATTTTAGCCATTGTATTTTTTATAAGAACAATAGTCAGACTATTTCTTTTAGAACCTTATGGCATTAAAAAAGAGCCAAGCAACAAAAAGTCTCCAACATGTATTCATAAAGCAAGTGACACCATATAATTTTCACCCTAATGCAAGTCTACTGGGGACCGTGTGGAGAATGTACTAGAGGGCACAAAAGTGGAAAAAGAGACAGACAAGTCACAGGGCATTGTTTGGTGAGATTTAAAGTGATCAACACTAACTTAGCAATAGAAGAAATAAACAAATGAGCTGATGCAGTTCCAGGGAGACAGAGCGAGTCCATTCATGTTGCCTCATTGACTTCTGACTCAGAGATGGATACAGATAGCTGAACTGAGTCTTAGAAGAGTCTGAAGAGGGGTGCTGTCTTATTTTAAGCTTAGTCATTTTTCTTTTAATTTTATATAATGAGATAATATAAAATCATATCAAGAAGATTGCTCTGTTCTGTGTAGCAGAGACAAGATTAAGTGTTGAAGAAAAATTTTCTAAGCCTTACACGGTTAAAGCCTATGACTCACCACCAGGTTTGTGACATGGTTGCTCCTGTTTGTGTGGACCCTTTCCATGTCTATGGATCTTCTTTGCAAGTGGTGCCTTGCAAAGCACCTCCAAATCCTCTCTGAAGGCATGGTAAGCACATCTGCTGTAGTCCCATGTGTAAAAGGACCAGCTTCCCAGCAAGAATGTTCTGATGGTGTTACCACTGACTTATAAAGGTAGGCGTGCTGTGGGTAAAAGTGGAAGCATACTGTGAGTCTCTGCTGCCACGTTACTTAAACACACGTGTCAGGTATGCTGAACTGATTGACAAAATGCACATTGTCCTTTATGGTGGCAGTACAGAAACCTAAGAGCAACAGGACAAGCTGTGTCAATTTCTGTCTTGTCATTTTGTGTCTCTTGAGACACAATGCCCAACACCCACGGTTTGAAGGAGGGAAGGTTTACTTTGGCTCACACCTTTAGAAGGCTTCAGTCCTTAGCCAGCTGGCTCCAAGGCAGAAAAAGGACATGCTGGAAGGCTCTGGGAGGGCAAAGATGCTTATTGGATGGCAGCCGGGAAGCAGAGAGAGAAGGGAGAAGCCAGGCAGGGAGAAATACTCCTCCAGGTTACACCCCACAATGTACCACCTCCAGCCAGGCCCTGCCTCCTAACAGCAAGTCAGCTATCTCATCCCATGGTCCAATCACCTTCTGCATGCATGATGATTTGAGGGGACATTTTGAATCTAAACTGTAACAGATCCCTTCTTACAAATCAGCAATAGAATTTTCTTTTAGCTCACCTTCCGTAGTCTTTCTTGGTGGTGGTGAAAACAAAATCTTGGTTTTTTGCTAAACGATGTGACAGCAATGGACACGCAACATGGACGATGTAAGCATTGTATTGAATTGCCTTCACTTGGAAGAATGAAATCTGATTGTAGTGATATAATACTTTCAGTGTTACTTCTGAACTACTCTTTATGAAAAATATTTAAAAGTATTATGCTGCCTTTTGGAAAAGGCACAAAAAACAATATACAATGTCAATGTCAGGTAAAGCTTCTAGAGAGCGTTTTGTCTGGTCCTCTGGCCAAAGTGGAAATCCAGAAAGACTACATCAGAGAAATACAGTTTTCCCTGTTGTTATGGCTTGTATGTAGATGTACCTCCAAAGTCTTATGAGGTCATAGGCAGTGCTTTTCAGAGGTGGCTGGATCTAGAATATGTGAATGTGGATGGTTCATCACAGTGGGTGTGGTCATGGGAAGCTCCACCCTGGGTGTGGGATGCACCACCCAAAAGGCTTATAGCCTAGGTGGGATAAAAGGGAAAGGGAGGCTGGCTGCTGCTGCTCACTGTTTTGTTGTTGCCCTCTGCCTGCTTTGACATGGACTATTTCTCCTCTTCCATGCCACTCTGCCTTAGAGCCAGCTGACTATAGACTGAAATGTCTACAAACTGTGAACTAAAATCATCCTTCTCTTCTTTAAATTTGAGTGTCAGGTATTTTGTCTCGACAACAAGAAAAACAACTAAGACATCTGTTATGCTTGTTAAAGTTTTAAAATACCTGGCTTTAATACTTGATTGCTTATGGATTTAATTCTACTGTAGCTAAGATTTAGTCTTTTGAGTGATATTATTTTTTATCAGCTGCATGTACTGACAACCAATTTTCTAGTAGAAATGATTAAAATTTCCATGACTCCAGGAAACTTGCCAATGTCCCTGCCTCACCCCTAAAGACAGAGTCAACCATATTTTGTTCTCCATCACCTTGAATTATTTGCATTCTTTTGAGCTTCGTACAAGTTATTTTTAATCACTTTGTGTTTATCTTTCATTCAGCATGGTGGTTTTTTTGAGTGTTATGCATGTCATTTTCTATAAAAGTTTACCTATTCTTATAATTGATGCAGCCTTTCATTATAAGACTATAATCCAGCTTATTTATTTGTCTATTTTCATATTGTTAGATATTCGGGATTATTTACATTATTTTTGCTTTAGAAATAAACTTATAGGTAATAAGAAATTACCAGACTACAACAGAGTCTTATAATGAACTGAAAAAGAGATTTTTTTTAAAAAATTAAGACACATTTGCTTTAACTCCCCCTTAAGTACTTCCCTTTGCTCAAACATACTTAGCCCATAATTGTTGGTGTTTTCTGAAGCAGTTCTGGAAGTCCCCTTTCATGGATGTCTTTAGTTACACGTTCATGCTTGCCTTGATATCTGGAATTTGTTTAAAATGTTTATCCTGGGGCTGGGGATTTAGATCAGCAGCAGAAGCACCTGCCTGGCATGTGCAAGGTCGTGAGTTCAGTTCCTGGTACCGGAGAAAAACCAAAAAAAAAAAAAAAAAAGTTTATCCTTCATGGTTATTTCAAATTTGGAAAAGAGCCTGAAGTCACACAGTGTCAGATTTGATGAACAGTGTGGATGAGAACACACTATAATGTCTTTACAGGCCTGCCTCTCTATTGGATGGCACTAAGCAATAGGTTCATCACAGTTTTGATCACAAATGGTAAAGATACTTCAGAAATGCTTCCAAAAATGGAAAGATTGTTAGACTCAGTGTGTTTGAGCAAGGGGAAGTATTTGTAGGACAACTGAAGTGAATGTGTCTTAATTTTTAAAAATCAAGAATTCACCATTTTTTAAATCAAACTTTGTATGTCAAAGAGTAAATAATTTACAGTGTCCTGAGTCTCAGTGAATTATGTGCTATAGACGTACTCCTGTAAAAGGAATCAGAAAGAAGTGACAGAACCATGGCAGCAATACTGGTTAAATTCAGGTTAGGTTTTTCCTTCAGATTAATAGAAGGAAATAAAAAACAGTTAATATAATAAAAGGCAGGGAGAAAGAAAATAAATTTTAAAAAATCAGGAAAAGGGGAAAGTGTAAAATAAAATGGTAAATACAAATCCATATGTATAAATAATCATTAGAGGAGGAAAAACATGAAACAGATGTTTTTTGTGGTAGTGGGGATTGAATCCAGGGTCTTACACTGAGCTGCAACCCCAACACTTTTAAAACTTTTTCCATTTTATATTTTCAGGGAGATTCCAGGAAGTCACTAAGTTGCCTTAGTTGGGTTCAAACTTATAATCATCCTGCTCCAATCTTCTGGATCCTGGGATACAGGCATGCATCACCACCCCTGGTGAAAGAGGCTTTTAAAAATACAATAATACTTTCATGAATGCTCCTGTTTGCCACAATTTTGTTCATGAGCAAAAGAGTTTGGCATAATTCTGCTTCTGTTTATGGATTCTGCATCAGGTGGAAAACACAACCTTGATCATCTTTCCTGCTCTGACATGTGGTCATCACTTTCTCTAGTTGAGATTGAGGTCACAGACAGATGTGTGTGCACTTGCTGTGAAGCTTTTCTGTGTGCTCTTTAGCACATATAATACTTTACAGTATTACTTAACCCAACATGGCTCCAAAGAAGGTACAGAGCAAGCATGGTGGTAGAAAGAAAGGGCAGACCAGTAATGAAGGTCACAAGAATGTGCAGAACGGTAATGAAGATAATAAAGTTTGGAATAAGAGTGTTGTATCCATCAGGGTTTTGCTAGAGAAACAGATATAACACAAGACAAGCACATGTACAAGAAACTACAAGGTTGGCTTACCATGGTGAGCCACAACGTTGGATGAGGAAGCATGCAGAGGGTGTCTGCACACTGGAGACCAAAGGATTCAGTCTAAGGTCTGCAGTTCACTGCAGTGTTCCATGAAAGTCTGTTTGAGGAGGCCAATGCATCTGCAACAGAAGGTGGATGAGTCTATGCCAGGAAGTTGTGGAATCCAGGGTAGAAGTCGAAGAGTCTACACCAGAAGACAGGAGATGGCATGCAAGCTGAAGTGGAAGATTGGAGCTCCTTCAAAGAACAAAAACCCATCTGTCCTTCCTCATTTCCCTTTTATGTCATCCAGGCAATGAGCCACCCTAGGCTGGCTCCTCTACTTCCTAGGGTGTAGAGTTGCTGAGCCTATCTAGTTAAGCTTCTAAGTGTCTCAAATTAACACAATCAACCAGTACAATCCACCCCTTATCAATTTAGCAACCAAATACATTTCTTTAAGCCAGTCTCCAGATTCAAATACATGCATATAATTGTGCCTAACATGTTATAACTATCTTGCATACAAAGGAAATGCATTAATTCTCTCACCAGTATAGAAGGTAGGTTGTCTTTGGTTGATACTTACACATATCATTTCATAACTTCAACCTTATAACACAGGTTTAGCAATCCTTAAGAACCAGTATACAGTCTAGTCTATCAATTTGTACCAGAGGAGTGGAGTCACTGTTGTGACCATACCTGACCATGTGGTTCAACCTTTGGAAATGGCTTATGGGAAAAGTTGAAAAGGTTCAGAGATGTTGCCTGAAATAGTAGATCTGGAATGTCTTAGGCTGTTCTATATGGGAGATTCTGGTCAGAATTCAAAAGACAAGAAGTCTCATTGAAATCCTGCAGGTATAGACTAGGTTCAGGAGGTTTCCCCTGGGAAGAAGAACTGCATTAGCTGTTGGATCCCAGACAATGTATGTTATCACTTGGCAAAAAGTTTGTCTGCATTTTGCTCATGTCCAGAGCTTTTTGCATGAGCCTAAGATTAAAGATGGTAAACTAACTAACACGGCAGAAGAAATTTCAAGGTTGTCAAATGTTGAGGTGGTGGAATGGCTATTGTTAGGGGATTTTAGCCAGATTTATGTTGAGAATCAAGAGCAAAGAGCCCAGCAAGATGATTTAAAACATTGTGAGTTTGGACAATGTAAAGTAAAACTGTGGACTATAAAGATAAAGCTGAGGAAATCTTGATTGCTAAGAAGGAATAGGAGAATAGAAAAGATGACCTGGGACATCACATGAAGATGCAGTCTTCACCATTTTCAGCTTCAAAACTGCAAAAGTAAAAGAATTTTCTTAGAGGAGAAAGCTACAGACCACCAGGTTCCAGAATGGTGACAGCCACACCATGTTTCAGAATGGTGATGGCATAAAGAATTTGTTCCTCAGAATCAGGTTCAGAGTGGTCAACAATGCAGGCACTTTACCCCTACAGCCACTTGACCCCTACAACCAAGAGAGAAGAAAGCCTGGCTACTGCTCCAGCTGACAGCAGACGTTGGCATCATCCATACGGCACTGGTTTTAAGTGCATGCAGAATGCAAGAGTTCTGAGGTTAAAATGACTTCAATTTAGCTTTCAGAAGAAGATTTGGGAGGCCTGGAAGTGTGCTCCTGGGAGAGCAGTGTGTGAAGCTATGAGTGGGAAGCCAAAGGTGCTTTGGAAAAACCCAGAAATTTGGAAAATCCATGACTGTGGATTATCTGAAGAAAGCTGCTAAGATTGAGCAGAGCCGGTCTAAGAAAGTGTAGGAGATGGCAATTCTTAGCATATCATTTTTAAGATAGGATACTTTTAGTCTTAGTACAAGCATCAAAATATGTCTTGAGAAACATTCCAGAGGGGTTGTAAAAAGTTAACTTAGCAGTCCACTTTGCCCTGGAATGTTTCTCCAAAGACAAAGAACACCCGGGCCCAGATAACCACCTATGACCCTGCGTGGATTGTTTCATCCCTTCTCTGGCCCTAGTTAAACATTGTGATCATACAGGAAATGTATAGATGTAAAAAGGAGAACAAACAGAACAGCGTGCAGGAAGTATGTATCGTAATGGCTGGGCTCATGATCAGGGGCCTGATCCGGCCACACTGGACAAGGAAAACATGTGGCCACCTAAGTCAATGGCTGTAACATTCTATTTTGTTACCATAGAGACCAAAAATGTATACTAAGTGAAAACAAAAACCCGGAAGGGGCCGCCATTTCCCGACCTGCTACTCGGGGGTGTATGGTGACTGGTCCAAATTCAATAAACTCTGTTTTTCCCTAAAATTGAATCTTTTAGTCTTCTGTGAAAATCAACCTGTCTGCCACTACAAAAGAAGCCCTGGGAGCTACAACCACTGGAAGTGCTGTAAGGGCTGCACACTGAAGTTCACAGCTTACTGCAGATTCTTTCAAATATTCCACATGGAACTACAGGACTTAATGTTGGCCCTGTTTAGTCCCAATACTTTGTATCCTTCTGTTTGTACATTTTGGAATGGTAATGCTTATCTGTGCCATTGAATGTTGGAAGTGTTTAATTTTTCATTTGTACAAGGGTTCCCAGCTAAGAGTTGGCCTTAAATCTCAGAGGAGACTTGGGACTTGGACTTCTCAACAATGCTGAAGCTGTTAGGACTTGGACAACTCTTAGAAATGGACTAAAACGCCTTTTGCATAAAGGGATGTGCATGAGTCTTTGTGGGGGGGGCAAGGCAGAATGTTATGGTTTGTGTCTAGATGTCCCTCCAAGACTTCATGCAGTCATGGGTGTGGGTTCTAGATTTTGTGATTGATTTATTTTCTAGTGCTGGTATTATGGTTGTGAAAGCTACACCCATTGTAGGCTGGATAGCCTACACAAAATATAAAGGACAGAAAAGGTCTTCTCTTATGCTCCTTCCCTTTTGCTCTTGTTGCTTTTGCTGTTTTCCAGAACCATGAACTGTTGCCCTCTGCCATGCCACTCTGCCTTGGAGACAGCAAATTATGGACTAAAACCTCCACAAACTGTGAGCTAAATAAAGTTTTCCTTCCTTAATTCTGGGTGTCAGGTATTTTGTCTCAGCAACAAGAGAAAAGTAACTAAGACAAGTGGTGAGAAGGTTTCAAAGAAAATAAACATAGAATTAAATAATGCAATTGTAGAAAAGTATGAGCATGTTGTTTGTGTAACTGGTCTGGCCTCAGAGTTCAAGATGGTGAAGTTGACAGTCCCGACTAATTTGAAGAACAAAGATGTCATCAAAGGAGCTGATGTGGCAAAAGGGGTAATAGTGTTATCCAGGCAGAGGACACAAGTGCCAGAAGAGGTGGAAAAACATTTGTTAGTGTGGTTGAAGGAGAAACAGCTGGCAGGTGATAGCACTGGTGAAGCTGTGATCTGTAAAAAAGCCAGGAAATTGCATAGGGACTTACAATAAGCAAATCCCTCTCCAAAGGCAACAAGTGGTGAGTTTAAAGCCAATGCAGCATGACTTGTTAAATTCAACAAGAAAAGTGGCCTCCACAGTATGATATGACATGGTGAGGCTTCCGGTTCTGACAAGGCCACTTAAGAAGCTTACAAAAAAGAATTCATGAGATTCATGAAGGAAGAAGGATATGCCACTTAACAAGTGTTCAACTGCCATGCAACTGGGCTCTTCTAAAGGAAAATGGTGAAGGGAACCTATATCAGGTGGGAAGAAAAGACATTGCTGCAGCACAAGCCTACAAGGGCAGATTGACTCTTTTGCTGCCTGTGAACCAAAGTGCAAGTCCAAAGATTAAGCCACTACTGGTGTACCATTCCCACATCCCTGGAGCATTCAAGGAGCAGAATGTGATGAGGATGGGCTGCCTATCATGTGGAGGCCAATGCAAAAGCTTGAGCCACAAGGCAGCTGTCCATGAATGGCTGAGTGAGGTGTGTTCATGACCACCATTAAGAAATATCTTTCTAACAGCCAGCTTCCGGAAAGGTACCTTCTGATGGACAATGCCAAGGACACTCTCCAGCCTTGGTAGATGATATGGACAATGAGTATGACTGCATAAAGGTCAAGTTCCTCCCCTTAACCTGATATCTCTTCTGCAACCCAAAGACCAGCAAATGATCTCCACCTTTAAGAAGCTGTACACAAATGTACTCTCCACCAGGTACTTTAATGTCACTGAAGAGACACCCTTGTCTTTGAAAGAGTTCTAGAAGAAACATTTCAATGTGTTTCAGTGCATCAACCTTATTGATAAAATGTAGGGAGATGTCATGTACCAGATCTTAAACAGTCTGGAAGAAAGTGTGGCCAGAATGTGTCACTGGATGTGATGTTGGAGGGGCTGACGCACAGGTGGTGGAGGAGGTTGTGTCCATGAGCAGGAGTGTGGTTGTGGACGTCAATGGTGCAGACATACAGGAGCTTCTTGAGGACCATAAGGAGGAGCTGATGACAGAAGGACCTGCTGAATTTGAGTGAGCTGGAAAAGGCACTTGTTGAGAAGCAGCCACTAGGAAGAGGAAGATTGAGGAAGTCAGCAGTGATGTGATAAGATCCATTATGGAAAAATGAAATGAGTCCAGGATTTCTTTGAGAAGGACCAACACCAACATAACTGTAACATACAATGTTGAAGCTGATGAATGTGGTTTCTCATTTAAGGAGAATTATACAGCACAGAAAAAAGTGACATTAGAGAGATTTTTCACCAAAATTTAACCTGCACCTAAGAGACAAAAAGAGAGGAAACCCTGAAGGAGAATGTCCCTGATGTCCTTGTGGAGGAGGACTCTCCCTCCAACCAGTGACCTCCTCCCCATCTACCTTTCTGTCCTCCATGCCCAAAGTCACCTCAAGCAAGGTTAGTGTTCTCTTTCCAAGGTACTCTACCTTTTTTCGTGTTTTTGCAGCTACAAAATACACATGGTTCAGAATAGATTAACCTTAATATTCTACACTTTATGAGAACATTTGATTCAGTTCATGACCAAAATCAATTTGCAAACAGAATTATGGACTAAATTAAGTTCATGAACAGAGGCACCACTGTGTATATTGTCAGACCAGAAAACCACATTTACAATTTTTGTGACATAAATTACGTGAAAGTATTATTAAATGTGAGTTATGGTTACTCATACATGAAGTAAAGTATAAAGGCATGAATATTTCTTTAGGAAAAAATTTTTGCTAGTATTAAAATCTTCTCTTGTTAATCTGGAATTAAATAACAATGAAATTAATCATAGCTTTGCATTCCTTATAGATTTTTCTGTAATGTAAAGAAATAAATGAAATATCAACCCTGCCCCTCTTCCAACGTTGCCAGTTCTGTTAATACAAATTCCTATTCAATGCAATATTAATATAAAATGTACCAAAGAAAATATATTTTTTTCTGTAAGTCTAAATGCCTATTCCACATTTGTTAAAACAGAGTCATCATATTTTCAATAATAATGTGATTTGCAAGCACCTTTTATGTAGTAAAAAGTGTACCTAAGTAGTTTTGCCATTTAAACTGTCCAACAAGGTAAAACTGCTTTAAAACATGTAAATATTGAATTTCAAAAGTTTTAGTTTTCAATATTGACAGTTATTAATGCTTAGAGGAACGACTTGAATCAGCCCGTCTGCCAGATTATATTTTTGCGCAAATGCCCTTGAAAGAAAGTGCTTCCGTTTTTCTTCACTAGTCAAATTATCCTCAGAGCTAATATATCTAGAGCATGTATTTTTCCTCACAGCTGCCTTCATTGTTCTTAGATTTTTTGGAGGAGGTGGCTCTCATCCTGTCACTTGATAATTTCCTGTCTAATAAATGATGCAAATGTGATGAAAAGAGTTAAAAACATTCTCTTATTCTACACAGTTGGTCTCTGCTCTGCTGACTTTGATTTACTCTAAGAATGTCAGGTACTGGGAAAACTGGTTTATGATCCTCCCAAAGTCACTAAAGACAAAATATCAGTAATAACAAAATATAGCTGCATGTTAATGTTGAAGCGAGAATCCTGTAGTCAACACATTCTCTTCCCACTAAGGAAGAAATAAATTCAAATAAAGTAGGAATGCCCTGAATGAGTATGTGATATCAGAGAGAAAACAAGGGGCATGTAATACTGATATGCACTTAATTTGAACCCTACACGTTCAGTTAGTGCTGCACACTGTCTGGGTTTCCTTATTTCTTCTCTAGTTTTCACTTGCTTCTGCCCTCTCACTTCTTTCTGCACTCATCTATCATTGTGCTTGGTCAAAGTGTTTGGACTTGGGGTGGAGGAGAAAGTCTGGGGTAGGAATATGAGCTTGTGAGGGTTACAGAGGGAGGGAAAATAGAGCTATGGAAAAGAAAAGCATGAACAAAAAACTGAAAAATAGTTCATATAGGAAAGATTGGGAGAACCCGCACTATTGTTTTTGAGAAAGAATTGGGAGCCCTAATTTCTCGTTTGAGGATGCTTCATAGTGTGTGTTTTTTCTTGAAGGAGGAGGTTTTTTATTTTCTCCAATTAAAAAGCTATTCTCAGTAGTTTCTGAAATGATAGCATATGCATTAGTTGAAATAAAAATAACTTTTATAATGAAGAAGACCACAATTCTTTGAGGATCCACTTGATGGAAATTTCCTTATCTCTCATGTAAAGTCCAAAACTAATGCTCATGACTGATGGAAGAGATTTCTTGAGCATTGGCTGGGCTATTCACACTCTTTCTTACTTGCAATTTTCCATTTTCCGCATTTGGGTTTCAAAGTCAACATACTCATCTGTCTAAAGTCAGAGGGTGAAGGACTTGTGTTGTGCATGGGAAAATTTGTGAGCAGGCCTGTATGTAGCAAACAGTACTTCCACAGTGACCACATTAACTGTGTGGGATCTAAAGGAAGTGGTCTTATTGTGAGCTTTTTAAAAAACAAGAATAACAACAAAACACTTAAGAGTATGGTGTCAAGATCCATCCATTTACCTCGAAATTTCTCAAGTTTACCCTTCTTTATGGCTGAGTAGTACTCCATCTTATAAAAAAAAACCCATATCTTCTTTATCCATTCATCATTTGATGGGTATTTGGGATGCTTCCAGGACTTAGCTATTACAAACTATGCAAGTGTAAACATGGGTGTGCATATATTGCTATAGTAGGATGCTTTTAATCCTTTCAGGAAGGTACCAAGAAGAGGAATAGCAGGATCAAAAGGAATCTCTACTCTTAAATGAAATAAATCAGACACATATTTAATGTGACACATTGTGAAAGCAATGCAAATATTGTATTCTTTCTCTGTTGTGAGAAACTGAAAGCATAAATTAGTACCAAAATATATAATAGATGCAGTGAAATAGGAAGAAAAGTTTCAAATGCAAAGGGGAACTAGGGAATGGGGAGAAGGAAAAGAGGGACGGGAAAAGAAAAATTGAGAAAAGAAGGATAAAATGGAAAAAAGCTTTTTAAATAAGGAGAGGAGAGAGGATAAAGGAAGGGTGAGGAATGGGCAAAAAAGAAAATGATCTATCGTGTCCAGGTACAAATTCCCTATGATGAATGTGATCACTGTGTATAACTAAAATGCACCAATAAACGTAATTAATTTTTAAAAAAACAAACAAACAAACAAAAACCCTCATAGTGGAAGAATCTTTCAAATTTGGGAAAAATCTCTTGAAGAATTACTCACTATGTCCTCACAGGTATCTGATGTTTTGCCAGTAAGCATCTTGCTTTTGACTCTTGTTTCTTTTGTTATGCAAATTGCAGTACCAAGGACTGTGCATGTTGATAGATACTTATCTCTTGAGTATGAATTATTTCTCTTGAATTTGTGAGTCATAACCTATTAGTAGATTTTGAAATCAATTTAGTAAGTCCAATTTTGACCTGCATTTAGCAAAGATGAAAAAGAACAACAGAATAAAAATGCCATAGTACATTATCTAGTGTACAGGTAAGTATGGTATCATTTTATTTCAATTATAAATATTACATAAAGCAAAACAGCTGTACATACATATATTTTGGCAACAAATGTCTATTCAGACATACATATATGGAATGCTAATTGTAAGGTTTTTCCTCCTATTGTTTTTGAAACGTGTAAAATTATCATAACTACATGCTATGCCCTTTTGACACAAAAGTAGAACTTTAAATAGACATGAGAAATAAAATAACCTTTCCAACTTCAGCTTTGCTTGGCGTTGCCCATAGTGAATGAACTAGTTACCATTTAAATTCAAGCAACTTAAATTTTCTTGTTCCTTTAGATAACAATGACAAGGTAGAGGGTTTGTGAAACATCCTAAGAAATCATCACATTTCTCACACGGTAAAAACGATGGGTTAGTAGCAGAATTTCAGACTTAATTCTCAATCTGTTTGCCTTCTGTCAGTTTTGAATAGATAATTTTAAAACACCGTTGTTTCAAGAAATATCAATATATGTGCATAATATCAATGCTGTCATCTGAACTTCTTTATATAAGCAGGTGGTTTTGGACCTTGCCTGCAGCAATAGCCTTTGATCATTTGGGGGCTAGTGATATACCTTAGGCAACTCCAGTTAAACGGTTATTTGTAATCATTTAAATACACACTTTTGTACTAGATCTTTCATCTTTTTGCACTTATAATAGGCTCGCAGTATGAGGATATTTGAAAAGAATTTTTTCCCCACAGTTACACTTCACCTTTTCCTTTCTGGGGACATATGTAGTAATATTTTTCTGTATGGATGTAACTGAGATGGTATTATAAGCATGAATATTTGATAAATATAATTATAGCCAAGCCTGGTAAAATCGCCTGAGATGGTTTCTACAAGAATCAAAATCAGCTGACTTCTTCTATTCAGATCTCACTTTTGAACTTAAAACCTGCAGTTCTTCAGGGATCCCAGAATGATAAAGATATCTGTTTCACTCTATTTATGGCTTGAGAGTATGTCTGAATTGGCTAAAGAGGAGAGTACAAAACCAAAGGAATAGCCACTTTGACCTGCATTCCCCTTTCTCACGAAGAGACATCTGTACTGACTGTAGGAATGGAAGAGTGACCAAGCCAAAGCTGCCACCACCACAGAATGCACTGTAGGTCTCATGGAGACACCTTATTTTAGGGGCATGCCAAATGACTCTAAAATAAATTTTTAATGTAGTGGCTCCATGAATCAGGAGAGAAAAATGTGTGAGAATTTTGCTTGCATCCTGGCTTTTCTATGTCTTGGTTTTCTTACTTGTGAAATAGGAATATTTCATCAGCCAAAATTGTTCAGAGATCTTTCATCTGGGGTCATGAATCTTCAAGATTCTTCTTTAACACCAGAATCTCAGTTTTCTGCCTGGGTTCATTATTTCCCATGGTAAGTACAAATTTCCTAACTATTTGGTAATGAAGAGTAACCAAGTGATTAAATTATGGCCCATGAGATGTAATGAAAGTTTCATGTGTGACTTCTAGCACCGTACCTTAAGAGGGACAAAGCAAACATCACTTGGGCCCTTCCAGTCTTTCACTATGCTAACCTGACACTTAGCTGTGATGGCTGGAGCAATGGGAACCATCTTATGCCATGAAATACTTAACGGTGTAATGCAGGGACAGACTCCTTACTATGATGGAGCCTCCATACCAATTCTAGACAGTCTCTTTCCAAAACACTCAGATTAAGACATAGAAAAATTTCAATCGCTTTTAATTGAGTGCTGTGTTGGAGACTACTTAATGCAAATGAAAGTAATTGAAATGAATACCGAAGTAGTCAAGTCCTCAGTTTCAAGAAGGTGACTGTAATTACTGTAGGAAGAGGAAGCTTATTTATGATGGAAAATAGATGTGAACAAATTAAGCAAAACCAGAGAATAAAGGGAAAGAAATGATAGGGTTTTATCCCAGGTCAAGCCGTGCTATCATCTTGTTGGTAATATCTGTCTTTCCTCTTTCTTACATCCGAGTCCTCTTCTATGCATGAGGCGAGTGTAAGGCGGCCGAGATGCCGGCAACTGCACCACTCACCAAAGTGACCGCAAGAGCCGTAGGGACACCGCCCCGCATGCGGCAGTAGACAGTGATATCACTCAGTACCCAGTGCCAGTTTCAGTCTCTTAAGGTACTATGGCTGAGTACTATAGAGTGAGCATTTTACACAAAATGGAATGACATTTCTTACTGCCCTGAATCCTGGCCAGTTCTTGCTTTCTCCATAGGAGGACACAGATCAGAGTAGAAATAAGTTCTCTTGTACTTCTGAAAAATGATACTAATCTAGTTCAGGATGCTCTGAGCCTATGACCTCATCAACTCCAAAGCCTCTTAGTACCATCACCCTGGAGAGGAGGCTTCCGTGTACGAATCGGAAGGATACAAACATCTGGACAGATGCAGTCAGGAAACGCAGGACTGAGAGGTGAGTGGCAGCAGCAACATGGTTCTTCATCGAAGAAGTTCCCTGCTCGGATTTTGGCTGCAGTTTCACAAGGCTGCTGTTTGGCTCCTGCTCCTTTCCGGTCTTCTGAGTAATTCAAGTCCGGACCCTCTCCCAGCGCTTCTCAAAGTCTCCATTTATTTGCTCACATCAGCCGGGCAGCTTGTGTCGATCGGTAACGCGAACTCCGTCTGATGCACGTCTAATAATCATGCAGGATGTGGTACTGCAGAGACAAGCTTTGATTTAAATAAGAAATTTCAGCCTTTTTTCTGAATTGATTTTAAATAACATCCATATGTTTCTCCAGGGGCGAGAAGTCTTAGGATCCTCTTTGATTAGTCTTTTTGCCTTTCTAAATTCATATTTCAAAGCCAATTCATTTAAACTTGAAAAATGAATTTGGATTAGAATAATGAATCCATATGTTTCAAATAGAGTTTGAATGTATCAAAAATAAGACTTCTTAAATCCACACTTGATAAGTACTCTAAACTTGTTCTTCATGTGACTTTATTTCATGTGTTCTTAAGCAATGAAAAATGAACAAGACAGTTACTGTAATCGGTGAGGCCAGTCTTCCCAAAATTTTATCCATTGTAAAAAGACCCTCCATCAAGTGTTTGAACCCTAGCTGGTCCTTAAGAGACATATATTGAAAATCGAGTTCAATAAGAATAATTATAAGACTTTTAGAGTGTATAATTCTGATACCTTGCAAAAATGGAACTAATTTAGTGACAGGAGAGTTAATGATAGTAGAAAATGTCTGAGTTGTACTATTTTATTACCCTGAATAAGTGATAGCCAGCAGGTGTTTTAAACAAATGATATTCCTGCTTTCAGGGCTTTTCTTTTAACATTTTGGTGTTTATTTCTAAGTGCACAACACTTTCTTCTTGACATAATCCATGATCGTTTACTGAATAGGCATATGTGCACATTGCCTTGTTATGTGCTGTATTCAAAGTCTTCAGTAAACACACAGGTTCAGCTCTTCAACAGCAACACTTCCAGAATGCTACAGGAGAGATTTCACTACGTACTAGACTTACCATTTGTCTCCCTCTCCCAACCACAAATTCTTGCATGAATCAAAATGTATCGTATCTTTGAGAGACATAGGTTAGCCATGATTGTAATAAAATATCCAAGGTAAAACAAAGTAACATTTGGGAATGTCAAGCTTGAGAGTCCTCTAAGTGAGCAATTGGCCACTATTTATAGGTTTTTCTTTTATATTCTTTTTAAGAAGTGTCTTCATTCTTAACCTTCCTCTGGTTGTTACTAAAGGGAAAAATCTATATTGTTTTTCTGTATTTACTTGTCCATGTCGTTTTGCAGATGGTGACTGTCTCAAGACCGGGGCGAGTGGCTTTTCCTTTCTACAACACCACTGCCCTGTCTGGAGTATTCCTGCAGTACAGTAGCCTCTCAGGAAAAGTCTATTGAGTGAACATAACCGATGGACATGGGTTAGAAGCTTTATTGAAACTCTTACCATGTTACTGAGACAGAATGATAAGTAGTAAAAAAGTAACAATGTGACAAAAAATCTCAGACTTTGTGGGTCGGAAACCTATTTTACAATTATTTCTCTTAACAATACCCCTCCCCACTTCTTTTTTAACTTTCCATGGTCAAATTTTTTGCAGTAAATTTTCGTCCAAAAATATTACATGGAGAATCCCAGGAATAGACAATTCATAAAGTGTAAATTGCTTGCCATTCTGATTAACATGCTGAAATCCCCCCTTCTCTCTCCACATATCCTGGACAAGAGTCATCCCTATCCAGAAGATACAGGGTCCATCCACTGCCTACCTGAGCCACTAAGCAGCTGTTTTAGTTATCACATAGATGGACTGGTGCAGTATCTGTGTGCTCATATATGCTTTGGTATCACTGCAGGCCTCAGAAGTTATCACCAGCAAATAAAAGGGAACTATTGTATTTAAGAAATAAACTTCTGGATGTTTTTATTACTTATAGAAGGAACACTGTTACTGGCTTGTGTACTGTTTGTGTCTCAGCTAAAAAATGATGAACTGTTGAAAAGATGAAGGAACTTGATGTGTTTAACTTATCTCATTCAGCATGAGATGTCCTAGAGGTACCCAGTTATGCTTGCTAACGGCATGAATGCCCTGGAGTAGGAAGTATACCCTTTACCTTAGAGGAAGCACTTGACTGATATTTGAGAAAACTAAATTGTGCTATTTATTTGAACTCTGAATCCATTTGTGTAAGATCCTCAAACTGAGTCTTAATTTCTTCCACTTTAAAATAAGAATAACTTCTATCAAAAGGTAGAGGGTTATAGAACAAAGATGAAAAGCCTGTGAAATGTTTTGATAGCCAAGCCCATTAAATATATACTATTTTGCATTTGTTTTAATTGTGCACAGCACAATAAACTACCTCTTATAATTTTAAAAATCTATTTATTATTAGACTTAATGATTTCATTTGTGTCTAAGATGTTTCTAGAATTTCCCCAAAACTATCACCAAAAATACTGATTAAGGATATAATCATTGCATTGAAAGTTGGTTTTGAGGATGAACATCAGATAGTTAAAGAGGAGATTTTAAGGATGGTTTTCGTTTCCCATTTGGGACAGATTGAAGAGAAGGCTAAGGCAGGTGGTGAGAAAGGGGTTTGGAACACCAGATGTGAAATGACAAGGCCAGGAGAGATATTTAACCAGGGAAAAAATAAACACTGGAAATATACAACTGATTTTTCAAAGGAAAACTGTTCAATTTATCTTTATGCATAGAACCTCACAATATGGTCTTTTACATACAAACTAATTCTGACTAAGAAAGTACAGAGCAGTGTGCTTATTATTTTTGTTCATCTGGTAATAAACCTGTTGTAATTTCCTTTATTGCAGCCAAGTTCTTAAACTTCTGCTCCTTTTAATTCTTCCAGTTCTTTACTGCTACGCTTTAAGAAATTCTTTTTAGTGTTTCAAACAAACATCTATCAATGTTGGGAAAGAATATATTTATTTGTAAGAAGAAGATTATCAGTCAGTTCTTCATTAGAATTCACATCTAGAGATAAAAGCTCAAGCCAGAAAACATTCTAATTTGTGGGGTTTACGTTTTCAGTTCTTCAGTATCTGAAACCCTTACTAATATACAGAAATATAGGACTATCCAGCAGGACAAAGGCGATAGGATCAAATGTGTCCCTGGACTGTCTTCCAGTCTCCCCCTGTTGGGTCTTGTCAGTTGAACTGACATGAAAAATGAGAATTTTGCAAAATGACCCTCAACTCTTATCTAAGGAAGTGGCTGGTGTGCAGGAGTGCTGGTCATCTTGGGTCCAAATGTCGATTCATAATAACCACTGGGCCATCAAAAGGATGGGGACGGAGCAGTTAGGCCAAGGCAGATGCAGTCACCTAATCTAGGCCAAGAGCTTGCCCAGTGCCCTGATGTTGAGACTTTAATAGTTAACCCTAACTTGACTGTTTTAAGGAAAACGCAGTGCACTAGAATTATCAGTAAGCACTTGCTTTAAATCATTTTGGAAATTTTGAAAAATTTTCTCCTGGGGACATCTTCTGACCCCTTTCTCAGCTGTAGATCAAAGACTGGTGAGATTTCTGAAACATAAGCCCAAATCAGATTAATTTGAAAGAAAATGTATAGTATTTTAATTCCTACTTTATAACCTCACTACAATTTAAACAGTCCAAAATCACTGAAAATGTCTTCACAATAATAGTTAGATCAAAATAATTTCAAGACAATTCCAATTCTCTCAGTGGATCTGAGAATGAAAGGTCTTATTGCCTTTTATTTATGTATTTTCTGTCTTTTTGAGACAGGGTGTCCCTATGCAATTCAGGCTGGCCTTGAGCTCACTTTGTAGCCCAGGCTGGTCTCAAACTCACAACGATCCACCTGCCTCAGCCTTGCAAGTGCTGTGATTACAAGTGTGCACCACCACGCCCGGCTCCTTATTGCCTTTTATACATTTTGTTTTGAGTCACTTTTTGCTGTTGTTGTTGTGGGTTTTTATTGTATACAACCCTGGTTAATAATCACATACCTTTAATCTTCAACCTAATATACTGTAATGCAGTCAATTCAAATATTATGAATATTTAGTCAGATATCACCTTCTAGCTCTTTTTTTTTTTTTTTTTAAGAAAGGAAAAGTTTATTTAGCTCATAGCTTGTGGCGGTTTCAGTCCACACTCAGCTGGCTCCAAGGCAGGGTGGCACGTGGCAGAGTGCAACAATTCATGGGCATGGAAGACAGCAAAGCAATAAAAGCAAAAGGGAGGAGCACCCCACCTTCTGGCTCTTTAAGAAAAGGAGGAAAAAACAGTGGTTGCACACTGGTTGCACAAACTGAGGTGCTGCCGTGAGAGGTGGGTGGTAGCAACTCAGTTTAATGCTGTGCTTAGTTCTTAAATACCTGTGCTCTACTTGCTGCATTTTTAGGCTAGGTGGGGAAAACCTAGTATAACGACGGTACTGGAGAAACACAGAATGCAACGTTTTGATCTTCAAAGCTGCCTAACTTTCCGTTGCTCAAAAGCAGCTGTTAGAGCTCCAGAGTTAAAAAGCTTTCTAAACAGATGTAAATGGTGACCTCTGCAACTCAGACTCAGCTGTGATTCTCGAGACTGACGACAAATGTTTACCATAACCCGAATGCCCACAGAGGAAAGAAGCTCTGCCTCTCCCTGGAGAATAATGATAGGTTCCTGCCCGGCCCTGGACATGACTTCCTCCTACCCTTCCCTGGCTAGAGAAGCCCCAGTCAGCTCCTGACGCGTCACTGAGCCCGCCACTTCTTCTCTTCCTTATTTACAAAAGCTTTGCTTACATTTTTCCTCCTATTCTTTTATTTGTTGTCCTTTCTTTCCATTCCCCCTCTCCCTGAGACCACACTCTTAAATGAAATAAATCAGACACATGTTCAAAAATCACGTTGTTTCTGTGGTATGAGAAACTGAATGCGTAAATAAGGACAAAAATGTGTAATAGATACTGGGAAATGGGAAGAAAATGTCCAAATGAGAAAGGAAACAAGGGAGGGAAGAGGAAGTATTGAATTTTAAATCTGTGCTTTGAGCATTCTCATTAGATTGGTAGTAAAACTGAACAATTAATGGAGTTTGCTACTGAACAGATTTTTGATGACTGAGGAATAGCTTCATGCTCTCGTGATGTTTTGCCTGTTTGTACAGTTACTATAAATTGATGCATGAGAAAGAGTAAAAATCAGGTTATGTATGGCCTTGCTATAGACAACAGGTTTCAACCTTTCTTAGAATATGAAAACTGATCGAAGAAGTTTCGGGTTCTTTGCTACTAAATGAGTGGAAATTAAAAATTGGTAATCCTTTGTTTAGCAAATCATAGTCATGAGTTTCTGAGTATGGAAACATGAACCTAAGTATTATATGGAGTAGAGGACAGAGAGCTAGTCTGTTCTGCATGACAAATGAACACTAGGTGTTAGCAGCTAACGTTTCATGGAAATGAAAAAACATGGAATGTGGGGTCCAAAGTTGGCCAGGTTGAATGAGATATTATTCATGGCTGGAAATACCTAGTACTATATAGAAGAATAGTTCTTCATGAACAATTTTCAGATTCTTTTTATATTATACAACTTATTTATTAGCTTTTGTTACCTCAAATTCTCAATACAAGTAGGCTCCAAGATACATAGTCTTGTGTTAGGCATACTTTGGAGAAAAGAAAATAATCAGAGCAGTAATTTATGTGATTTGAATGAATACAGAAGAACAGTGACAAGGCAAAGAACATTGACACAGGCAAAAGGAGCAATAGGTCCCCAGAAATAATAAGCAACACAGAAAATTAACCAATTGGGTATAAGTCATTCTCTTGACAATTTAACCCACAGGTTAACTCAGCAGATGAAAAGTTCTCCAGTTTCTGAGTAATTCTAGGGAAAAATTATGTTCTTATATACAGATAAATTCTTAAAAATGTTTCAGGCAATGTGTAAATTCTTAGACATTTACAACAGTAACATAGTAAAACCCAGACAAGTAAAAGGCACACTCACTAGGGTTATAGTTTCTTCTTAGCAGAATATGTGTTTTGAGCATATTTTGCTTTTAAATGTTAAAATCCTGCAGTTTTTTTCCCCCTGGCATTACTTTTTTTTTTCGGCACCAGGAATGGAACTCATGACCTCTCGCTTGCCAGGCGGGTGCTATGTCACTGAGCTATGCATCCCCAGTCCTTACTTTTGATTAATAGTAAAGAGTTATTGGATTATGCATCATTTTTTAGAAGTAACAATCAATGGCTTATAAGCATTTATGTTTACAAAATTAGTTATTCTCACACAATTCTAAGTGGGAAAAAAATGATGTTTACAAAAATGAGGGAATAGCCAGGCATGGTGGTACAAACCTATAATCCCAGTACTTGGGAGGTGGAAACAGGAGGATTTCCATGAGTTTGAGACCTGACTGAGCTATATAGTACGTTGGAGGCCAGTCTGAGCGACATAGCAAAATTCTGTGTCAACTGCCCTCCCAAAAAAGGTGAGAAAATACAAATTATACACCTGAAACGAAGGGAAAGTGATCACACTGTGAGTTAAATTGCATCAAATCATACCTGAGGATAAGAGGAAATAATAACTTAGTACATCAAGATGCCTTTATTCTCTTTAAATCCATTTTGTTATAGTAAAATTTTAAATTTATAGACAATACTAACTTCCTGAGATAACATGTAACACACTTATCATTTAGTATGTATTTCTATTTATTAACCTAAATGTTTAAAAAATAATTTAATCACTTGTTTGACTTTTTAAGAAACTCTCTCTTTCTTCACCCAAGTTAATCTACACTCTTTCCCATCACTGCTTCCCTCCCAGCCTCCTAATTCTTCCCACGTGTGACAGGGCCAGCATTGTCCATCTTCCCCGATTTTTCTTTGGGTCTTGTGCTTGTGTCTCTGTGTGTTCCTTGGTTTGTGCCACGTCCCTCATTATAGATGTCATCAGATAGACTTCTCCACACTGCTTTTGACCTGCAAAATGACCTGCCACAGCCCAAGCACTCTGTTAGTCTATGCTATTTACTCACATTTTGTAATAAAAACTTTGAGAGCATCTTGGTGGCTTGGTCCAGTGTCAAATAATGCAGCAACAATGGCAAAATTATAGTATAGAAATACATGAATTAAACCTAGATAGAGACACAGAAAATACAGGGGCCTCCAAAAATTATGGTGAATATTTAAATTACCACAGTAAAATACACATTGCCATTAATCCTCCACAAAATTATACCCCCTCCTCACACACACTTATCCTATCACCCTGACCACTGTCTCACTCTGTTCGAAAAGTCCCCTACCCAAAGGGCCTCAAAAAAAGGAAAAAAAGGTGAAGAATCCTCCTGCGGGGCATCAAAAAAAAGAAGGCGCCTAAAAAAAACATGATGGAGCAGCATCAACTTTACTCACAGGATATGACACTGTGCAACGTCTAGCTCCTCCCAAAAGTGAAAATGACCATGAAATGTCAATGTTTAGAATAGATTCAGGACATCAAGACAGGCACAATAGCACAACTAAAGACACTCACAAAGGAGAACCTCCAGAACTGCTGCAGAAACTAGCAACAAGGATGGGATAAGTGCCCTTGATGCAAGATGGATATTTTGAAGAGGATTAATAATAATGTGTCTTTTACTGTAATGACTTTGAAATGCATAATTCACCATATTTTTATTCATACCTCACATGACCGACATTGCCATCTTATCACACTTTACTAAAGCCTAAATGTAAAAATTCTGGATGTCACTGGCAATTAAATCCATTTAGAAAAAGCTCATATAATGAGAAAATATAAAAAAGCAATATTAATATAACAAGGGAAAAGTGTGTTAGTCTATCTCATTGAAACATTTTTTTGATACACATGCTGGTGCACACCTGTAATCCCAACACTGGAGAGGCTGAGGCAGAAGGATTGCTGTGAATTTAGGGCCATCCTGGACTACATAGTAAGTTCAAGGCCAGCCTGAAGTACATGGCAAGACCTTGTCTCAAAAAATGAAAACAAAATAAACATTTTTGTTAGGGTTATTAGAATAAAAGATCCAAAAATAAAAAGGAGACATTTTTTAGGATGTCTGGTAGATTTCTTGTGAATAAAATAAAATAAAAATGTATGCAGTTGTAGTTTGTTAGATTCATGACTTAGGAAATGAGAAACTCAAAGGTCAGTGGGTTTATATAGCACACAAGGAGTTTCATCAACAGTAAAATTTTTCTTCTTTTCCCCCTCCCATTTATTTTAATTATTGCCTAACAAAGGCATTTTAAAAATAAAGTCAATGAGAAAGTGTTACAACGCTGAGAGCCTCTACCTGTTCCAAAGTTGTGAAAATCCTAGCGTAATCAATAAAATACAAAAAGACAAATTTGAGTACTGATTGTTATAATGGTCTGTCCTATTAACTACAAGGCAACTACCCCAAAACAGGATGGGAGAGATAAACTCAACCGCAGCAAAATTTGAAAACACTTGCCCTTCCCAGGGACCACTGAGTTCAAGATGAGTGAACAGTCAAATGTAGGTGCCACAACACACTAGCTGACTGCTCTGAAGGGAAGCGCTTCCCCCTAATATCTGTAAGTTAAAGTCTCACTCCAAGGGTAATGGCCTTCGGAGGTAAGACATTTGGGAAATAATTAGCTTAAATTAAATTATGCAGATGGGGCCCTCCTGATGGGATTGGTCTTATAAAGAGATATAAAAGTAACAAACTTTCTCTGCCATGTAAAGATGCATAAAGATGGTGGGTGTTCTCAAACCACACAGAGAACCCTCACCAGAACCCAACCATGTTGCCATCCTGATCCTACACTTCCAGCCTTCAGAGATTAAAAAAAATAAATAAATTTCTGCTCAAGTTACCTAATCTTTGGTATTTTGCTATAGCACTTCGAACTAATACATTTTACCTCCCTGAGTAGGACACCTTGATCTTGATTTTTAAAAATTAGTAATATATGAGCAGTGCATTTTTACATTAACATATTCTCAGAGCAGAGGTTGAGCCCCCAGAAGACCACTAATAGTCATGAATTATATGGCAAATTTGCCCTTGATTTATTCTCCAAAGATGAGAGTATAGAGTTTTAGAGAAGAACAAGTCAGTGTCATGCCAAACTATTTGACCTAACTCTGCAGGACTGATTTTTCTTGATAAGCACATATTTGCCACTTAAAAGCAATAAACACCTGTATTCTAAGACATATGCTGAGACACACACAGCTTAAGCAGTGACATTGCATGGTGTTGAGGCCAGGAGTGGGGGACAGAGTCACACACGAGAAAAATGGGATGGATGGAGAAGGCTGTGTGCTTACTTAGGGGCAGTGTAAAGATTTGAGTTTAAGACCTACTGAGTTGAAAGTCTGAATTTTAAAAATGTAACATGCTTAACCTATGAATAATCTGTATCACCCAGTGAACTAAATAAGTTGAAGAAAATAGTCTGAAATATGTTTCATATTCATTTCTACTTTATGAGAAAATTTCATAATCAAATAACAGCATAACAGTAGCTATTATACTATGTCATTGTCTTCAAAGTTGTTACTCAGAGTACAAGACATAAACCAAAAAAGACTTTTAGAAAAAAAAAAAGCAGATAATAACACAAAAATTCTTTTAACACTTGTGAAAATGTCACCAATAGCACCCCATGAATTTCTGTGAATTCCTTTTTTTAGTGCTTAGTAGGGGGTGTGAAAGAAACCAGGCTCAAATTAATGCTAAAACATTTCCATCGGCAAGGGGGAAAAATCTGCCAAGAAATCCGGCCTGGAGGAGAAGCCGGCAGTCTGATAGGAGCGACGGCTTGCTGTCCAGCATTTGTGCTGTTCTAAGGTGGGCTGGCTGCGGGGAGGCGAGGACAGTGCGGCGCTGCGGTCTTGGAGGAATCCCTTTGTCTGCCTAGGTGCGGGAGCTGCAGTGCGCAAACTGCTAGAGGTGGAATACAGCATGCGGAAGAAGAATGGGCGCAAGGAGACAGACGCGATGTCTCTGTCTTTCTCATTTCTCTATTTTCCCACTTCCTGCTATTTATAAATATTGTCGGATTCCATCAACCTTCCCCGTTTTCCTTTCTGAGTTTGATAGCATGGGCATCCTAATCATCATCAACTCTGGCTTTGTTTTCAAATTTAGTTTGATTTTGAGGATAAAAGAAACAAGATGATGAGCTAAAGTCCGCAAAAGTGGTACAAATAGTAATGCAAAGGAAAGGTAGGATCTAAAATTCACTCAAACAGAGTAAGAAATAAGGAGAAAGGGAAACGCACCGAGAGAGGTTTGTTTCTCAGACTTCGTCTTCAGCTGTGCTTTGCATTTTTCACTTTAATTCTAAAAGGGAAACGTACTGTGGGCATTTCGGGGTGTGTGCAACACACAACAGGCTTTTGGGGTGTAGGGCTGAATTCTCTGACACTCCACCAGTGGTGTCGAAAGGCACATGTGCCGTAGTTGGCTGTTTGCTATCACTGAAAGTGCTAAAAAGTTCATGATCACAACGTCCATTCTAGGGAATGTGACCCAGAGAGTATCTGACCCATGGACATGTGACCTGCAGTCTAGCTGCTGGGCTCCCATACAGTGAGAGGACTTTAATTTCCTTAGAGCTTAACTAAGTGGTGGTGATTGTGTTTGAATCTAGCTTTCCAAGACTAAATAATGTCTTCTTACTTCTAGGGTTTCTCTTTATTCATTTTCAAAACTAGATAGAGCTTGGTGGTATAAATTTTCTAATCTTAAGTACTGTTCATATGATCAGGGGACTTACAACATGCAAGGGATGACATACTATAGCAGAGACAGTGAAATTTTGATATGAGAAGATTTTTTCTTGGATGAAAAGATGTTTACTTGACTCCAACCCAAATTTGACCCATCAGTCCTACCAGCCAGCTCTTCTGCATAGTCCTGGCACCTTACTTTCTCTCCGACTTTGAGTCTCTTTATGTACACTATTTTACTATACTATTTTACTTCATGAAAGGTTTGCAGCAACGCTTGTTCATTTTAGAAGGTCTCTCAGTTGAAGGTTAAAGATGTTGAGTAAAACTGAAGATTACACAGTATCATATGGGGTTTGGTTAAACATTCTAGGGAATGGCTTCACTTATGGCATTTTTAGGCAGTTTTGTAAAATGGTTTTCTCAATTGTATATTCATAATTTTTAAATCTTCAGTCTACTTAAAAGTTCATAATTTTTTTCCTAGAAAATTGTGCCTTTGATATTTTAAATTTCACTTAACAATTTCATATTTTCATATAATAATGAAGGAACTGTGTCTGTAGGTCTGCAAGTATATTTTTCTTTACCCCATTGATCATCATTTTAACCTATTTTGTTTTAACAGTTATGTTGGTCTTTTCTGAGAACCAGCTGCTGAACTTACAGATTCATTTTCCTCACTCTAATCACTGTTTTGCTTTTATCTTTACATTTCTTGCATCTTGAGTGGAATTTCACCAATTAGATTCCAACTTCCATGTGTTTTCTTCAGTTCCTTTGCTGCTGGGTTCCTCTGTGGTGTTTAGTATTATTGAACACAACCTTCTATTAATGATCTCCTTCCACTGATTTTTAGCTCCTTGAGTGTTGTTTCTTATCCTTGCCTGTGTTTACATCGTCATGTTCTTCCTAACATTCGGATCGAAAATGACCCCTAAGTGTAGTTCTTGGTGCTCGGTTCTGCTGTCTGCCCATCCTCTCTGTGTGAACACACATGCTATGATGTACACCGCTGTTCTTCTTAAAGCAAGCACTTAGACTTCTTTTGCCATCTCAAAAATAGAATTTCAACAACTTTGTTGAAATGTAGCTTATACACCATAGTATTCATTCATTCTCAGCGTACATGTCAATAATTCTTAGTAACTTTATAATCTCATGGAAACATTAACACAATCCATTGTTGACATAGTTCCATCACCTCAAAAAGTTCTCTCACGTTGTTTGTAGCTTATTCTTGCTCTTATTAAAAATTCAAGCTCTATATTCTGTTTCTAAAAATTTACTTACTTTTTTTGTTTTGTTTTCTGAGACAAGGTCTCATTACATAGTTCAGGCTGGCTTTAAATTTACCACATAGTCCAGACTGGCCTCAAACCACAACTATCCTCCTGCCTCAGCCTCCTGAGTGCTGGGATTACAGGTGTATACCACTATACCTGATGAGGTATATTTGTTTTGGATGTATGCAGTGAATGGAATCAAGCAATATATAGTATTTTGCACTTGGCTTCATTGACAGCATGATATCTTTGGTGTACATCCATATAAACAGATAGTGATTAATTTTCTTATTGAATAGTATTATGTTATACAGCATATTGTTATGGTTTGTGTCTAAAGCCTCAAGCAGTCATGGGGTGGGCTTCCAGAATTTTTGATTGGCTCATGGTCCACTGGGATTATGGGTGTGAGTGCGGGGATTATCTGTGTGAGTACTACACTTACCCTGTATTGAGTATACCAGGGTGGGTACCTTGCATACAATACAAGAGAGGGAAAGAGGCTTGCTCTCTGAAGCTCCTCCCTGTTGCTCTTGATGCTTTTGCTGACTTCCACCCTAAACGGTTCCCTCTGCCACATATGATTCTGCCTTGGAGCCAGCTGATTGCAGACTGAGACCTCCACAAACCGTGCACTAAATAAGCCTTTCCTTTCCTAATTCTTGATGTCAGGATTTTGTCTCAGCAACAAGACAAAAGTAATCAAGACACATACCATATGAGTTTACCCATAACTAATTGATGGACATCTTATTCTTCTAACTTTGATTTTTATAGATGATAATGCTGTGAATATTTTGGTCTTTGTGAGGGTATCTGTTTTCACTTTTACTGATTAGCTGTCTAGGTGTAGAGAACCAGACTGAATGGTAAATTTATGTTTCACTTTTGAAGGAACTTCTGCCCTGGGTGGCAATACCATTCCACAGTCCCACCAGCACTGTAGAAAACATCCACATCCTTGCCAATGGGATGGAGTCTCTCTGATGTTTTGTGTGTAAGCTCTCTTGGAGGATGTGAAGTTCCATCTCATCTTTCATTATGGATATAATATTTTAACTTAGCATCATCAGTTCTGGGCTTCTTTTAAAGATATAGTATGCTGACATGTTTTCTCTGACTGCTTCCATATTGATCCTTGGATATCTCACCACCACAGCCTCAGCATGGAAGAAACCAAACCTTTGTGTGGACTTCCAGACACTGCTCTAATGTTAGAAGTCCCTATTATTTACAGTAGTGACATCATTTTAACTCATTTTAATTATTTCAAATAATTCTTTATGCTTTCCCTCCTTAGATCTTCATAGTCAGCCAGTAAAATATTGCCTACTGTTATATACATTTTCATCTACTGATATTAGCATAATTCAGCCTTAAACTATTTCAGAAACCTTCTGCCTGTTGTGTTTTATTTCCACTATTCACTATGTAAGATCTACCATGATATGATAGGTTCTGTGTAGACTTCTCTTGGTAACAACCATGAAGTCTCAAATTACTTGACATCCACTACCTGCTTCAACAGGGTGTTGATGAAGTGTTGCACAGGGCTCCTACACACATCTATTTTCTGCTGAGACACTTAGACCTCAGTTACATTCAGTCTCCGTAGAATATGTCTGTGCATTTCAGTTTGGAGACTTTACTGACAACTTTTTCCCACCGATTTTAACTTAGAATTACCTTGCTTTGAACAATATGCTCTTTTGCCACTCCTTAAAGCAATTGAAGCCAGGTTGTTTGAGCATATGGTTTACTAAGGTATTATGAGCTTTTACAAAAATGCTCTTCCAATTATCTATTTATCTGAATATTTCTAGGACTCAAGATTTTAACAAATGCCGGAGTACAAAATGACTTAAAACAGAGTATGTTTTCTCAAAAAGACTAAATTTATGAGACAAGGAAGATATATAAATGGAGCTATGAACAGGATGTTTTAATAGAACATCAAAGAAAGGTACAAGGCCCACTTAAATTAGGTGAAGGGCAGGTTTAGGATTAGGAAGAAGTGCTAATTGAATTGAGTTTTCAATAATGACTAAAGGTAAGTGGTGATAGGAGTAGCATTTTTTTTTGAGACAGAGTCTTGCTACGTACTTCAGGCTGGCCTTGAACTCACCATGTAGCCCAGGCTGGCCTTGAACTCATGGCGATCCTCCTGCCACAGCCTCCTGAATGCTGGGATTATAGGTGTGTATTATCATTCCCAGCAAGGGTAGAAAAAAATTTTGAAATGGGGATCAAACACAGAAAGGCATGATTTTTAGAAACAGACTGGTATGATTAGAAGTCATCAGCAGAATAGGTCTTGGCACATAAAATATTGGGCAGAGAGTGGTGAACAAAAATCTAGAGAAAAACTCAGACAAAGGCACTAAGGATCTTGTATCACATCTGACAAGCTAGCCTCCATGCCACGGAGAGTTTAATCCCCAAAAATCTTTATGTAGAAGAGGGAAATAAATAGTTGTACTTTTGCATGCCATTTATTTTACCCATTATGTGAGAGATAATTTTGATTAGGACAAGACTATTGGAAGGGAGGCTATTAGGAATTATTTCTGTGATGAGGTAAGGAATGCTTAAACTGAAACAATGAAAATGATAAAGGGCTGGGGATTTAGCTCAGTGGCACAGCACCTGCCTGGCAAGTGTGAGGTCATGAGCTCAATTCCAGATACCAGAAAAAAAGAAAACCAAAAAAAAAAAAAAAAGAAAAAAGAAAATTATGATAAAGAGAGGAAGACATCTGTGAAATTGTGGCAGAGACATAACTAGCTGGACTGAGTAGGTAGTTGAAGGTGGGGAGTACAATGACTCAGAGAAAGAGTCAAGAATAACTCCCAGGTATTTCTGGGTTCAGTGACTAGATCCACTATTAGTGACATCAAACGAGCCTATTTTGGGTATCACTCATGAATCACTTAATAGTCTGCAGCATTGCTTTCCATTCGCATATTATTTATCTTCCTGTATCCAACTGAATGTAATATCTACTTTCACATATCTTGCAAATGTGAAAATGATAATGATTTTATTTTTTGTCCTCAAAAAAACAATTATTGGTCATATTTTAAAAGTCAAGAAATAAAGGAAAGAGGATATCAGAAAATGCAAAGGATATCTCCCATTCTTGCATAGCACCAACATAGTGAAAATGACCATAGTACCAAAGCTGTTATACAGATTTAATGGAAGCCCAATCAGAATACCAATAACACACTTCAAAAAGTTATAGAAAACAATCCTAAAATTTATTTGGACCCAGAAGAAACCTAGAATAACAATTCTGGGCAGCGTAGGCAAAGCAAGGGGCATCACAATTCCTAACTTGAAATAGTACTACAAAGCTACTCTGATAAAAAATCATCATGGTACTGACAAAAGAAAAAAAAACCATACTTAATGATCAGTGGAACAGATTAGAAGATGCAAAAATAACTCCAAACATACTCAACCACCTCATGTTTGACAAAGGGGCCAAGCATATTTACTGGAAGAAAGATAGCCTCTTTAATAAATGGTGTTGGAAAAACTGGCTTTCTACAAGCCAAGGACTAAAATTAGCCCCATGTCTCTCACCATACACTAAACTAAAATCAAAATAGATCAAAGATCTAAATATTCAAATAGAAAGACTAAATCTTCTGGAAGAAGACATGGATATGCAGACATAAATATAGGCAAAGACTTCTGCACAAAACTGTAATTGCACAGAAAATATTCCAAAGAATCAACAACTGGGTTCTCATTTTATTAAAAGCTTTTTCACAGCAAAAGACATCAGCAACAGAGTAAAGAGACAACTTACAGAGTGGGAAAAAATTGTTGCCAGCTGTTCCTCAGACAAAGGACTAATATCTAGAATATATAAAGAACTAAAAAAATCAGAACCTCCCCAAATTAAAGACCCAATCCAAAAATGGGCATCTGAAATGAGTAGACACTTCTCAGGTGAAGAATCCAAAATAGCAAGAAATATATGAAAAGATATTCAATATCACTGGTCATCTGAGAGATGCAAATCGAAACAACTCTGAGATTCCATCTCACTCCAGAAAGAATGGCTATCATCATGAAATCAACCAATAACAAATACTGGCAGAGCTGAGGGGAAAAAGGAGCCCCCTCGCCACTGCTGGTAGGAGCGTAGACTGGTGCAACCACTGTGTAAATCAATATGGAGATTCCTCAGAAAACTAGGATTAGGGATCTCATTCAACCCAGCTATTTTGCTTCTTAGTATCTTCTCAAAAGAATTAAAAATATCACACCACAGTGACATGTGCACACCCATGCTTATAGCAGCACAGTTTGTAGTAGCTAAATGTTGGAAACAACCCAAATGCTGATCAAATGATGAATGGATAAAGAAGATGTATTTTTTTTTACAGTGGAATACTACTCAGCCATAAAAACCCATAAACTTGAGACATTTCTAAGTAAATGAATGCACATGGAGACCATACTCTTAAGTGAAATAAGTGGGACATACATGTTTAAGTATCACATGGTATCTCTGATGTGAGAAACCAAAAGTGTAAATTAGAATCAAAATGTATAGTAGATATTATCAAATGAAATGCTCAATTAGGAAGGGGAATCAGGGAAGGGTGAGAGGGAAAGAAGGGGAGGGTGGAAAAAGGAAGGGAAGAGAAAAACACTAGAAAAGAAAAAATGGAAACAAAACTTTTGCAAATGAGGGGAAGAGGGGTTGAAGGAGGTTGGGGAATGGGAAAAAAGAAGAATTAAGGTATATCATGTACAGGTACAAAATTCCCTGTGATGAATGTGGTCATTATGTATATCCAATTGTATCAGGAAATAATTAATTAAGAAAAGAAAAACAAATTTCTGGCTCACATGACAGAAAAACTTTGGGTTGCAACTGGAGTCAACTCTGCATGTATTGAGCCCTCCCAAAATATCTTCAGAGTATTAGCTTTTATCTTTCTTTATTATTAGGTCACTTCACAATAGAGCAAATGTCTCCTCTCTTTGGGGAAATGTAAAGATTTTCCTTGCCTTATTGTGCTTGTGTGACAGAGCTCCTCTGATGGGTCAGAACTGACTCACTGCTGTTACTGGAGGGAGGGAAGGCTCAAGCCTGCTTGAATGCCATGGAGGGACAGTTTAATTAGGAAAGAACTTCTCTATGAAGAGAATGGTAGGGGGAGGGTTCTTGAGAAAGGAAGTCAGCAGACTCTTCTACTGTTTTGTCATCTAGGAGGGTGAAGTATAAAATTGTTGTCATTTTCCTGGCAAGTGAAACGTTGGGGATTTATTTGTAACATCATATAGCTATCTGCTTTCATCTTCCAGAGCCCAGGAATGCAGAGTTTGAGGTAAACAACTAAGCCCAACTCCTAAATTTGCTTCTATGGTTGCCAGTCAAATTATATATTCAAGACATTTTCAGGAACTGACACATGCAGGGAAGCCCCTGACTTACAGCTCCCCAGTTTACGTTTTTCTTTAACTTTACAGGGGGATGAAAGTTCCACACGTTCAGTAGAAGCCATATTTCAGATTTAGGCTGTTATGTCTCCCAGGAGGTGAATGGTCTCCTGCATTACTTGTTCCTCACCACCCAGAGCAGAAGCGTTGATCAACCATGGACTTAAACCTTGCCGACTGCAGACTATGTAAAACTTTCATCCTTTTAACTTGACTGTCTCAGGTATTTTGTTACAATTGCAAAACTAATACAACATTGATGATAATTATGATGATAGAGAGATACTTTTGGTAAACATAGGATTGTGAAGCTTTATGCTGAAAATATTGTTTAATTTATTGAAAATAAAATCATTAAAGTGAGAGCTCTGAGAAGACTAAAATTTTTGTAGTAGCTTTAACTTCTAGTGATCTTCAACGTATGCCATTTTCAGTGTCACGGTTTCTCACCTTCTTCTGCAACTCCCAGAGTAGTACATGGCCTCATGGCGTCCAGATCAATATCTCTGAAACAGTTATCTCTTGGGACCAAAATCTGCATACACAACTGCCAACATCTCTAATCAAATGTCTAAAAGGGGTGAAAAATTTCAATCCATCTAAAAAGAAATATTCATTTCCCCCCAAAGTGTTATCTATCCTCCTGTGTTATTACCATCTACCCAGATGCTTGATCTATAATCAAATTTTATCATCACCTCTTCTGTCTCCCCAACCTTCTAAAATATGTCTCAGGTCTCTTTACTACTTCAGGGTCAAAATCTTGTCCTGTGTGCCATCATTTTTTCTGAATTCTTGTTACAATTTCCTAAATAGTCATTCTGACTCCAGGTTTGGTGCATTCTAATTTATTATCCCTATGTTTTTAAAATTATCTTATCTTTCTAGTGACAGGATGTTATTACAGAACACTGCTTCCTGATGTTATCCAATAGGAACTTCCAAGTATTACAGGCTCTTCGTTACTGACCGTGCTTTCATCACTAGCGCCTCTGGTATCCTGCCCTAGTATCAGCCACCAAATGCCTTTCTTTACATGATTGCTCAGGTTTCCCCACCAGGTGACTTCTATTCATCTTACTTAGTTTCTCTGGAAGATTTCTCTTCCCTCTTTTTGCTATATTTAACAGAGCATATCATTTTCTCTTTGACCTGCTCTAAAATTTGTTTCTGTATCAGTACCTCACCAGATTTTCCACATTTTTGGCATCAATTTCATTTTGTATAATTTAAGGCCTGTTTGTCCTCCAGTATGAGCCACTGCACTGCCCTTTCCTCGATTTCCCAGGTTGAGGGTTTCTCCGTCTTCCTCACTCAGATTCATCTTCCTCGGTTATCTCCATTTGACTTATTGACAATTTATTTATTTTGCTGTTCATGATAAATCCTGAGAGTTATCTTTGATTCCTCGGTGACATGTGTTTACAGTGAATCTCTAGATTTTGCTCATTTACTATAACAGTATTTCTCAAACATCACCATGCTTTGGTTATTGCTATCGCCTGTCTCAATTTAAGCCTTTATCATCTCTAATAACAGCAAAGATGCCAGATTTACTGTTATATTATTCGCTTAAGCATTTGCATGCATCACTGTAACTGATTTTCACAGAAAATTTATTTAAAATTTACAGTATTCATGTGGACAAGGAACTGGTGCCTCAGAGTTCTGCAATTCCTCCCAGCTTACAGAGCCTGTACCGGTTCCATGCATCAAACGAAAGCTTTAACATCCATTGACTACTACAGTGGCTCTTTCTGTGGCTAGTCTTTAAAATCAGATTCTTGTTTTTAAAATCTTTCTTCAACTTTAGTGAAATTATATCACATGGTCTGCCTGTAATCCTATGCTCCCTTTTGAAATCATTACAAACATTTTCTGGGACTTCATCCGGCTGACATTGATGCTGCCTTCTGAAGCGAATTTGGGTCAAAAGAGTAGTAATCAGAAGCTGCTTCTGAAGGCAGAACATTCCTCTCTTTTCTCTTTCCACCCTGGCATAAGCTTCCTTAGAGCTTTTAATCCCCAAACTCTGGATGGGTTTCAGCAGGCTTAATATTTTTGTTTTTCAGTCTACCTAAAGGAAACTCAAACAGCGCTCTGACTACACAGCCCTGCGCTCATTTTCCACCTCCTCCTCGCTGGCTCATTAGACGTCCTCCGCTCTCCTCCCAAGCAGCTCTCCTAATTATGTCGGTGGTGCACAGCGTGGCTCCTTAAGGACTCCGCTTTCTCGCTCTGTTCATACTATTTCACTGGAGAGGAAATCGGCATCCATGCTTCGGCGGAAGCCATAGGTCACCACGTGAAAACTTAGAGGGCAAAAAGTGTTGTCAGTAATGAGATCTCAGGCATTTGGAAAGTTCACAGGGTCCTTTGTACAACAGGGAAGAATCCCTCTGTTTCCTCTGGTGCGGCTTCATGCTAATTTCAGAACATCAGCCAGCTTTGGCATCTCAGCCTAAACTTCAGGGCACAGCGGAGCCCCTTTCATCCTTTTTTGCAGCTAGGCAGTTAGGTTTATCTTGTTGATCTGCAAGAAAAAAAAGAGAGAGAGAGAAGAGAGACATGAATATAACAGATGGAGCAAATTGAGGAGTTTGCTTCTATTACTTTTCTTCTCACTAAAATGAGAAAGGAATGTTGTTTTTCAATGGAGCAAGTATTGTTACAATTATTTACTATACGCAAATTGTGTGACAGCCTAAAATTCTAAGATCTTTGTAAACTGCTGATAAGGGCTGAAGGGCGATGAAGGGAGTAATTCACAGTGGCAGAATTTGGGTCTTCGCTTTGCCATTATTTTTGCCTAGTGATTTCTGAGGCTATGTCCAGTAAACAAGCAGAAACCCAAATGCACCCATTCCCGTTCTCGTATTTGTGACAGTTTGATTCTACTTCACGGGCAAAGCCGTGAGGATGGAGGAAGGAAAATAGTTATCTCTCCAACCTTGCACGGCCTGTTATGTTGCCACTGAAACGTTTCCGCTGTGCAGTCTGCACTGAGCACAGAGGGGCATGGAGAATCCTGAGTCACCTCAGTAACCCCATCATCTTGCCCCAGCCCTAAGCATGACTTGTCCAGGACTTGCCTCCACAGTTCAGGGGAGAAAGCAAATATAAACCTTAACTCAGACTGACTCCTGAGGCTTCTGCTGGCCCCTGACCCACATGTTTGCATCCTAGTGTCAAAGATATTCTACCACAATTGTCCAACCTAATTCCCCATTTCCAGGTTTGACAGTGACTAGGATTCTTTCTGTTCTTTCTTCATTAGTCTTTTTTAAAAAGATGTTTCATTTTAAATCAAGAAATGAGTCATAACCTTTGGCTCTGTCAGTCTAGCATGGTGAAATGGGCATTCATACATTATGGCATCAAGGCCCTTTTATAAGGCAGTCGAGGAAAGGTCCTTTGCGGTGTGACCTCTTTTTTTTTAATACAGTATAAACCAGTGAATTGACTGTGCTATAATTTAGTAATTAAGTTAGCTGAAAACATCCATTTTTCTGCATTGTTGGTTCGATCCTTGTCTTAGTCTGTTTTCTGGACTGAGAATAGGTAAGCAAGTATGTGCAGATGAGAAAGGAGATTAAGCCAAACTCATCCTTGTACTAGGAACCCACTCCTTCAAAAGCTAACCCACGGATAGGCTAATGGCTTTAATCCATCCAAGAAGGCAGAGAGCTCTTTATCGAGTCTTCTTTTAAAGATCCCACTGCTCAATATTGTCACAGTAGAAGTCAAATGTCAACACATATTGTAGAGGTTACATTCAAGCCATAACGGTGCTATGGACAAGACCTCAGTATAAAGCCATTTATGGAATGTCAAATTCATAAAGGACATTATAAATATTAGTTTGAATCAGTGGAAATTTTTTATTGAGAGATCATTTCCTATTGAATTATAGCACTTGTACTGAACAAGGTTAATGGTAAAGATTCTCTTCCCTTGACCAAGTCTCTCATGATTCAGGAGTAATATTGCATATTCTTTTTCTGGGGAAATTTCCACTAACTAATTCCCCAATCCCACCCTGTCTTGCTGTTTTACACTCTTAACTTTTGCTTTTGCCTTTTAGCAGTTTTCCTAAGCATGACATATTATATATACAGTATATATAGTGTATATATAGTATATATACAGTATATTATAATTATATATACAGTATGTATGCATTATATATACAGTATATATATGCATTTATATATAAGTATATATTATATATACAGTATATATGCATAATATTATATATACAGTATATATATATATGCATAATATCTATGAATAGGTAATTATTATTTTAATGTCTGTTAGTCCTAGGAAAATGTGGACCTACCTTGTTGAACTCCTACCATCTTCTTTAGTGATGCTCTGTACTGTTTCTAATGTTTTTAAAATATCTTTTTATTGTCTTTAATGGCTTGCTCAATCTTGCACTCTTACATCTGGAAACCTGAGCAACTTTGTTGAAGATAACAATATGTAATACAACAAACATTGGTAACTCCTATTATCTTGTTTTAAAATCCTGTATAATTTTTATTGTTTTTGTGTTGTTTTGTTTTTGTCTTTTTGTTATTTTGTTATTGTTTTCTCTTTAAAATAAAAAAATGTGGATCTAAACAGAGTAGAGCTAAATTTATTCTTCAATGTTATATCGTTCAACAGCAAAATAGGTACATATTGGGGAAATAATATATATATTTTAAGTTTTGTAGAATATATAAATGATTTCTAAAAATACATTTAATATATGTCTCATTGTTTTAACCTAATTTGCAATAAGAATCCTTTCAATTAACTCTAAATATTCCGAGAGAAATCCATAAAGGCTTCCAGAGGGAATAGCAAGGTATGCTACAAAGACACAAAAGTGAGATTAACAGAAGATATGCCAAAGGATCCCTAAAAGTAAATAGCACAGTATTTCAAAAATCCCTTAGGGTAAAATTCTAAATATAGAAGTCTCAAATTATATTCAACTTTGAAACTTAAAGAAAGCATTCTAAGTTTTGATTAATTCAGAAAGTTTCTTGTTTGTATACTCTTCTGAAAATGTTATTGGAGGATATACTTTACTTCCAAAGGCACACACACAGTATACTTCCCCCGTGACAAAACATACATCCAAAAGTCAAAAGCTAAACAAGAGAATACAAGCCAAGACCTGGGATGTGTTTGAACTACAAGTAGCATCAATCAACATACTTGGGCTGAGGGAGAGAAAGATTACGGATGTTATCTAGACACTGGACACATTTTAAGGAGTTTGCTCAAAACTTAGTGGCAAGCATCCTAGTATACCAGGAGAATTTCAATATCACCTAATAAAAAAATCTGTCAATGTGATGAAAGAGAAAAATGCTAAGGAGAAAACAATTGGAAAGCATGGGAGAAAAAGGGGTCAAAGTGTAAAATATAGTAGTACATAAAATACAAAAGAAGACACAGAATATATTCAAAACCGATCTAGTGATATAGTATTAACTACAGATACACCAAACTGACAGTAATATTTATAAAGAGATATAAAAAAGTATTAAGCAATAATAAGAAAAAGAAAGCAAATATAACACTTTTAATATTGAACATGAAAACCAATGTAAAGACTGAAATTTTATCAGAAGGGGATGTCATGAATGATAAAATGTACCATGATGGAATGTGGAATATTTGTATGGATAATTGACATTTTATATAAGAAAATATGTTAATAACAATTCTAACAGTTACAGTCTGCATTGGTAAATTGAATCTGCTTTGTTTATTTATACATTTTTTGTACCAAAAAATAAAGAAATTTTTCATGTAAATGAAGCCTGAGGGTAAAAGGCGGCACAGATGGCAGAAGGGTGGCTGCAGTGCTGCAGAGCGGAGCCGAAGGAGAAGTCCTTGAACCCTTCTGTTTGTTTTTTTGGTTTTTATCCGGTACCAGGAATCGAACTCATGACGTCACACTTGCTAGGCTGGCGCAGTGTCGCTGAGCTAAATCCCCAGCCCCCTTGAACCCTTCTGTCGGGGCTCTGCCACCATTCAGAATGTGGATCAACATGGTCTTTAATGCAGAAGATGGTCACTTTATTTTCCAGTATTGATATCCTTTTTCTAGTGGGGAGGGGCAGGTTATGGACTTTTTGTGCCTTGATTCCAGCTATTCGCATGTAACCAATGATAACAGTGACTTATGAACTTACTCTATAGGTCATTTATGTAGAAAAAGCCCATATATGGAGACTGTTAAACCCAACGAGGAAGGAGAATAAGCATGACTTTGCTGCTGATACCTTCCATACATCAATGCACCGTAGATTCAAAAACAAGGAGTGAGTCACAGAAATAAAAGAAAGATTTCAGAAAGACAAAGTGACCCGGTGAGAGTGATGAAACAGACATATGATCTTGACAGAAGGATTTTGAAAGATTTTAAAGTCAAAAGAAATAAGAAAACCATGGGTAGAAATCCTGCATTAGAGATTGCTTACCACTTTTTTAATGAAAGCTTGAATGAATTGATTATTAAAGGGTGACTCTCAAGATGTTTTTAGTGTATAATCTTTCCGAGCTTATGAACAATAAAATAATATTTTTTTCTGTTGCACTTCTTTTGCCCTTCTGCTGCTTCAGGTGTATACAAGGATATTGGACACACAATTAAAAAATTATCAGACATACCTGAGCTGTCTCAGGACGTAAATTATAAAATGGTTCTCCTCTCCTTCCTTTTGTCTGCATTGTTGTATGAATTTTTTAGATTTTGCCAAATTACTTGAAATGAAAATAGTGATTTGAGTAGACGTGTGGCAACACTGTTTTGTAAAATGTGCTGATGATATATAATAGTGAAAATAATAAGGGGAAAAAACTTCTAAGTAGCCTTTGGGCTCTAGATTAAGTAAAGGATTTAGTTCGCTTTGGGGTGATACGTATCCTTACTTTTCACTCCCCTTTGCCTACATGTTTTATGGTACACATGCTACCGATCTGTACAAGGAGGAAGAGATTGAGTGTTTCTCTTGAGACATTTGAACTTGATTTCCTCTCCCAAATACAGCCAGCAGGTAGCAGCTGGCGCAGATGGAGACCCAAGTTATAATTGCCGTCAATAGAGTTGCCTTCTCCAGTTTGCCAAATGCTGTGTGTTTCAGGCGGGCCACTCTGGAGAGGCTTCTCTTGGAGGCCTGCTGCTGCCTACATCAGTATATGTTCCCTTTGATATTCCCACAGTGTGCATGAGATACCCTCCAACACACTCTGCTCAGGGTAATATGTCTCTCATGCTATGAAATCAATGGGAACACAGGCTTTTTTGCCTGACAGTATTGTCAGGGTGTATTATCTGGTTTAGGCTGTGGCTTCAGTTCATAGCAGTCGTCACTTAAATTTCCCTTTCTGAAGCTGAGCAAAGTGTGGTAATGTCACAGCCACGGGCGACTGCCGTTCACAGGACGGATACCAGAGAAGCATAGCCTCCTGGCTTGTCACACTGTATATATCTCAGGGTCTTCTCTTCCTTCCTAGTCAGAGGTTTCCAAGAATGTTGCCTGGAGCAGTCATGGGATGCAAAAAGGAGAGATTTTTGTTCTGCACTTAGCAACATTACCACACTTCACACTCAGTTTCTGATAAGGGGAAATTTAACTGACTTGCTCTGAACTCCATCTATCAGATAATACAGTCTGACAGGGCTGCGGATAAAGGCTGGAAAACTTACTAATTTATATTTCATTATCTCTGCACTTGGCTTAGTCTGTTAGCTTTTGCTAAGTGTAACAAAGATAACAAGAAGAACTGAACTGAAAGGGGAAAGGGAAGCCGGGACCGATAGGAGAGGCGGAAAACAGTGGATAATTCAGCTTCCTGTCTGAAGTTGTGCGCCAGTGGGCCACCCGGAAGCCTGTGCCCGCAATTAGAGGCTGCAGAGCGGGCTTGCAGCAGATGAGATGGAGACGACCACTTCGAGCATCTGCTGATCCCCGTGCACTGAAAAACACAGCGAGGGTGATAGAACCGGGAAACAGCACATTCCGATGTCCACCCACCACCTCACCGTCTAGCCGTCATCTCTTACGGTTCACTTGAGAGCCAAAATAAAGGGTTCTACCCAGTACTTAGCTATAGTTAAAGACAAAAAAGACACTCCCAAGTAGTGATCACATTCATTCTCAGCAGTGCAGTAGTTTCAGTATGTATAAATCCAGGGATAACACTGCTCTTGTAGAGGAGAGAGGATGGCTAATTATCATTAACCTTAACAGGAGCAAAAAGAGAGGGATTAACGTCCAATACCTGCACAGGAGTTTGGCAGTATTTTTTGAGAATTTTTAATAATATGGATAAATCCACATTGTCCAAGCATTGAAAAGGGATTATAAAATACAGAAAATGTACTCAAAATTTAAGGGAGTTTCTAGAATGTTGCTGAAGGATACACTACGCTCTTGCTAATATTTATTGGTCAGCTACAAGGCCAGATAATGACCATCTAAACATTCATTAAACTGTGTCTTGAGGTCGCTCCCTCTCTCTTTCTCGGCATCCCTCAGAGTTACATGGCTGTCTGTCTGGCCTATTTTGCCAGGAAGAATTATAGAAGGAAATTACATATATAAATGGAGAGTTCATTGTAAGGTTAGCTCTCTATGCAAATCTGAGAAGAATTATTCCCTTTTGAGGCAAGCGCAAAGAATTGGAAATGACCGTGTGTTGCTGTTCTCGGAATGCCCAAACTATACAGCTCAGTGCACATGTCTCTGACCTTCTCTTTCCATGTCTGAAAAATGAAATAGTGAGGAGAAGGAAGTTTGTATGAGCCAATCACATTTAAGGTCGAATTGTGATGAAGAGGAAGTCATTATAATCATAGAATTTTAGAATTGAAAGAAACCACAGAGATTATACGGATTAAAAAAAGAATAAACTAGGAATGAGAATGTCTGGGTTCTAGTCCTAGATGTTCTACTGACTCCCGAGGTGTTCTTGGGAAAATGGTTTGCTCTGAATTCTCAGAGCGTCTTCCATAGGATAAGAATATGTGAATGCGTATCTCTCGGAATCCTTTCTATTTCAGCTCTTCACAGTGGTATTTAGAAGGGTGGAAGCCCACAGGGTTACACAAGCTGCTGGCGGAGTAACCAGGACCTCAGTCTCTGACTCATACTCCAGAGTCTCTTTTCTTCTAGCATGTTATCCACCTTCGAAAAGTTAGTTCAGATCATTGGCAGCATTCTACCCTGGATCAAATAAGTTAATTACTGTAGGATAGCTTCGGGTCAACTCTGCAGTAGTTAGAGTTGAAGCCATGAAGCATCTACTGAAACGAAAAACCTACCTAAGTTTTAAAACACGGCTCAGAAACACATTTAAATTCTGAGAGTAACTGCGTGTTACCTTATGTCTTTCCTTAATGACGTACTCTAAATATCCCTGGGAAGGTGGTATTTTGTATTCACACCTGTGTAGTGCCCTGATTTTAGGCTTGCCTGGAAAGCCCTGCACCACCCATTAGCATTTTGCCAACTACTTGTGACCTAAGCTCCTCAGACCTCAATCAACTGTTCTGCATCTTCTCCAGGGCCCGCCTACAGTTATGTCATGGAAAGTGATAATACAACTTTAGTTGTCTTGATTTTTTTTTCTCCTACCCACACACAGCCAATTCTGGTTGCCAGGGGTTTTATTTGCATAAGTGTCTGACACCCAACCCGGGAAATGGCCTTCTTGCTCCTCTGCAGTTGCAATTTTCATTAAATATTGCTGCTGTCCATGCTTAGCTCCTCGGTGGGGCACTCTTCTGTCAACACTGATGAATAAAGCTGACCCTGCAGTTCACCATTGCAGCACTCAGCTGAGGGGGAATGGAAAAGGCCATAGAGTGCTATCTGGGGACAATTTATCCCCATTCTTGATCTTGTTCTTGTCTGTGAGGAGTCTGATAGGTTCACTCATTTTAAAAAATTGTTTCTGGGGAGACGAAGAAAATTGCTTCACTGGTAATCTTGGGAGGAGTTCTGGGCATGTGTGGCTTCCCTTTCCTGCGCTCGGAAGACTGAGAGGTCTGGGTCAGCCTGGGCCCAGCCTTCCCTGTGATGCGGGGTTAATAATTCAGCTGTGCTCTTGCTAATGTTACTTTCCAACTTTGTCCTTGTCACTAATAATGTGTCATCACTATATTTCATAAGGTTCAGATCTGGGCTGGGTAAAAAGAGAGCTAGCTACTGAGCAAAAACTCCGCTGGAGAAACTACAACACACAGAAGGGGTAAAATGATAAATTATTTTAATAAAGTTGACAAACATTTCATGATCACCTTCTAAGTGCTTGTCCTGCTGTTAGATATGAAGAAGTAAAGGTGAATGAAACAGGATCCTTTTGTTAAAAGAGTACAAATCTCAGTGGAGTACTGGCAGTGAAGACTGGACAGTAAGACACACAGATGTTCGTGCCGCTGATGAGCTTTCAGTGACCAGGAAAAGGAAGGCAATGTCTAAAACTGCAGTCACAAGTGGAATCCTGTGATAAGTCATTTAGTTAACGGTTTCACTTTTTCCCACAGTTATTTTAGAAATCGCTTGTAAAAAATTCAAATCTTTGTGAAAACATAACATTCTCTGTGCACCAGAAACCTTGGTTCTAGATTTGTAGTAACATGGACAAAATGAAAAATGAACAAATAAAAATGTGTCTATAAACTACATGAGAGAAATCAAACATTTTCATAGCTACTGCATGTTTTGTCATGGAAAACATATTAGCTTTAATTTTCTGATTTAAGAGTTAGTGTCATAGCAACCACCATGTGGGATTTTTGTATTGAATGAAAGGCATTAGTATGAGGTAAATAAGTAACCAATAAATGGGAAAGATTTTTATTTACACTGTGGAAACATTTGATCTGGATTCAGGTAATTGCTTGCATCTGAAGCTTACAAATATATAGGTTTTTTTTCTGTCTCATGGAGAAAACCTCTTAACCTTTTCTTTCGATGCTTTGCTGTTGTTATACAACCATAGCCAGACATGATAGAAATGTAGGTTTCCTGAGATTATACTGGGACCACAGTAAAAAGACAGTCAAGGGAGTCAGGAAAACTAGAAGAAAAACAGTCTCTCCAATCACAGATCATTAACCATTTATGGCTTTTCCTGTGACTTTTAAGAGTAGCTTTTATTTAGACAAAGATTTATTACTTAATTGACTTAGCTAACTTGAAGCAAATTATCTTGGATTCTGAAAATTTTAGCAAGAGATAAATTCTATGAGTTAGAGAAACAGGTGTTAACATATCAATTGATTATTCAATTAAAGGGGTCTCTGTTCCATTTAATAGAGTGAAAATTTGTCCCCTAATGGACGTATTTCAATATCATAAATAATAATTACTAAAACTTCAGCTACAAGATTTCAATTGACAAAGATTCCTTGGTAAAGGCATATGCTATATAGAATGAATACTATGCTACTAATTTCTTAGTGTTACTTGCAGTTCTTAAAATTGGACTAGGTTTGGGATTTAAGGGTATGACTGGAGAAAACAATGTCATATTTTCATTCTGAAGGAGCTGTCATGGGTCCAGATACTAAGATGGATACCTGTAACCTCAGTACTTGGGAGGCTGAGGCAGGAGGATCACACAGGTTTGTGGCTATCCTTTATTATATAGTGAGACCCTGTTTCAAACAAAATCAAAAACAATTTTTTAAAAAATAGCTGTCAGCATACTGCTTTATTCTATTATCTTTCCCCTCAAGCATCGCATGATGAACTGCAGTGTTTTTCTCTTTATTTTTAGATTAGCAACCTACAAAGCAAAGATTCATTTTTTTTCCCTCTGTTTAGGGTTTCTATACACAAAAGTTCTTAATCATGGCCTCTGATAAATTCGTACCCCATTTACCATGTGGCACTTTGGATATATGTGAATGCAGTGATCTTCAGGCATATAAGTGACCTAAGAATGCCTCTTAGCAAGTGTCTAGTTCCCACCAAAAATCTCTGTGTGCTTGCCCAGAGTGAGCACGTTACTTCAGATGTGTTGCACCAGCTGTCTCCGTGCATGCTGTGGCCTCCACTTTCTAGCAGGACAACGTGGAGCCCCGGCTGTGCTGGAAAGGGTGAGTGAGTTCCACCCTCAGGAAGTCCCTCCTGATACACCCAACCCCATCAAGATTGTAACTAAATGTAGTGCTACATAAAAAGCACAAGAATGGGAGCATTAGAGAATCTGGATGATTTTAATTCATAGTTTTGCAAAATGAGTTTTAGTATGGACAATACCCACTCCCACCACAGAACTGACCCTTAGGAAAGGATGGAGAAAGGTAAAAGGTCTACGCTTTTGTATGTGAAATCTGGTGCTAACCACCAATATGATAACAACTGACTTACATTATAAATGTGTGCACGTGAACACTGCCACACTCACATGCATACACACACACACACACTCATTCATTCTTCCATTCTCTTCTTCCTAGGAGGGAGAGGGCACAATTTTTCTACCCTCCAAAAGGCACTACTTCTAAGTATTTCATTTATCTTGTTAGAATTTGGAAAGACAGTTTTTATAACAAGCATCTATCAATATTATAAAAATGAGCAATCCCCAAACCTCTGGCATAACCCAAAAAAACCTGGATCACTTTTTCAGCATTGAAATAATTTTGCTTGTTCTTTGAGACAATCTTTTTCTAGTATTTTATATCCGGGTAATGAGAAAGCTAAGTTTGTGGTCAGAACATTAATTGCCTTCTTAGGAGGAATAGAATGAGAGAAAAGAGGTAAAAGTTCCTAATACACGGTCTACTCCATACCTCCCTCTGATGTGCTTGCATATCTCCAAAACTGCTGCATCATGTGCGCTGTAGAAAGCACCCACCAACCTTTCAACATTAAAAGAGACTCCTGGCTTGCAAAGCAGCTTCCTGCTGTCCTGTTTTTCACCAGCCATGAAGCCTGCTCTACTTCAGACTTTGAGTTGCCCGAGGTAGGGTTTGAGGGACTCAGTTCTCTCTAGTTTGACTTTCCTACTGTTAGGCTGCTGAAACTTCTCAAGGAAGGGTCCTGTCTTTTATACCATAGGAAACTTGCTTATGGAAATTGCTCTTCTGTGGGCATCTCTGTTATGTATTACTTCCTGGTCTTCTAGTCAATAAAATTGCCTGTAGCTCATCGCAGCGTTGTACAAGTCAGACAGGACTTCTGCACCAGGTCTGAGCTGACCAGGCTTCCTGTACTTCCAACCTCCTAACTGTCTACTTGGATTCCTTGAATTGTGTTCCCCAAAGCAAGATTTTATGAAGTTTTCAATTGGCCGGCCCTGTTCATCATCCATCATTTCATCAACATTGTCATATGATGGATTGCCACCGATTTGCTTTTAGATCATAATGTTTTAAAGAAGCTGGCTTATTCGGTGTTCAGGGACTCATGGATTGCTAAATCTTAGGGTTGCTTCTCATTTTTGGATGTTTGATTCATTCATTGCCAGTATATCAATCCACCGTCATTACCGGGAGATTAGTCTTTTGGACTGAGTTTGAATATGGCTCTACATTTGATTGATTTTGTCTTCTTTCCTAAATTTGTCTACATTTGATTGGTTTTGTCTTCTTTCCTGAATCCTTTTGCCTCCACTTATAAGCAGATATCTTATCAGAAAAACCAGAAGTAACGATGCCTGTGGCTATGTACTCATATACACTTAATTCTTTCATCTTTTCCGTGAAGAAATCATAGAGGTTTATGAATTTATTCTTCTGCCATCTGCACGTCTCATTTTGATTGAGGATGGTAACTTTTATTCTATTTTTTGCCATGGCTTACATGATTTTTATTTATTTTCTGTACATGTTTGTAGTATATAATGTTTACAGTCCTTCTAGGGAATTCTCACATGTGCATAACACATCTTAATTCCTCTTTAATCTCCTATCCCTCCCCTGCCCCCCCACCTCTTGATCCCCATCCTTTTTGAGAAATATGTATCTTCCCACTTCCTACTATCTATCCTTTTTTTGCTCTTTATCTCTATTTTGAGTTGTGATGATATTGAAGCATGTGATATTTAAGCTTGCACGTCTGATTTTTTATTTCAATTAACTTTATAGTCTCAAAGAGTATCCTTTTTTTTTTTTCCGGTACTGGAAATCAAACTCACGACCTTGCACTTGCCAGGCAGGGGCTGTGCTGCTGAACTAAATCCCTAGCTCCCAAAGTGCATCCATTTTGCTACAGATGACTGAAGTTTGTCTTTCTTTATGGAAAAGCAGTGCTCCATTGTGCAAAACACATTTCCTTTATCTATTCATGTGACATTGAATGTATAGGCCACTTCCAAGGTTTAGCAGTTGTGCTGCTATAAAGATAAGTGTACATGCAGAGAGATGCATTTTTACTATTTTCTTTCACTCAGAAAATCTTGTCAAATCTTTCTCTAGCATTCCTGAAGAAATATATACTTGATTTCTGTTTCCTTCAGATTAGCTCAATAAGTAGTGTGAATTTGCATGCTGATTTCCAAAAATCCTTTTAAAACTACAGTTTCATCACTCTTTCTTCTGTACAAAGTGATTATATGCATCCACTTATTACCATAGAACATGTAGCAGAGGATTACAGTTACCTCTGACATTGGGCTTGCCCTTCCACATATTTTGCTTAATGGCCATGTTTAAAAATAAGATTTAAGAGATATCTACAGTTTCCTTGCTACTCTTTATCAATAGAACAGACATGTCAGACAAAAGGGTGGTTGCTTTAGCCTGAACCTGGGCATGAAGAAGACTGTGTAGCAGATCTGAACTCTGATCCAATTCTGGGGCAGAGGCATAGGCTCACACCCACATCCACCGACCTGCACCATGAGCAACAAATGCCAATATTTAATTTGTGTAGCCCTTAGAGATATTTGTTGTAGGCATTGTCTAATGGGAGTTGGATAATTCATGTCTGCTTCTCGTAGAAGGGAAAAGCTCAGGGCAGGTCTTATAAAACAATTTATAAAGTATTGTTGTCTCCTTGGGCAGTGCACCATGTTATAGGTCTGTACAGGAATAAAACTATGATGAATCAAATGGATTGACTGCTTATATTCCTTCATTAATAAATAAAGCATTTGGTTTTGAATATCTATTATATGATAACATGTACCATTTGCTAATTGCCTTATGGGTGTGGAAATAAACCTTTTATGTATTAAGACTTAAACAAAACTTTGAATGTAAAAACTGAAACTCAGACAGAGTCCACCATTGGTATGGTTTTCCTGTAGGCTACCACGGTGAAAAGCGTTTATTATTTTTTAAATCGCCATTCATTTTATATTTAATATGAGTGGCATACATTGCTGAAGCAATGTGCCTAAGCTTCTTGGCAATTCACAATCATCCTGGTAAGTTGTCTGCATTAATTCATCTATTTTCTAAGGGGAAAACTAGCTTTCTAAAGTGAGGCACCTTATCCAGTTTGTAAAACTAATAAATAATCAAGCAACTTGAATAACTTTTAATTGCTACTTGTTCTTGATTGCTGAAAAGTCATAGCCAAGAAAAAAATTTAAGAACTTTTGACTTAGAATTTCTATTATATATTGAGAACATAAGCCACTGCATATGTAATATTTCCTCTTTTATAAATCAAAATATATATTGAGATAGACCTTTTCCCAAGTGATAAAGATATATCAGAGGAGAAGCTAGCCAGACATTATTGCCTACAAGGAAAGAATTCTCTTGATAGTCGGTAAACTTCAGAGAAGACTTCAGTGTCCTCGATGCTTTGCAAGCTAATGAAATTACTGAAAGGAAAATCATTTTACTCACATGAAATTATTTTCTCCTTAGGTAGCTATCTTCAGTAGCATCCAACAGAATATTCAACTGTGATTTAGATTGGAAGCCACAGTTCATCTCAGTGGTTGGACCTATTTGTCTGCTTTGGCCTATGTTGGGGGCCAGATGGCTGGTTTCTGCTATGTACCATCTACTCTTCCTAATCTATTTCCAAGATCATAAAAAACCAGAAGAAAAACGTTATTGCGAATCTTTGTTTTTATGTTGGACTTTGGGAAAGCACTCCAATACTGAGCTACTCCCCCAAACACTTACTCTAATCTTAATACCTTCATTTTTATAAGGTTGCTTGCTCTGAAGTCTTACCTAACTACTATTGCATTCTTCCCCATAAAGACATCTGAAGGTTCAACATCTGAAGCTTACATTTGCTTTACAAGTCTCCTTGTTTGATTTACAGCCTTAAGAATATTCACTTTTTGATATACAACCATTCTCTCCAAGCCCTGTGGAGGATCCATACTGCTGTTAGGGTTGCTAATCCTTGGGTGACAGCTTTCCTAAAACAAGCAATTTGTTTCATTAAAATAAGCAGTAATATGGTAAATCAAATGATTAGGTAATCTAAAGATTTTGTTTTTTCAGTCACATTACCTTCAATTAATGATAGATTTAAACTAAAATATAAATAAAAATTGAATATTTAAAGTGAAAGACAAGGTGTTTCTTTTTAAAGTGCCATCTCATTCAGTAAATCATTCTCTGCACTACATGTTTCATTGAAATTGTTTCAAGTTTTTTTTCTCTTTCAAAATATCTAGAATGGCCTGGAATACTATTATGTTACCTGGGGACCCTAATGGCAAACATTAAGTAGCTCCCATATGACTGAAAAAAAACCTTCTGATTTAAAAATTGAACTATGTCTGGTATATTTCAGTTTAAGAAATAAATTTTTCTTTGGAATACTGAAAAACCTTTTATACATTAATTTGTTTGCCTGCAGTGTAATTCCTTTGTGCAAGAAAATCAACGAGATACTTTTCCTGGTTCGGCAACTTCCAGGTTCTGTGATATTTCAGTCTACTGACACTTGGGTCCAAGAGGTTGTCAGCCAGTCTGATTTACCTTAGTGCACACCTACCCACGAAAGAAATAAACAAAAATATTGGAACTTAAATAGAAAAAGTTCAGTAGGGGGTACACTTTTAAAGTTTAAATGCCTCTTTTATGTCAGAGATACAATGGTCCTATAAAACGAGAAAGGGTAAATAAATTTCCTTTAAGAGGCTATTTGTAGATGGGACAGTCCCGTAATCAGCAAGTTTTTGGCCTGAGATAATCCAAAAATCATTTATATTTCATAATTGGTTTAGTGATACATAACACTTTAATGGGAGATCTGCCTTCTGAATTGTTTGCCTAAGGCAAATATTAAAATTAATCTTGGTTCTCTGACCACCAGCTAACTGACTGCAAGGAGAACAAGCCCAGAAGAGCATGTGTCTGTGAAAGGATTGGTTACGGATAATCCAGAATATGGTTAATCTAGCAGCAAAAAATCTAATGAATCATGATGCAAGTGCTGAGATCATATAAAGCTAGAATTCTTCTCATGGAATAATAGGAGTTCACCAATCACAAATATGACTATATATTTATTTGCCTGTTTTCAAGTGAAGATGCCAAACTAAAGCATTTTCTCCTTCCTACTAGTTCAGAATTTTCCTCTTCTTAACTGAAACCCCAAGGGCTGGGATCATAAATTTGATGTTTTGTACCTGAGATTTGCTTAACAAACGGTCAAGCTTTAGCTGCTGGAGATACTTAAATGTTAACTCTTGTATTTCATTTCAGACTGCATTTGGCATTAGGAATCTAATAAGATGATATTCAAGGAAACACACTTTTCACCTGTGGATTCCATTTTGAAGTTGACTCCAAAAATGAAAATGTTCAGAAACCAAATGAACTGTGTTCTTTTATACTCTATCATTGGACATGTGGTTACTTTAATTTTTTATGATTTCTACCATGTTTCAATGATAATTCCAGAAAATTATTATCATTTTATGGACATTTTTACTTAAATTGCTAAAACCTTAACAGGAGTCTGTATTTTTTTTTAGAAGAAACCTCATAGGATTCAAGAGTCCTTCTCACATCTGGGTTGTAATAAGGGCAGTTCTCAGGAGGGTAATTATCAGGGGCTTGGTTGCCCTTTAAATATTTAGTATATGTATTAAGTTTTGCTTAGTGTAATTGGTATTAAATTTGGCTTTATTCATTTTACCCTTCAGAGCTTTAACTTATTGTTATCCATTTGAATAGCTGTAGCAGGAACCTAAGAATCATATCATAGCCTACAAGAATTTTCATGAGCTGATCCCTGCCTGATGGTTTAAAATCTGCCTATGTTACTTTCTTCCAGCTTTCTATGCTCTGTCACACTAGCTACTTCTTTTCCCGAGCCTCGTCAACGCATCAGTGCCTTTTGTACTTTTATTCATTATTTCCTCCATGCTCTTTCCTCTGTTTTTCTCACATTAGGTTTATTATCATCCTTAAATATAACTCTACATGTTATCTCTTTTGAGAGGTCATGCTGTGTCCTCTAAACCCCTGCCTTTAATCTCTACATTATTAATAATCTACATTCATTCTTTTAATAATTTACATAATCTGTAATCATTCCCTTATTTGTTTTCTTCTTTTCCATCTATTTTTTGGATTAGAAACTGAGTATCTAAGAGTTCCAGTGCAATGACCCAGCGGGAATGTGGGGGTTGGAATCAGATATGACAGCCATGTAATGTTTGGTAATCATGGGTGATGAGGGCAGTCTGCCAAACTAGAGTGCGGGGGGGGGGAAATCAAGTGGTAAGTCAGATATGAATACCTCATCCCCTGTACCGGTCCTGGGTGAGAATTTCCAGAGTATAGGGAAGCCATAATTCTCCAGTATTTAGGTTCCAAACATGGAATGCCAACAAGACCTGAAATTCTGTAACCTAAGAGTTACATGAAAAATTCACATTTTCTAACTTAAAGACTTACTAATTTTAAGCCTTCCACAGATAAAAGATCCAAGAGAGCAAGAAGCTCGTCAAGCTTCATAATTTAATCACCAAAACCCAAAACAGGCCTGGCTTTTTGTAACTGGACAGAAAAGTTAGTTGCGTGCACGCAGGCATGAATGAATGGAAGGACAGAATCAATGGAAAAGTGAAATTACCATGTAGCAGCCATCTTTCGGTATCATGTACATGTAGTTTTAACTTTTAGTATTCAAAAACCTCCATTTTTTCTTTCAACATTAAAGAATTCTTTTTTTCCCCAAGTGTGGCGCCTTTTTCATTCTCCTCACATTCTCTCCAAGAATCAGGCATATGCTTAGTCAAAAATGAACACTGTGCCTCAGTGGGTGGGCTGTATGCTTCAAACCTAAAACTGATGCTCTACAAGTACTGCAAAAAAAAGCAAATTATCAGGGTAACGGAAGCAGACTCAACAATGCCTTCTGCCAGATTCTCTCCGGATCCGGTCTCCTGCACGAATGCAGGGGGTGGGGAAGTGGGGATCACTTGCATGAGAAGGATGAAAAGAAGCCTGTGCACAGTCACAGCGAGACAAGACGTGTTCATCCTCCTGCTTCACTTCTCAGCAGCCCTCACGCACCCCAAGAAGGCTGCCTTCTCTGGGTTGGAGTAAAACCACTCTGACTCCCCAGTCAGGGTGCTGGCTTCATTTCAGGGCGTTTATCTACTCACCTGAAGTATCCTAGATAAAATCCTAAGTTCAATTCTGCGCTATTTAAAAGTTGTAAAGGACTTTAAAATATATCCTTTTTCTCTTGAACATACTTGTAACTTTATTTATTTACCTGGATTCTTGAATTCTTCTGGAAACATTATTCTTTTCTTGAGATTTATCACACATCATATAGCAAGGTGATTGAGTAGTATTATAATATTTCAGTAAAAAACACTTTGCCACCGACAATTACATTTTTAATGCTGTGTATTTTCCAAATCCTTGCCCCATCAGGTTTACAAAGGCCTCTCACCACAATGTCTCCTTCTATATAGATCACTGTGATCACCACTAGGGTCATATTAGCTTGTGAATCAAATGTTGCAATACTTTTTTATTTTAAAGTGGACAAGAACTAACAAAACAACAATGATGACAAAAACACAAACAACACAAAAACAACAAAAATGATACATGACCTCAAAACATAGGAATTAGCAATGGTTGCTGCAATGAAGTTGCACTGAATCAGGTTCCTCTGTCATATTTCCTTGACTCCTATGCCAGCCCATTGTGAAATAAAACTCAAAAGTAGATATTCCACAGATAAATGCTCTACCAGTGAAAAATATCATATCACAAGCTATCTTGCACTATTGAAAAAACTATGTACAACAACAAAATATTCACAATTTCAGTGTCTTCTACTTAGCTTCCCAAAACACGGTAGACAAATGGTTGACCATACACTTTCCAGCTAGTCACAGTGATATCAAAGGAAGTTGGGTGGAAGTTTACGAAGCTGCTTCTTCACACACAAGGAAAGGATTCCAGAAGACCTGACACAGAGAAGTCACAGTAACCTGTATGGTAAAATTTCTCAACAGTGTGAAAAGTTACCTGAACTAGTACTTCTAACTTCCTAGTAATGTTTGCTGTATCCTAGTGGCATAACTCCAGCCTTATGCCTCTCCCTGCTCTGGGGACTAATTCCAGTTCTACATGAGTATTTCCAAGAATTTTGACTGAACATGAGGTACTCGACAATACAATCAAATACACCTATTAATGGGTCTCACTGCCATTTGACCCCAGCCACCCGAGCTCTTGGTTTGGCTGGTCAGTAACAACTGAGCTCTGAGAACAATCACAGCTTGATTCCCACACCCTGTTACCACCTCACTCACTCTGCTAGGACTCCGTGTACCTAGATATGGCTGTTTCACAATAAAATATCAGCCCTGGCTATGTTGCCACTCAGCCTTGGCACTAAGCTGTTCTCACTTTCCTAATCTCAGCGCAATCAACCTACACACATTCCACTAACCCTCCTTAAAAACTGAGGTTAGTTCACCCCCAGTGGACTCTCCTTTCACTCTCCTTTGAGCTGCATGAATCCCTACACTCAGGCTGGTTGTGTTCTTTTCCTGGGTTAACACGGTTTTACCTCAGACTTATATAATGCAGAATACAATGTGCCAAACACGCAGCAAACCAAACCCTAAATAAAATAAAATGAGTATTTTGAGATGGACAGAAACACCATGGGATTTTTTCTATAAGACAATGTGATTAACTTGGAACAATAGGTTGATCAGATTTGGTAGTTGAAGTGGAAAAGGAAAGTCTTTACTACAGCCCAGTGGGGGAATATACCCAAGGAGACAGTTTCCTCATCTGCCTGTCTCGTGCCACCTGCAAGCTGGGCAGCCACAGCTGAAATCCAGCCTGATTTCTGCTACTCACTACAGAAAAGCAATCAGGCAAAACACCAAAATCTCCAGCTCAAAAGCAATAGAGTTTCCTAATTCATCCAACCAGAGGGGCATCTTATCTAATTCTGTTTTGGGAAGAACTCGCCTTTCTCCAGGTTGCCATCTCAGAGGAGGTGCCTTTTCCCATGTTTTTCTGCTTTACCCAAGCAGACACATAGGTTAGCGGCCCCGTGCAAGTACAAAACGATGGTAAAGTCCATAAATACTTAGAGTTTCTTAAATACATTTCCTTACAGCTGGAATTGGCAAACAACAGCTGATGGTCCGAATGCATCCTTCGCCTACTTTGTAAAGGTGTAGGGGAACACAGCAACTCACAGCTGTGTACAGTATTATGGCACTTCCACTGTCCAAAGGTACAGTTCAGTCTTCAAGACAGAACACGTGATGTGATGAGCCTGAATATTTGACTCGGTATAGAAAATGTTTGATAATTCCTGCTTTAGAGAAGAAGATAGAAAAAAATGAATTAAGGGGCAAATTGTCTGCGTAGTCCTAAAAACAATTGAACCTTAACCTTAATATAACAGTTTATTTGAATCTTCTTAGAAATAGCAAGACAATTTATAAATTTGTGTCACAGTGTTGATTCTCTGCCTTTCTGTTGAGGATCAGGAAGAAAAGATTTTTCATGATGCTTTCATGAAGAAACTAAGCCGACAATACAAAATAAATGACTGGTTTTGGATAAATAACTCAGATAAAATAAAAGAATGAACATATTTATCTGTTTTCATTCTAATTTATATCCTCGCCTGATTTTGGATCTGTAGACACAGGGGAAGTGTTCTTTACTTTACTTGGGTGTTTAATTCGGGCCTCTGACTTATATCAAAAGAAAGTAGGGAACTGTCCACACAAAGGAGGTACTTTACAAATGTGTTCAGGAGGAGAAAACCAAAGGGTAAGATTGGGCCTTAGAAGCTCTATGAGGAACATTCTGATGAATAGTTCTTTTCTGCTCAGACACTTGTTCAGAATCACTAACCCAACCATCAGGTACTTCACAGGGAGAGAAAAGAGTAGAGATTTGAGGTAGGTCACATCCGCAAGGGTTCCCTCTAGTACAGGTCTGAATTACAGTGAGAGAAATCCCTTGCCTAGAGAGCTGAAGTCACAAGAAATGAAGAAGAGAAAAATATCCAAACCAGTAAGAAGCAGAGTTAGGGGAGTAATAACTCTACCTGAAGGCTGGAAAATGTGAACCTCCCTTGAGATGTCAGAAAGCTGGGGACCTGTTCTACATGCAGATAGTGGAAGCCCTGAAGTTCTTTCAGTCTTTGAACAACGATTCCATCATACACACTTGCCTCTGATCACTGTCCAGAAAACACTCACTCTCTCACCTCGGAGACACACCTTGCGCTTTTCCCTCATCCTCTCTCATCTCACTTGTACTCTCAAGGATATCTGGGTACAATTAGGGAATTAACTTTTCCTCTTCTTTTGTTGTTCACCAGTACATTTTGGCTTAATTAGCACATGGCTCTTGAATTGCCGTTACAAACTAAAAGTGGCCCTCATTCCTCTAAGTAAAAACATTACCTTATGTTTGGAGCGATTGTAAAACCTTTTGCTTTGGGAGTTTCCTCTCAGCACACCCTGTCTTGAGGAACAGTTTCAGGAAAACTGTTTTCCTGTGACCAGTTCTACCTGTCACTTTCAGATGGGTTTGTCTGCAGCAGGGCATCCATGTGGGGTCCATGGGAAAGCTTTTCTCTCTGTGTCTAAATTGCTTTATTCTTTAGCAATCTCATCCTGACATGTGGGGAAAGTTATTCTAATCTGAGAAAAAAATACTAAATTATAAATGTGCTGCAATTTAGTCTTCCCTAGGACACTCCATAAGAGACTATACCATCTACATTTCCAGCACTCTAATTGGTTCAGGGCAACGTAAGGTTATGACTTTTTTGCCCCATAGTTCATGTGGTGTGCTGGGTGTGCACGTATGTACGTGTATTGTGTGTGAGTGGATGCATTTTAAAAGAGCTGGAGAAAAAATTCTCCATTAGGATTGTGAAACATTTATTCAAGCTTAGATACATTGATATGAAATGATGACACAGCTTATGAAATGGAGAACTATTAATTATACTTTTCTGATATATTTGGAGTGTGTCAGCAAAATAGAAAAGACCATGAAAACTTCGTTTCTGTCCAGAGGAACAACTCAGATGTAGGTAACAGAAATATAGAACTTTTATATAAATGTGGAATAAAATAAAAAGTTGACAGTGTCAGAAATTAAACCAGCAACATCTACTTGCTATGCAAATCAAGTTAGTATTTCTACATTTTTCAGATGCATAGAATGGATGTGCTATCAATAAGCTCACCTATTTATTCACTTATTGATTTATTCAACCACACTCGATTTCTACTTATTGTACGCCAACCATTCTGCCTCTTTCTTTTTGAACAAAGTTAGCTTTAATTCAAGACTGATTGTGATTCCTTTTAAAGCACACATAGTTAATACAGTAATACTTGGTATGTCTCATCTGTAAGGCCAACAGGACTGTGTAATATTGGCAACTGTTGAACTGAAGTTGAAGGGACTCAAATTAATAAAGAATGTTTTACTCTATTTTCTTAATCATTTTCATTCAAATATAACATTTAAACACCTCCCCCACCACTGACTGAAATATACTGACAGTTGCACTGAAACACCCTCCAATGTTGTAGGCTTGCAGACACTGTGTCACTGAGCAGTTTATTAGCAGGGCATTAGGATCCAACGGAGGTTCTGTGTCTTCCTAATACACCTGCATTTTGGCCTCTGCTGACTCCTGTGAGGTTTTTAGACATATGTGTATCTCCATTCTGCATAGGCCCTAACTATCATTACTCATTTTCACAAATTGAGAAAGAAAAGTAAATGTGAATAGATGAAATCCAAATCACTGATTAACTCTGACTTGACTTTGGATTTTGGAATAATTACTTTGTCATCATTTTCGACAGCTATCTGTAGGAAATAAAATCTCTTCTAAGGTAGTAGTGAAGTAATATTACCAGCAACAGCTAATCATTTGCTAGAAACCTATTAGATCTTAACCACTGTGTTTTGTACTTTATGTACGTCAGACTTTATGCACATTGTCTTATTTAATTCTCTAATGGAAAATGTAGTAAATGACATTATCAGTAGTTCAAGATAAGGAAACTGAGGATCTGAGAGAAAATTAAGCAATTTGCTTAGTGTTAGTAATTAGAAGATTGGAAGTAACATTTATTTCAAATTTTGTGCCTCCTATGCCTATAGGAACACTACTTCTGTTTTTGACACAGCTTTCCATATTTTTTACCAGATTGGCATTCTTAATAATTGACTAATGCAGAACTCACACCATAACTCTTAGTTCACTTACAACCTACCCTGTTCCTTGTTTGCCAAATCCCATTTTCTTATTCAAATAACCCTTGTTTCTGTCTTTCTTTGCAACTACTTTCCATCTTTCTCCTTTGGGCTTTTCTTGGACTTACTTCAATATTTCTTACTTCCATCTCACAAGATTTATATTTTGTTTTGTTTTTTTTTTTGGTTTTGGTTTTTCTCCGGTACCGGGAACCGAACTCACGACCTTGCGCTTGCCAGGCAGGCGCTTTGCCGCTGAGCTAAATCCCCAGCCCCCCAAGATTTATATTTTGGATGATACTTGGTTCAAGTACAAACTTAATTCCACAGGGAATGCTCTTTCAGCAAAACTTCAAGTGGAACTCTCACCCGAGGAAGGATTTAAAAACATACCAAAAGGAATGTATGCTAATTTATACCCTTGGATTTAAAATGTATGCCAATATCATGAATAAATCATATGAACAAATGATGTCAACAGATTAATAGGTTTATATTGGTGTTTCTAATGTTCATCTACTCTTTGGGAAAATTAATAATTGCATTGCTAATCATCTTTATTGGACGGAAGTAGTATACTCTATATTGGGAGATGTGTTTCCTGCATACAGAAGAGTTTAGCTTAGTGAACCAAAAAGGTTCTACTTAGTTATAGGTTGAATAAATGTGTAGGTACTCTCAGGCTCAATGGACTTCACTGTCTTCTAGATGGGTAAAGCTTGGCTTTTGGCATTAGGATTTGGAGACAGATCTAAATTTTAAAAGAAGTAAATAAACACAAAACACTTTCATTTTTTTTGCCTAATAAATGTTCCATGCAATAGAGATTCATTAGTTTATGCCATTGAAATAAAGAAAACTTAGGGGCTGGGGATTTAGCTCAGCGGCAAAAGCACCTGGCTGGCAAGCGCAAGGTCGTGAGTTCGGTTCCCGGTACCGGAGAAAAACAAAACAAACAAACAAAAAAAGAAATAAAGAAAACTTTGTGCTCCATTCAAAATACCTGTGTGATTTAGATTTAGACATTGTTTTAAAAGCTGACTGCGTTTCTGTTATTTTTATGTTTCTTCAATTAATTGTAACATCTTCATTTTGTTTCTTTCAGAGTAAAGCCAATAAGAAGCCTGTGACTGTATTTAACCAGCTAATCTAACCAAGGCAGTGCCTTGCCCTACACAAAAGCTCAGTGTATTTTGCACTGAGACGTTCCGTTTGCAAAGAACCCTTCCTTGGCCTGAAGAATGACCTTAGGAATGGCAACGATGAAATACTAACAGCAAAGATTCCAAGTGGTTTCGCTGTGTGCAGTGTAATTGATTTACTTTGATGGCGTCTGTTCTTTCCGTTGAGAACAGCGCCCCCTGTGCCAGCCTCCCACTCCTTCATAACTGTGTCTTTATTACAATCTAGGAACTGCTGGGAAACCGCGTTCTCTAAAATGCCTTTCCCTGTGGCTTAAAGTAAAGATTTTTTTAAAATAAATAAATACAGTTTATGTTGGGCATCCACCACTTGAAGGGCTAATGATTATTGACTAGCCTGCAGCAGGCATCAGGGAGTCTTGCCTCAGGCCCTTCCAACTAGCCCCCAAACATGCGGAATGTTAACACATGTTTCTGGATTCTGGCTGGGATTGGACGCAAACAAGGCAGTCAGAATGGACCATTTAGTGTACAAGTCAAGATGACAGATCTCTGCTTAATACAAGGAAGAGAAAAATTCGTATCTTATTGAAAACGGCAGAAGAGCCCGGGGTGCTTTCACTTTGTGATTCTGCAGCAAAAAAGTGGGTTGTGTCAATATAAGTCTATGTCACCGGCTCACGGCTGCCACACTGAATTGACCCTGTTCACGGCAGACATAAAGGCCTTCCATTTCCAAATTCTCTCTAATGCTCATCTGTGAAAGGGAGCAGAATGTGGAAAGAAGCCAACAAGTCCTCTTAACATCGGAGAGGGAGACAGAACTGCCTCGGCGCAGCACCACAATCTGGGGTGCGATTTCCACCATCGGGCAGCACAACCAAGAGTGTTTGATCCACTTGGTGTCCTGGAAGGAGAGCGCTCTGACAACAGGAGCGTATGCTTGGCAAATTCCGAGCCAAAAATTCTTTATCACTCTCTGGATTCTTCTAAACAACACCAGACTAGATGAAATAGCTCAGCCGTACATTTCAAAAATGGACGTCTAAATTAGCCTTTCTCAATGCATAGAGTGGTAATAGGAATTCCTTGCCCTCAAAAAGGCTTCTGTAATCAATATCATGTTTGGAAAGGCAGGCAGAAAACAGTTTCTTTATTTTGGAATAGTTTCAGTGATATTTTCGAGCCCAAAACTATAAATACCTAGGAGAGATACAGAAATTTCATGATTTAGTTCAGGGTAAAACCTTTTTTTTGAGGAATACTTAGAAAGTATTGTATGAAACACATTTTAGGAATGCTGAACTACAAGAAGAAGCAGCATTTAAATCTTACCGTGTATTAGAAAATAATATTACTAAATAAAAGTACAGCTCTCTCCCCAAGATTTTGTTAAAATGCTCATTTCAGTCGCTATGAATGGGATACCAGTTATATGAGGCATTTTGTCGAAAACTATGGCACAGATGTAAAAATACAGAAAATAACGTGGCATACATTGTGCCATGTATAGCTAATGATCTGAGTATATGACAGCACAGTGTGCATTTTTGGAGTAGAATAATTATTCTTCAGATTATATAGATTTTCCCTGCTTCTTGCTAAGTTTCAGAATATGAACGCACTCAAAAATTTGAATGGTAAATAGAATCCCTATAGTTTGGAAGGACACTTATTCTATCCCCCCTCCTTGCAGATAAGATATGCAAATTATACCAAACATCCATGGCATCTAAAACTCATTAGACTTTGTCTTTCCCCCCTTGTCATTGAGAACTCAACCATTCTTAGAAATATATATATTTTTAAACAATTTGTCCTGTATTTAGCTTGTTAAAGAACAAGGAAAAGGGTACCTCTCCAAAACTGACTTCTGTGCACTCTTTGAATGTGATATTTTATTTAATTGCACATAAAGATCCATGCAGAAAAGTGTTTTCTTAAGTTTTGGTCCATTCATATGTATCAGTTCCCACCTGCTCACCTGTGAAGTTATAGCATCTCAGAGCTCGCAGTCCAATTCCCACTGCACAAGTGCTGTGACTTAAGTAGAAGCATCTTAAGACTTAATGTGTTTCAGATATTGAGAGACAGCACTAAAAAAAAACAGAAAAAAGAGTAAGTCTTTGTTGAAATAAATTAGCAAAATATAAAATAGGGAACATGTAGGGACAGATTACTTCTAAATAGAGTAAATATAACTTATGATGGTGCCTGGCATGATAGCTTAAAAATTTGGAATTGGCATAAAACAATACCTTAGTTCTATTATTTATTATTGCTGTGGTCAAGTTGCATTAATTAGCTTGGTTATGACAGTATAACCATATTTGTCTCATACTTATGGGCTGTATTCATAAAAGAGGAAGCCACCATAAAAACTCTGCCATTTTAACATATTTATTAGGGCCATAACTCAAGTGGAATAAGCCAAAAATATTCTTTCATTTCATTAATAATTTATCAGTTACTTATATGCCTATTGAATCCCAGGCATTGCACTATGTATTGTAGGCACTCACAGAAATAAGAGATTTTCCTTGACTTTAGGTTATTCACAGATACACGCATACAGCTTAAAGTACATGAAATCAATGTAGAACTCCCAAAATGCAACTGTGAAGGTGTTAAAATTTATTCAAATTTATTAGCTCTCAATAGTAATATAATGATCATCTTCACTATTTGAGGTCTTCATAATTAATTAACATTTTCATACCTATGAATATAAAATGTGTTTGGTTAGGCATATGACACAATTAAAGTTGTTTCCATCCTCAAGGAAGTAACAACTTCACAGAAGAAATTCAATGTGTACTGATATAATACATTGTCTGATATTATTTAATGTGATATTTTATAATACATTATTTAACATGCAAATGATGCAGACAAAATGTTCAGAGCAGGAGATCAACTCCAGCCTATGGAATGTGGAACAGCTTTATCAGTTTGTGGATTTTCTCAAATGAAAGAGAAAATTTCACTGAGCAAGAGAAGAGGGGCAAGTGTGTTACGGAGAGTGGGTGCATTGTGAACAGAGAAAGGTTAGTGGAACACAAGTTTTCATACGTGATGGAGCGTTCACAGAGAAAGCATGATTTTGGACTAGAAGAAGATGAAGACCAGAGTCTAGACTTTATGCCTTTCCCCTCCTTCTCTTCCCTTCTTTCCTTCCTCTCTTCTTTCCTCCCACTCTAAGTATTTCAGAGCAGCACAAGAAGTGCAGAGAGTATGCTAATCCAGTTGTCCTTTCAGAAGAGTGTTCTGGCCATACTATACAGGGTGGTCATGGAGACTAAAAGCAAGGCACAAAATAGGAGGTTGTTAACAGGATTAACAGAGAATGACTTAGAACTATACATAGAGCAGATATTGAGGAGAAGACAAAAAGACTTGTTAACTGATAGTATGGAGTTTTAGATGGGTCAAAGATATGTAGAGAAAGATTCAAAGGAACTAACAAATGATGAGGAAGAACATGAGAAAAGCTTAATAGGGTAAAAGACAGATTAAAAAGAAAATTACAGAGTGATCAGTGAGAGAACACTAATACAGGATTTTGGAACACGGGAAAGACTAGCATTCTAAGAATCCTTTGGGTACTATTGGAGGAAAGTTCAGAATGACAGAGCAAATCATCGTATTCTGGGATACAAATTCAGAGTTGGCCTTCAAATAAGTGGTACTAATTTAAAAATAACATATTACTGTGGAGACAATTTTTTTTTAAATTGGAATAGTGAAGTTCCCATGCTACAATAAGCCACCAGTAAATGTTAAATTAGTCAAATAAGTAAATTCAATTCCCTAAATTCTTTTTGAATAAATTAGCAAGTTTATGCATGTAGTTTATAGAGAAAGTGGTTGTTCCACAATATTTGATTTATATATTTGTGGTGTCAGGTATTTGAACTCTATAAAATGAAATATAGCATGTAAGAATTTGGGGTCAGAAGGCAAATGTGTGTGTAACTTAGGCAGAAAAGTACAATGTAATATAATGTTTTAAAGCCAAAGTCTTACACATAATGTCAAGGCAAGTTAAAAATGCAGTAACATTTGCAGAGGAGATGGGGTCATAGGAAAGATAAACTCTGCATCTGCTATGAAGGATGTGAAGTTGTAGAAGGAAGGAAAGACATTTTGGATGAAGGAACAGCAAGTGCAAAGTCTCAAGAAAACTTTGAAGTACAATAAATTCTTTTACATGTATGAAGCACAATGGAAAAATTTTTTATTTAAACAGACTGAAAAGTGAATATTCTATTCCTTGTGTATATATGGTTAACATGTTAATAGATTAGTGAGTCTGCACTTGTTAGTACTAGACAGAAGTATCCTTTGATATTGAAACAACTAAATCTAGTTCCAGTTATTGTCTTAATTGGCTCATCTATATGAACCCATTCTAAGTTCAAATTAATTTTCAATTAAAAAAAAGTTTTACAAGTGTACATTCAACGAATACTAAAAGTAGTATATGAAGTTTTGCTTCTACTGTACTGGAATTTTACTGCTTGTAATCACTTTCCATTTCTTTAGCTCTCCTCTAGTTTCTAAATATGCACGTTTGTATTTTTAACAATTATAATCACAGTATTAATATTAAAAATAGCAGTTTGAGTACTTACTCTATTAATATACATGTCATGTCCATTCCAAAGATATAAACTATTGGTTGTATATAAAAGTCTGCTAATGTTTCACACTTAACAAGTTTTCTTGGTACAGCATGGCAAATGTTTATTCAAATGTGGATTTCAATAACTTACTGATATAATATTTTATACTCTTAGTTAAAAAAATAGAAATTAGTCTTAATTCTTTCAGGGGCCTTAAAGTACTCTAAAATAAAAATAATCCCTCCCAGAAACACAAAAATGAGAATTGAAAAAGGAAATGATGGTTTCAGATAAACTTATTAGGATCCTGCCAACAATATTTCCTATTAAGTGATAGTTTTAAAAACATAATTATTCTAAAGACCAAAGAAAAATAGAATAGTAAGCTGTTTTTGAGATAAAGAGCTACATGTCTCTTTGTCAAAGAAATAATGTCAGCAAGCAGTCAGTAATAGGAATTTGTAGGTCTTGGTGCTCTCAATTAAAAATCTCGGTAGTTAGCAATATGAGAAGGGTAAGGGTTGGTATTTGTGTGTATAAGGAGGATTCATGTTGAATGGAAAACTGAATGAATTAAACATTCAGTGTAGTAAGACTCCATATATGTCATTCTATCTGATTTTCATTAGTCTACTACTCTCCTTGACACCCTTAATTTTACTGGTATATTTTCTTGTTTTTTCTTTTTGTTTGTTTTGTTTTTTTCTGGTACTGGGAATCAAACTTATGACCTCGTGCTTGCCAGGCAGGCACTGTGCTTCTGAACTAAATCCCCAGCCCCTACTGGTATATTTTCACAGTCTTTAAAGATCTAAAGCTACCACCTTTACCACTTCATCATGACTGACTTTAGGAAGAACTGGTGATGTTTAAAAAAAAACTAGATATATGCCGGGTTATCTATATATTTTTGTAGATCAAGTGTTAGAACATGGCATAAAAGTGAACTTTAAACTGAACCAACGTTTCCCTTGTTTAAAAATGAACCATAGTTTCCCTTGTTTTAAAAAAGGTGGTGAGGATAATATTTCAACATAATAGTAGGAGGATCTTGGTAGATATATTACTACTGAAACAACACTTTAATTAAAGAAAACTTAAAAAGTTCATTAACACTTTTAATGAAAATCATAAACAGTTATTTGATGTCTCTAGAAACTGTTTTAAGGATATAGAGCACATTGAAAAATGTTTGTTCCAGAAAAATTGCTAAATCTTGAAAAAATAAAACTGGTAGCGTTTGAGTCATCACTTTCTTCAAACCCCCACCCTCATTCTCAAGCTCTGTGTGACAAAAACTGTTCTCTCACCTCAAGCTGTTAGATTGTAAGGATAGTTTTGCCTTGGAAGAAGCACAATACTAGTATGTTACATGTCCTTCCCTACCAATTTCATACTTCCGACTCTGTTCCCAGAAGGGGCTACTGAAAGGACTGGGCTTTCTTTCCCAGCACAGCTCCCACTTGCACAGCAGAAGCCCTACCTTCAGGGCATCTAACCAGGAACACAGTTCCTCATTGCCTCTTTACCGAGAGCTCAGAGATTTAAGATTCCACACTAGTAGGGATAAGCCAAGGAGCTCAGGGCCTGCCACCATTGCTGAGCCCTCTATGCTTGGATCAAGAATGTATTTCCAGGTAAAATGCTGTGCTCTTCCTTTCCCCAGCTCTGATGTACAAAGATAGTGACAAAAGGGAGACCCGGGCATGAAGAATAAGAGATCTGCTGTTCTCCTTAATGGGAGTGATTTTATTTAAACAGACCCTAGAGAACTGCGTGCCTAAGGGCATTGTCAAAAACAATGAAGGTCTTGATGGTAAGTGATAAAGAGAAGACTTGTTGTAGGTCCATGATACTCACAAGAACAAGGCTAACGGTTGACCAGTTAGAAGTTTAGTAGAGAGACCCAAGGAAGGAGATAGCTCAGAGCAGTACTTCTGGATAAAAGTAAAAAACTAAGCTTCAGAGGGAGGGGAATTATATCTGGAGTTTCTATAGGATATTATTTAAAACTTCCAGTTTACAACTAAAAGATGTGAGATATACACAGAGATAGGAAAGAAAGTCCACTGAGACTGAAAAATAGGCAATAAAATCAACAATAGGAAGCCAAGCTTTTATGCTTAATAGGAAAACATTTCATGGTAGCAAAAAAAATGTACTCCAAAACTAAAGGAAAAATTTCCAAGAGATAGCAGAATGGAAAGTGGAGATGACCAAAGCATCACATATATGTGAACATAAATATCTCAATAAAATCCATGAAGTTATTCAAATAATATATGCTTATAACTATAATAATAAAACATATTCAAAAATTATAAGGTGTCATGACAATATTTCGCCAAATGGAGACCATAAATAAAAAGAAAGACATGAAAATTGGAAAGTCTAGAATTGAAAATGTTCAATAACTGAAATAAAAGTCATGAAGAGGATAAAAGTAAATTTGACTTTGCAGAGGCTAAAACAGTGAATTTAAATATAAATTAGTAGAGATCACAGTGTGTGGAAGATAAAAATAACAAAATTAAGAAAATAAATACAGAACAGAAACTCAGAGAAATGTCAGAAGCCATAAATTAGTATGTGCTCCATATGAACACCAAAAGTGGGGAAGAGATAGACAGGAGCAGATAAAAAATCAAGAACATAATCACTGAAAGATATCAAATTTATTAAAATAAAAGTTAACCAGTATATCACAAAGCCTCACCACACACCTTTCCAAATTGCATAAATTCATCTATCCATATCCAGACACTATACAGTTAAAATGTTGGAAGATAAAATCTTGAAACCATTAAAGGAAAAATGACATTGCAAACAAGAGAATCCAAATAATATAACAACTGACTATAAAATATAGCAGGGAAATCTAATCGAAAAGACATCAGACCAAATGATAGTAAAAGCAAAATGGCAGTGGTAAATCCAACCATATAAGGAATAACATTAACTGTGAATGGATTAAAAATCTCACAAAAAGAGAGAAATTCACCAATCTAGAAATTCTCTAAACTTTGTCTTTTAGAAATTTTCATGGAGGTTGCATCAGGTAGGCACGAATACTAATTAACTCAACTTCTATCTTCTTTTTCCTTCTGGGTGGATGAGGAGGTGGTGCTGAAAGTCCCAAACTTTTAATTGTGCCATCATTTTTCTGATGACCAACAGTCATCCCAGAGCCCTGAAAGAGTTACTAACTTTGAGTAAAAATGCATGCATCACCCAGAAAATTAAAGGAATTTAAACAGTCTATCACAGATGCTATCAGGAAATTACTAAGGTCTTGAAAGCTCTGTGTAAGAAACTGAATTCCAAAATCAGATGTTAGAACAAAATATTTTCCTCACACTCCCATTTGTAACAATTTTAGGAGTTTTGTTAGGAACCTGGAGCAGATGTATGTACAAATACTATATCTCTGTCTATCTCTATCTCTATCTCTATCTGTATCTCTATCTATCTATCTATATACTTTTTTACTATTTCAACAAATTCATCATTCAAAGACAAAAAAAGCAAAATTTTAAAACAGCAAATACTATATAGCATGCATGTTGCAATTAATTTGCACATATTCTATTATTCAAAATTTATTCTCATAGAAGTCATATGCAGTTATTATTGCTGAGAAAAACTAATACATAATATGTTCAGTATCTTGGATAAGATAAAAATAAAGTTTAAGATAATGTGATCAGTGTCAAGTATCAGATTCAGTATACTGAACATTTACTATGTACTGGCACCATTTTAAACTGTTTACATGTCAAGATTATTACATTTATATGCTAACTGACTTTATCAGGCTAGCAACATTATAGTATTGATTTTAACAATAAATGAACTAAGATCCAAAGAGTGCAAGAAACTAATGCAATTGGTAAGTGCAGCACAGATTGAAATATAAATACTTCTTTTTCTTTGATTTGAAATCAAGTCATTTTTCTATATGTGACTTAACACATAGACAGATTCTTGGAATAAACTGGAGGCCAAGAAATGAGATGGAAAGAGCAAATCATGGACTCTGGTCTCATTTCTGAAGTTGGTTATCTTAAAGATACTTTTGTTGAGTAAATCTAGTGTCTCCTTTATGTCTTAGGCTGAAATGAGCAAATGTTATGAAATGCCTTTGAACATAATACACTGCTATAAAATGTGAGGCATTATTAATATAAACTATGGTAGAGTCAGTAAATCCATAAAGTTTTATAACACCCTCTTTGCTCATTAAGGTAGCAGCATGGTTTCAAATCAATAATTTACAGTGTAGTCAGGCAATGTGGGTAGTTATGGGTGAAAAGAATGTCAGGATCTGAATACTCAGATCTGTGAACAGCTACCAGTGTGCAGTATAACCTCAGGCAGGTCTCCTGTTGTCTGCATTTGCAAACATATGAACATATTACTGACCTATATTATAAAGCTTTTATTAAGAGGCACTGATCAAAAGTATTTATAAAGGACCTTGCGAGTTATATTGTATGTCTAACATAGTTCATGAATTTTACCACTCTGTTTCTATATGTAGAACTTTTTAAATCATAGAGTTTGAACTTGATAATTGATTGAGAGAGGTTGTGAACTAATTCTTAGAGCTCTGCACTAATTTTTAGAATTGTACCTTTGCCTTTTGAATGATGTGGGCTAGTGGCTCAAAAATTAACTTCGATTAGGCATTAACAGTTCCTTTCAATAAACCAATAGAAATTAGTTGTACAATTATTCAATTATCTTAGCACCATATATATATATATATGTATATACATTTTCCTTCCTCTGCCTAATTGTTTAATCAATTTTGCATGCCTATATCTGGTAATCTGGACAACTACTTTGAAGATAACAATATGCAATATAACAACAACCATTATTAATTTCTTATCATCTTGTCTTGAAATTCTGTATCTTTTTATTGTTTTTAAATTCTTTTTAAAATAAAAAGTTTTTAAAAATTAACTTTGTGTTGAATATATCTCAAGTATCTCTCATATGCCCTATCTTATCAAATATTTCAAAGCATTGAAAGGAAAAAAATGCAGTCATACTACACAGTGATTTATATGTACACAGTAGAGCAAAACAAATTGTTATGGCTTGTAAGAATATAATTACAGATGAAAATATTGACTGAGGAAATTTTAATGACAGTGCATAATAAGCAAGTTATACTTTGAAATAAAGTCTTCTGTTGATTCTCCACAATCCAGATGAGCAACACTGCTCAATGTTTTCTACAAACAGTGGTAGTAGCTATAAAAGCTGTAACTCTGTGTTATGGGATGCCCGTTGCTTTTATTATTTTTTGATCCTCAGAACAGCTTTCAGAGAAAGCTATTGTTCTTATTTGAGAAATGAATCATCTATGGTTTTTCAGCCTAGGTTTCCTCTAAAGAATGGAATTCAGTTTTGAAGATAGACTAATGTCACCATCATTTGTTAATCTCTACACTTTATCTATTAAGAAACCTCTATGGTGATGAGATGGATTCTATTTTATCCTACAGTCACGGTTCTTAGAGCATAGTCTTGGGAAGAGGAGCAGCAGCAGCAGGAGCAGCAGCAGCAGCAGCGGCAACAGCGGCATTAATCTGCACCTTACAATTGCAAATTTGCAGGCCCCAACCAGGACCTACTGAATCAGATACTGTTTTAGTAAGTGCTGAAAATGGTAATGATGCAAACTACTACCTGAAAAACACTGGCATGGAATAGCTGAAGTTCCCATATTTTTTTTTTTTTTCTGGTACCGGGAATCGAACTCACAACCTTGCGCTTGTCAGGCAGGCCCTGTGCCACTGAGCTAAATCCCCAGCCCTGAAGTTCCCATCTTTGATTCACTCAGCAAGTATGTAGAGCACTTACCAGATGCTAAGCACACAGTGGTTTGTGGAGTATGATTTGGGGTGAGCCATTGAACCTCACATGCTTAGACTGTTTCTTTCACTCGGCTATTCAGTAAGGAAAATGAGATTTTTGATGTCCATAGAATCTTACTGTTAATCTTGTTGGAAAAGTTAGGCCATATTTTACTAGATAGCACAGGGACATACTAAAGTGCAGTTAAAATGTAGGTTGTAATTCTTTCTGAAGTTAGAGGTTCTGCAAGATTCTGTAACACTGTATACATATTTTTTCCATATGCTTCATTTGCATGCACTGACACTACTTGTTTTCTGGTCTACACATTGAGTGACATGATTGTAAATAATGCAGTAGACATTTAATGGAGATTATTCAAGTTTTCCTTTCTCTCTTTTCTGCTGATTCTCTTACATTTTCATTTATTACCACCAAGTGGTGCTCATAATGTAAAGAGAGGTTGTCATAAGCAAAGAAAGATGTATTTTGCTCTAATATGAAAGTCTGTACCTAGGGTTCCATGCTAGTAAATTCTAATGACCTTTTGTACCAATATATATTAGCTAGTTTACCATATAACAATAATACAGATACATAATAATCGTCCTCATTTGTGATAGCATTATACTCGAACTCTCCAGAGCCAAATTTGTGCTTGACAAAATACAAACTCGTGACCATGTGTTCTTTGCTAGAGCTCTCACGATGGTCCTAAGTGGGAGAACAACTGGTGGCTTCCTGAAATCTTGTTCGAAGAAGAGTTCCTTTGCTCTTCCTTCTGCTTGCTTCCACCTGTGCCATGTAGCTGGGCAGGGACTGGGTTTTGAATTGTACTGGACAGTGAATTTGTGCTTTTTCAAATTCCTGCTCATTCATTTTTATCATAACTCCAACACACTTCTTCAGCATTTGTGAATGAGTTTTAAATCTTCAAGTAACTCTGCCTTCTGTGAGACTTCTCACAAGCAAAATGGATTTTGATGTCTTTTGCAGCATTGCTTAGTTGTCAAAAAACTGCTTTTCTTCTGGCTATTTTAAGATTATGGCACTTTGGGGAATTTGTGTATAGAACTTAGTATATGTACCACTAAAATATTTATAATACTTTATTTCTAATGTAAACTCTTTTTTTGTCTCTGAAGAGAACATCTGAAGCTTTAATTAAAGTCCCAAAGTGTCTGTGGCTTAAAAATATTTAAGAAGAAGAATTGCTTATACTTAGGGTGTTAAACTGTTGTCTAGGTATACATTAGTAGAAATGAATTTGTGAAAATTTTGACAATAACTTTCACCTAGGAGGAGAGTAATCTTAGAATCTTATTTCACAGCATATGTGACCTGAAAAATGTGGTAAAGAGTAGTAGTGTTTTAGTTTCACAATTTCAATTATGAACGAAGGAGAAACAATAATGTCACTCTGTATCTCACATGCTTAATACTTTAAGCCTAAAACACAAATAATTTTCCTAGTCTGTCTCGTACCTACAGACTTGACTTTCTTTGAATCATGATGCATACCCGGAAATGCGCCAGTGAGATCCTTGGTAAAGCACTCTTTGCACTGTTTAAATACTTTTTCACACCTCTTTGACCACCTTTTTAACATCCAATCACTTTAGGCTGCAGTTCAAGTTTCTCCTCTGACTGTGACTCAATTATTGTGTAAGTAGCTATTCTTATCCCTTTCAAATACTTTAAACTTTTACCATTTCACAAACAACCATTTTACTCAGCTTCTGTCAATATGATATTTCTTTACTGAAATGGTTTTCATCCTCATTGACATCGCTTCTTTAATTAAGTTTATCAGTGCATCTTAAATAAATATAGTGATCACTTCCATCACAGGGACTTGGCACCTGTACACAATCTATCTCAGTTCCTTTCTTCCCCATTCCCTTCCTCTCCCTTCAATCCCTCTTTCCCTCCTCATTTACAAAAGTTTTGAATCCATTTTTCCTTCTTTTCTCATTCTGTTCCTTTTCTCTTCCTTCATTTCCTTTCCCCCCTCCCTAGTTCCCCTTCCCAATTGAGCATTTTCTTCCTATTTCATAATATCTAGTATACACTCTGGTTCTTATTTACACTCTTGATTTCTCACACCACAGAAACAGTGCAATATTTATACATATGTATTCAATTTATTGCACCTAAGAGTATGGTCTCAAGGTGTATCCATTTATTTAGAACTGTCTCAAGTTTATCCTTACTTATGTCTTAGTAATTCCCCATTGTATAAAAAACACATCTTCATTATCTATTTACTGATTGATGGGCATTTAGGCTGTTTCCAAGATTTACCTACTACGAACAGTGCTGCTATAAACATGGGTGTGGTATGATGCTTTTAATTCTTTTGGGACACTACCCAGAAGGGGAATAGCTAGGTCAAGTGCACCCTGTAGTTAGAGCTTTCTGAGGAATTTCCACAGTGTTTGCACCACTTTGCATTCTTGATAATAACCATTTTTTCTGGAGAGAGGTGGAATCTCAGCATTATTTTAATTTGCATTTCTCAAATGACCAGGGATGATGAAGATTTTTTTTTATATATTTATTTGCTGTTTCTACTTCTTCATCTGCATTTCAGATGTCCATTTTGGATTGGGTATTTAATGCTAAATCTTGACTGTCTTGCTTAGCTAAGATCATCTGTAAAACCTACCATGATGGGTGAGATTTTCTTCTTGTTGAGCTGGTCAAACTTGGAATATGTTTTAAAGAATCTGCTTCCCTCTGAAGTTCTTCTGTAGAGCCAACTAAAGGAATTGGTACGTTTTGGAAGGTGAAAGTTAAACAGTAATAATTTCTCTTTGGGAATTTCACAGACAGGGAAAATAATACAGTAGATGAAGAATTTCCTGCACGGACAGGAATAACCAGAAAAGGAGGTCGATTTTGAGAAAGCTCTTTGTTCTCCTTGGAAGAAATCTTACTCTGTGTTGGGATTTCATCTCCGGCCATACTGTCCTGAATGTGCCCAATCTCATCTGTATCTGGATTTGCCATCACTGAATCTTCTGCAAGGAGCAGTCTCCAAAGTATAGAGGTGAAAATAATACTCCTGGCTTTGTGGTTGCCCTAATGATTCACTAGTAAAATTTTTTGCTTCCTGTCTCTATAATCTTGGATTCTTTGTGATCTTAAATTCCGTGGAAGAACAAAACAACATTTCCATTAAACTGGACGCGAATACTTCCTCCGTCCTGACATAACAATGATCCGTTATTCAAAGAAGGGGACTCTTTCTATGAGTGGAATGACTGGTAAACCCACCAAGGCAGAACTGGGCTGGTAGTTCAAAATGGGGCAGAAAGGAATAAAGATGAGTTGCACTTGTTTTTCTAAGGCATTTTTAAATACTTCCACATTCTATAGTAAAAATAATAGACAAATATAATGCTTCATCACAACCTGGAATGATAATGGCACAGAAATAAAGGTTGAGGTCACCTTAACTGTCAAGAAGTCGTGACTAGGTGACATGGCTAGAACCAGAGTGAGACAATTCAGGCAGCTACCTTAGATACAAAATTCCAAGGCTCAGAAATCAAGATTAGTATTTAGGTTAATATTTCAAAAATACATATCAGAATTTTAAATAAGTCTTGATCTTGCCCCAAAACTCACCTCGCTTGCTTCCCTTTAATCCCAGCATGAGCAATTTCTGTCTCCTGCCAAATTTGCTGGCTTGTTCTATGGCCAACTCAGTGATCTCCTTCCTTTAAGATTTCGGGTTAGAGTTGACCGAAAGAATTGCTCAAGATTTGGGAATCAGAAAGGAGCAGATAATTGTTATTACCCTAGAAGTCTTTGCTCTCAAGTGAACAAAGAGATACCTGATGTTTTTCAGCTTGTCCCTCTCCACTCGGTGTTCAACTCTGAGTCCCTCTGCTGCACAGCCCTGCTACCAGACACTTTTTTGCAAGTCCTCAAGGTTACCATTTCCTGTAGGCTTCTGCAAGCTCCCCTCTCTCAGGGAGACTCCGTGCTTTAGGAGTTTACCTTTTGTGAAGTTGTGACTTCGTACACATCTTTGCTTTTATAACAATACCCACAAGTATATACTGTCTAACTCTTTTAGTAATTCCCTTATTTAACTGAGAATGGTATGATCTGTTTCCTGGACTGAGCCCTGACTGAAACATGACTTTCTCTTTTTTCCTTCTCTTTTCCTTTCTCTTCCCTCTTTCTTCCTTGATTCCTCCCTTCTTTCTTTCTTTCTTTCTTTCTTTCTTTCTTTCTTTCTTTCTTTCTTTCTTTCTTTCT
>NW_004955411.1:7628503-7667167 GCF_000276665.1 Chinchilla lanigera
CCTTCCTTCCTTCCTTCCTTCCTTCCTTCCTTCCTTCCTTCCTTCCTTCCTTCCTCCCTTTCTTCTTTTCTTCTCTGTCTCTCTTTTTTTGTCTCTCTGTCTCAAACTTATTCTGATACAGATTTTCAGTGTATGTACGATATTACTAACTGTAGTCCTCATGCTATGCATTAGATCTTTAGATTTATTCACCCCACGTTTGACTGAGTTCTTCCTATTTGCTTTTCTCCACAGCTGTAACCGCTATTCTATTTTTACTCTCTTTGCATTCAAATTTCTTAGATTAAGTAAAATCGTGTATTCTATGTTCTGGCTTATTTCAACTGTCAGAATGTCCCCCAGATTCACCCCTGTTGTCACAAATGGCAGGACTGTTTTCTCTTTTGAAGCTCTGTGTATGCCGTGGTTTCTTTAGCCGTTTGTTGTGAGTGGGCACTTAGGGTAGGTTGTTTTCATATGTGGGCTACTGTGACTCGTACTGCCATGAATTACAGAACCACAAATGTCCCTTCAAGATACTGATTTAACTTCCTTTGAGTATACACCCAGAAAAGGCATTGCTGGGTCAGGTCATATGCTATTTCTGTTTTTAGTTTTTTGAGGACCTCTCAAACTGTTTTTCATAACAACTATAATGATTTACATTCCCGCTGAGAGCACACAGGGTTCCCATTGTATGGGTGCTCTCACCCACACTCGTTATCTTTTGTCTTTTCCATAAAGCCATCCCAACATCAGATTGGGGAAAGCATACTGGGGTTGGGGTCTCAATTTGCATTTTCCTGATTAGTGGTATTGAGCTCATCCTAATCTCTGGCACAATTTTATGTCTTTGCCTGTCTTTGACTATATGTTTTCTGGATTATTTAGCATTTTGCTACTCAGCTTTATGAGTTCCTCATTTTAACATTATTATTGTCGTTATTATTATTTACTGCTGAGTTTTATGAGTTTGTTATATAATTGGAACATTACCTCCTTATCAGATATGTGAGATGCACATATTTTCTCCTAATCCATAGGCTTTTGTTTTGTTGATTCTTTCCTTCAGTGTCCAGAAGCTTTTTATTTTCTGTGTTAGTCAGGGTTTGCAATAGATTTAACGCAGGACACATAATTAATTTATAGGATTATTTTATAATATTCATCCAAAAACTCAAATGCAGAAGAGTGCAAGAGATCTGACCATGCACCAGAGACCTACAGGATCCAGCCAAAGTCCTGAATCCCACAGCAGTGTTCTCCAGGAGTCCAACCAGAGGCCTAGAGCCAACCAGAGGCCTAGAGCCCCAGTTGTGTGTGGTGTTGTACTCTTATGGCATGGGTGTATGCAATGTCTTATGCAAGTCCTTATCAAGGACCTGCATAGGTAGGCTGAAAGCCCAGTGGCAGAAGCTAGAAAGTTTGGGCCAGTGCGGTGAAGGATCTGTGCCAGGAGGCTGAGGGATTTTCACTGCAGTCAGGGAGCGATTCCTCCCCCAAAGAGAGCAGTAGCCAGTCCCTGTGACCGCAAGAACCTGCGCTCCTTTCCCAAGGAGAACAACTGAGTTCCTACGAGTTTGTTTCCTTCCAGGAAAATAAACAGTACACAGCGTTCCCCTTCCAGTCTCCTATTCTGTCCAGGCAGCAATCCCCAGCCCAGAGCCACACCCAGAGCCACCCCGACTGAGTTCAGCTGGGTGTACCCACTCAGCTTGAGGACTAGTTAACCCACTACACTTTGGTATACTCTCATTTGTTTATTTTTGTTTTTGTTGCCAGAACATTAGGTATGAAATAAAAAAAAAAAAAGTTACCAAGGTCAATGCCAAGGATACTTTCACTTTTTTTGCTAGAATTTTTATACTTTCAGGTCTTGGGTTTTTTATCCATTTTGAGTTAGTTGTGTGTAGTGTTGTACTCTCATGGCATGGGTATATGTAATTTGCTTATTGTGATTTATTGAAGAAATGACTTTTTCCCATTGAGTCCTCTGAGCAGCTGTGTTAAAATTTATTTGAGTATATATGCTTGTAATTATTTCTGAGCTCTCTATTCTATTCCATTGATCTGTGTGCCTGATTTTATACTGCTAACTTTCTATTTAATATAGCTGCTACACTTTGGATTTAACTATCCCTCAAAGGCACATGTGTTAAGGGCTTGTGCCCTGGCCCCACAATAGTGAGAGTTGGTAGAACTTTTAAGAAGTAGGTCCTATAGCTGGGTGTGGTGGCCTATGTCTGTAATCCCAGCACTCGGGAGGCTGAGTCAGGAGGATTGTTTCAAGTTTGAGGCCAGCCTGAACTGTGTAGGGAGACCCTGTCTCCAAAAAAGACCAAAAATAAATAAATAAATAAAAGAAGTAGGGCCTCGTTGGGTGAAGTTAATTCATGAGAGCCGTGCCCTTGAATAGGGGTTGGGACCTCAGACCTTTTTCTTCTCCTCTGTTTGCATCCTAGCTATGAGATGAGCAGTTTTGCCTCCACTTCCATCAGCACATGCTGCCCTGCACAGGCCCAAGAGCAACAAACCAATAAATCACGGGTAGAAACATCCAACTCTGTTCCTCATTATATACTGATTCACTCAGGCGTTTGTTACAGTAATGGAAAACTGACTGAACAATAGTTTTAAGATAATTTGAATCCAGGAAGTATGATGTTTCTAAATTTTTTCCTGAAAACACTCTTTATTTTCGGTTTTTTTTTTTCGGGGGGTGGCTATTCAAGGTCTTTGTTATTTCACATAAATTTAAAATTTTCTTTCTATTTTTCTGGGAAATTTTTCATTATTTTGATGAGGATTGAATCGAACTTGCAATTTGGGGGACAACGATTCCACTTGACAAATAACCCTCCTCCTGGTAGTTTTTTCCATGTTGGTCCCTCAGTCACTGTGTATGACCCTTGAGATGTGCTGTTTAATTCAGTGTCTTGGTATTTTATTGAAAAATTTTATGCCTATGTCATTTGAAATATTGGCTGATAGTTTTCTTATGGTGCTTTTAGCTTTGATAGGATGATGCTTATAATTTACATTTATAATCATTTCTGCTTCTATATTATTTTGGGAAAAATGTGAAGAATAATTAGCATTAATTTTTATTTGATTATTTGGTAAAATTCCACTATGATGTCAAGGTCTGGGCTTTCTTGGTTGGGAAATAGCTTTCTTCTTACTATTTCAATGTCTTTATTTGTTATCGAGCAGTCTAGGTTTTTTATTTAATTTTGATTCCATCTTGGTAAATTGTGTGTTTATACCAATTTATTCATCTCCTGTAAGATATCCAATTTGTGGGTATATAATTATTCATAATATTCTCATGATATCTTTCATTTCTGAGACATTTATTGTAATATGTTCTTTTTCACTTCTTTGTGCCTTCTTTTATCATATTCTATGTAAAAGTTCATCTATTTTATTTATATTTTGACACAACTATCAGTTTGGGTGATCTTTTTACATTCTATGATTTATTTTTATTCTGATCTTTTTTACTTCCTTCTTTCTAAAATCTTTGAGTTTAGTTTGTTCTTTTTCTGGTCATTGAGATGTGAAGTTAACTCATTTAAGTGAGATCTTTCTCCTTATAAATATATTTATGGATATAAACCTCCACTTAGAATTCTTTTATTTTAGTTGTTGTGTTTGTGAATTTTCCCATTTTATTTTTGTTACTAACACCTGGTTTCTTTTCACTGTAAAAGGAAAAAAGAATACTGAAGCTCAGAGAAGTGCTAGATGCCTGTAATCCTCACTACTCAGAAGGCTGAGGCAGGGGCATTGTGAATTAAGACCAACCTGAGAAAAACAAGGTAAAATTCCACTATGATGGAAGTCTTAAAGCAAGCAAATCCCAGGTACTCAGCACTATCCTGATTAATAAATTCAATAACGCTTGTTATGTGACATAATATCTACTTTATCCTGGAGAATGTTCTGTGTTTCTTGAGAAAAATGTCTGCTCTTCTGTTGGGTAAAAAGTTTTATATCTATATCTATCTATATCTATTATCTATATCTCTCTTCATATATGTCAGTTTAATCCATCTGGACTATACTGTCAGTAAATTCCACTACTTACTTACTGATTAGATGAATAGTCTATGTATTACTTAAATTGGAATACTGAGGTCATCTAATATTGCAATACTATGCATTTCTCCTTTCAAATCTATCGCTACTTCCTCTAATGTTCCTCCAATGTTCAGTGCATATGCATTTATAGTTATTAGATCTTCCTTTTGAACTGACTCCTTAATATTATGTAATAATTTCGCTTTAGAATCAAATTTGACTTAAAGACCATATTTTCTGATATAAGTATTGTCTCTCCCACTTTATTTTTGTTGCCATTTGCTTAAAATATCCTTTTCTATCTTTTCACTTTCAATAGTTAATAGACACGTAGTTGTAAAATGTTGACAGTAGCACATAGTATGGTGAGAAGAAAGGCTACATCAGTTTCTTAAGTGTAAAAATTTATTAGTTGTCAATTTGCAATTAGTTACCTCTGTGTATTCTTTGATATTGGCAGAAAAAAAGATGAACCTTGCTCATTACCCATTTGGCCACTTTGTACCTTTTTACTTTGAAGTTTAGCCCATGTAAGTTTACAGTAGTTTGTTATGTTCTCGCTCTTAAGAAATCCCCAGAGGCTAATGCAGTGAAGGTGTGGATCCCAGCACATGGCATTTTTGGGAGCTGGTGGAAACTTTAAGTGACAGAGCCCCATTGAAGGTGGTGAGGAATGAGGTTGCCTTTCAAGAGTATATTTTATCTCTGGACCCAATTCTCTCTCCCTGTACCTCCCATCTACCATGCAGTAAGTTTTTTAGTCTTCCACATGCTCGCTGCTGGGGTTACCTGCCTTACCACCTGCTCAGAAGCAATGGATCCAAGTGATTGCAGACTGACAACATGCAAACCATGCACAACAGGAAACTTTTCCTTCTTTAAGTTGATTTTCTCAGGTATTTTATCACAGCAAGGGGAAGTGGACCAATACATAATTGATAATGAAGTATTTATTAGTGCCATTTTTTTGTTGTCTTGTGATTTTTTGTCTTTCTTTCTCTCCCCTGCTGTATTTTCCTGTATGGCTTTTTAAATTTTTGTATTGTTAGATGTTGGGTATGGTTACCTTTTCTATCATGTGAATTCTATAGTTATATTCTCTGTGGCTGTCAGGGGCTTAGATAGAATATCTAATTGCAATAACAGTCTACTTTATGCTAGTAACAATTTTACTTCTATGTCATTAAAACTCCCTAACATTTTTCTCCCTTTATTTGCTACTGATAGCACAATTTACAGCAATGTATCTAATGTACCCATTAATATAATTTATATTTGTTTTTAATATTTTTTGCCCATGACTTCCATAGAGGGATATCAATCAATGAACTCCAAGCCATTATAGTAACAAAATATACCTGCTGTTTATATATTTTCCATTGTTGAAGGCTTTCATACTTTCTTACAGTCTTGTATTTTTTTTAGCATACTTGAATTTCAACCTGAAGACCTCCCTTTAGTATTTCTTGTAAGGTAGATCTATTGGTTATAACTTTTTCTTATCTATTGTTTGTCTGAGAAAGTCTTCATCTTCTTTTCATTTTTGAAGAAAACATTTGCCAGCTATATTTTAGTGTTCTTTGTTTTCAGGGCTTTTTTTTTTTTTTAGTATTTTATATCATTGTGCCCCCTTTTTTTGCTAAAAAATCCACTTATGGCTCCTTTATAAGTCACAAGCCACTTTTCTTTGCCTGTTTTCAAACTTTTTTCTTTTCTTTCATTTGGATAGTTTTAATATGACATATCTCTCTGTGTGAGCCTCTTTGGATTCAGATTATTTGCTGTCGCTTGGTCTTCCTGAGACAAAGCTTCCATTTCTTTCTCTACGTTTGGGAATTCTCAGCCATTACTTACTTAAGGAAGCCTTGATCCCTTTATTTTTTTCTCCTTCTTTCAAAAACTAGAAATGTTTATCCTGTTCTGCTTGATGGTGTCCCAAAAGTCCCTCAAACTATTTCCTATCTTTTAAATTCTTTTTTTCTCTTTTGTTCCTCAAATTGAATGATTTCCAATTATTTGTCCTCAAGTTTGTTAATCTTTTCTTTCAACTGGTCTGGTGTACTCTTAAACTTCTATATTGAATTCATTACTTATTTTATCTTTCAGGTGTATGATGTCAATCTATATTTTCTTTCTGTTTGCTTGAACTCTGTTTATCATTTCTCACTTGACACTGGTCAGTATCTTATGATAGTTCTTTTAAAATATTTGTTGAGTATGTCACATAGCTCTATTTCATAGGCACCAGTTTCTGCAAATTTATCTTATTCTTTTTTTGGAATGTATTTCTCCACTCATTCTGAACTAGTTTCTTCAAATTATATAAGTAAACTTCCTCTCCCAGTCTTGGCTGACTGCCCTTTTGTAGGCATGGCCTTTACCCATAAACCTGACCAGGTAGACTAGGGGTCTCCTAAGCCTTTGAGCTTGTTTAAACTGCTATATGTATTTTTCAGCCTGCAGTTTTTTTAGGGTATAGTAAGTTCTTTCAGTGTTCTAAGACAAGTGAGGTAGAAGCCAGTCTCCTTCAGATGCAAGTAGAAAAACTGGAGTGTTAGATGTGTGGTCCAGTTCCTTGTGTCTCTAGAAGTTCAGAGCTAGAGTTTACTGCTTCCTCACTCTGTACTAAACCAAGGAGCAGAACTGTAGCAAATACCTTCACTTGTATTCAGATTGCAAATATGCATGTGAGGGGATACCTACCAAAAGTTTACCATCTGAAAACTTTCTCCTTGTTTAATGTGGCCTGGAGAGAAACAAATTTACCTATTCAAATCCAAAGCCACTGTGTAAGTAACCAGTCCCTTGAGTAGGAGGCATGGAGGTTGGGGTACAAGATATAGGTATGAGTTTTGTCCAGGATGAATTTAAATACTCGGATTGACTGCTGGCTTAAGGAGGGGTGAGCAGGGGCAGGAAGCTCCCACATTTCCCTTCAAGCCCACAGTGTTCAGTTGAACTACTTCAGTGGCTTCCAGATACAGCTTAATAAGAAGCTCATTCCTCAGGCTGCAGCTAGAAAGACAAGCCCTTTTCAGAGAGAAATTTGGAAGTCAATGGCCACCATTCTTTCTGCATTGATACTGCAGGGTGCGGACGGTGATCATGCTCATAAACCTTTGTAAAACCACCTTTATTCTTTGTGACTTATGGAGACTTGTGATTGCCTGCGCCCTCCTACTCCCAGAACTGAGTGATTTAAAAGTTAAGCCCTTCAGAACAAACCATAGAAGCTATTATCAAAATTTTTGAAATATGTGATCTAATCCTTCATTCCTTGAAGGGAATCTGGGAGTTAGGGTTCCTTCCTAGTTGTAAGGAATGGACTCTGGGGTGAGTCTACGCATGAGTGTCTAAGGTATTCCTGTGCGTTTCAGTGTGGATTTTTGTTAGTTTCTCAATTGTAGTTTCTCAGTTTCTCTCAGGAAGAATTGATATATGTTTAAATTATCTTTTTATATGTTTATAAGAAGAGAGAAAATCAAGAGCTTTCTATTGTGTCATCTTGCTGATGTCACCACACGATATTTTGTAAGAGGAATTCAGATTTAGGGTATAAAGATTTACACTAAGGAAAATCATAAAAGGAATATTGCAAACCCCCTGTCTAGCTCTTGCTTTGGGTGGATATCAATCTTATGAGCACTCTTAAGAATTAAGAAAAGGACCTAAGCAAAAGAATTCCCAGATTGCAAAATCAAAGTCAAACTTAAACGGAAAATGGAAGAGCAAGATTCTGCCTTCTCTGTCCACTGTCTCCTCTCTCCGGCAGCAATGTTAACTAAATCTTGGTAAGGAGCATCCCTGACCTAGCACATTTGGTTCTACAGAAATTCCTAGACAAATGTGCAGGAATATAGATGCACAAAACCCCAAAGTCCTTTTGTTTGTACTTCTTTTTGTTTTCTATCTCTTTGATCATTATACAAAACAGGTACTGTATACACGTCAAAATTCAGTTATTATATTTTACTCGTTTTATGACTGTAGTCATGGTAATGAAAGGAATGGTTTCATGTCTTTAACTACTTCTATTCATGGTAGTAATAGTGCTTTCTTGATGATAACATTGATGCTAGTTGTTTTTCCCCAAGAGTGTGCAAACCATATCAGCTTCTACGTTATTCAAAGAATCTGATGTTAGTTTTTCAGTGTATCTTATAGAAAACAGTGAATTTTTTTCCACTGTATTTCTACTTTTGTTCTTGGCAAAATTAGTTTTCCGTAAGATATTTGGGTCTACATATTTCTAAAATTTATTGTAAAATATAACTTACTCTATTGTATATTTTTTTGTTAGTGTTACTTCTAAACAGTTATTTATCTCCCCACCTGATCTACTTCAAGCGTCTCAATGGAAAGGTCAAAACTTGCAGGTGAGATATGTCAGTGGAAATTATGTGTTACTACTTGGCTTCTGTTTCTGAATATAACCATGCTGAAGAAAGTCATTATTTCTTAGAAACCGACTGTGAAATTACTACGCAAGAACTAATGCACAACATTTTCCCTTACAAAGATTTTAACTTTCCAGCTGTAAATTTGATTATTTTGTAAGGTTTCTTATCTTGCCTAAGCTAAAAAGAATAGCTTCCTATCTGTGCCTTTTCACAAAAGGAAACAAACCTTACAATTCTTACTCAAGAACTCAGCTCTGACTTCTGCCAAAGAGTAGGTTTATAGTCACTTCAGAGTAAACCTAGAGCCTTCAAAAACTTGTGTGGAGAGTTTTTCAATGTGACAAGCCTTATAGCAATGGGCTCCCCTGAAATATCTTAGCAGAGTAGGTGTATCTTTGAATAGTCATTTATGTATCCACACAATCCATTCATATAACACTTGCTTAGCATTTTTAAAATGTTACTGGGGTTTAAACCCAGGACCTTATATTTGCTAGGCAAGAGCTCTGCCATTGAGCCTATTCCCTAGCCATTCAAAAACAAAACAACCCCAGAGTAGAAGGGGCTGGGGATTTAGCTCAGCGGCACAGCGTCTGCCTGGCAAGCGCGACGTCGTGAGTTTGATTCCCGGTACCGGAAAACAAAACAAAACAAAACAAAACAAAAAAAAACAAAAAAAAACAAAAACAAAACAACCTCACTTTGAGTGTCTCACTCAGTGACTGGGCTCAAATTTGCAATCCTCCTGTCTCAGCCTTCTGAGTAGCTGGGATATAGGTATTTGTTACTATGTCTTTCTGGGTTTATACATTTTGAACATTGAATTGGACATGAAGTTCAGTCATTCATTTTTTTTTCCAATGGTCTGTAGGCTATCTACTGTGAAATTTCTGAAAGTGGGATCAATTTGAATTATTGGTTGTTTTACGCATGCTAACAATTTATGTGAAATAATATTTAGCTAAATATCTCAGAAACAGCATATATTAGATGTTCAGAAGGTATTAATGTGTTATTTGGTTATGAATATTGGAAAGTTAAAGAATTTTAGTCATAATGAAATAGATATGCATATAAATTTAAATCATATTAATGAAGTATGATTAGAAAAAATGATTTCTAAATTTTCTTCACTCTGAGTTTGACTAGTACATGGAGGAGAAATAGTCTAATTTAGTTTTACACAATTTACACTTCTGTTCTCTTTGAGATAATGGGGGTCTTAACTAGAAGAACCCTTAGTTGAATAGGAGGCTGACTTCCTGACTTATCTCCAACTTTGGATAATCTTATTTAACATGTAAATCCTATTGTCCTAAGTGTCTCCTTTAGACCTTTTTTACTTCAGTTATCCATAAGAACTCCTGAGCACCTTCAATAAGGTGGACGCGGTATGAGAATAAACTAAGAAAAGAACCAAGGAAGCCATGGGCTCTATACTCAGGGACTTCATAATCTAATACTAGATAACAAGTTAATTGCACCAGTATAGGTTTCTACTCATTATGTTATATTAAGGAATTTTCTAACAGAGGATCCAAAGTCTGGAAATAAAAAATAATTTTGTAATAAATTAGTCATCCCAAAGAAAAATGGACATAGCCATAGGAGTGGCAGCTATCATCCTTCTGATCTCTAATAGCCTATGACCTCATTACACATTTCTAAAGACTAGCCAACTAATTCTCTGTAATAAAGGAGTGAAAGAGACAGAGCAGACAATAGAAAGTTAAGGCTTTTCATCCTATAATAATAGTGAGCTCTTCCAGTACATCAGCTATTGATAAACATATGTCAGCATTTACCTATCCATTCTGTTGGAGAAAGCTGGATAACTCTTAAGTGTTTTGCCCTCCAGGCTTACATTAAAAGTTAATTATCACCACATGGGACAGGTCTCTGGAGGCAGGGATGGTAGCCTTCAACCGGTATCAGCACAAGTGAGTGTCTTGATTTGCTCACTTTTCACACTAGAATGCTTTCTCCTAAGGTCAGTGTTTACAAGTTAAAATCCATGCCCCTTTTGGCATGAGCAGACAATTGCTAGTTGGAAAGAATTAAAGTTAGATGCCTCGTGACACAATTAAGGACAACAGCCCCATGAGAAACCCAACTTCAGATATATGTGTAAGTTTGTAATTAGCTACACCCAACCCAATAGTACAAAGTGTGTGACTCACATAGCTCTGATTTTACTTAAACCTTTATTGTCATGTAACTTTTTTAAAAATGTGTTTATTTGGTAATTAAAGTTATATAAATCATCTAAGCTTCAGTATTTTATTGGTTAAACTTTATGTGACTTCCTGCCTGAAACCATACCTGCTTAATTCACTGAGTTCATTATCAGGGGTGAAGAGTCTCCATAAAAGCCTTCTCTAAAGAAAGGAATGCTGCTGCCATCTAAGAAGAGTGAAGAGTGAAATAAGGCATTCCAGAAGGAGGCAGTTAAGAATGATGGTGGAGAAAGATGCTGCACATGCAGGAGAATAAAACAAGATATGAGGAAACAAAGGATAAGAAAATAACTCATACGAGGAATCGAATAGGGCCAATAAAGCATCTGAAATTCTACTACCTGCATCAATGTCAAAAAATCCAAAGCGAACAGGTGATCTGAGAACGCTGCTGACATCCATCTTCACACCCTCTTGGTCTATAAAATACTACTTTAGCTTCCTTCAACAAAGATACCACAGTGGGCTACATGAGGTGTAGCAAAGGAAAGGAAAACTGTTCTGTCTCCTCTGCATGCATTAGTCATTTTTGTCCTCCGAGTCTGTGTCTTAATTGCCTTGCCTGTCTTATTAGATTGAAAACCCACTGGGTAGGGACCATCACTACTAAGGTGTACAGCACAGAGCTTGGCAGGTGATCAGCACTCAATAAATGTCTATTGCTACTATAAACCAATGTGTAAATCTCAGAAATAGGCATAATAATGGACCTGACAGATTAATGCCCAGGGCTATTTTTGTACAGCAGCATGGGCTAACCAAATCAAAATCAGACACCTCAGATTCAATTCTTTTCAGTTTTGCATGTAATTCTCAGTCTTTCACATTTTTTTCCTATGCCAGACAGGAAGAAATAATAGTCAACTTTTCAGTATAATTGAATTAAAAAGCGTTATCTTCCCTTCCCTTCTCAAAAGCTATTGACCCATTATGTAGATGGCATTGCTTTTTTATTATTGATCAAGTGGTTTGAAATTTTGCGGCAGATATTTTATGTTGTTTATCCTCAGCATTTCAAGTTATCTTCTTTGTGACGGATTTTCTCCAGGAATAAGAAACTGCTTGAAAGAACTATCTAACTCATACTCTAATGAGTCTTCTGAGATGATGAAAGAAGAATTATGATCAGTTTCTTTTGGGATAACAAAATTAATGTGTGGAGAAAGGAGCGAATGAAGAAGAAACCCCCAAAGGAGCTATTGACAAAGATGTAGTGAAATTCTCCTGAAATGAGAAAGAAAGGGTTGTTTGTGGGTGACATTTATTCTCTTTGCACTCATAATGAACTACAATCATGTCCAAATTCCTGTTTTTTCCTTACAAGCAATGTCAACTTTGCCTGTGAAATAAGATTATTTGCCTTAATTGTACAAAGATCCAACCCAGTTATAATCATCCAATGGTTTTCCTTTCTTTAGTTAGATATTGTTGTACGTCTCAACAGGTCTCTGGAGGCGATGTATAAAAATGTATAAAAAGCAATTCAAATTAGATTATGCAAATATATACATCTATTGAAATTATTTGAAAACTATAATAAATTGTTTAATCATCTAAATTCTGTCACAGGAAGATTCTATGTAAAGAAATCAATTAAAATATATTTCCAGACCCAGTCTTTTTGAAAATGATTATAAAGACAACATAGGGTTAACCCTATGAAAAATCATGGCTAGTGAGAGAAAATCGGATATAAGTATTTAAATGCAACATTTGATAATATATCAGACATAAAAAGGAGAAAGTAGGGTTCAAACTCATACTGCATAAAAGGGATAAGGAGGACATAGTTGACATAAGTTAAAGGCAAAAATGCCTATATTTTTATAGCAAAGACATTTCAGGCAGTGCTAGAATATTGCCAGCAAACATATCTGCTCCTGTTAACTAGGCACTTGAAGCTCTTGTGTAGAATGGCAAGGACAAGGTAAATATTTTCCTGTGAACATTACTTTATAAAATGTGTTTTCCAAGGAAGTTGCTATGACATTCTACTCTGGAGAAATATTTCTTCAAGAAAGATGAGAACAAGAGAAATATGAGAAGAACTGGAAACATTGCTGTTGAAAATCTTTTCAAATGTTCTTGAAGTTGACAAGATCCATATAAAGTCATATTCTGAATGTTGGAAGTGGTTCATATGAGTAAAAATTCATGTGAGTAAAAAATTCATATTCATATGAGCAAAAATTTTATTCTTTGGTTTGCTAGACAAGGCAGTAAACATAAGAAAAATCTAATCAGCCAGGCATGGTAGTGTGTCCCTGTAATCCTAGCATTTGGGCAGGCTGAAGCAGAAAGATCACCGCAAGATGAGGCCAAACTGAATTACATAGTGAGTTCAAAGGCAATTTGGAACTCTGGCTGAAATTCTAGCAAGATTCTGTCTCACAAAATCGAAACAATTAGAAGAAAACAAAAACTCAGACAAAATTTTCTTGCAAAATCCTTAAATATTTCTCTCTCTAATTTCAGCATCTTCTTCTAGTGACTCTAATTCCTCATCATAAATGTGTTGCTTCTGCCTTGCCTTCCCAACCCCGCTTCATTCCATCTCAACCTAGGGACACACAGGTCTGAAGGCACAATGTACAAGTTGTGTGAGAGACTGCCAATAAATTTCATTTGTCCTGTGTGCACTCAGTAGAGAGGCATCAATTAACCCATGGAAATTTGTACAGACACTTCATAGATTTTTCAAGAAGAAAAGTTTTAACCTCTGAGGATCTTTTAATGAGAGCACACAGCATGAAATTTATAAGTTGTGCCAAGAAATCAGAAAGGCTAGAGTTACCATATTTTTTGTCACTCATTATGTTTTTTTGGACAAATCACTTAACTCTGTAAACTTCAGGCTACACATATATATAATAGATCCTAATATATATAATAGGATATCTATCTTTTGATATTTTTCATATATATATTTTATATTTATATATATATATATATATATATATATATATATATATATATATATATATATATATATATATGAAAAACAACATTCCTCTAAGACTTCTTATGGGCATTAAATGAGATATGTCTAATACTACTTAGTACCATGATTGTACAAAATAAACAGCCAATAAATAGAGTATTAACACTGCTACAACTGTCCTCTGTTTTGGTAGGCACAATGGAAAGGCATATTGGAAAACTGATGGGGAAGAAAGCAAGTAAAAATGAAAAGAAGCAGCGTAAGAGGCAGTAACCAGCGCCAGCAAGTCAGAGCTCCTGCATGAAGTTGCTCTTCGGCATTCTCACTCCTTTCCGCTTTCCTGATCAGGTCTGGGCTCTGTCAGTGTCTGATCTGCCTCTGTTTCGCCTGTGACTTTCAACAAGTCTCTTTACATGCATTTTAATAAAATTTTTGAAACTATGTAAATTAATGCACTGCTGTTTCCAGCTATGGGGTTTAATATTGTATGTGCTATTCTCGTTGTCATCTTTCTCCATTCCACTTCTGAAAAGATTTTCAGCTATGCAACAATTAGAGCAAGGGGCCTGTGGTTTGTCTTGCATTTCAAATTCCTTTCCCCTCGCCCCTTCTGGTCTCCTTCCCCTAGCTGATGCTATACTCCCTGAAGCCCAGGGCCAACGTCAGATTGTGATGTTTGATATGTTAAGTGTTTGTCTTGCTTCTTGATCAATCCAGTAATTTTTTCTGATCTTTCAAGGATTCTACTTCTCCAAGCTTGTTCAATCCTACAAGACAAAATTAGTACTTCTTCCTTCATATACTAGTATGTGTTTCTCACTGCTTCCTGTACCATTCATCATACCATACAGAGTTGAAAATGAGCTTATTCATATTCTAAGCTGTGACTTTTTTGTGGTGCTAGGGATTGAACCCAGGGCCTTTGCAATGATCTATATCTGTAGGCCTTTTCTTTTTATTTGGAGGTAGGACCTTGCTAAGTTGCCCAGGCTGCACTCGAACTTACAATGCTCCTGCCTAAAGCCCTGCAGTGCTGGAGTGAAAATCATGCACCAGCACACCCAGCTCTACCCTATGAATTTAGCTGTAGGATCAAGAAGGTAGGAATATTAATGAAAATGTTCTCAAGTCAGTTGGCATCTGTTTGCTACTAATTAATACTCAATAAATGTTTGATGAACTTAATATATATTTTCATATACTTTTAAAACGTGTTATTCCCCATGTTAGTTTTCTCATGCTAAACTCACATTAGCTGGTGATTAACCACTTGTGAAATGTTTGGAGTAACTTTTGAAAAATGATGTTCTACTTTAATTCTGATTTTTACAAAAGTACAGACCTTTATCTGTACAGCTACAAATGTCTGCTGGATGTCTTTTAACCACACCGATTATGATTTACCTGTAGGAGCTAACTTAGATTGAACAGGATGATTCAAGGACTTTTCCAAGCTGTATAGCAATTAGTTCTCACAAGAAAATACAATACAGCAACCGTTTCCATTCTCACAGAATAGGTGAAGTGCATAGACTTTGACTAGCTCCAAAGCCAAAGAGTTAGTGTTTCGTAGTGTTGAGATCTACATTTAGAAAGCCAGTCACTGGAAAGGTTAACGTGTACTCTTAACCGGGAAGTATACTGAAATCAGAGCACACTGGCCTATGGTAACCTGAGTGAGAAGCGCTCCCCGCTCCGGTGCGGCCAGTCACCACCATCTTTGCACTCTTCCTGCTCCAAAAGCAACAAAGAAATCTCTTCCCATTTTTATAGACTGTTGTCACCTACATTGTTAAATACTTTTATTCTAGAAAGGAGACTTCCATGATAGGCTGAATGTTTTGCATATACAAGTTGCCGAATATTCTGCGTAACATTCTTGAAATTATTTGCTTCCGTATTTGTTGCTGTCTTTAAAAATTAGCATGGAAATGATGATTATGTTCATTGCCACCAGCTAAAAAGTGCTAGACTCCTACAGTGCAGCTTGAGGGATTTTGTAGGTTTTCTTTTTTCCATTAATATTTAAGCTTAAGCTAAAGCAGACAAAACTGAATACATAACAAATAACCATCAAGGTTACTCTTTATGGGTTAAACTTTATGACAACCTCAATTATTAAAACTCACAGGGAATGAAGGCAATGAATCTTGTTAAAATACTTTCCAAGTTCTCTCTGAAATTTCTCCTTTTAATAAACTAAACTTGAAGTGGTTTTCAGTGATTGGACAGAGTTGCATTTTAATTTCTGATTATTTTAAAGAAGATTTCTAGCACCCTATTCAAGGAAGAGCACTTTAAACTGAGATAATTTATTTGTTGGCTATAATATGAATTAAAAGTCACAAATTGACCTGTTCATGTGGAAATTTCTCAAGTCAAAAGTAGGCTTCAGTTTTAGAAAACAGCTAACAAGGGTTTGATTCTTCTGTATGTTACTTCAGCTCAGATTCCACTTTCAAAACTTACCTTCATGCTGATGAATAAACCAAGGTAAATCAGGGCAAAAGCAGGACTCTTGGAAAAGGGAAGCAAGATCTTTGGTCCTTATGCCAGCATTTCTTGTGTTTTCAGAAGGAAACTAACCCTAACTTTTCTCAGCAGAAGCATCCTGAGAGAAGATGAGAAGATGAGTATATCTCTGCCTCTCTCATTTTCGGTACAGTTTTCAAAATTAACAACAATTTCATTCTCACAATGCACCTACCATCATAGATACCATTGTCATTCCACCAGATAGTTGAGCAAATGGGTTTTCACTTGAGCAAGAGAAGCGAAGAGACAGCAACATCACCAAAGTCAAGGTTAACTCCCGGCCTCACCAGCTTGTCTCCGACTAGCTTGGAAGCTATAATATCCACTGAGCTTTGGGTAATCAGAGATAAGCACAGGGCTGTTTTACAGTGTAAAGGAAAAGTTCTGAAGGACCTGCCTTGGGTTAGGCTGCTTGTCCCCGGAAGACTAGGAAGCTTCTGATGGACTGGTCTTCTGTCTGCACACTCAGGAATATGGCAGAGACCATGCAGCAAGAATACATTCCTGGGTTATTAAAATTCAGTTACTGTCTCTCCACAAATCCTAATGCAACTTGATGGGTTTTTGACCTTTTTATTTCAGATCATAATGGTTTCACTTGAGCTGTTCTTGATTCTTATTTTCTGGGTAAAAATGCTAACTGCTTTCTGCATGCCTAGTAGATGGAAATCATCTAATGACAGGACAGGAGATAAATCATGAGAATATTTGATTCAAAACACAGACACACTCAGATTGAAAGTACTGCTTTGTGTTCCCAGGTGCACCTTGTCCTTTGGTAAGGGTGTCTTTTGCTTACTGTGCTCTGGAAACAATCAGGCAAACAGGATAGCTCCTGGAGTAGTATCAATTTTACACGCTCACTATTTCCTAACCTTTGCGCCAACGATCAGTGTTTTCCCAAACCTAAGAACAATATAGAAAATGATGAAGCTCTGCATGTGTATAGGTCTGTCTGTTTGTATATTTACCTAGAAAAAGTAGAAACTAAATAACCTCCTGTCCATAGAGTATTCACTGCTCTAGGGCACAAGCTGCTGTAGAACGGGTAAAACTGTGGGGAAGGCATCTATCGTAATACGTGCCTGGGCAGCCTGTGTGTGGTCTTGCTCTGCATCTACAAGTGCACTGATTTATTGGTGAGACTAATCTTCTTTGGAAGCCGTGTGCCACTAAGTCAAACGTGTTTGAAAGGGTGACTTTCACTGTTGTTTCTATAGAATTTCCTATTACCTCTTGAAAATACATTTTATTTTGAAGGACTGTGAACTTACATAGTTAAGAAGAGAAATAACATTTAATTCAGAACTCTATTATTTTAAAATCTGAGATTTGCTCCTCTGCTCTCGGGTCTTAGGACAGTAGTGTTAAAGGGGGATGTCACCCTCACTGTCACCATTGGGGTTGACTGGACAACTGCTGTGTGCTGAGCATTGAAGAGAAGATGCACATTTAGAAAGAAGAGGCTCCAAATATACACAATAACTTAACTCTTTCCTTCAAAAGAAGGAAGAACTTGAAGTTTTCTATGCCCTTTCCACATTTTTCTGACTCCTACACAGGGCAGTAGGACAGCAGACATTGACTGATTAACAATAACAGTGGGCTGGATAATTCTTTTAAAACTAGATGTTATATTATAATTATCAGTTGAGGAAAGAATAGTCAATAAGAGTGCCTGGTGTTTACATACGCACCTACTCATCCATCACCGAGAATGACCCCACGGTGAAGTTTGGGGCAGGCTCAAAGTTAAGTACAAAGCTTTATTCTTGTTTCAAGTCATCAGATGTTCATCTTGTTTTTATGTTTCTGCATGCTCAGTTCCTCTACCATAGCAAACAGTGCCTTCACCTTTGCTTTCACACCCAGGTAAAAGTGAGTGGTGACAACAGCTCCCAAGGTGATTGATCTTCATTAGCTGTAGACTGTGAAATAAAATGACATTCTAAGTTGGGGACATTAGTTATCCCTGTGGGAAAAGCATTTTATTTGTGTCAAGAGAGTTTTTAAAAATGAGGCAGTGCCTCAGTCTACTTTGGAAAAGGTAGTGTAACTATTAGCACTGCATACTCTGAAGGCAGATTGACCTGAGTTAAAATTCAGCCTCATGACTTACTTGCTGTGCTAATATTGGGCAAATTTCTCAAGCTTTCTGAAAGCTATCTTCCATTAATATGGACATTAAAATGAGTTACACATTCTCGGGCCTATAGTGCGTATTTGATAGCATAAAGCATGTGAAATGCTACTTCAGTGTGGACACATGACTAGTACTTATTTGTCATTGCTCTGAGAAGGGTGACAGCAATGCCTGGGTATAAAGACAGCAGTGAGAAGTCCCCTCCACTAAAGCTGCAGTCTCCAGAAATTTGAGTTTCTCCCATTAAAATGGTGCACTAATTTCTTTTTCTTTGGATTTACCCCTGGAGGATGGACACTGAATACAAAAGGAACACTCCATGTAAATGCATGCAGAAATTAGTATGAGCAGTTACGTAGCGATATCATTTTCTGTGTACTGACACACAGTAATCACCAGATTCTTTGACTTTTCTACTAAGTGATGAACCTCACCAAAGCTTTTTAGGTCCGAATTAAACAAACTAAACAAAAGTTAAGCTGTTAGATTTTAATGATCTGATTTGTATAATTTAAGACTACAGACCACATAATTATATATATGAAGAAGAGCAGTGTGAATAAATTCAATGTATATATTTTTTCAGATATTGAGGCATGGGAACATTCTTCAAACTCTTACATATTGTAGTCTTCTAGGATCAGCTTCACTAATTTTCTAGCTGAGTGAACCTATCTGATTTCTTAGAGACTAAGTTTCCTGTCTATCATTTTCATAATAACAATCTCAGGTCAAAGGAGACTATGCATATGGCACTAGACACAGGGACATGCTCAGTACATGGCAAAGTTGTGATAACTAAGTACTTACTGTGCACATGATACAGTTTCTTCAAAGTACCCATGAGTGCAACAATCTTCTTCACAATTTTCTCCCTTAAAGCACCCTCTGAATTTTTTTTTATTACAAAAAGATAGAAAAAGTATAACTTTGAAATTGCTTTTCCTTGTTCAGAAATCCACAAACAAACCAGCCCAAGCAACACCCTCTGCAGTACCTTTCCTAATATAAAGAGGAGTCTATTTTGTCTGTTACCGTTTTAGGAGCAAGCAGGTGTACGTAAAGCTCTGAGTCCTTTGCACTGCTGGATAAACAATGCACATTAATTGATGGCAATAATGACGATACTATTTCATGGTTTTACCTTATGGCAGTTTGCTCACCTCCAAGTGTCTCCTCCTACAGTGGCTTGTCACTTTACTATTATTATTACTTTATTCCTGGTAACTCGTGCTTTGTTAAAATACAGCAGATCTCTTTTTCTGGGTTACCATAGCGAATTGCATAAGAATTTACACCATAAATTATTCATTGCACCCAATTTAGTATAATTATTAATTCCAGCATACATCGGTGCCTGATTACATCTCAGGGCTCGTTGCTGGATCTTGACCATGTTCTGCTGGAAATAATGATATGTCACGGCTAATCAGTATCTAACAAGTCCCACTAAAAGGTGGAAACATTTAATTAATATTGGTTTAATGAAACAATGATGGATCCAGTTGTTACCGTCTGTCATAAGTTCTTTCTAAGGTAGCCCCGAATGCAACTTATAACGAATTTAAGAGCTGGCACTGATGTGCAGGCAACCAACATGCTTCCTGGTTCAAGGGCAAATCGGGATATACTCTTCCCTGGGCATTACTCTGTGAAAGTAAATCAGCTCTACTTTCACGGGGAGGCTTTGCTCCCCACATCAGCTCTGGTATTTCAAACTTTCATGCCTTGTGTTCCCAGCGAGCCTCCCCTTGCATTAAAGATGCATCCTGCATTGTGTGTCAGTGTTCCGAGCTGCACAGCCTCCCACGCCGATCTCATTTTAACTCTGAATTCAGCTGAGCAAAGTTTGCAGTTGCAGATCCCCCTGGGATTTTTACCTCCGCAGAATGTGGCTATGGACTCCATTCAAAAGCCTTTTGGCTGCAAAACATTGTTAGTCTAAATATCCATGGAATATCAGCAAATAGATAGAATCTCATTTGGATCTGAATGGGGGAAATCTCTGGAAATGTAAAGAAATAGGTCTCATGGGCAATAATAGTGATGCTATTGTGTTATTTTGTGTATTTTTAGACAGTTTATTTTTTTATGCTGTGTGCCCTTAGCATCAAGAATGACAGACTTCATTAATGAATGATTTTTAAGCTACAAAATAAATCTAGTGGCTTCTGTTGTTTAACCCTAGAAGAGGAAAACATTTAAAATAACATCTCTTTTACTGAGGGTAAGTAACGTGCTACGTACATTTTGTATAATTGCTTGCATATTCACAATGATGCTTAAAAGTGGGTAGTCAGTTCCTCATTTTTAAGATAAGAAAGCTGAAACTGGAGGTTCTCATTTAGTAAACTGCTGAGTAGAAACGCACCCGAGTCTGTCTGATCTTAAATCTGTAACAATCTATGCCAGCACATTTTAGCAAAATGCATTTCTAAACGAGGTGTACACAGCTTGGACTGTTTGGGTAGCTAAATTGCTGGCCTTTTTATTCCTTCTGGGTTGGACTATGGCTGAGTCTTAACTCACTGGATTGGAGGTACATAGATAGCTAAAATGCCTGCCAGGAAAGAGACAGAACTTTTATAGTTACTATCAATACCAAGTTTAATTGGTCTGGGTGCATATTTGCCTCAGCTTCGAGGTACACGAATTTAGAGACTGCCGTGTAGCAATGGGCCACATTACAAAACTGTATATTCATCACATTTCAAATCTGGACCACCCCTTCAGTGCCCTATATATTTTCCCAAGCACACATTCAGAAATCACTTCTAAGGCTACTTTGTGTGTGTGTTAGCTTTGTTTAAAGCACTTTTCCACAGCTTGCTAGGCCTGGGACTTTCAGAAGTCTGTCAGTTGTCTGCCTTAGAGGCACCTGGGCACTGCGCACCTCCACTGCACTTTGAAAGGCCACCTTAGAAAACCACTGATGGACAAATGCTATCATCTTTGCCCTGCAGTTCAGAGAATGCAAACTGAAGGTGTTCTGCCCCACTGGAGAATTCATTAATGTCTTCCAGGCTAACCCCATGTGGAACACACGCAGTCTACCCAGGAGTTCTTCAACACGGCAGATGAAGCTCACACCTAAAAGGAGAGGTTATAGCTATGCTATATATAAGCTTCTGTTGGCATCTGGGACATCATTATACCCAGTGTCATAGCACAGTCTTAGAGGCCTTTTCTGGAACAACTAGTTGTTGAAGCTTGGTGCAGCTTTCCCCCTGTATTTCTACAAGTTTACTGGGTTGTTATGAAGCTGAGAGAAAAACTCCCAGGAGAATGAATGTGAAAGTTAGTGCAGGAACAAAGACTAGATGAACCGGGCAGAATAAGGAAAGAGAAGCCATAGAAGTAGAGAGCAAAAAGTGCAGAAGTAAAAAGCTAGCCCCACTGACCTGTCTCTTTACACACACACACACACACACACACACACACACACACACACACACAATCTATCACCCTTTTCATCAAAGAAACAACTACATTGCCTGATTATTTATTTACTAATCAACAGATAACATAAGCTTACCGTCTGCAAGTCATAAAACAAAAATAATTATTATTTTCCTCTTCATTTATTCAACTTTGAATTTGTGGTCGGCAGGGGAAGGTTTTAATCAGTTGCTGTTTGGGGACATGGGGACATGAGAGAACTTTAATGTAAAGTCAGGAACCTGATTAAAGTTCACCTAATACAATATAGTGCTCTTATTTCTGTACCTTACATATGCCATTACTTGTGGAAGATGATTTTGGAGATACTGGAAATGTTATTACCTTTTCGGGAACTTCCTCCAAATCTATCCTATGTAATTATCTCAGAAAATAATATGTGTCTGGGAAAGATGTTTTGACAAAATATTAATGTACTTTTCTCATTTTGTTTTTTATACAAAATAATATTACACATATGCATAATCAGATCAAGGCAGCCCTGAGCCTTGCTCCTCAGGAGTAAGATTCAGAATATCACAGGCTGCATGGAAAAAAAAATCTGTCAGCCTTCATCTTCTGACACCCCATGTAGGATCTGGTAATAAGATGTCATTTACTACATCAAGATCCAGTTTGGACTCTATTATTTTCTTTTACGGTTTATGAAACAGCAGTTAAGGAAAAAGGCAAAGTAAATGATAGACACTGAACCCTTGTACACTGGGGATTGAGGGACAAAATAGCAGGTTATCAGAAGATAAGACATGGTCAGACATGTAGCTACCTTCTATCTGGTATGAGCCTGTATGTGATGCATCCATGCTGGCCTTTTCCCACTTTCAGCTCTGCTGGAAGGTGATCATGCAGAGAAGCCCATCGCTGACCAGGCATCCGACAGAGCAGAGCGGTATAGGATTGAATTGCCAAGAAGAGTTAGCGTCAAGTTGAAAGCCCAAGATGCCTGTCAGCTTGTGTGTGGTAATGTGTATTGGGTGTGTTTGGTGCGGGATAAGTTGTGATGAAGGTGAGACATTGCCCAAGTCCCAAAGCAGACACGGGGGTGAGCTGCTTTAGGACAGAAGGCAAGGCAGAAATTTAAAGCACTAAATTTACCAAAGCCCAAAGACAGACCATAAAGTGAGTTCTACTTGCTGCCAAGAATGCCTGGAAGAATGCACAGAAAGGGAAATAATCATTCCTCAAAGGGTGCCAACTCGTGCGTGTAAGGCAGCTGACTCCTTTAGCCCAACCTCCGAAGGTAGTTTGAACTGGTCCTCCTGTACCCATGCAGCACCACGGAAAGAGGCCAGCAAACACGCTGCAAAGTTCACACTGGAGCTGTCAGAATGATGCCTGGAAATCATTACTTAAAGGGGACTTTATGAAGTAATCATAAATTATTGTATCAGGCTTAAAAATAGGATATGATAAAAGGCCAATAGAAGTAATGCTATACAAACAAATTCCCAATTTCCTAGGAAATGACTTGTGCGTTCCGGACAAATTTTTAAACATATTTCAGAAAAAGACTGATTGAAGTGTTAATAGCCATGAATATCTTCACATGTGTGATGCTATGGGATCTTTTTCTAAGAAGTCTAATGGGGTGAGGGGGCAAAAATTGGTGTAAGAGAAATAGCAAAAGACCTCTGACCCACATAGTCAGCATATCCTATTCTGTGTCTTCTCCTGACAGGCACTCTCTGATTACTCACAATTTGTATTGTAGTTAGTATTACATTAATAAGGTGGTAGTAGAAATTTTCAAAGACAATGTTAATAGTATATTATAACCACATTTAATAAAAGAGTAATTTTACTATCAGACCTAACATCAAATTTTCGTCATTAGACAACAATGCTTTACCATCTGTGCTTTTTGCCAATCAGGGAAACGAGAGGAACAAAAGCTCAACTTGCTGAAAAGCAGTGATATTAAATTATTAACTGACCAGATGGACATGAGCTATCTACCCTCAGAACAGGCATACTGGTGCACAGGTAGCACATTTTATAGGGCTTTTATTTCCAAACTCAAATTGGGATTTGTTTCCCAGAAAACAACCAAGAAATAGGAAGAAGATAGGAATCTTCTAGAAAACAAATGCATGAGATTTTAAAGATACTCAAATGTTGCTTGATTTCACATTCACTGTATCATTAAAATGCTGTCGTTGTTTTTATGATGGTGCCATCTACAAAAATAATAATACACAAAAGATGTTATACACAGTTCTGTTGCCGGAGATGATATGATCACCATCTATTGAGATGTGTATCTTGAATTTTATTTCCTAATCAGAAAAATTTACAATTGTTTAAGTTTTATATAATTGACAGTTTTATTCATGACTACACATTAAAAACAGAAGCATACTACTAGATTATTGTTTACTTGTTTGAAAAAGACATGCCAACCAAAACTATGGGAAAAGCATCACTCTGCCTTGTAACCAGATATGTGACTTGAACAAATTATTGTGACACACACACACAAATGTTTCTGAATATAGTCAGGGCATTCACACATGTGTGTGTCTGTGTGTTTGCATCAAGCGTTTGCCAAGAGATTAGGGTCGTTATCACTCAGAACCTTAATGAAGTGCTCCTTCAAAGCTGATCCCCACACCCTTAAGAAGGGTGTGAGGTCCCTCACTTAGAGGACAGATAGGCTGTTATACAAGAGCTAAGGAGGGTGGAATGTAGTCCTACTTCTAGGATGAGATCTTTTGCTGAGGTAATGCTGTCAACAGCAGCAGCCACAAAGAGAGAAACAAACTTCTTCCTCTCAGCTTGTGGTCATAATTTAGTGCTCCCTCCTGGAAGATCTTTTGAGAAAGACGGCTGGCAGAGCTGATTTCTTTCATACTTCGCAGTCTCCTAGCACTAGGGTCACACAGGTAAATATACGTAGGAAACTATAGTTCTATGGGGAAGTATATCTCTTAATAACTAGCACAGTCGAATTTAAAAGTGAAAATTGAAAAATGTTTTGTTATCTCCTGGATTTTAGTACCTCCCTTAGAAGTCAACCTTTACTCTGCTTAGAGGCGTGGATCTTTTTATTCTGGTTGCACTTTAGATTTTATTTAGTTCTTCGCAGTTTGATCACAATGTGTTTAGCTTTGATGATTTGGATTTCATTAAACTTATTCTTTTTCAGGTTTGTTATATCTGACCTATTGTTAAAGATTCTCATTTCTGGTACTATATTGTTCAATTCCACCATGCCCATTTGATTTTGTTAATAGATTACAATTGTAATTGAGATTTTATAACTTTTGTCTATTGTCTCCCACAAATTTACCTTTCTTCTTAAATAAATTACTTGAATTTTAAAAATATTCTTTGTCTGTTAATTATAATTGCATCATATGGTAGATAGGTTTTCAATATATAATATTATCTTTGCTATCTTCCATACATTCCTGTCTTTTTTTATTTTAAAGATCACAATAACAACACTACTGATGTCTGCGGTTTATTGAAAGGAATAGTCAATGCTTAAAATTTTCTTTTATCTTGACTAATTGTGAATGCTTCTATCTAGTAATCAGAAAGACTGATCCGAAAACAATATGCAGTGTAAGAACCATTGTTAAACACCTACCATCTTGTATGGTGAAGCTCTGCATCATTTACAATGTTCTTTTTTTATTACTTGTTACTGTCTTTTATTGTTTGATCAGTCTTAAATTTTTGCATCTAGTGGACTGAGCAACTTCATCAAAGATAACAGTGTGTAATGAAGCAACCATTGTTAATTCCTATCATTTTGTTTTGAGGTCATGTATCATTTTTGCTGTTTTTGAGTTGTACTGATTTTGTCTTCATTCCTATCTTTTTGAATGCTTAGAGGGTCTTCTTGTGCCAGATAATGTTTTATTTTATTTTTTTATTTATTTTGCAGTACCAAGAATTGAGTTCAGGACCTTCTGCTTGCCAGGCAGGCACTGTGCCACTGATCTATAACCCCGGCCCAGATAATATGTTTTAAATGTGCCAGATAATAAGATCTTCCACATTTTGTTTTTTCTGAGCAGTGGGGGTCTTATCACTTTAATCTGACTCTGAACTGTGTTAAGGCTGAATGATAGGTTACCAAGATTCAGGTAATCACAAGTCCATCCTGTTTCCTAGAGTGTGAGTGTCAAAAGCCCAGCTTAGCTTGGGGGTCTTTTCTTGCTATTCACTACTGCACAATGTGTCAGATGACTTGAGTGCTAGACCAGCTTGGTGTTTATAGTACCTGCAGAAAATTTTTTCACTCAAGACCTGTGCAGTTCCAAAAAGTATAGCTGGAAGTTTAATATCTCTCTCCTTGGGAAAGACACTGGATTCGCAAACACTAATTATCCTCAAATTATCAAATATTCCCAAGTAGGATCTCATGAAGGGGTCCTGTTGCAGGCAGGAATGGATTCTTCTTGACCAAAGGCAGAGAAAAATGTTCTTTTTAGCCTCTGTATTTTATAAGGCTTTTTGTTTTGTCCTGTTTTTATTTTTTGGACATTGGTTTCCCGCAATTTTGATTCCTGAGCAAAGGACAAAATGAGAGTTGGGACATTGCTTCACATTGTCTTACTGTCTTCATTTGCCTAATCTGAAGACTCTAAGCTGCAGATGAGGAGATCAGGCCTCACAGCATCCTTGGTATTGGTGTTTGTCTTCCTTTCCTTTCTTTTCCTTTCCTTTTTTTTCTTTTCTTTTCTTTTCCACAAATGGTACACTAGTGCCAAGAACACTGAAAATTCTGTAGCTGTTAGTGATCTTTCCTTAAAGGACAATTTCTGCATCCAAGCAAATATTTAGCTATATGTAGCATTGCTAAAATGGTAGGGATTTAATAACACTATTGTAATTAAAAATAAGGATTAATATGATAAAATATAGGGAACACTGAGGAGAGACCTAGATACCCAATTAGGTATTAATAAGATAGCATGAACATACTATCACAGTTTTCTATTTTTTTATGACCAAATTAAATATACCATCTGCTATTTTCTCTTACCAGCATTGTTCTTATATCATTTACTAACTTTGCAGTTTTGGGTAATGCAAGCGTTGTAAATATATTTGCCTTACTTTTATACCTATATGTCAGTGTCAGTAATTCTCTCGCTTTTTAACACTTTTGAGAGGGAATAAAAATCAATAAGTTCCCTGACTCCCGTGGAACATATTTTAGGGGCTCTCCTACAAATAAAATCTTTGGGAGAGCTGTTCAAATAGCCACTAGAACAAATTCAATGTTGTTCATGATGACTATACATAAGCAGCATGCAAGAGTGGTAACCAAGTGTAATGCAGTTATAAAAATATAGTTTTACACTCTGGAAAGTTATAGCCTCTTAAGAGTAGCAAATTAAAAATCGAGCAACATTCATTGAAAATATGTGGTAAATTGACAAAATAATGAAGAAGTCAAAGATTGTTGAGGAGTAAAATGAGTCATGGCTAGGATGAAACAGATATAGCTTAAGACTCAGGAAATTGGATTTCTCAACATCTATCTCTGAATGAGTTTCAGTACATTACTTATTCTACCTGGTCTTGTGAAATAAGGGAATGGATAACCTGGTTTGACTAATAGTCATTCAATATCATTCCTTGAATATTATTCTAGGTCAGGCATTTTGTTAAGTTCTTCATTTCTCCCGGCTCTAAAATTTGCAGCGACTGTTATGATTTATATCTAAATGTCCCCCAAAGCGTCACGAGTTCAGAGGCTGAGCTTGTGTAAGGTGCATGGATCACGGAGGCCCTCATTCATCAGTGGACTAATCCACCAAAGACCTCAGAGTTGAACGTGCTGTTAGGAGAGGGGCCTAGGCGGAAGAAGGTGAGTAATGGCAGGCATGACCTGAAGGGGGTACCCTTGTCTCTGGCTCCTCCCTCCTCTGTTTCCCAGCCTACGTGAATGGAGCAGCTCTCTCTTTTTCTGGGCCCTTCCTGCCATTTTCAGTGGAACCAGCCAATATGGACTGAACCTTCTGAACCCAGGATCCAAATAACCCTCTCCTCCTTTAAATAGTGTCAGCTGTCTGATCTCAGTGAAAGGAAAATTACGAATACAGAAACTATGGATTTGGAGAAATGAATGATACATGGCAAGCTCGACTCTGTCGGCTAAGAAAGGCTTCTTTGTGTAAAAACAAAATAGAAACTGAGGCTAGGCCTTGAGTGACAGAAGTAACATATAATAAGAAAAAATGGAGATGTGATTGTACAATTTTGGACATAGGCCTCTTGAAGGGACTGGAGAAGAACTTCTAAACAAAGCTCTGATGGCTCATACAGCCTGTCAGTAGGACGCCTGATGAAGAGATGTTTTTATTCAACAATCTTGTGTATGTCCACTGTAGTCAAACAGAGAGTGAAAGGATATTTTGCCCTTAGAAAAATTTTCAATAGGAATAAATTCAAACATACACATAATATTGCAGCAACAAGCTATTTGAAATACCCAAACCAAACTACATAACTATAAAGCCAGTGACAGTGGACCTACAGCTTGTTTCATTTGAGGAGTTTGTCATCAACCAAATCAAGTCTTTATTTTAGGTATTTGCACAAGTTCAATGAAACTTCTAATTATTTTGAAGAAAATTAACATTTAATGCATAAAAGGACTACTTTTGAAAATTTCTGTTAAAACAATAGACTATACCTTGCTGGGCCAAATTCAAAAATTCGCTATCTGTGCACATCTGTTTGGTAAATAACTAGAGGTCTCTCAGTCTATCTAAGTATCTATCCAGGTATCATCATGTATAATATGAACAAGATATATATGGGACTTTCAGTTCTGTCAGCTAGGAAATGTTTCTTTAGGTGAAAAGAAAATTGAAACAGATACGGCTCTATGAGAGTACTCTATAACTACCTAACAATCATCTTACCTGTGTCTAATATCTGTGTCATGTTTATGTCTTTGTTTATTTTTATTTCTGCATTATAATTATCAAGACATACTGGAAGGATAGTCTGATAAAGAGACAGAATGTGAAGAAGAAGAAAAAAGCCTTCCCCCTCTAACAGTCAGGAAATTTCTTTGTCACTTTGCTATTTAATTCAGAAAAACTGAATTAGGATATAATTTATTACTAGAAAGAGGAAGAAAAATAGCCACAATTCAATAGCGTTTACAATCAAGTTTCAAATAACTGTCAAAAGTTTCCTTCAAATGCTAATAAATAAGTTAGTCATTCCTTTTTTATATCAGGGGACTGTGCTCTATGACACACAGTAAATGCTCTGTAAAAGGAAGTTCACATACCTTTAGGATATGCCTAACTGTAAGCAAAATGGGAAAAGAAGGACTAAGAGATGAAGCATTCGCTTAAGTTATCATTCAGTCGAAACCGCTTTATGTCCTGGGCTCTGAGAATTCTATCAACAAAGTGAGGGAAAGCAGAGCCCTGGAGAAGAAGCCTCAAAGAACTGCATGACCTGTGGCACCAATGGGGACAGCCCTGGTGTGATGCCTACAGCGCTGGTCCTGGAATTTACATATTCAGATTGATGAAAAGCAAAACAAAACATGAGTATCGGTACCGTCACCACTACTGTGATAATCTAAACATTTTGTGATGGTTGAATTATCCCTGTGTTCTCCTGCCTCTCACCTACCTGCTCCTAATTAAGCCTAATTCATAGTCTAACTTCTTAATTGTAAACTTCCAAAACAGATGAGTGCAGAGTAACACACCTACGGAATTCCATATATCGTGAGAGTGTAGGTGAACTCTCTGTGGTTAGTTCTACTACGATTGTCTCTATTTTGCAGAGATGTAAAGAAGCTTAAAAACACCAAGTCCTTAGAGGTTCTGCAGTGCCTAGGTGGCAGTCTGGCCTGGAATTGAACTCAGGTGGCTTGGCTTGACTTTTGAACTCTTTACTATCATACTTTAGCTTCTCTGTTAGATGTTAATTTTTCTAACATGATTTCACTATACCACAAATTCTGCATTATTTTCTAAAATGTTATTATAATACATAAACTCTCTCAAAATAATACTTTTTGTTCCATATGAAAACCTGTCCACTTTTCTACATTCTCCATTTGGATGCATAATCCAGAGAGCCAAGACTATTGTCCTGGTAATCACTACTTCAGAGTACCTAGAATCGAAAAGGGATACATAAATGATTACTGAAAAAAGAAAATATCTTGATGAGATTTGTTTTACTCATGTTCTTGTTGGCTGGACACGATATCCAGTAGTCACAATTTAAGGGAAGAGAGGTTCATTGCAGTTCATGGTTTCAGTCTATGATTGGGATCCCAAAGGCAGAAACATGAAGGAATAGTGCATAACCCATGGTGACCAGGAAGGAGGGAGCTAAGAGGGGGGTGAGAGGGCAATATGGGCCCATGTAACACTCTACCTCTGCCCAGTCCCCACGTCCTAGCAGCACATTTAACTATAAGTTCATCAATAGGTTCATCCACCATTGAGTGTAGCACTCCATGACCCTGTGCTATGGTTGATACATTGTGTCAACTTGAAAAATCTAGAAGCTTAACTAAGTAACTCAGCAGTTCTACATCCAAGGGTGGAAAGGACACACCCTTCCTGCTCTAAGATGTTGTTTATTGTGTCGAGTTGAGAAGTTTAGAAGGTTAACTGTGTGACTCAGCAGGGAGCCAGGGTGCTTACTTTGTATTCATCCTGAGCCTGTGCAAGAGGAGGGCATGGAGGTTGTGTGAGTGCTACACGACTCCTGGGTGGGGGTAGCCTGTGTACAATATAAGGGAGGGAAAGAGGCTTGTTGCTCTCCCCTTTTGCTCTTGTTTCACTGCCATGAACGTTTGCCCTCTGTCAAGTGCCACTCTACCTCGGAGCCAGCCAACACTGGACTGAAACCTCCAGAAAAGGTGAGCTAAACAAACCTTTCCTTCCTTCCTTTTGGGCATTGGATATTTTGTCTCAGCAACAAGAGAAAAGTAACCAAGACATCTTGTCACATGTTACACCTGTGAAAGTTTTGGGAAACATTTAGCTCTAAACCATAACAGATGACATCATACATTTTATTTTAAAGAGAAAAGAACAAAAACAAATTAAGAAACACACAGACATAAACAAAACAGGACAAAAACAAAAAAAGAGATACAGAATTTGAAACAAGATGATAGGAAACTAATAACGGTTGTATTACATATTGCTGTCTTCAAAGTGGTTACTCAGAGACACAGATATAAGCACATAAGAGGGATCAAACAATTAAACATTGACTGTTCCTTTCAATAAGAACCTGAAAGTAAATAAAATCTGAAAGGTACAATTGACACTGTGAAAGGGAAAGACACTGCTCAAAAGGAAAGAACAACTGGGATGAGGGAGAGGAGAAAAGAAAGAAACAAGGAAGGGAAATACACACACACACACACACACACACACACACACACACACACACGATAGCTAAGATAATTGTACTACTAATTTCTATTGCTTTATTGTCATCATAATTTTTACAAATGCTTTTATTTGTAGATAATCTCAATTTTGGCACTGGCTAGCTAAATAAAATTTCCTATATTTCCAAGGAAAGGAGGAACAGGAAAAGGTTTTAGATGCATGTGTGGTGGTGAAGAAGGGCTGTATCTTGTGGTCTTGTCCCTTGAGGGTGAGCCTGATTGTACCTCATGATGCAGGCTCAAAAGCACAAGAGGATGGAAATGGGAATGAGTTGAGGGAAGGAGAGAGAAGCAGAAGGGAAGAGGGAGTTGTTGAATACACAGTGCTCTGTCATTTTGCCCAGGAATGACTGACTTACTACACGCAGTCATTCATCACATTCTATTTAAAATTTATGTTCTCTTAAGGGCGGAATTCATTCTGATTATTGAACACCGGTAAACAATTTTCATTCTATCTAAATAAGTTACTTAGTCAATAAAGTTTCATCTTAGTGACAGAGAAAATTTGTATTCTTTTGAGAATATTTATTCTTCTTTCTTATAGTGTTTCACAAGTATAGAATGAGTAAGCACAGTCTAATCTGAAAGTGGCTATATTTCATATTATATTAAGCTTTTCAGATAATGGTGGTTCATTATTATTTCCTTTTCCCTTTGTACTCAGACTTCACCAAGGAGAGAATCTTATGAATATTACTTTTAGTCTTTTTGGTCTGAATATCTTTTGTAGAAGTGGTTTTTCCTCTTAGTTTGCAAATAAGTTTTTAATGTTTTATTCTATGTGATCAAAACAATAATGATATAGTGAAAGTTGAATAGTTGTTACTCCTTGTGCTCATGTTTTAGAGCCTCAAATATCACTCTACAATAAAATGACTATCTTTCATAAACGTCGTGACTTTCTTCTGGTTTTAATATTCTGTCCCATGGAAACTTGAGATTTTATAGAATCATCATAGATGAAAATATGGAGGAAAAAGAAGAAACCAAGCAAGGCTCAAGGACTCTCACCTTTGCACCAACCAGGAACCCTCGGCTTCTTCTCTTTTATCTGTGAAGGAGGATTTGCATTAAATCACCCCCTCCCTCCCCTGGCACTGTTATAATGAACTGACCTGAAAATAAGTGCATTAAGTGGCCATAGAACATAAAGACACTAATTAGTTCACTTGGGGATCAAATCCATGATAACAGATTTATTCATGCTTTTCTCTATCCCCAAAACTATTCAGATAAAAGAAAAGGAAGAAAATAAATCTATCATATATATGGTAATCTTTAAGAGCAAACATTTTAAGTTTCAAATATAATCTGGTTGGTTCTGTCAGAGGGAAATAATTTTATCACTAGTTAGGAATAAGTAGTAATTGATCTGGACTAGTAGTAAATCTTATTTCATAGCAAAAGGAATGCAAATAACTAATAGACATGAAAAAGGATTAGTATCTCTTGTCATCAAAGAAATATAACCTTAAAATGAAACACTGTTTTTAAACATTTAAATTTTTAAATGTATATATATATATATATATATATATATATATATATTCAGTCTAACAAAGAGTGAATTATTGTCATTATTTAACATGAAGGTGTATATAGAACCGTGTCGTACAACTTAAATGTATATATATATATATTTATATATAGAGAGAGAATGAAATTGCCACTTCATACACAATTGAAGGCAAATGCATTAGCAAATTATTTCTGGAGAGCAGTTGAATACTTTGGAAGAGCCTTAAAATCACTGATCAAGAGCCATGGAATAGACCAATCAATGACTTCTCCTTCCAGATTCATCCGAAGGAGATAACCACATATATGGTGAACATATATGTATATATTCACAAGTATTCTCAAGTACTCAAGGTTTATTTTATCAGTGTATACAACTTGGGATTTTTTAGTCTTGTAAGGAACAAATGCAGGTTTACATTCAGACATGAAGAGTGTAATGCAAAGCTACAAGGGCAACGAAGAAATAAAAGACTTTCCCAGCTAGACCTGAGCTTTTACTTTAGAGTGAAAGAAATCATTCTAATGAAGGTGCGTTGAAGTTTCTGAGAGACCACTGGCATGTCCCACATTGGTAGCATGTGCCCATTGTTATCACTTTGTCACTTTTTTTGGTGGCTGTAATTTTTTTTTACTATATTATAACTGTGACCTCTAGATTGTTTATTACTTTCTTTTATGATCTGGTTTCTGACATCACAAAGAAGTGTCAACTTTTTTTGACAGATACACCTTTTAAATAAAAAGTTTCTTTCCAAAAACTTCCATGCCCAGCTGATGGATTGGTTGCTCCTTTGTCTGGTACCCAATATCACTCTAAACAGGTAGATGTCCAGAGAGGGCCACCTGGTTTGACTTTTATAGAATTGGTTGTTAGTGTACCTGGAACATAGAGGAAAATGTGTTCTTAGGAAAAACATTGGATCATTGGTCAAAAAGCCAAATGTGAAACAACTTATTTATGAAACGTGGAAGAATTAGCACATACATTACTGTGCATTTGTGAATTACAGTACTATACAATTATTATACATATTGTATGATGTTGTGATAAGCCTTATCAGATAAGGAGAAATGCATATGATGCAATTTAGGTTGAAAGGTATTCAAAACTATATGTATCAAAGAATGTCAATTTTAGAAAAAGCTATTCATAGAAAAAAAGTATTGAAGCAAAGTGAATTAAACCATTAAGCAATTACTGACTGGTGAAGTACGGTTGTATCTGTTTTACTCTTTAGATATGTACGTTCCATATTTCTTGTGTTAGTTTTGATTCTTTAGTACTGATGAGTTTAATGAAATAAAGTAAAGACAGGCTCTTTTAAAAACTGAAAAATGCAGGATCGAATAAAGGAAATATTTACGGCACTGTCCATGAGCCAAATTTTCCCATGCTGCTTCTGTGCATGTATGCAGGAAGCTGGGGTCACTAGATCACATGGGAAAGATAATTTTACACCTCTGAGGAAAATGACGGCACATTCAGAGTTCTTCTCTGTACCACTTGGGGGTTATTATCTATAAAAAATTTCAAGCATCTTATCATTTGTTTCTCATTTGGTCCCCAGCAAACATTTCTAACCAAATGACCAATAATCATAGTTTTAGCAAATGAATATATATATACATAGATAGATAGATAGATAGATACATATATATAATTTGTTACCAAAGAAGTACATTTGTAATTTTCCATTAACCTTAATGTTTTCCAATGAGGCACAAAGATAAGTAACAGAATTAATGTAAGTGAGCCATGCCTCTGGGCGACTTTTATACTCAAAGACACATATGCATAAAAATAATGTACATATTTATGAATATCTCACATATCTCTTTTGGAAAATGTGCTCTCAATCATGGGATCTAGTAAGAGAATTTGACTCTTTTTTATGTATTCTCAGCAACTGGTTAATAATAATACTAATAATCTTAATTACAAAAACAAAACCAAGCCGAAACTAAAATTCTTAGCATTAGAAAGACTTTAGAAACCTTATGGTCTCCTAATTTCATGGTTGTGCAAACTGAGGCTTTTAGATATTAAGAGGTTCCTGCAACACTAAATGCTTACAGGAATAGCAGAGATAAAAATCCAGATTGTCTGACGCAGAGTAAAAAGCTCTACTCTCTTAAAAATGGAAGACTTCACTGCTATTTGTAGCGAGTGTGTGTCCTCCTTTTAAATGCCGAATAAAAACATGAGAGTGGCTTGGGTTCCCATGGAGTGTGGTTTCCTTTTCTTTTCAGCTCTCCCTTTCCCACCACACTCTGTAGTCAGGAAATAAAAAAAAAATAGTGAAATTGATTTTTATATATAAATGTTATTCATTATATAAATTAATTGTCATATATTATGCATAATATTATATATTAAGTGTCATATTTATTATATATTATATATTTATTACTTTTTTCAAATTCAAGCACTATTTCAGAAATAGAAAATATTCGCAGAAAAGAGGCCTACATGACAATCAGATTAGAAGGTGAGAAACATAACCAATTAAATAAAGTAAAAGCAAAAAAATAGTTCCAACAGACACACATTGAAATCTATTAGCCACATAGGGGTAGTCAAAGCAGTCTATACAATAAAATGATGAATAAATGAGATTTCTTTCATTTTTTTCACAAAATAAGCTCTTCAGATATGTGGAATAAAGCCGTCTAGCATCAAGCTGCATAGACCGTAGAAAGGGCTGCACAGGACGCCAGAACTCTCGCCATGTCACACATTCCAGCTGTGAAGAAAGGGTCTCTGAAAGGAGCTAGGTCCTTGGGCTAGGTTGCTCTTTACAACAATGGAATTGAGGGGGGAGGAATAAAGTAAAATGAAAGAATATTATTTTACATAATTTGTAAATTTAGGCTTGCACATTTGAAAATTTTGTGAATCTAAACATCTTTATTTCTATTTTTCTGACAAGTAGCTGATCAGTGAGGAAGAAAAACATTATTAACATGACCAATAGATTCAAGTTCATTTGTTCTCCCTACTTCTAAGCATTGCTTGCCAAAACCAGCACTTGAATGGAACTGAGCTGGTAGTGAGTTTAACAATCTAGTGATAAAAACGGTAAGAGTTCTACGTTCCTTTGGCCGCCACGGAGAAGCAAAACTAGTTGATCCAAAGGACAAATAGAACAGTCATCAACAAACTCACTTTACCTACATATGCACTCACCCTTCTATGATCAGAAATATATAATTCATGTTATTTCTTTTTAAGTGTTCAAAGATGAAAACTTCTTCTTGAGTCCATCTGGCCCCAAACCTAAAGAATCTCCATAATCATTGTATACTACAAATTTATTTTAAAAGGGACAATGAAATAAAGTGTGGAAAGTATTATTTTGATGTCAAATTGTACATTGCCATATCAATACTTTTGTCAGTTTTAAAATGCTATGACTACCTCCTTTATTCTTAATGTAATGATATATGCTTGGCATCGTAACGACATTAACATAAAATTGTCCTTTAAAAACAAGCACTGATCTTGTCATTTGAGGACACATGAGCAGAAACACCCATCAGTAGGCCTGATGAAGAAGAACCAATATAACTCACATTTTTTAAAAAAAAATCAGTCCTATTTTAAAGAGTCGTGTGAATCTGTATATTAACAATGCTGATGCTACATTATGCCTTTTAGTTTTAAAAGTTCTAATGTCAAAATGTTGAGTGGTAAATTAAACCTAGTTATAAATAGAAAAGGCAACGTTGCATGTGATTAGCATGATAGTCTTATAGGGCTCCTATCTTTTGATTCTTTTTAATGAGGTAATCATAACCTTTAAAGACTTTGTGCACTATTGCTAACATGTATTCAATACCCATTCAGTATTTGAGAACTTATTTTGAAGAGAAGATTATTTCTATTTTACACAGGTATCTGTCAGAATCTTACTAATGATTTGATGAAGCATCCCAAGAAATTATAACAACAGGGCACAAATTCCCAATGATGAAAAGTGTGCTCAATTTAAATACAAAATGAATATTAATAGAATGCTTTGTTCCCTTTCAAATACCTGCCTTATTTTACTCACTTTTTGGGGTCAGTGGTCTTTAAACTGACTTCTGAATATTTTATATATTCTTATCATCTGTAAAATTATTCATAAAATCCATACATATCCTGTGAGACTGCTCAAAATAAAGTGTATTAATTCATATTAATTCTTATATTTGCTGAAATGTTCTTGCTATGCCACATGCATTCAATTATGGGAAATGGGAATGCTTTAAAATACCACACTCTGGCGTCAAATGTTTTGAAAATCTTTGGGGGACGTTTGTTTGCCTTTAATAACAAGTCCAAAATTGTGCCTACTGGGCCTGCCAGTGGAAACAAAGATTGCACATTGCTATGAAAAGCACTCTGTATTGTCTTATGGCTGATAACTGTCAAATGGAGAATAACTCCACAGCACAGGCGAGAGAATCAGGAGGAGGAAGGAGAAAATAGGCATTCAAAGGTGAAAGCTCCTCTCTTTCCCTGGATGATGATATTTTTTTAAGACAACAAGAAAAAGGTATTTTATTTTTCAGTCCCTCTCTCCCCAGGCTTTACAAAATGTAGACGCTCTGTTGTCAAGTTAGAAAATTAGAGCTATGATTACCTTAAAAAAGTTTTACTTGTCAGAATATCTTCCCAGCATGTAAAACACCCCTTTGTAGTGCCTCATGCCACGTTTTCGCTTCTGTAAGACATACCGTGGAGAACACCTTGTCCAAAAGACTCAGCATCAATGCTTTTCATGGCAGGCCAATTGATTCTAAGAACTTTCTAGTTTATTTTCTACTGGGCAAATCTTTGCAACTTTTTTGGAGTATGACAAATACAATTTAGTTCTAAAGTAGCAAAAAGAAAAAAAAAAAACCCAAAAAACTAGAGAATTATTTGGACTTAGTATTGGTGCTGCAAAATAAACGGTGACTCTGTGGGCAGGAGGAGGGTTAGATGTTTAAGAGAATGCCATTAAAATGCAGTTTATGAAAAGTCCAATTAAACAGAGATGTGAAGGTAGCTCAAGATTAGTAATTGGTAATGAATCAAAAATGATGATCAAGATGGTATTCTTTTAACAGAAAAAATGGGCAAAGTATGAGATATAATTTGTATCTGTTGGCTTCCATTACCTCTAGCCTTCTAAATCAGAAAACTCATATTCTTGTGAAATTCTTCGTCACTGTCCTTTACTCATCATCAATATATATTTTCAGAAATATGGAACAATGCATTAGAAAGTCTCTGGAGAACCTGCTGTGGTGCTAAACACCTGTAATTCCAGCACTCCGGGAGGCTCAAGCAGGGTAATGAAAATTTAATCCCAGTCTATGCAACTTAGAAAGACCCCATCTCAAAGTAAGACGACAGTGAAAGGGCTGGGGATGTAGTTCAGTGTGAAGGCTCCAAGTTCAATCTTAACCATTGAAAAAAAAATTTTTAAAGAAAAAACGAAGACAAACTCTGGAAATTATTATACGAAGAATTACATCAAGACGTGGTGGTCTCCTGTTGACTGTTTTTGGACCAATGGTGTGGTGCTGCTGCTGCGGAGTGTCTAACAAATGGCTCACGATGGGAGAAAAACTGAAGTGTTTGATTTCCTTGTTGTAGAAATGCTTCTGTGACCAGTTTCAAAGTAGCTCATGGAGATTATTGCATGTAGTACTGAGAAGACATGTAGACAACTGGTGGTCACAGCACTGTGGGAACTGACTTCTCCTCATCACAGCCTGGGGTATATATACCATTTTTCTCTATTTTCGGTAGACTTGAAATAATACTGTCTTTTTCACAGATGGTTTTGCAGCTGACCCATGGCCTGCAGGCCGCATGCAGTCCTGAACAGCTTGCAAGGTGTTCCCACAAGATCATAAATGTTTAACATTATTATTTGAATTTTTTATTTTAAAGAGAAAAATAACAACATAACAGCAAC
>NW_004955411.1:7667297-7734676 GCF_000276665.1 Chinchilla lanigera
AAAAAAAATTAAAAAAAGATTACCAGATGTAAGAATACAAGATGATCAAGCAGTTAAAGAATAAAAGTAATAACGAACATTACAAATGATACAGAGCTTCACTAAACAAGATGTAGGAATTCACCAGTGATTGTTCTATTGCATATTGTTGTCTTCAAAGTAGTTGTTTGGAGTACCAGATATAAGCACACAAACTTGGTCAAGAAAAAAGAATTAAGCATTACCGTTCCTTTTGATAAACCAATAGACACCAGCAGTACGATTATCCCAGCTATCCTTATTTTTCAGGACTGTAGTGTGGTGCTGGAGTGCAGACTGCGCAGACGCGAAGGAAGGGTGCAGAGCTAATGCTACCTCCTGCATGCACTGTACGCACATGCTCAGAACAATCCCAAACCCACACGTATCAGTGCTGCGCATGCCTGTGCAACTTGGCAAGGAAAACACACTTATGAAGGTGATGCCGTAGTATTTCCATTTACCTGCACAAGTGTGCCTGTGAGGACAGGTGTTCATCTCCATTAAGCAGATGAGTCAGTTTTCTTATTTATTAAATTGCATTTGTGTTACTTAGTAAAATAATTTAACAAGTTAAAAAATTTTAAGCCAAAGATACATGTTTTTATTTTCTTCCCAGCCTCATTGTATCTATTTTATAATTCTGAAGTCATTATACATACTATATATCTCGCTTCTATCTTTTTTTTTTTTTGACCAAGAATTGAACTCAGAACTTTGTGCTTGCCAGGCAGGCAATGTGCCACTGAGCTAAATCCCCAGCTATATCTTGCTTCTGTTTAGTAAGAAATAAGATTAAAAGATTGCACTAATAATGTGCAATTTATACATTATCTCACCAGGTATCACTTGCTTTTTGTATATTTTTATTATTTTAAAGAGAAAAAAATAAAAATTAAACAGAATGTCAAAACAGACTAGTAGAAGTGTAAAAACAATTAATATATTATGTATTGTTATCCTCATAGTAGTTACTCAGAGTACAATATATAGGCACGAAATATTGTCCAAACAATATTAGCTCATGTTGTACTTTTCAATGAACTAAGAGAAACTAGCTGTGTAAGTATATTGTGTATACATATGTATATACATACATATATATATATTTCTTTTTTCTTCTCCTCTTTTCCCCATCACAATTTCTCTTTCCTTTTGAACCATTTCTTCTCAATTCACAATGTCTGTTGTACATTTTGTAACTTATTTATCTGTGCAGCCTCTCACACTAGTGAGATAATATGATGTTTACACATATGGGTCTGGTTTGTTTCATTTATGAGTATGATCTCCAGGTGCATCCATTTGCCTATGAAAGTCTCAAGTTTATCCTTCTTTGTGGATGAGTAGTACTCCATTATATAAGAAAATATCTTTTTTATCCATTCCTCAGGTGATGTTTCCAAGATTTAGCTATTACAAATTGTGCTGCTATAAATATAGGTGCACATAATCACTGTAGTATGGTGTTTTTAATTCTTCTGGGAGTATACCTCCAGCATTTGTCATTGCTTGTTTTCTTGATAACACTCATTCTATCTGGAGTGAGATGGAATCTCAGTGTTTGTTTTTAATACCAGGAATTAAAACTCAGGACCTTGCATTTGCCATGCAGTCCTATGCTGCTGAACTATATCCCCAGCCCTTAGTGTTTTAATTTGCATCTCTCAGATGACCAATGATTTTGAACATTTTTTATATATTTAAATTGTATTTATTTATTTATTTATTTGGTATCAGTAATCGAACTGAAGACCTTGAACTTTCTAGTCAGGCACTTGTGCCACTGAGCTATATCCCTGGCCCTTATATTTATAAATTTTTAAAAATAAAATTTTGCTACTTATATAACATTAATTACTTTATATCTTTTATATGCAGCCAAAGAAAATTTCTCTTCATTCAGTGTAACCCTAGCAAACAGAGATTGCATACTTAAGGTTGGGAGGGTCACATAAAGAAGATATTAGTATCTCTAGTTCATCTCTAGTAGGAAGATTAAAAATCAATGCTGAAAGTCAATTTGAAGCTTCAGTCAATGTTTTGGTGAAGCCCAGATAGGGAGAAGATGAAAGTAAAAAGATTCATTGAGAAAATAGGAGGGTGAATCAAGAATAAAGAATGCTTTGTAAGACTTCAGGGCTGGGAGTACAGTTCAGTGGCATAGTGCCTGCCTTGCAAGCACAAGGTCATGAGTTCGATTCCTGGTACCACCAAAAAACCCCCAAAACTTAAAAGACTTAAGGACTGGCTACAGAAGAACATTTACTGATAACATATACACATGCATACATGTAGTATAAACTGTATGTACAGTAAGCAGTTAGACGAACTCATCTCAAAGACAAGTTTAAAGGTTTTGTAAGACAACAAGATTTGTGTGTAGTTGCTATGCTGTTAGCAAAGCTTAACTCAGATATAGCTCATTTCAATTAAGAAAAAACAGTTCCTCCTTAATCAATGATAGCCAGGCTATACTTGAAAAATCTTCAGTTCTGTCTGCTTTAACACTAAAGTTAAGACAAAAAACTTTTGGGAAGTAGATTGATGGAGTCCAGGAATGAATTAACATCTTCTGAGAGAATCACAAATGTTTAGGTGGGATAAATGAAGATGCAAGGACATTATAGTGATTAATATTAAGTATATAAAGGTCCAACTTTTCTGAAGTTTCAAAGAAAAGTATACCATTGTTGAATATTTTCTGAAGAGATACATTTTTCCCCAGTAAAGAACTTACTAAAGGATGTGTCATGTTTGGGAATCCTGATTCCTCACAAGGGAAATGGTCAGAGAGCAACTGAATGATCAGATGACAAGAATGAGATTCAGGGGCCAGAACCATGGTTGTGCTTTAAAAGAGCAAACTTATTTGTAATTTGAAACCGCTATGTTTTTGAGGTTCTGCTTTAAGGCAGTTCTTAAAGTTTTTGAGCTTCTGCTTTAAGGCAGCTCAGAATTTTATCTGAAGTCACGGCACAGCAGACAGTCTTGAAAGGTATCAAACTTATGACTTATTAGTTCAGAAATATTGAGAAAATAGCACAAAAAAATCCAGGCATTAGGACCATGAGCAAATCCACTGACTGTATCATCCCATAGAGAAGTGCTCCGGGGTTGGTGACAGCAAGAGAAACTTTACAGCACGATATGTTAACTGCTACCTTCCCTTAGCAATCAACAGTCACAGCACGGGACATTAGTATAAAAGAGTCTCTATTTTTATTAACTGCCAAATCGTGGGCCAAAATGAAAAACCACTTCAAGTGACACATTTAAATCTCTGAACAATGGAGTACATGTGACAATCATTTGCTGGTCTCTTTCATTATATGATTAATTTTAAATTTGTTCTATATATTCTCGCAGTTTGAAGAGCACCTTATTTGTGGACATATTTGTTAATTTCTAACATTTAGTCATCCATAACATACTTCAAAGAAGCAGATTTTCTGTCTTCATTGCTCTACTGAGAATTCATAGTCATTCTTGGTTACTTTCCCTCTTCAAATAGTTCTGGCACTAGCTGGGTTCTCATGGGGCAAAATAGCTTGTTCCATTACCTTTGAACTTGGTCATATATTTTCTCACTCAATATTGTATTAACTAGCTTTGACTTAGATCAATCACATATTCAATTATTAGTTCTCGCGAAGAGGAGGCTTTGATCTTCTCTACTATAGGTTTCAGCTTTTTTCATATGGTGTCTGTCTGCTGTGCTTTTTCCAAGTCTTCAACAACTACCCTGAGGTAATAGGAAGACTTTCGTGAAAGCACTGCAGGCATAGTCTTCTGAGGGACTACTACCGGATTTTTCATGTTTCCAAATACTGAAAGTCTTTCTATCCTTGATTTAGTGCCTTGAGAACTCTTTTAAGGCCCACACTTGAAGGTATTAAAAAAGATCATCAGGATATTTGTTGCTTTCATATCCTAGAACATGTAGTAAGCCCAACATTTATAATAAAACTTATAAAATTGTTGACCATTGCTTGTTGTCTCCAATTTGATACTGATAAACATGATGCTGAGAAGAAATCTTTTTTCAGTCTAAATGCGTACTACTGAACCTTGTCTCTGACTGGGGTGTGTACATTGGAAGGTATATGCCTCTAAGTGGATAATTTTGGCAAAAGCTGAACACTCTGTTTTTACATGTCTTTGTTAGACTAGAGTTTCTAATTTGGTTTAACAAGTCTCAGCAGATAGACTTGAGTCAGGCAAAGTATCAAAATCTGGATTTAAATTCTGCTCTGTGGACTTTCTGTGTGGGACAGGCTGACTTTTAAGTGATGGCTAAGATCCCACCTCTACTATCCAAGGCTTGGAGGATATTTTGCCACGCCTCTGCACTTACTCTTTTTGTACATAGAAGGTGTCAGTCTCTTGGCTACTTTTCTCTCATTGCTGAGACAAAATACCTGACTCCCAAAACTAAGGAAGGAAACTTTTATTTAGTTCATAATTTGTGGAGATTTCAGTCCCTACTTGGCTGGCTCCAAGGCAGAGTGTCACATGGCAGAAGGCAACAGTTCATGGTGGTGAAACAACAAAGCAACAAGAGCAAAAGGGAGGAATGTCAGCATAAGCAAGCCTCTTTCCCTCTCTTATACTGTAAGCAGACTAGCCCCACCCAGGGGCAGCACTCACATAATCTCCATGCCGTCCTCTTGTGCAGGCTCAGGATGAAAGCAAAGTGAGCACGCTGGCTCCCTGGTGAATCACATAGTTAACCTTCTAAACTTCTCACATTGACACATTGACAGCATCCTAGAGCAACAAGGGCATGTCCTTTTCACCCCAGGAAGTAGAATGCTGAGCCACTTAGCCAAACCTCTAGACTCCCTAAGTTGACACAATGTATCAGCCATAACAGTCACACACCACCCATTCACTGATTCAGCAAAGCTCCTTAGATTCTTCCACTCATTACTTTTGACAGGCCTTTGATATCAGTGACTCCACTTTCTGATGGCTGACATCCTTACTATCTGCAACACTTGCTTAAAAGTCTTCAGTCTTTGAGGTGGTTACCAAATTGTTGTTTGCCTGGATAGTGATGCTTCAAATTTGGGAGATGGGAGTTGCTATTAGCCTTGATATCTTTTTCTCGTCCTATTCATGTCTTTGCCAGAAACTCAAGAATGCAGTCTTCCAGATTTTATTGTTTCCTTATGCCAGTGATGAACAACCTTCCCTATGAATAATATTAGAAATCTCATATATTTGTCAATCAAACGGATGGCTTCATGAATTATGCACTTACTATGAAGCTAGTGTGACCTGGGGACCATTCTTTAAACTGTTGTCTGCAGGTCATATGCAAAGGAACCCTCACAGGCACTTCATGATTTAGAGCAGAATTGGGGATCTGTGGAAAGCAGCATTAAAGATGGTCCAAAGCTACCACCACCTTCTGGCACTCACATTCTGCGTGATTACTTCTTTCCTGCCAGAGTCCGTGTGTGTGCCTGACAGAATGCAGAAGTGATGGTAGGTCACTTGTGAGAATGTGGTGCAAAGGACGCTATAACTTCCATCTTGGCCCTTTGGCTTCTTTTGGATAAGTCACTGTGGGAAAAACCGGACATTATGAAAACATCCACTGGCAAGGAACCGAGTGCTCCAGCAACAATCATTGAGGCCTGAGGGTAACTACCACAATACATGTGACATTTTGAAAACAGTTTCTTCAAGTTCATTAAAAGTTTCCATTAATGGAGTCCCACCTTACAGTTTTACTGCAATCTTCTAAGAGACTCCAAGAACCACCCTGGCAAGTCATATCCAGATTTTTAACATCAGAAGCAATGTGTGATGTTTGTTGCTTTATACTGTTAATGTGGGTGTAGATTGTTATGCAGCAATACATAACTAGTATAGGTCCTCTTCTTTATCTGGTTAGTCCAAATATCCATGCCAGGGATCTTCATGTAGCATCAAGATGATGTTCTTTGTATATCGAGATTGAACAACCATGCTGTTACTAATACAATACTTATGAGCTCCAAATCATTGTAGATTTCATTCTCTTCTAATTCATTACTAAATATCCCTCATATGAATAGCACCAGTTAACATGTCAGTGCTGCCAGATTTTAGTTAATGCGTTTTATTACTGTGCCTCACAACATTTTGAATTTTGTTTGTTGTAATACTGCTACATTTTTTTAATCTGAATTTTGAGAATTAGTCAAATTCAGACACTTGTGGCTTGTGAGGAGTGGCTGAGCTGGAGATGGATCAGGTGTCTGGGGCTAAAGCAAGGCCAGCCCAAGAACACAGAGCACTCGAGGTGAGCCAGACAAATAAGTTGTTAGGCAGATCCTTTCTCCCATTAGGAGAGGGTTCCACCTGTTATTAACCTCTTGCAGAATGTATAAATGAACAAACTGCAGTCCTTGAGCAGTTTCTTTTCTCCCATCAGGAGAGGGGCCCCACCTGACCTCAGCTTTCTGTGCTCTGACTCTTGTCTTCATTTCTTCATCCAAAACCATCTTCTCATTGGGAATTTCAAGAGCTGTGCTGGATGTGGCAGTGGCTGCCTGTGATTTTCAGGATGATTCTTGAAAACTTGATTACATTTATTCACTTGGTATCTTTAAGTCTAACCACAAAGATCAAAGAAAATTCACTTTGCTATAATTACTTGATGAATGGGAAATGTTCAGACTTCTTTCTCTAGTCCACTTTCTTTTACCAAAAGCATAGAACCCAACTTTCTAAGATCAAAGAAAATATTTTTTCAGAGCTAGCAAGCCATTAATATCCATTTCCATATAGTAACTTAACTGAATATTTCAGAAGTAATGGGTATAATGAGCAGAATTTTACAACAGGGTCAGCAGCCATATGAGGGCTGTGTGTTGGGGAGTCAGACAGGCCTAGAGTGGGGTCTTAGGTAGGCATGGCTAGTGGAGTGGTGTTCATTTTCTGAAATCAAGGATGCATTATTTCTGAATTGAATATGCCTCTTCTTTATGAAATAAGATTTGATTGGCAATCACAAGAACCTTTTGGTAAATTCTGAGCATTTTGAGAATTAATGTCATAACCTTCATCTTGGGTTTATAGTTAAACTATCAAAATCAGAAGCACTGGCTTTATTAATCCTTTCCTTCATATCCATTGTAGTGGATTTACAACTGGTGGTCAACTTATAACCCCCAGCTGAAATGAGTAAGTGTGGTGCTGGGTGTGGGAGGCCCACCCGAGGACTGTTGCCAGCAGCATAACAGGAAGAACTGGAGAAGAAGAAGAAAGGCTGTTGGGAGCTGAGTGAGGATGTTGGGAGCTGGTAGAAGCTATTGGGAGCCTCTTGGAAGCTGAGAGAAGCTGTAAGGAGCTGCTGGTTCTCTTGGAGAAGCTTGTTATGCTGTCTTTCCTGATCAACTTGGCTGTTTTCATGCTCCAAAGACCTCGGGACCTTGTTGTTGCTGAGAATGGCTTCAGTTCATTTTGGGGGAGCCCTGGTCCTCACTTTGAGCATCGCTTCCTAGCTCCAGAGGGGAAGATGGTGCACTACTCAGTCTCCTAGAGAAGTTTGTCACAATGGCTTTCCTGATGGGAGCTCAGTTTTCCCGATCATCAGAGGAGCTCAGGACCTCACTGTTTCTGTGGATGGCTGTACCTTTCAGGGGAGCCGTGGTTCTTACTTTGCATGTGGCTTTCTGCCTCCAGTGCAAATCCCTCAGCCTGCTAGCACAGATCCTTCATTCCACTGGCACAGACTTTCTAGCTTCCACCCCTGATCCATGAAAATGATCCAGCAGAGATCCATGAAACAGACCTGCATGAGATATTGTTATGGGCTCTAGGCCTCCAGCTGGACTCGTGGAAGGCATTGTTATGAGCTCTAGGTTTTCAACTGGACTCATTCGGGATATTATCATAGGATCTAGGCCCTGAGCTGGTCAAGATTCTTTGGTCTTAGTGTGTGGACAGGTTTCCTACACTGTTTTGTATGTCATTCATTGGGTGATTATTATAAATAATCTTATAAAATATGTGTCCTGTATTATATTGCTCTTCTTCAAGAAAACCCCAAACCACAACATCCATCATCACAGTATGCTTATGAAAGCAAAAAATAGAAGAGTTATATGATGCTGAGATTTTGTGGATGGCGCATGCAAAACAAGTGTCCACAAATACAAGTTGGAAGATCACAGAAAAGTCTTTTTTTATTGTTTTTATTAGTACATGTTTGTAGTACATAATGTTCATAGTTCTTGTGAGGAATTGGTACATACACATAACACATCTTAGGAGTCTTTGGGTTTCATGTTGGTTTTTTGTTTTTTGTTTGCTTTGCTGGCCATGCTGAGGACTGAACCCAGGGCCTTCACACTGAGCTACATTTCCAGCCATTTTTTAGTTTTTTGAAACAGGCCCTCACAAGGATGATAAATTGCCCAAGCTGGGCTTGAATTCATCGTCCTATCCCAGCCTTTCAGAGACCTGGGATTACAGGTTTGTGTCACATGACTTTTTTTCTTTTCCTTTGTTTTGTTTTTAGTGGTGCTGGGGTTGAACACAGAGCCTTGTGCATGCAAGGCAAGAGCTCTACCACTGAGCCACATCTTCAGCCCCCACTTAATACATCTTAATTCCATTTTTAAATCCTCTTTCCATTCCCTTCCTTCCTCTTCCATCCATCTCTTGATCACCTTCTTTTTTGGAGGATAGCATTTGCAGTACTTAATGCTTACCTTCCTTTGGGGAGCTGGTGCATACCCATAACACATCTTACTCCCCTATTTCATTGCCTTTCCTTCCCTTCTTCTCCTTCCCTCCATCTCTTGCTCCCCTTTTCCTTTGAGAAGAATGTGTCTGCTTCCTATTATATGACTTTTGTTTTACTCTTATTTATAATTTGGATTTTTCATATAAGAGAAATAATGTAATGGTTAAGCTTTCTGTCTGACCACTTAAGATTATGGTCTCAAAGTACATCTATTTTCCAACAAATGACTCAAGTTTATCTTTCTTTATGACAGTAGTATTCCATTGGGGGTAAATACCACATTTTTTTTATACCTTCATCTGCTCATGGGCATATAGTCAATTTTCAAGACTAAGATATTATGAATCGTGCCACTATAAACACGTGCTTGTATGAATCACTGTACTACATTATCCTAAACTCTTTCAAGAAGATGCCTAAAAGGCAAATAGCTGGGTCACATGGAATTTCTACTTTCAGCTTTCTGAGGAATCTCCATGCTGATTTCCAAAGTGGTTGTACTAGCTGACATTGCCACAAACAGTGTAGAAGGGTTCAGCACTCCTGGGGTGTGTGAAGTCAGAGCCTGCAGCCAGAGTGAGACCAGTGAGGGAGCAGATGTGCTATCTTCAGAATGGCTGCTCCTAGTCCTGCTGCTTCTGTGAGCTGACAATGCATTGGGCCTGTGACTGCTGTTGGCCCACAGGTCCAGAGGTTAGGGAGAAAGGCAGATATGAGATGAGGAGGAGAGAAGTGAGGTGGGATCTTCCAGCACTTATGCATTTTTTTAAACACCAAACCTGACCCCAGTATCTTCCAAGCAATGTTTCTGTGCTCCCATGTACGCTTCTCCCACACACTTTGGGCCATGTCTGATCAAGAATTACCCAGGAAACAGTGTCTGGGAAAAATAGCTCTCCAGATGATGGTAGAACAATTCATTATCACCTCCTACCTTTCAAAATACACAGCAGGGAAACATGTCTATGTTTAAATTTCTAATTTGAAGTGTTAAGCATTGTAAGGACACGTGTCTCAGTATCAGGAGTCCCGGACTGCCAGCTCATCTCATTCTTCAGTGTTTGCCAGTTTAATTTCCTTGCTTCCTTTCCTCTGGAATCCGTTTTCTCACTTTTATAAGTGGTTAGGAGGAGTATAGTGAATCAAAGAATTTTAAAATAACTCTTACTATTACTCCTGCTATTTCTTCATGCTCTTAAATTCTGTACTTTGAAGAAGCAATACTTATCTAATAAAGGTCTTCCTACTTCTAACGTACTTGCCTTCCATTCAAATTTGCTCTATGAATCCTTATAGGAAACACCTGTGCTGAGTTATCTGCCTCGAAGAAAAGGCTGTTCTCTTATTAATATATCACATATATTGTGGGGTATGAGATCAAGAAGTGGGTGTGGCCCAAAGACCAGTACGTGACTAAAAACGTCCAAGAAACTGGATGCAGATTTTCATCATCAGGGGATTTTGTTTTTTTTTTAATACTGAGTTTTGAATTTCACACTCAGAGATTTTTATTCAGTTGATCTGAAGCAGAACTTTGGTAAGATTACTTTTTTAAAAATTCCCCATGTGACTATAGTGTCAGTACACACCGGGAAACATTAAATTAGATGCTGTGATAGAAATCAAATGCAGGGCTAATGTTACCTGTCTATAACTATTTACATTAAAAAAATAACTTTCGGTAGGCTTGTTATGTAGTTTGCATCTGTGTAATTGGAGGCCTAAGTTCTTGCGAGAGAGTATTCTTGCAAGCCATCTGAATCAGTGGGGACCCTTGAGCTTATATGTTCTATTTTAATGCACCTTAGCAGAACGTTTTAACAGAAATATCCATGCACAAAGGAAGTAGGTGGATTTTAGGTTAAATATTTGCTAATTTTTTAAACTGTGTAAATGCAATTGTAGTCTCCCTAGCTTTGCATTCTTTTATTCTACTGTTATTATTTTATCTTCCATTTATTTGTTTATTTATTTGTTTATTTTTTATTTTAAAGATAAAATAATGAAAACATATTAACAAACACATATACATTCACAAAATAACACACAAACCATACAAACATAAAGAGAAAAGAAAGAAGGGAAAATATGTTCATGTGTATACACAGAATAGCTAAGATAGTGGTACTACTGATTTCTATTGCTTTATTGAAAGGAACAGCTAATGTTTAATTGTTTGACCAATCTTACATACCTATATTTGTTTACCTAAGTAACCAATTTGAAGATATCAATATGTAGCACAACAATCATTGTTAATCTCTTCCATTTATTTTTATACCATCATATTTGCATGTTTATGCTTTACAAAGCACTATTCAATGAGAAGTTACTTCTTGTGTATCCTAAATATACCTAAGTGCCTGTGAAGTCCTTAGTGTTGAATTACTAACCTCTGTAACACTTGCTATGCTTCTGTGCCTCATGAAAACTCACTTTATCTTAGTCAGCCTTAGCCAGAGAGGCCTTTCAGTGAATGACTGGAATTTGGTTTTGGCCTTGCTGGCCATCTTGATTCAAGTCATTACACCTTCAGTAACTAGTCTGATCTTAGCTCAGGTCTTTCAAGTATGTTTCTATTCATTTAATATAGTACACAGTAGTTTACTCCTAAAGAGGTCTTAAATTTAGGGTTTGAATTCTGTGATAGCCACATATATTGCCTCTTGAATATATTACAAATTTCCAGTAATAATGAAGATGACTATTACCAAAAAAATGTCTCTTACATTATTTCTTTTATGTCTCATACCCAGCAGTTTCATCTGGGCAATAATTCCAATTCTGTTTCATAACTTTTAAAAAATTTTATGCCATGCTGGAACAGTAAACTGGCCCAGCAGAAGCATTTGGCAAAGTGAACTAAGGCGAGTGTTCATAATAATATATATGTTGAATACATATATATTATAATACAATCCTTAAAATAATCCTATGGTATAAAGGGTATTATTCTTTTTTAAGAAATATACAACCTGAAATTGAGTGATAATTGTTCCAAGAAACATTAGAAAACATTGTAGCTACGGTGTAAACTGTGTGCAATCGCCAGTCTCTTAATCAAGATTCATCACATTATTATTCTATCCTTTTGTCTAGGTACCCATAAAAAAGTGTCTCACCCTCGACATAACGGTATACATTCTCTTAAAAATCCTCTGCTTACTCTCTATTTGCTCTTCCGGGGTTATTATTTATCTGTCCCTGTGCCGCTCCATTGCATTGGAGGTCAAAGCGTGCAGACTGTATCACCAGTGTGTCGTTGCTGGCTGGTTTTAATAGATTTATTCAGCACAAAGTGCAAACAGGACCTGGGACAATGGGCAGAGGCAGCTATCTCTTCTCTCCTTCTCTGCGTCCTGATGCTTTGTGTCCGGGAGCAGCCATTCTCTTCCACGACCACTGTTTTTGCCGTGTGGTCTTTGAGGTCCATTAGTTCATGAACCTGTACAATTTAGTCTGAACTCTGTTACTTAAAAATTGCTCACATTTTTAATTGGGTTATTTGAAACAAAAAGCTAGAGATTCGGGCTTCTTTTTGAAAGTAAAAGTTTTAGTGATACAGAATATTCCATTATTATATGTTGGAAAGTAACTGGGTCCATTGGGTTTGAGGCCTCGTCTCTCTGTCCGCAGTACTCTGTCACCTGCCTGATGGCTGCAGTCCTTTGAGGTCACAGCTTTGCTTTACTTCGGCAGATTGGCTCTTTGACCTTAGAGACTTAGCAGCCATTGCTCTTCTCTGATATTGGAAAACAGAGGGAGGGGAATGAATTTGGTGTGGAAGAGAATGGGCTGGAACACAGAAAGTTCTCAGAAACGGAGAAAAAGACTTTTTTGCTCAGTTTCTAGTTGCAACCCATGCAGGTGCTAACTCAGACATCCAAGCAGATAAGTATAAAGCATGGATGCCTTCAGAACAGTAAGGGTCAGTATTGCTTAGGGCAGAATTTCTTCTAATTATTAGAGTGAAATACTGGGTTCGGAGACTGAAGATTGAGAACCTTTCATGAATGTAGAACAGCATCTGAAAACACCTTTATAATTTTCTAAATTTTACAAACACAAGTAAAAAATTTAAATATTTAAAAATAATCCCTTACAGATATTATGTTTTTCTGGGTACTAGGGAATTTCTAGATTGGGTATTTAGAGGAAAACTTCAAATTCCAACACTTAATAGACATTTAATTGCATTTTGTTGAAGCAGTTTCTAGGTTATATAGATTCAGGTTAATTTTTTCATCAGCTTGTATCTTCAGTTTTTTTGCTATGTAAATGGAAGGAATATTCATTTTCTTTATAAGGTTGTGGCATGGATTTCAATTGTATGAAAAACAAAAAACAAAAGCAAAACAAAAGATGGGATCTGATATTTTAAGAAAAAAGATGCTTATTATTGAAAAGCAAACATTCATATTTCTTCATTTAGTATATATCAGAAATAATCTACTTTAAAGTTAATATCATTATGTGTATTTTAAGTATATTCTTTACAGAGAAAAACATGAGATAAAACAGGAATATAAAAGTTGCCTCACATGGAGCCTCCCTTTTTTTCCTTCCAAATGCTGCAAAACTTGGAGATATTCTGAATTCTTAAAGCCCTTTAGTTAATAATATTTTTGAGGGGGTGATCTTTCTGACTTTAGCAGCTTTTAATGAAGTAAGAATCAAGGGGTAGACTTTATTGTGAGTTATTTTGATTGATGCGTCGTCCCCACTACAACTTTTGTCTGCTTTCCATTTCATGGCAAACATTTGCTAATGATTCTAACAACTCCTGTCTAACATTTCCAGTCCCTGAGCGGATAGGCAAGGGATGGAAAGGAATGACATTCCGAGTAAGTCAGAGCAGGCTAAATAATTTGCCATGTAAATGATAAAGGAAAAGCTGTGCTTTCTTCTTAGCAGTCTCTCGATTCTTTAGAGCACAGAGAGTATCATGTGAACAGCACCAAGCAAAAGGAGAGAGGTGTGATAACTGGAGTCTCAGCAGCAGAACTACGTGAAACAAACTGCATGACCAAAGACCTTAAAAATAAGAGTGAACCCGATATGAATTTCTGATCACTGGTGGAGGTGTCTCTTCATTGCAGGTGTCTTTTATCATTGTTATCTAATCATCATTTATTATTGTAATTTCTCATGTGAAGAAAATTAATGTCAGAAACAATGCAGTCCTGAATCTGCACCCGAGTCAGTGCCAGTCAGTACTCACAGAATTCCCAGTGCCCTGTCAGTGCACTTCAGCCCTTCTCGTTGAGTTTTTCTTAATTGACTCCACCGAAGCACATCCAATTTCTTCTCTCAGTCCTTGTACACATATGTGAAGAAAGCTAAATTTAAACTCTTTCTGCTCAATTTTCTGCTGTCAACCCTTGACATATAAGACAGAATGGGATCACCTGAATTTGCTTTATATCTTATTTTAAGACCATTTAATTGGAATGATTTTGCGCCATTGTTTTAGGGTGGTATTAAAGTGATATCCTAGAGGTGAAAAACAAAAACATTATCGGCTCCATTGTTCAGTCTCTGTAACCACCTTCTTTGCTTTGTCTGCCTGATTTGATTTATGTATGAGATATAAGTGTCAATAACTTGTTTTTGATGGGAGCAATACTGCCAGGAAAATAGATAGAGTTGAACATTAGGCTATAAAGGGGAGGGTGAAGTATAATTCAGATGGGCTCCCTGACACTTGGCCCTCATCTGACACACATTCTTTTCATTTCCAATTTCGCTGGAACAAGCAGAAAGAATGGTTTCCAATCTGTCCCACCTCATAAAAATAGACCTGTGTTTAATTCTTCAGAACCTAAAATTATGCTTTGGATATTGTCAGCCAATCATCCAAGGAAAACGTTCCTAGCCAAAGTAATAGCAATCTTCTCTGTATTGAGATGGCTAAAATATCACTGTTACCTTGCTCTTAATGATTGCAAAGGCTATTATAGAAACCCAAATGTGATGATAATAGTGAGATAGGCTGGTATTTCCATCTCCTTTTTGTTAAATTGTACCATTTTCTCAGTCCTGTGCTGCATCTTGCAAATGTAATATATGTAATAAGAAACCAAATCCCAGACCTTGACTTTTTTTAAAGTAAAGAAACTGTGTTTGTCAAAACACAATGCCTAATTTAGTTGTAACCAAAGATATTTACATGAAATATGCTACTTTATTTCTGATTATACTTTATCATGGAATACATGGGTTCCATGTATTCTAGGTTTATTCATCAGCAAGTTAGATCATACATGTTACATCTCAAAAGTACAGTGCCATGTAAAAAGTTAGCTGCCTGCATTTCAGACATTTGGATACTTTTTGGGAGAACCTATTAGTAATGTCATACCAAGCATGTTATATGTAAACCAAATGTCCTTGCAGAAATTAGAGTATGCTGTTTAAAAACTTAGCCATGGAGCCAGATATTATTTTTAGTTCAAATTGATTGCCAACCAATGTAGAATATGTAACTCTTTTCCTCAAAAGCCTATTGAATAGATAAATTTATAATTTCTCATTCTTAGGCTTTGAAAGCTAAACGTATATTACCTATACTAGCCGTGTATGTTGTAAAGATATTAATTAATCAATGTATCTTTCCAAATTTGGCCAAAAAGCTCTTAGTACTTTGAGTATAATCAGAAAAAATGTTTTCAATTTTTATTTTTAATTTAATTTTTTTTTGTCTTTTTGTGACAGCATCTCACTATATAGTTTAGGCTGGCTTTGAACTCACTTATGTAGCCCAGGTTAACCTCAGACTCACAAAGATCCTCCTGGCTCAGACATCCAAGTGCTGGGATTACAGGTGTGTGCCTTCACACTGGGCCTTATAAGTTTTTATTTTTGCTAGAATTTCCACGTTTTTCCTTTATGCATATGAGTGACTTCTGAGAAGCTGCACCCTCTGGACGAGGAACTGGGTCCGTATCTGTGTGGCTTTGTGTGAACAAAGGGTCTCTGCTGCTGGTGAAATCACTGGGCTGAAAACCAATCACTACCCACTTTGGGAGGATTATCAATTAATGACTAATATCTATTGTTACTATGATTGTTGATAGGTGCTTTTAGGAGTATGCTTATAAGAAATTATTTGGATTATACTTCATATTAAAATGTTCAGTTAGCAACAAAGGGAAGATGGAGCAGGCACTAACATTTACACAAAGTTTGCTCTTTCAAAAACATCTGATAGTAGCTGCAAACAGTCAGAATTTTCTAGTATAGGATATTTTGTAAGAGGTGTTCAGATTGACTCCCACTTCCAAAAGGTTAAAATCAGCCCAGGTTATTGAAACCAACTGCAATAGCAAGGAGGTGAATCTCTCACAAGAGGAAGACAAAAATCAAAATATTGAGAGAGCAGAAGCTCTGACAAAGAGAGCATCATTTTAAAAATTCCTTTCTGCTTTAGTGCAACTTTGGAATTCTTAATTCTTCATACTAATGTACCTCCCCAGTTGATCATTCTTCATACCAGCATCTTGACTCATGCAAACATCTAAATATACATAAATAGATTCTTTGCATTCTGAGGGATTTCCACAGCAAATGAAGTGAGGAATCAATACCTCCATAATGTGTCCTGGAGTTCGGCATTCTTCCCTTCTAAATATATTGCTTTGAATGAATCTGTGTTAACATCCACTAATATTTTCCTTTTTTAACTTTCTGCCCAACCCATATGATACAGTAAAAATTAGAAACATAAATTAGTGTTACTGATGTTTGAATTTAAAATCTAGGACTTGAGAACATGAATGACATGATTTTACCTGTAGATTACAATCTCTCTGGCAAGTTTAGAGTTAGGTTCCTTTGAGGCTCATGATATCATAAATGCCATCTATAACTTCTAAAACTTAGCTTATGTTTTTATGTTTATAGTCATCAAAAATATTTTGTAAATCTTACAATAGACTTAGCCCCAATGGCACATTTAAAATTGAAAATGGAACTTTTCTCAAAAAATCTTTTAAACTTAAAAAGGAAATCAGAATGTTTTTTTTAATTTTAAAAATAAAAGAAGGAAAACATTAACAGACAACCATTTACAAAATAGCAGAAGAACAATACAAACAATACAGTTACAAACAATGTGGTAGGAAATTAACAGTGCTTGTTGTATTACATATTGATATCTTCAAAGTGGTTTCTCCAGAAAACAGATAGAGACATGCAATATTGATCAATCAAGGACTCATTAACAGTTTCTTTCAGCAAAGAAATAGAAGACAGTAGTTCAACTATGTTAGCTATCCTGTATATACATACATACAAAATTTCTCCTTCTTTCCCTTCTCTTTTCCCATACCCACTTGCTCTTTAACCTTGAGCATTTTCCTTTCATTTCACAATGTCTATCATACCTCCTAGTTTTTATTCATTCTTTTAGGCTTTACACTAGTGAGATAATGCAGTGCTTGCACATGCAGATCTGATTTATTTCACTTATAAGTGTGGTCTCTAGTTGTTTTCTTTTCTTTTCTTTTCTTTTTGTTTTTTTCCAGTACTGGGAATTGAACTCATGACCTCAAGCTTGCCAGGCAGGTGCTGTGCCACTGAGCTAAATCCCCAGCCCCAACGGTCTCTAGTTGTGACCATTTACCTATAAACACCTCGAGTTTATCTTTCTTTATAGCTGAGTAATATTCCATTATTTAAAAGTACCACAATTTTTTCATCCAATCCTCAGTGGATGAACATTTGTGTTGCTTCCACAATTTAGCAATTAGAAATTGCGCTGCTATGAACATAGGTGGACATATATTGCTGTGATATGATATTTTTAGATCTTCTGGGAAAATACCCAGCAGGGGAATAGCTGGGTTGAATGGACCTCTAGACCTAATTTGCTAAGGAATCTCCAAACTGAGGAAACCAGAATGATTGAGTAAGGTTTCCTCATATTCTCACAGTAGTTTGCCATGACCCTCAGAAATATTTTAGATAACTGGGTTCTGCCCTGCTGTCTTTATAAGTACACCATTGTGTATCTGAAAGGCAAAATGCTTTACTGTCTCATTTCTCTCTGTGAAAGGGCAGCTAGATAGCTGATCTTTGTGATTCAAGGAATTGAACAATCATTATTGATGTTAAAGTCTTGCATGGGTTACAGAAATTTAGGTATAGGTGTGGTCATACCCAAATAGGTTCAAGATGTTTAATATCACTAATGTTTCATGTCACTAAGAAGACTTTGCTGTAATCCATTTCTATTTTAAATACCTTAGCAGGTCTCCTGGACCTTTGGCATGAGTTTCCTATACGTCTGAAATTCTCAGAGGTCAGACTAGGTTTTATGTAATCACAAATTCAAAATCCCCCCTCTTTTGCTTCCACTTCATGATAAGAAGTGCCATGTTTTATCTGGAATTAGATATTTCAAAAGTCAGAGAGAAGAAAGAAATATCTCTGTTTTGCTCCTCCCTCTTTCCTTTCTCCTGTGTTTTCACCAAAATTTCAAAGCATGAAAGGGGCAAACATGTTTATTTTATATAATCTATAAAGGTACACAATTCATCCAGGAATTGTTGGCTTACAAAGGACTAGAAATCAATCATTTTGAAAGTCTTACAGTAAAAAAGTTTTAACTCTGTCCTCAAACCTAGTTATTAAAATGCCTCTCTTGTTCTGCACAGTATTTTAGAATTCAACCAGGAAAGGATAGTGAATTAAAATTTGGTGAACTTTCCACATCACTTTCTAGATATGAAATGATCCATTCTCATTTACTGTTAAGAACTGGCCTGCACTCACAACTGAGACAAGGGGAGAGAAGTAGAAATCAATGAGGTAGGAATTCATTACTTATTATGCTGTTTATTTCCATAATCAAAAAATTGTGAAGACTGAGTGTGCAGAAGTAATGCAGTTTTAATAAATAAGAACAATACCTTTGTGTGGGAAATGGAGAAGAGACAAACTATGGCTTTCCTAACTAGGATAATGCACAGATGTTCATTTTATGTTCTAGACATAGCATTAACTGGAGAATAAGGAGAAAACTGAGTCTGTTTTGACAAAAGACGTTCAGCGCATTTTGGACTATCACAATCATTTTTGGGTGAAATACCCTGCTTGTAAATCTCAGCCAAATTAGATAAACTGTCAGTTTTGGATGACTGTGATTCTCTACAGGTTCTATTTTTTTTTAAACAGCGAGTTAAACTTTTACCTTTGTCTAATGCTGTGGCATTCTCCTGAAGCTGTACCTGTGGATCAAAGATGAGAGATTCAATGGAAACAACTTGAAATTTGTCAGTTTGCTGAAAAACTAGAAATACCTTTGTATCTTCTGTACAAGTCAGGCTATTTCTCATTTTCTATTCTGAGGTGTTTTTGAGGTGGATGATAGTATCCTTCTCATTTTTGTGTGACTCTAAAAATAAGGATTCAATTTAACCGAATTATGGCATAAAGGGTTCAGCAATTATATTTGGGGGTAAATTGAAGATGCTTTACATTTTAGAAATATGAGGTAACCTTTTCTAGAGAGTCAGTTGTCACATTCATACTAATATATGCAAATAGAGTCAGGCTTTCAATAGAACTCTGTGCCTCTAAAGGTTACAGTCTCCTAATTATAATCAAGCAATTAATTCTAAAAGTTTCCCACATTTTTCCAGAAGCATTGCTCTTCTTTGCTAAAAGCTTTATATTTCTTTCCATTTTATGTTTAAACATATGAAATAATTAGAATGTATGCTTTGATTCCTGCTGGAATTGTCCATTTTGTGCTGCAGATCACTCCAGTGTAACTTGTTGGAACACACTAAGTATTTGTGGCCATTACAACACCATAAATCCCGTTCTGCTGATTTATAGGACTAGGAAATAAGCAATACTCTCATCATCCTCTAGCACAAACTTATAGTTTTAAATTAGTTCAGAGATGATAAAACTAAAAGTATTGCCCCAAATTTAAGTTCTACAGAAATAGAATGAGATAAAATATGAATGCAAGTCACTTACACCAAATGGTTTCTGTTTGATTTTTTTCTTAATTTAATTCAAATACTCAAAGCATTGTTTAACATGACTAACTTTCCGTTTGTTATTGCTTTAGTCTCTCTTTCCTTTGTCTTTTTATGCTTGGAATATTATTACGAATCTAACCTTTTATTCATTCCTTTAGACATTCAGTCATGTATTCAGTCAGCAAACACGGTTGCCTAACGGACATCTTCCCTACCACTAAACAGCTACCAGTTCACTCTCTCTCCAGCAGCTGGTTTTGATGAGCCAAACTGACCTTACAGCAGCACTTGTCAAGCTTTAATGTGCCCAAGAATCATCAGGGAACCTAACCCATGCCAGATTCTGATGCGGTAGGTCTCTACCAGGACCTGGGATTTTGTCCTGGTTGATCTAAACAGCATGGTTCTGTAAACCACATTTTGAGGAGCAGGGCTCTGGATTAGAGAATTGAGTTGGTTCCTTTAAGTTGACTTGTCTGTCTACCTGCAGAATGGACATACGTGCTTTGGTGAATTAAGATAATTTCACTAAGACACTACACACATTTTGTTTTCAATCTTTGTTTTGCTTTTATGATACTTGCCATGCTATTCTGATGTCATTAAGTGATGGATCTCTCTCATTATATTCAATTTTCTTGTGAGCTGGCACTAGATTGCTTCTAGTGTTGTATTTCTACCAAGCAGTGCTTATTGCTGCATGAATGTTTGATGAATAAATATAGAAATGGCTAACACTGTCTATTTTTACTTCAGTTCTTTCTCTTTATTCCTAAGAGTCAAAGGAGCCCTTTACTGACATGTTGCTATGAGGTTTGTTTTTCCACTTAAGTCTAAGTTTAGCTTGCCAACTCAAAGAGTGAAATGCTCCATCGTTAGCACAGCTAATTTTGGCTTTGATGGAAGGTGACAAGATTGGCAGAATATTGAGAAAGAGAAAGAGCAAACAGAAAGTTTTATGTTCCAGGTAGATGATCTTGGAAACAGGGATGACACTAGACTTGCTAAGTGTCTGAAATGGAATGACGGAAGCAAGGACCAGAGAAAGAGTGGTTGGGCCAGGTGAGCAGGTGAACTGGAGAACATCTTCCAGAGACAGGCTCCTGAGGAAAGGGCGCTGCAAAGATCTGATCCCCGGATTGTATGATTTCCTCAGAACGCTGCGGAAAGTGTGGGAATGGGGTACTGGTTTCCTCCCGCTCCTTGAATATTCAGAGATCCAGCTAGACTTTCTCACAGCACCCAATGGCCCTCATAGCTTCTTTATGAGAGCGTATATGGGCTGTCCAGGAATCATTTTAGCTTCATAACAACAGTAGTAATAATGGTAAGCACTTACATGCTGCTTAACTGAATAAATAATAGAATGTGGAAATACGTGTTAATCTTAGAGAGAAGTAATAAATGCATTGTTTTTGAGGAACAGACAAAGCTAACTGAGAACAATGCTAACGTCAAAATTATTGCTTTACAGTATCATAATAATATTAGTAATTATACTTAGTGCATATTAGGCGTCAACAATTCTTGGAGTTTAGAGTTTTACATACATGAACTCACTCGATTCTGAGGGAGGCCACATCAGCATTTTATATATAAAATAACAAAGACACAGCCTGTTGAAATAGCTTGCTCAGGATTGCGTAATATTAAGTGGTGGAGCTAGGTTTTGCATCGAGGCATCTTTGGTTTTAGGATTTGTGCTTCCAGCTACACACCACTGACAACTGCAATAGCAATTGTGTCTTATGAATTTTAAATGAGAAGCATACACCCAAAATCGATTTATTTAAATGGAATTTATAATATAATAAATTTCTTATTGTAATTTATTTGAACAAATAGGATTGGAAGTTCGGGTCCACAGAAACCCAGATTTACATCTCTCAAAGACAGCCCAAGCAGTGCTACATTCCATTACCTTACACATAGCAGCGTATCATGTACCGGTTTGTCAACATGAAAGCTAGAGAAGGCCAAGTGAATGTGTATCTATATTTATGTCAGATAGTCCACAAAGAATCTGTTAACATTCTTAAAGAAAATATGGGAAATATGAGTAGACTTCTTATCCTTAATCAATTAACTACCCTCCAAAAATTACTTAGTGGTAATAGACTGATGCAAACTCCATGGTAATTTCTAAACTAGACACTCCTCTTGGCTTCCAGCTCAGGAGCTCGATCTGTACTGAAAATGACCAAAAGACAAATGCTTAGTACTTTTCCAGGCAGTGCAAACCTAGAAAGGGGTGGTCACTAGGTTATATGGCTAAAATGACGTTTTAGCAGGCGTAAACTATGAGTTTGAAACCAATAAAATGAAACTTCACTGAAATATTATAAACTCTTATTTATTGCACGATTAAAGGATAAGGAATTTTATGACAAAATTCCTGTGGTTTTATTTGAGTACCTCCTCAAAGTGAGCAAATGTGATGTTAACAGATGCTTTAAAAAGTTAATGCATTCTTAAACTGCAGAGTCAAGTTCAAGGGTGGTAATAGTCTTGCTATAATCTGAACTCCTCAGACTGTGTCTTGAATATTATAGTCAGTTCTGTAGGCTGCATTTTAAGAGGTGCTCAAAAGGTGGATTACACCTAGAGGGTGACTAGAATGTTGAGGTCTGGAAACCATGTTGTTCGAGAAATTGGATACATCTAACCTAGAGAAGAATAATGAAATTTTATACAAGTTCACATTTTAAAATGCTTTATTAGTCTTTTTAGAAGAGGGATGATAACTTGGTGCAATTCTAGAAAATTAGAGTTAATAACTCTGCATTTAATTCTTGAGTCTATCATCACAATTATGGATGGAAAAAGTAAGATAATTTGAAAAATCATGTGCAGCTGGGCATGATGGCATATATCTGCAGTACCAGGACCCTGGAAGGCTGAGGTGGGAGAATTGCAACTTCAAACTTAGCTTGGGCAATTTAGAGACCTAGCAAGACCTTGTCGCAAAATAAATTTTATAAGAAGGCTGGGGACATAGCTCAGTGTGAAAACACTTGATTCAATTCCTATTACTGGAAAAAAATAGTGGAGTGAAGCAGGGTAAGCAATTCTTCCCATATTTTATTAGAATAAAGATTGTTTCCAGAGCATAGTAACATATGCCTGAAATCCCAGCATTCTGGGAGGTTGAGGTAGCAAGATCATAAATTCAAGTCCGGCCTGAACAACTTAGTATCCTAATGAATCTCTGCCTCAACATAAACATATGAAGGGCCGAGCCCATATCCCAATGGGAGGGCCCTGAATTCAATGCCCATTACTAAGATTCAGTAATTTTTAAATTTTTCCAAAAAACCTTAATAAAGATTGTTTAATCGAACAGCTTCTACTGAATTATTAATGGAGTTCACTTTAAAACTATGAGACTATATGAAGAGTAGCCACAAAACACCGAAACTTGTTTTGACCTTAGAATTAGTGTTCCGTTAATTATCACGTGCTGATATAAAGCTGCTAGTATTTTCTTACTCATTTGCCTAGAAAACATCTGCGTGTACTCAAGAGCACAGACACACGGTCCCAAAAAGCACACGTGTGTATAACTGTTCAAGTCAGTTTTAATATTCAAGTGTTCACATTGCACATGATTCTCTAGTGCTTGTGTTTTGAATTCAACTTTTCATATCAGTGAAATAAGGACAAGTTTATTCATCCTTTATTTATGATTTTTTCCTGGTACTGGGTAATGAGCCAGACATTTGCACTAAGCTACACCCCTCCCTCTTTTTTTAAGATAATGTCTAGCTAATTAAACAAGCTGGGCTGGAACTTGGCAGTCTTTGGCCTCAGCCTCCCAGAATGTGGGGATTACAGATGGGTACGACCCTGCCAGGCTATCTTACTCTCTCAAGTTGCTGAGGATTTCTGCTACTCACACCCACAATGATAAGCATTTCCTTTTATATCAGTTATTATAAGATTAAATGTAATAATGAGCCTTGTACATCTAACATGTATTTCTTTAACCCTAAATCTTAGAAGTGGAACTTCTAGGTATGAGTATCTTAAGATTTTTAATGTTTTATCAAAGTAATCTCAAGAAAGATTTTAAAATGTTAACTTCTACCAACACTGCATATTATTTCAATATACCTCTACCAGATCTAAACTGATTATTTTTAATGTTTGCACTCTGATGGGTGAGAGATGAAATTCTCTTTTGATTTCTACTAATAATGAGTTTAAACATAATTTAGGGTATGTATGATACATACCCTGAATGTACCATACATTTTTGTTTGCTCTTTCTTTGAATTACTGCTCATGTCCCTTATCCTTTTTCCCAATATTCTATTTTTCAAAAATTGATAGAATTTCTTTAATCATTGAGAATTACAACACTTTTGTAAATCACAAAGATAGACTTTGTTTTCTAATATTCACCTTTTAATTTACATTTACTTGTTGTGTTAGCGATCCTCACTCTATTTTACAGGTGTTAAATGTGAGTAAAGAAGCAATAAAAGACAAAACAAAGATGAATTAATATAACCAACTAAGCAAACACTACTCTTCGTCCATTTCCCAATAATGTGTATGCTTTCTTGAAATGTAACGCCTCCCAAAAATGAAGGTTCTAATTTTAAATGTCTCCAATAAGAAGAAAATCAGTAACATTTCTGGAAAATTTTTCTAAATATTAAGAACTTTACCAGAAAACCGAAGTTATTTCTAAAAAGAATATACACAATAATAAGTACTTCATCCATGAAAAGATGATTCCTGAGATGCATATTTAAACCATAGCTTGGATCATATATAGGAATCAAAACAAAAATGTGAGTTAATTGTTTGGGCTTAAAATTAATGGTAGTTATTTTTCATATACAACCTGTGTGTGTATTAGCTCACATGTGTGCATTTAAATTTATTCTGACTGCCATTTCGCGTACTTCTGCTTGGTGTTAGAATATTAAGGCATATTGTACAAATCAGTCTTCTAGTGCTGACTGACAGCTAGTTATGTACCTGTAGTTTCTGGTGGATTTTGGCCAAAGATTGATGAATAAATTGCAAAACTTTTAATAAACTGCTAAGGAAGATGATAATGTCATAAGCACAATCTGTTCTTTGTTCTCCATAATAGTGGTATAAAAAAGAGAGAAATCAGGAATCTCAATAAATAACATTATTCTGATATTTTTCTACTGATATTTTTATAAGCAAGCTCTCATTGAATTTTCACCTTTTGGTTTTCATTGTTAGTTTATACATTAGTAGCTGAATTATAAGCTATCATTTAAAAGTATGTGAAAGGCAGAAACATGGAGGACAGTGACAATTTAATTTTTCCTTTAATGAGTTTAGAATCAAAGTAAGTGACACTAAATTTATTGGGCTATAATCACTACATAGAAAAAAATGACAAAAATTGAATGAAATTCTGCAATTTAGGAGTATAAACAGAGGATGTTAAAACTTCTCCATGAAGAAATACAAAAAGTAAAATCAAATATTCTTTTCTCTTGAGGTGTTTATACAAAGACTAAATTTTGGGCATTATCAGCAATCATTTTTCTCTTTAATTAGCTCCTGTTATAGCTTCAGTCTCAAAGCTGTCTTGCTTAACTTTTCAGACAATGAAAAACTACTTTAAACTATTACTCACAATGGCAAAGTAAACATTATAAACATTCTTACAATTTCATGTTTAACAGTTAGCAAACTGATAACTGAGGAATGTTTTACAACTTATGTTCTCCATATTAATCCTCTAGATAGAGAAATAAAGTATCTCACTTATGAGTATGTTCTCTAGTTGTGTTCATTTACCTATAAAAGCCTCAAGTTTATATCAGACTCTCATATGTAAGCACCGTATTGTCTCCCTACTGTAAAAACCTGAAAGAGTGAACAAAAACTAGGAGATACAATAGATATTGTGAAAATTAAGGTAACTGCTCAAAAGTAAAGAAAAACTGGGATAAGGGAAAAGAGAAAAGAAAGAAGGTGAAATTATGTATATATGTATACACAGGATAGCTAACACAGTTGTACAATTGACTTCTATGGCTTTATTGAAAGGAACAGTTAACACTTAACTGTTTGATCAATCTTGCATGTCTATATTTGTTTACCTGAGTAGCCAATTTGAAGATATCAGTATGTAATACAACAACCATTGTTAATTTCCTATCACCTTGTCTGAAATTCTGTATTGCTTGTATTGTTTTTGTGTTATTTTATAAATGTATGTGTGTTTGTTAACACATTTTCATTCTTTCATCTTTAAAATAAAATAAAAAGAAATTGAAAAAAGATTACATCTTCAGTTGTCAGCAACATTTTTCCGTGATTAACTTGATAATTACTAAAACCTCTGATGACACCCAGTGCCAGAAGAGGACAGAGAAGCTACCACTTTGAAAAATACAATAGAACTTGAAACTGATACACTGCTTTGGCTGGCCTTTGGAAAAATAGCAAAATTTTAAATATGTGTACCCTTGCACCAGCAACAATTATAATCAAACTGTGTGAGAATATTCATCATATTGTAGTAATAATAATTATGAAAAATTATTATTTTATTACTGAGTGACAAACATGGGGGATTTTCTTTCTTTATACTTGTTATGCTGCCTAGAGGTTTAATAATAGGAATGTACACTTTTATTTAAATGCAAAATAATGATATTTGATTAAAATTTTTAAAACAGAGAAGTCATATTCAAAACTTCATGTTTATTAGCCAAATTGAATTTTAATATGTATTTATTTTTATAAAGCTTTTATTTTTATCTTATATGTAAGAAGCCCAAACAGTGTATGTATTAATCAGATCACACATGATAGTTCAATACATCTATAGATCATATAATGATTAAATGAGATTAAACATGTTTATCTCCTCTATATTTATCATTTCTTTGTGGTAAAAACTTTAAAAACTGTTCCTCTAGTGAGTTTTTGTTTTTGTTGCACTCCTAATTGAATCTAAGGCCTTCTACCTGAGCCACATTCTTAGCCCTTTTTTAATTTTATGTGTTGAGATAGGGTCTAACTAAATTGCTAAACACCCCAGGCTGAGCTTAAACTTGTAGTCCTCCTGCCTCAGCCTCCCAGGATTCTGGGATTATGGACATGCACTACCCATGCAACTCCTATAAGGTTTTGAAAGTTATAGTACATTTTGTTACACTCACCCATATTATTTAATTTAAAAATTAAACATCAAAACAACAATATAAATAAGGGTAAATTAAGAAATAAGGTTGTGTTTACATAAGAAAGCCTCTGCTAGGTAATAATGTAGATCTTTGCCTCTTCATCAACTAATATTATTTTGTAAGGTGACTTGCACTTTTATGTGTAAGTTCAAGATTCTCGGACATCACACCTGTAATGAAGTTTGCAGAACAGTGGGCAGGGAAGTGGTGGAAGCAATGCCTCTAGGTGATTTTCCATAATTGACACAACACAGGATCCTAAGTGTGTTTGAAACCTAATGAGTTACAAGTAAACTTACATATGTTGTACCAAAAAGAAGGAAAGAAAATTAGATAATGCCATCGTGCTTATGAAAGCAGTGTAAATGAGAAGCTTAAAAGCAAAGGAATGTTGGGAAACATCCAAATACGCAGAATATCTTAATTGAACAACATTTATTTACGTTTACAAAGTTGTCCATAAAAGTGAATGTTTTGGGGCAGGAGGTGGAGTTTAGTCATAGAGCACCTGGCTAGCATGGCCCTTAGGTCCATCCCCAACATCCCATACCCCCACACACACACCAAAAGTGAATTTTCCTAGAGTGCTGTTATGTGGACAGGAAGATGATTATAAAATATAAAATCACTATAAATGTAACTCAGCATGACATTTATGTATCATACAGGAAGAAACTTTCATCCCCAAAGAATGGACTTGAGAACAGGGGAAGTGAAGAGTAGGACAGTTTTGTTAAGAGAAAGCCCCTGTGAGGCAGGAGGGATCCGGAAGTGGAGTGGTACTGAGGTATATTTGTCTGGGGTTTTTTATGTAATAAAATCACATCACAGGTTATCTTGGATCAAATTATAACCAACCCACAGAATTTCAAGTTCAGTTTAGCTAATTTGATCTAATAGAAAAATAAGGGTACATTGCACCAAGAAGCACACAGGCCTCTGGGGAAGGGGGAGGAGTGAGGCTCAGAGTGTTCTGCTCATCACGACACTGTTCGGGCTCACAGGACCAGGTGTGCCCCAGAGGACTCCGAGGCCTAGCCACTGTGCCTCCATCTTGGGGCCTGGTTTCTGTCAGCTCAGCTCCCCACCACAGGCTGGTGTGCCTCTCTCTGTGCTGATTCCATCTTGGGCCTGATCTCTTTCAAACTGCCTATCTAGCTCCACCTGACTTAGCTATCTGTGATAGTAGAATTAGTAAGTATATAAACTATTTTATCAAAGTCCTTCAAAAATTCATTACAACACCTTGGGAGATTGAGGCAGAAGGATGGCTAGTTCAAGGCCAGTCTGGGCAATCAATACAGCAAGGCCCCATCCCAAACAGACAAATTGACAAAATCCTAAACAATAGAACAGTATTCATTGTACTATGAACAGAAGGATTTTCTTTTATAATTTAAAAAAGTGAGAACGATCCACTAAAATTGTCTAGATTAGTCATAAGTTCTTTCTTTTGATTCTTTTTCTAGTTCTGGGAAGTGAACCAAGGGACTTTGTACTGGGCAGCATCTGAGGCAGGATCTCACAAAGTGTCTGAATTGCCCAGCCTGGCCTGATACTTGGGATCCTCTGGCTTGAGATTTTCAGGGTGCTGGTATTACAGAAGTGCACTACCATGCCCACCTCTCCTAGATTTTCACAGTCATCTCAGTATTAAAACCCTCATACACTAAGGTTTCATAAATCCTGCAGAGCACAAAGAAGCTTGTCTACCCTACCTCCCATTTCTCTTATTTCTCCATACCTACGAGTTGAACTTTCTGCCCTGTCGTGATTAGGCCATGGAGGATCTAGGTGAAGACACAAAGGAGTTGACTATTGTCTTAATTACTTTCTCATTGTTGTGACAAAATACCTGGCATCCACAAGTTATAGGAGGAAAGGTTTATTTTAGCTTACAGTTCATAGAGGTTTTAGTCCATAGAGTTGGCTGGCTCCAAGGCAGGATGACATGGCAGAGGGGCACGCAGGGCTGCAGCAGTTCAAGACTTGACAGGTAGGAGGCAGCAAGCAGCAAGCCTTCCTTTCCCTTTTTATTCCATTCAGGCTACAAACCTACTGATTAATGCCACCCACGCCCAGGGTGGACCTTCCCATTACACACAGCCAGGACTACACTAAACCACTCAGTGGACTAATCTAGCTACTGCTAACCCATAATCTAGCCGCCTCTCAAAACCCACCCTTGTGGTGCATGAGACTTTAGGGGAACATCTAGATATAAGATATAACCACTACAGTCTCTGAAAGAGTCCTGCCCCTTTTCCTTATGGACATCATTGTCCATGAACTACTTTCACTCACCTCTGCACAACAAGTTCAGATAATATCTCCCTTGGGAGAAAAAGGACAAGTTGCTGCCACTAAAGTGTACACTCACATGAAAGAAGATGTAAAATTCTGTAACTTTTCTACAATTGCAGAAGCTGCTTGGAGTCCTACTTAGGGCTGGAGTAATTGGAGGAATGTGTAGAATGGTAAAACTACTCTGATGGCTTGCTAGGAAGCTGAAGTTTAGAGTACAAGTTCTTTTGGACTAATTGGAATCTTTTGGACTAATATAAAGCCTCAGATGGGCCTAGGGGTACATGCCTGAAACCCCAGCACTTGGGAGGCTGAGATAGGAGGATCACCATGAGTTGGAGGCCAGCCTGGGCTACACAGTGAGTGCAAAGATAACCTGGACTACATAGCAAGGTGCTGTCTCAAAAAACTAAAACCAAAAGCAAAGCAAAGCAAGACAAAACAAATGAACAAAAAACAAACAAAAAAAAATGACACAAAGCAAGTCCACAACCTCATGGTAAACTCTTGTCTAAAACTTTATGCTAAACTCTTGTTTAGACAATAAAAGGGCATATCTAGGCTGTAAGCATCTGAGCAAGCATCCCTGCTGTCCCAGAGGGGCCATGGTGGGTCCATTGAAAGGAACTGACTTCTGCTTGATTAAACGTCTCAGTCTCCAGAAAAGGCCACATCTACTTTCTCTGTTCAGTTGCAGACTGAAGGAGTAAAGCTCTTGCCTATGACTGACAGGGAGAAGCTAGTGAAAGAAGGGTTCCCTAGATTTAAGAAAGAACAGTGCCACCCGGTAATGCACTGCCAAGGGCTTCTGGGGGTAAGGGTGCCCTCCTTAGTCCAGGGCCACTCCTCAATCTCAGATTCTGAAGTTTTCACTCTTAGTGACAGGGGCACATTGGATAGAATTTTAAACATCAATCTTGCCTTTAAGGCATTTATTAATTTTTACTTTGCTGAGTGGGTACCATTGAATAAAACTGTAGGAATTTATTAAGCAAGTGATTAGAGATATTTTTGAATTTAGAAAGTTTTGTCAAATAGAAGCCAAATTTAGCATATTCTGAAATCAATTATGGAATTATCAGGCTAACCATGAAACTTAGCTGCTTAACTTATAATGGGTTGTATTTTCTAGTATTTTAGGAAGTGATATTCCCTTATCTCCCAATGAAAAAAAAAAAAAACAGAAATTAAAATTTAATCTCCCTTAAAAAAAACTTTGATATTATTTAGTTAAAATTATTATCATTCTTCAGAGAGGTACAGGTATGAAAGTATGTACTGCACAGATAGTCACTTCTTGTCCTTTACAAATCCCCTTAGTAATTAAATTTACTTGTAATTTCAAATCCATCCCATAAGAGTTATGGTTATTTATGCACATTTTGTGCACAGCAGTGAAATATTTAAGACATCAAAAACATAGTTCCTCAACTGAGCTACAAAGCTCTACTTTATTGTCCAAGCTCACACACTGCAAATAAGTCTCCTTTTCATGATTGATCTGTTTTGCAATATTTCTCAGATTTTGGTGTCATTGTCAGTAATTTTGCTGCTAAAAGTGGAACCAAGAATTGCACTGAAGAGCCGTCCAGTGTTCTTAAGTACAGGAAGGCCATGTAATCACTTACAGAGAAAATGCGTGCATTAAGTGAGCTTCCTTCAGTTGGGAGTTAGAGAGTTTTCCTTGATGAAACATTAGGCTCTAAAGAGTCTTTTGAAAGAGCAATCTCAGTCTGAGATCTGCCTTGTCTTTGGCCTACTCTAACCAGTCATAGCAAAGACTTCCCTCAGGTCATTGAAGAAGAACCTTCCTGCCTTTGATATCAGATCAAGTTCATCTCCCATCTTGATGTCTCTGCCCTACCCCAAGTTACATCTGTAGTCCATGCCTCCACGTTCCACTTGCTGTCGATTGTTGTCTCCTGTCAGTTCATCATACCCAGTCCCCTCCAGGCTCTGTAAATCCATAAATTAACCTAGTTGCTGAGGTAAAGGACAGAAATGTGATTTTAAGATAGAGAAACAGATTCAAAGGGTTCAAAGATTGTTCTCAAGTAAAATGTCTTATTTCACCTATTTCTCAAAAAAGCAATAGATTAGGCCATGCCAACAGGCCTTTTGCCTGTAATTGGGCCATTTTTCAATCATAAACTGACCCTACTTTCTATAGATTTCTATAGATTCTACTTTCTATAGATTCTGCTTTCTATAGATTTTATAGATTCACAAATTCCACAGATTCCCACCCCCAAAGGCACATAAATATTCACAGGTCCAGAAATCCTGTGCCTTTCTCCCTTGAGGGCCCATACTCTCTTTTCTCTGAGTCTGCACTTCTCAATTCTGCCTAGTCAGACTTTTCTGCACCTCTCACGGGTACATTCTGAATTTCTTTTCTGTGACAAGAGCCGAGAATCTGCTCAGACTCTCTCCAGTGATGCTGTGAATCCAGTTTAGCAAGAATCTCCCCACTTTCTGTATCTCTTCTTAGTAATTTTCTGTCCACTGACTTCTTCACGCTCCTCACTCATTGGCTATAAATCTCACTTGTTCTTGTTGAGACCTCTCTATCCCCTATTATGGTTCTATGCACTATCTCAAATAATCTTTATCTTGTCAGCAGATAGAATTTTTTAACATGGTCATGAGCTCAGTGTTAAGGTAACGGCAAATGTGTATCAAATGAGACATCCTTAAAAGGAATATCTTTTAAAACTATGTTGTATACTAATCAGTTCACACAAATGTTGTGAGCAATATCTTCTAAGAACCTAACCCTGTAGTTTCTTTAGTAGTAAATCAGCACTGAGTATTTGTTAATTAAATGTCCCTGGTGAATTTATAGAACTCCTGCACATAAGAAGGATTTACTGTATATACTTTACATTCTCACACACATACACACTGCTGTCAAAATACATGTTTTTCTATTTTATGCCTGTGAGCCTTAGTAAGGCTATTAGGAGAAAGAGAGAATTTTGCGAAGTGAAATAAAACTTTTGGGCTGCCAGTACATCTCAGTGGCATAGTGCTTGCCTGAAATGTACAAGATCCTAAGGATATCTTCTAGTTTATAAAGAACTAAATAAACTCTTTAGTTTATAAAAAACTTAATGAAGGCTAATGTCCAGTTCATGTCCAGTAGCTTGCCTTCCAAAATACTGAAATATTTTTATTTCTCAATCCAAACATAGAGTGGGGGACTAAACAGTTGACCGGTTAGGAACAGTGTATTCTGCGCCTGTGACACAAACCTCTCAGTGGTGTGCCTTGCAGAACACAGGAGGGAGACATCACAAGTAGAAAGCAAGGAGGATGCTTCTCAAAAGCACAAAGCAAAGCTGTGAAGGAGAAGACAAGGAACCAGGCCTCTGAAACAACTATGATGTGTCCTCCCGTGGTACTTAAAGCAGCAGAACGCTCTTGTGTTTTACATTCTGCTCTGACAGCAAGTCTGCCCTGCTCCTCAGAAAGAGAAAGGGAGAGGGAGGGGCTGTTCCTTGTCTCCAAATAGAGCAGAACAGTAGTTAAAATAATAGCTAATTCTAGTGGGGATAGAATTTTGAGAACGAAAATAAAAGTAACACGTTTCTGCAGTGTATTTTCATTTAAGCTGATTTAGTTGTATTAAATTGGTTGATTTGTTTTTAAGAAGAAAGTAGTGTTGGAAGACTTTCTTCTCATTAATAGTAAATAATAGTGGCTTCTAATTTTCAGTCTGCAAAGTTCATTTCCCATCACACGGACTCATAAAAATACCAGCTATAAGAACGCAATGGAGGGATGGGTCCTAAGTTAACAGCCGCTAATTAAACATAATTCACCTTTCTGGTTGTGACAGTGAGCCATACCAAATGCAGTAAACAAACTTTGTTTCACAGCTTTGAAGTCTCCTCCCTAGTTTTCCCCAACTTAGAAAAAGTACACTATTTATAAAAGTCATAAATTGTAATTTAAGTTAAAAAAAAGCCTTGAAATTTTTATCAAAAGCATTCAAATGACTCTCTCCCCAGGTCAGCTAATGAGTTGTCAGGAGCTGGCCCTGCGCTGTAGTGCACCTCCTGCAGACTAAGACAGTGAACCATGTTTTCATCAAAGGAAACGCTCATTAGTAGAGCTTTCAGAAACTGATTTGATTATAGTTTCACTTGTTAAAGTGAAATATTTTGAGCTCATTAGGATGATTATGATTCAAGGTCATCGTTTGAAGCCAGTCCTGTCAATATAAGATAAATGGGCCCTCATCTTTTCCCTTCTTTACGTCTGTGCTTTTTAAACTCTTCTGTGTAAAAGTTCCATAGCCATAATTAATTTTTAGTTCTTCTGTTACAAAGCTGCTTAAAAAAAAAAAAAAAGAACAAAGATTTGGGCTACCAAAAGGGCCTTGAAGAACTATTAAGAGGAGGAGGAGGCTATCTTGTTTTAGAAAAATCAGAGAAAAACCTTGAAAAGTTCAGCTTTTGAAATTCAGCTATTTTCTCCTTGACCTTTCCAAAGTTTTTAAAAGGTACTTTGTACTTAATTTTGTATGTACTCTTTCATCTCGAAAGTATAAAACTAAACTGAAAACCACCCAAGAACTACCAGTGGCTTAATTAAACATCTCTTCTTTTATGGCACAAGATGAAGTTAACACCTTTTAAAGTTCTTCCCTTTCTTTTTCTAAATACAGCACTTAAATCTCTGATGTTAAAGAGCCATTTAGACATTAAAGGGGCTGATGTAAACTTCCATCAGCCAGCCCTTCTAACATGAATTTGGCCCTTGAACTTCCTTAGTCAAATATTACCTTTTCCTATACCGTTAAGAAAATGTTACAATGAAAGTAGATTTTTGAACTTCTTCTGTTATGTTTTGGAAATGTCTATATCTTTTAAATAATTGAAACTGAAATACCATTCATTTTAATTTAAGCCTATGCTGAGCTTTAGAAAGACTGTATTTAAAAAAATGACAATGGACTAGACTTTTATGTTTTGTCTTTTTGAGACAGGGTCTCACTATGCAGTTCAGGCTGGCTTTAAGCTCACTTTATAGCCCAGGATGGTGTCGAACTCTCAGTGAACCTCCTACCTCAGCCTCCCAAGTTCTGGGATTACAGGTGTGTGCCACCATACCCGGCTGGACTAGACTTTTTAAATTAATAATTTCCTTTTTCCTGATTTTATACCCAATAGATGATTGCAATTTACCTCTGGTTTTTAATGATAAAGTCTTAAAATAACTTCTTCTAAACCCGTGTCTTTATTTTTAAGATATTGCTTAAAAATCAAAAGCATTCATTCTCAAATATCCTATTCTGTGAAGTTAGACCCATGTTGGTCAATAGATTTTGAGAATAGCTGTGAATCCTAAAGCAATTAATTGTTTTATTCTCACATGAGCCTGTGGACTTCTTTGACCATGACACTGATAATATGATTATGAAATTAAGTCCCTCACATAAAAATTTTTTTAAGTACTAAATTAATTTAGTTTTACTTTTCTGAAAAGGACACAGGAAATAGACTATGAGAGAATAGGAGTATTTATTGAAGTGATGTCCTGTGCCACGGGACACGAGTGGCTTTGTAAAAGACAGCATGGGCACACCGAGCTACTTCCATGTGTGCTAAGGGCATGATTTATCAGCAACTGAGTGGTTGGGAGACACCTTTAATGAAGAAGCAGAGTGCCTAATTCAGTGTGTCTCAAAAATGTTTGTGAAGGCTATTTTCATGTTAAAGACAAAAACTACTCATGACATCAGTTAAACTAGGGAAGAAAATTTTATCCAATGGGTGAACTATTGTGGTTAGTGTAGGGACCAGTGTGATGGTATTGTCTACAGTAGACAGAGAGAGAGAGAGAGAGAGAGAGAGAGAGAGAGAGAGAGAGAGAGAGAGAAAGAGAGAGAAATTGGGTTCCACTCCAAATTTGGCATAGGCAAATAGGAATTGATAGCCAAAGAGCAGAGTGAATGTCAGTGGGTAGAAAATTCCTGTGAGAAAGTATCACAGAAAAAGAAGGACTCTTGTTTAACTCAGCTAGCAGGATTCTTGCTAAAACAAGGCAAAGTATTCAGGTATTCAGGGAGTAGGGGTGAGGCATGAAGAACTTGTCAGCTGTGAAAGAAAAGGAGATCCTGACGGTGAGAGCTTCTGGCTTAACTGACTTGGCAGGATTCTTCTTAATATTGGTCAATGCAGAGATGATCAGGATAACCCAAAACTGAAGTGTATTGAAGGAACCCAGGAAAACCTGTGCAGAGTTTGGTCAATGAGAGAACCTTTGTCAGTGTTTCTGCCTTTTCTCCTCATCCAGGTTTCAATAAGTAGCAATTATCACAGAGTGCAAGCATTTTTGGTTTGTCTGAGAGAGGGTTTTCCGTTGTATTTCTGGCCTTGAACTCACTATGGAGCCCAAGCTGACCTCAAAATCCAGGTGATCCTCTTGGCTTAGCTTCCTGGGTGGTGGGGTTACAAGCATGTGCCACCAGGCATGGCTTGTTTTTCGTCATATATCCTTCTCAAGTAAGAGTCGAGGTCTCTAAGGGGAAGCAAAGAAAGGTTCTGTCACTAGTACATTCCCATTGGCCAGGGCCACATCTGTTTAGAGTGAACATTGGGATGCATTTGTTGTATGAATGGATGAATAAACAAACCTGCAGAATAATTTTTACCATTCATTCTTTGAATCATAGATATTCTTTGCATCCTGCATTAATGTGAGTCTCCTTGAACTGATGGACTCACCCAACTTTGCATTCAAACACTCCAGATAAGAAGTGATGAAAGCTTGTGCTAAGATAGGAATGGATAAGAGAAGGACACAAAAGGGATGAGAAGGAAGAAAGACCAACAAACCTTTCCTACTTTGAACTACTGGAAAGAAAGTAATCAGCTGATCAAAATCATGCAGGACAACTCCGAAGGCCACTGATGGGGCTGAGACTCACACAGGTGAATCAGTTGTGTTTGAGATATACTTGATTGTCAAGTGTTTTGGAATTCTAAATATATGCGCTATTTTTTAGCACAAGGTTAGAATTCTCAAATGCCCCTGAAGGAGTGTTACAAGCAAAAGACAGAATGTTTGCTTCTAGGAAGGTAAAGTCAAATGGTAAATGAGGGAAAATAAAAGGGAAAAAGAGAGTAGGGAAAAATATTGAAAATAATTCACATTTATCACCTAAGATAAGAGTCATCTCTAGGCATTATTTTGAAGGAGCTAACATTTCTTTGAAACTACTCCACCTCATTTCCTGTATGTTTGTTTTGTGGTTTATAGTCCTCATCTAGGACGATGAGCTAGACCAGGCTGCACTAAGTGCCCACACATGCTTCTCATCAGAATTTTCAAGTATTCTTTGCTTCATCTCCTGTGCAACCATGGATTTTGCTGCCTTGGTTTGTGTTACCTTCTCTGAATTCACAGTAGTGCAGCAGTCATGGTCACTAATTTATCTTAAGGTGTGCATATCAGATTCTCCAATTATAAATTTGAAATAAAATAATAATGAAAGCTCCAAACACATGTCTTCTATATAGAATGTCACCAGGTAATGTGCCTGGGCTATGTCCTAAGACACATCACACAGGTCAGTTTATTAGTTTGCTACAGTTTCAAGTCAACTTTTAAAACCACATTGGTGTATACCTTAGGTATAGACTCATAATTAAGATTATTGCATTATGAGATGTTCACAGTATCAGTGATATGTGAGAGGGAGCAACTGTGAGGTGGCCAACATAGTTTTTTGTTTTTTTTTTTGTACCACAACCTACCTTGGGACCTAAGTCATAATTAAAAGATCTTTGGGAGGCAGAGCAATCTGAATAAAATGGCATTTTAAATTGAATATTAAATAACATTGAGGAATGAAAGCGCTCATCTGTCTTAATTGATTGTTAACAGTCTCCAAATTTCCATGAATATAAACAAAATTTTCTGGCCATGATAAAAAAGCATTTCTGACCCTTGCAGCTGCAGTGAAATGGGTAACTTGGTTTAATGATCCTCCCCCACCCAGTACAGCCCCCACCCCTAGCCCCACCCCCTCCAGGCCAACTACCAGGTTTTCCTCTCTTGAGGCCTCATACTGTTGCCATTCACCACAGCTCTCATCATTTCTTGTAGTTTCTTTGTGCTGTGTTTTTCTTCCTCTTTCCCCTCCTCCCTTCCTTCCTTCCTTCTTTCCTTCCTTTCTTCCTCCTTTCCTCCCTCCATTCCTCCATTCCTTCCATCCTTCCTTCTTTCCTTCCTTCCTTCCTTCTTTCACTCCTTCCTCTCTTGCTCTCAAATAGGAAAAAATTTTAACTAGAAAGTAAGAGAAAATGGTAGGAGACTTTAGCTTAGAAAGTGGACAAGGTCAAGCCATTCCTTAACGAAGGAAAATAAGAAAAGGAGGAAAAACTCCAACTTGACCAGCTGGAAGGACCACACCGTGATGAAGGAGTTCAGACTGCCCCCTTGCCCTAGCAAGGCAGAAGGCCAACTTCTAAGGAATAGCTGATGGGGCTAATCATTAGCTCAGTCCTGGCTTTGCAGCTCTGGAATCCTCATGAAGTGATTGTCTTGGTTTGTGGTGGCTGCAGTCATGCGGGACTCCACTTGTCCCATCCACAGTGTCCAATATTGTGAATGCTCAGTCAATGGCAAGATCCTGGGGAATCTGATAACAGACTGGACAAGCCTTGTATTGGGCACCATACTCTGTTGCAAGCTAGCATGGGGCCTTAATTTAGTAACAACAGGGAGAAAAACTAAAGCACAAGATTACAGGAAAATCCATTAATTAAAAAGTAAGAAAAAATGATGCAACATTTTAACTTGGGCTGACAAAGTCCAGGCCAGCCTTTAACTTAGATGAGTAAGAAAGGTAGGAAAGGATTTCACTTTAACAGCTGGAGGGGGCATAGTCTGCTGAATGGGACCGGAAGGGCCCCTGCTCTATCTTCTTAAAGTTACTTCTTCCTCTCTGCTTTACTTTGACTTTAGGTAAATAATAAGATAGGCTTTTGTTCTTGGTGTTGGTGATATGTGAGGGTAGTAGTATTTCTAGATAAAGTTATGGTCACTCATCTGCCTTGTGGTGATAATTTCTAAAAATTATTTGGCATGAGCATGAATATAAAATTTAGCACCAATGCCCAGGAGAAATCATAACGAAAATCCAGTAGGGCTGGGCGAAGGCAAACCAAAGAAACAGCACGTATCAAGTCATGCAAGAGGAGGGAGCTGAGCACATTCAATGGGGGAGGTGAGCTGGCTCAAGTGAGAGGCGGAAGACGGGTGTGCAGGGGGAGCTGGAGGAATGGATGCATGGGCATAGTGAATGGAGTATCATGCGCAATTCCCAGAGCAAAGAACTTTTCCCCGGGCTCCTTTCTCCTCGTCCTTCACTTCTCCTATCCCTCTCTTCTTTCTTTCCTTCCTATCTATATTTTATTCTTTCTTTTCACTATTTAGCTTCTACTTTTAACCCTGTCTCCTTTTCTGCTTCTCCTCTCTGACTTTCTCTCCCATCATCTCTGTAAAGAAGCTATTTTATTAATTTATATTATTTGTTTATAGAAATAGCATGACAGAAGTTCTGTTTTCACCTTTAACTTGCTGATACTTTCTGCTCATTTTCTTTGGCTTTGCAATGACTGCTTTCTGTAAAGATGTTTCAAATTATCTAGTAGTTATCTTATTCTCTCCAGGATTTTACATAACTAAGAGCGATATGTATGCATTAGGGTCATCAAAAATGTTTAGTGTTTCATTTGTTCAAAAAATAGGACAGCACAGTGATGTAACAGTTAAATCTGACTGACACACGTATGGTTTATCTTAGTTACTTTCTCTTTGCTAAGTCACAATATCCAGCACATACAACTTAAAGGCTCATAGTTTGTAGAGGTTTCAACCCAGTGATAGCTGGCTGCACACGAGGGTGGCATGGTAGAGGGGCATGGCAGAGGAGGCTTCCTTTGCACAGCAGCTGGAGGCAGAAAGGAGGATGGAGGAGGCGGGGAGGTATACCCTTCCAGGCCATGCCCCAAATGACCCAGATCCTCTAACCAGGCTTCACCTCCCAAATCATATTTAGATGCAAGCTCATCAATACATTAATCCACTGATGAGTATTATGCCTCTGGTGAATTAAGTCATGGTCAACTTGTAACACCCAGCTAAACTGAATCAGCTGGTGACACTGGGTGTGGAAGATTGTCCACCTGAAGATTGTCGCCAACAACATAAAAAGGAGAACTGGTGGTGTGCTGTTGATCCCCCTGGAGAAGCTTGTCTCACTGGCTTTCCTGATATAAACTCAGCTGTTCTCATCACTGGAGGAGCTCGAGTCCTCTCTGTCACTAAGGATGGTTATAGTTCTCTTTGGGGGAGTGCTGGTCCTTACTTCAAACGTTGCTTCCTGGCTCCAGTGCGGATCCCTCAGTCTGCTGGCACAGATCCTTCATCTCCCTGGTGCAGACTTTCTAGCTTCCACCACTGACCTTTGGGCCTTCCAAGCACAGATCCTTGAAACAGCCCTGCATGACATTGTCATGAGCTCTAGGCCTCCAGTTGAACTCATGGAGGACATTGCCATGGGCTCTAGATCTTCAGCTGGACTTGTGCAGGACACTGCCATGGGATCCAGGCTCTCAGCTGGATTCTTTGGGTCTCTAGTGCAAGGACAGATCTCCTTCACTCTTCTGCATTTGACTCTTTGGGTGAATATTATTAAATAATCCCATAAGTTATGTGTACTGTATTAAATCTACTCCCTTGTATACCCTGAGTACAACAATGTCCCATGATCAAGTCATTTCCCAAAAGCCCCACCTATGAGAGCATACAGCTTTAGGGAGACATCTAGAATAAGTCATAAATGGACACAATAGCAGAATCAAACTACACCCCATGTCTCCATCAAGAAAGATTAGAAATAACATTGAAACATGAAGTAGTAAAATCAGATCACAGTGACCAGTGATTACTGTCACTTTCATACTCCATTCGATGAGTGTTCTAACAAGGATTAGTTCTCTGCAGTTTGAGCGTAGAGAACATGGCCTGATCATGACATCACTGTAATAGGTAGGAGATAGGTTTGTTTAGAACAGGTGTGTTCATTAAAGTCCACACAACCTCTTATATGTGTTATGTTGCTGTTGATATCTGAGGCTACAGAGCACCATTTCCAATGCTTCCTTTTCCTGCTGTTATGGCATATGTCATCTACATCCACCAAACTGGAATATCTTTGCTGGCAGGCTCTGGAAATGAATCCCAACATGAGTTCTTTTCTCCCAAACTTAAAGAACACAAGAACCTTAAAAAGAAAGCTTCCAAACTGCATGCCTTTTGTTCCCCCTCAATGGCTAGCACAAGATCTCTGAAAAGGAAAAGAAGTATGAAGTAAAACATGAGACTTGCAGCCTTCACCGTGTACCATACAAACAGTGAATTAGAGATAGGACAGATTGGGGACGATGTTAAGGGATTCTAGTGGAATTTACCTAAGTCACAAAGCATGGGACTAGAAAAACACAAAAGAGGGAGATCAAAATGTATGTAGATTATCATACTGTGAACAGTGTAGTCATTACCAGTTCATCAGGTCTCAGTTCCTGAGTACTCTGACATGGTTCGGTAGTCTTCAAAGTTGTTATTCATACTATGGTATGAATATTTATAGACATTTTCCTATTCAGTTCATCAGATTATTTTGGTGCATCAGCCATTGAGTTATAATGATAGAACTGGTCACCTATGTAACAAAAATATGCTTAAAGGGAACTTGGATGCATTTGAGAAAAGACTCTTTAAAATGCTAAGTTACTTGGGCAAGCTGTTCTAACATAGCCCCTTGACAATCATTTGTTATTCTCTAGGTCCAAAATGCAGAAGAGGCACATAGTGGCTTCAGAGCGAGTGATGAAGACAATGATGACAGGGAATCTCTACGCTAATCAAGCCCTTGTTCTGTCCAGCTGACCTCAAGGAAATGAAGATATTTTGACATACAGCAGAAATTTATAGTCAGGACATTAAGGCCTGGGCCTGGATTATGCAGACGTCACCTACCAGATTAGTGAAGAGTTTTCTGCCAGTCTTCTTATGTAATTTGATTTTCATGATTTTGTTTGGGCTTATCACACAATGATTTTTTTGTATTTATAGTTTATGCATCAAGTTCTATATTCAATTAAACCAGCAAAGATGAAATAACAGCAACTGTGACACTTCTATCCTACTTAAAATTACTCTTTAGAGCTTTGGTTCATAAATTGAATCCAATCATGATGGATAATCCTAAAACTGATTTCACCTCATCCTATTTCTTTGAGAAAAAAATTTTAAAACCAAAACACAGAAGCCTGATATACATTTGATATCATGGAGATAAAAATTTCACTGGCCAGGCAGATGTCTAGCATTACCTCGAAAATAAAACCACTCTTGCTTTAGAGCTAAATTCTGTAGCTAAGGCCTGAAACAAGTTAACACTTCACAAATGCAAGAAGTTAAATCCAAAATGAATTCATAAAGCAGTTCCTCCAAGTATGGAACATTATGGACTTTTGAATGCCTGCTGCCCACTGTCATATAGAAACATGTTAAACTCATCAAGAAGGCCCTGAAATGAAGCCCCAGCAAATGCAAACACTAGGATTTAGTGCTTTTGTCATCATATAAAGTGAACAAGCACTTCTGTTCCTTTTTGCTTTTCAACATGATGTCAACACCTGAGTGTACTGCATGCTCCCGAATCCGGAGAAGTTTCTAACTCACCCCTCCTTCTGATTTTGAGTAACTTTGGAAAAGGATATGTTGTTGCTCTAATTCCTTGGCTACAGGAGCTGCATTAGAAACTCAAGATCCTGTAAATGTATGTTGTGCCTTATTAATCTGAACTTGAAGACAGTGCTTCATTCTTTTGAGAGAGGTTCTCAGTGTCCTTTTGGTGAATTTGTACTAATGAGGGCAGCCCACGGAAGTCTAGATTTGTGTTCTGCTGTAGTCAGAGCCTTGGCAGGCCATTTCTGCAGCAATTATTTTAGTGCCTAAATCATCAGTCCTGTTTTTAATGCTTTTTAGTTCCCCCCAAAAAATACATTTGCACATTAGTCTTATTATTTTTTATTTTTATTTCCATCTATTTCGCTCCTCAAATTTTAAGGACAGCATTTTGTTTTCCTTTTAAATTTAAGAGTTCTTTCACTTCTTTAGTATTTTAAAATGAAAGAAATGTGTCATAAAATAAAAGCAGTTAATCTATTCAGAATATGTATTTTAGAGCCAGTGGATCTACGACGGTGGTGAGGAATTAAGATTTAGAAGCATGCCAATGAAAGCAGGTATGATTTTCCCTTTGCTATAGTCTCAAATATGGAATATATGAGAAAATGCTTTTTGTACTCTCAAACATCGAATATACCAACTCACATGGAAAAGAAGGTCTTCAAGGCTGAGAAATAGGAATGGGGAAAAATAGGATTACACAACCGGAAAAGCAGCAAGTCTTCAGGAGCAGTGTGCATACCTGCAAGCCCAGCTTTCAGGAGACTGAGGTAGGAACATTGCCTAGTTCTTGCTCAGCTTGGATAATTTAGTGAGAATTTTTCTCAAAATAAAAGTGTCCTTGGGCTCAGTGGTAGAGTACCTGTCTATACCTGTCTAACATGAACAGGGCTTTGGGTTCAATACCCTGTAAAACACACACACACACACACACACACACACACACTGCATTAAGTTCTATGAATCACATGTAGATTTACCATGTCTAAAACATGGCTCTCTCTCTCTTTCCTGTCTCTCTCTCTCTCTGTCTCTGCGTTTCTGTGTCTCTGTCTCTGTCTCTCTGTCTCTCTTTCTCTCTCCTGTTCTGTGGACTGACCCCTGGGCCTTTACACTAAACTACATCCCCAGCCCTTTTTTAATTTTTTATTTTGGAGGTAAGGTCTTGCTAATTTGCTGCTAAGTTTCTCAGGCTGAGCTTGGACTTGTGATCCTCATTCCTCAGCCTCTCAAAGTGCTGGGTATCCAGGCATGTGCCAGTTTATGTCTCTCTTTCTCTTCTCATAAGGCTTTCAATCCAACTAGATTAATACCATGCCTTTATGGTTTTACTGGACCTTAAATACTTTCTGAAACCAATTCTCATATTATAGTCACATTGGTGATTAGTGCTTTAATCTAGAACTCGGACAGAGGGAATAGCTCAGTCTATAGGGGGAACTTTATTGAATTACAGAATAAATAAGTGGAATCACTTTTTGCACCCTCTGGTGCATATATAAATCAGACATTGTGATGGAACACCTACTACATGTGCTATCGTAGTAGCTCTTTGAACTTTCTGTAACATTTAAAATTATGTATGTGTTTCACATTTCCTATGAGCTTTCTGTAACATTCAAGTTTGGTTGACCCTTTTAGGTGTGAACTCACATATACACAAGACTCTGTGGGCGGAGTGTTGCCTGTTCCATATGCCAATATCTGTCTCTGAATTCAGCCCAGCCAATACAGTTTGTTCTCTTCACCTCATGCAATGAAAAACTTTATATCCACTTTCAGAATTCTATGCCACTATAAGTGCGGTCGTGGGTAAAGGAAAAGTGTATTTTATTTGGAACATCTGACATGTTTCCAGACCTGAAGACTTTACAAAGAGTGTAGTTTTAGAGTGGATTGCATGCTTTTACTCTGAGAATACTAATTCTGCTTCCAAAGCTGCTTTTACCTTGTCACTCCCTTGTTCAATGTTGTTGCTGCAGTCAGGGTTCCTTGTTAACACTGGCACAATTCTTTGGTTGGGTGTTCATGTGACCCAGGCACTAGCAGATTGATTCCTTTTGATTAAAAGCAATCTTGAGGTACCTGTGATTTACTTCTAGCAGTGGATTGGTATCTATGTCCTCAATTGCCTCTCAAATTAGAGGATTATGAAAGCTGATCACAGCCACTTTTTTGAAACCTTTACCCAATCTTTACTATTCTCCTGGGTCAGACATATTTATTTTATTATTTTCTGATGCTTGAGTGGGAGGTTCAGCTTTTATGCAGACAGAACTTCCACTGCCCAATCCTGTTGTGTTGGATAATGTCCACATGTTTACCCCCTGTGTCACTACACATAACACTTGAAGGGTCCTACTAGCTTTTGAAAACAAGAGTTTGTCAAAAATTAGGTCAGTCAATGTTTTATTTTTTTTCCAAGCAAGTTTTCAGACTAATAGAAGCTTTCAAACTTTTTATCTTTGGAACCTGAAAGTGGGTTCTACCAAAATAAAATGGTGGGATTCAACAATCTTAAAAGGATTGCAATAGACACTTTATCTCTTCAAAATGCGGCAGTGCTGTCTGTGCGCTAGGTTCTTTGAAGCTCCTTACAGTCGCTTTCTGCACCGACCCCTTGAGTTCTTGCACGACTGCTTTGTTTTTCCTTCCTGATCTCAAATGTGGCTTCCCCTTGACCACTCACTATCTCATCAGACATTTTCACTAGAGAACCATCAACTGCCCTACTTTTTTTTTCAGCCTAAAAATAAATGGAAGTGCTTAATTAAAGGTGAGTTTAGTCTGACTTCTTTTGGCTGTGACACTTTTCTCTAAGGCTTTCTAGAGCAGGGTTATTTTTTTCTCTGACAGGTCTTGGGAAATTTAACCTCTGTGGTTCTAAATTCATCCAGTTTTGAACTCATTTAAATATTCCTCCAAATCTGCTACAGTTAAATAAGCCCTGATCTCTCAGGACTTATGATGATTTCCACAATGGTCACACAGCTTTTCTATTTACCATTTCAGTTATTCATATATATATTATATATGCATATACACATATACATAGTTATATGTATGCCATATACATAGTTATATGTAGACATATACATAGTTATATGTATGCCATCTTATTGGCATGCTTTTCAGAGTGCCTTGTCTCCCCATTTGGAGCTCCATACCATTCTGCAAAATATCTCCCCATTTTTATGGCCACTCCGTTGCTTTCAGAGGTTGAATAGTTTTCCTAGTGTAGAAGTTCACATTTGCACATTCGAGCCCAGTGAGCAGGCGTAGCAGCACCTTGACACTAAGAGCTACAGACACAGTAGAATCTGCTGTCACATAGAACACAGTCTACTTCTACTTTCTGAAAGCGCTGTAGATCTTCAGTAGGGAATTTCATAGCACTTTCTGATCATCTTTTCACACGATAATGCTGATGATCCGGTAATAATTAGTATATCAGCTAAGGATACATTTCATTTCTGTATTTTTATCTATATTGTCCTTTAAAGAAGTCTGTGAGAAAATATCTGTTTAAGCATCATTTGAATTCACTGCTTGAACCAGGACTAACGGCAGCCTCTCTGTCTGCACATCTGTTGCTAGTACAAAGGTTTCCTTGCTTTGGTTTGGAAAATTTTTTCAAAGTCAACTTGCTCAGGCTATAAAGTATTAAATGGTCTTCAGCACAAATGTGTAGTGTATTGGGATTCAAATCATAAGAAGATGCCTCTTCTCACAAATATAATCACTACATTCTAAACATCCCACCTTATGACACTGTCTTACGGTCATGTTAAAATAAATTGTGAAGTGCTCTCTTCTGCTTTTTTTTGTGTCAGATATTGTTGTAGTTTGAGGTTTCTCAAGAGGAACAAAGCAATGCAGAACACATACTTTATAAAATTATTTATAATAGTCACCCAAAGAATCATATACAAAAAGAGAGTTCAGGAAATCTGTCCACACACTAAACACCAAAGAATCCAGCTGAGTGCCTGGATCCCATGGTACTGTCCTACATGAGTTCAGCTGAAGACTTAGATCTCATAACAGTGTCTCCCACAAGTCCAACTGGAGGCCTAGAGCCCACAGTAATGTCTCACACAGGCCTGTTTCACAGTTCTGCCCTGGGAAGGCCCAAAGGTCAGTGGTGGATGCTAGAAAGTCAGTGGGATGAAGGATCTGTGCTAGCAGGCTGAGGGATCTGAACTTGAGCCAGGAAGCAGCACTCAAAGGAAGAATCAGAGCTCCCTCAAAAGGTACCACAGCCATCCTCAGCAACAGTGAGGTCCCGAGCTTGTCGATGACGAGAATTTCCAAGTGCCCATCGGGAAAGCCAGTGTGACAAGCTTCAACAAGAGACTGAGCAGTGCACCATCTTCCCTCTGGAGCCAAGAAGTGATGCTCAAAGAGAGGACCAGAGCTCCCCCAAAGTGAACTACGGCTATTCTCAATGACAATGAGGTCCCAAGCTTCTCCTCTGATGAGAACAACCGAGTTCATCAGGAAAGCCAGCGTGATGAGGTCCTCCAGCAGAATAACCCAAGAGAACCAGCAACTTCCTAAGAGCTTTCCATCAGCTTCCCTTCTTCAGCGATCCTCAGGTGAACCCTCCACACCCATCACCATACTGACTCAGTTCAGCTGGGGGTTATAAATTGACCACAGATGTCAATGTAAGACTATTTTGCAATTTGTCCCAAAGTTTGCTTGATACCCTTCTCAAGAGGGAAAATCACAAAACCAGGCATGGTGGGACATGCCTGTAATCCCAGCACTCGGGAGGCTGAGGCAGGAGGATCATTGCAAGTTCAAGACCAGCCTGGGCTATAAAGTTAGCTCTAGGTCAACCTGAACTGCATAGCAAGAACCTGTATCGAAAAGACAAAAGAAAAAAAAAAACAGGGAAAATCACATTTTTAGTGGTCAATTTTTTCTCTAACTATTCGTGATCAGAGATGATGGGTTTGTCTTATACAAGCAGTCATCAGGTAGGAATCTGAGACTCTGCTTTGTCTGTTGTCTTGTCTGCTGCCCTTACCATTCCCTCGATGCATCCTGATGGGTTTATTTATGCTCACCTCTGCTAGTCCCTGCCTGAGAGCCTGTGTACCTGTGTGACTTGCTGCCTGCTTTGGCAGGCTGCCTCTGTGTGTGTGTGTGTGTGTGTGTGTGTGTGTGTGTATTTTCCCATAGAAATAAGCTTGCAACATTACTGATCATACATTACAGTTCCAGATATGCTTTTGCTTTATTCAAATTTCCTGTGAGTGATGCTTATTATAGTTACCTCTGACTTCCCCAAAAGATGGGCTTTCTTAGAGCTCTTGGATTTGCTCACTTCTCTCTTTCTGGCTAGTATAAAAAAATTTATTTTCTATGCCTCCTTGTTTTCTTAGATTTTGCACTTTTGTTTAAGCTCTGGTTATAATGGTTTCATCCCACAGACATCTCCTTTTTTGGGTGGGTGGAGACACAGGAAGGAGGAAGCCAGGTGAACACTTCCTCAAACACAAGCTCACAGCATATGTGGAATGTAATTGTGTCTGGTGCATAGGACATTTCACAGAAGCCTACAGATGCTGACAGACTCCTTAACTCATCCTAGAATGCCTGCATAGCTTCTTCATCATTGGCTTCTAACCTTCCAGGTCTCCCTCATCACTATTCAGTTTGTTAGTCATTTCTGTATTTGTCCCAGTAACAATGATAGAAGTTTGACATCTGTTCTTTCCCAAAGGATTCCTGAATATTATGCAGACTTAGAGCATTGTATCTTAAAAATTCCAGATAAAGAAGCTTAAAGCCCAGGCCTCAGAGAGGAACTGTTTGGAAAGTGGACCTGTAGGAAAGGAACAAAGGGATTCTCTAACCAGGTAACCTGAATCATAGGTCCACCTCATCCACAATTCCATTCTGAGCACTTCAGTGCTTTCTGAGTTACCTAACAGACAGTCTCATTCCAAGAATTAAGACAACAGGAACCAGAGTCAATGCTCATCATTACCTTCACATGCTCAGGCTTTATTTTCTGTCCATTCAGTCCTGTCTTCTGCGGATGCCTCATGCATTTACATTGTTGTTACTTATGTTTCACTTTAGAAAAGCAGATACCCAGCACCTCACCTTTGTCACAAATAGCATAGGACACACTACAGTTTTCATAAATGACTAATTTATTAGTAAAACAAATTGCTAGATGTTGACTGGTATATCCCAGGAGGTATAGCTCTGGGACATGAGTAATTCTTTGAGGCATTAGAAAAACAAAGAAAATGAACACCATCATTTTCTCCTTTTCTGAGAGTTTGTTCCATTTTACTTAAAGAAATTATAACCTGGGATTGTGCTTCAGTCTATACAGAATTTCAAACAAGTATGCTTAAAAAGTAGAAGGATAATTGTGGCTCTTTGAAGATCATATGATAGATAATTCAGAATAGGTCTCTGAGACACTGGCATTAACCGAACATCTGCTTTTTGTTTGTTCATTTGGTTGATGTTTATTTTTGGTGGTAGAGTGAAAGTTTAAATTCTCCAACAAGTTCGGTACTAAGATTTGTTTTCTATACTGCAAGAGTGTTTCCAAGGGATCATTTTGTCTTACAAAATCAATAAAACCTTATTTTACATAGTAAGACCATGTGGAAAGAAATAGCAGGGCAATAGATGTGCTATGTGTGTAGATCTGTACCATGTTAACCTGGTTTATTTAGGAACTGTGTTCCTCAGAATCCCTTTCCTTGTTTGACCCAGAGCTAGTATTGACAACTGAGGATTATGACATTAGATTAAAGTGGCGTCTTTCACTCCATAAGAGTCTTTGCATGGTCAGATGTGAGTAGATTTATGTAAAAAGTTTACAAGTTCCAATTTGTTTTCACTGTCCCCCATCTATGCCTCTTTCTTCTTCCTTACTTTGTTTCTGATTTGCAGCTGGAACCCTAGGTCCACTCTGCTCTGCCAGAGTAATTACCTGCTCAGAGGGAAGTGTGGATCTCCATGAGCTCAGCTTTTACACTCTGTCCTTCCATGTTTCCCTAAACCCATTCTGGACCATCAGAAACCAGGCATTCTCACAACTGTGTAATGTTCAGTTTCTGTTATCAATCACTTATTCTGTACACTGACTCTTCTCTTCTGACTGAGCCCTGACTGATACACTATGTTCACTTATTAAACCCCTTCATACAGCTTGTGAGTTTTAAACAGGCTTTTAGTACACATGTTTTGAAAAAGGGTACATAATATTTTTGCTTTTTTAATGTCAATACTTTATTCCCAGAACATTGTAAAATGTATCCTTTCCATCACTCCCTACTGAATGAGTAGTAGGTAATGTGACTTGTGTCTTTCAGATGAATGTTAGTTTACCTGAAAGAAAATGAATGAATACATGAGACAAAGTGGCTACCCCTGTCTCAGTCACACTGTGTGATTGTAGTTCTCTGGATAGTATTATATGTGGGAAGATAAAATGACATATTAGAAAATTTTAAAAAGGAAAAGAAAAAGTAGTAGTAGATGAATAGCAATAGAATACTATTGTCAAACTTGAATGCCAACTAGATTTTGCCATAATAAACCAATTGTTGCGCAAAGGCTCCATCAAAATAGGTCAGCTTTCTTCTATTTGGAAGAAACTTGAGATCTGTGGTTTTAAATTTTTTCAGGTTCCTTAACTTTTCCTGTGTTTAACCTAGCGTTAAAGTCCAAAACAAATTAGAGCTGATCTTTTGCAGTCATGTCTTTACCGTGGTCAATGTGTACCTAGAGAAGAGGGGTATACACATGGCTGAAACACAGAGTGGAGTGAGTTGGAATGCATGGGCATTATCTCAGAATAATGTGGAGAAGGTAATCATTAAATCTTATTATACTTCATCTTAAAGTTATTGTACTTCATATTAAATTCTCTGAATAATTATTCATAGTGTTTTTTCTAAGCTATTTTCATTGCATAACTTGTTTGGAATCTGGAGCATTCATGTAAATAAAATAATAATGGAACTTTAAATAATGAACTTTTAAAGACTGTTAAAGTTTCAGCTAATTGTAAGTACACTTTTGTGAAACACCTCAGTTATTGATGCTATTGAATAAATGAAATATTATAAATTACCTTCAATTCTATGCCTCTTAGACTGTGATAGATGCTCACAGAATTGTTATGGAATCAATGATAAAAGATAAAGCTAACACACTGACAGGATCAGAGTAGAGAGGCACATATTAAAGCAATTGCAAGCCTGTCGGAGCTCTCCTCCAGTAACATTTGCATCTCTAGCTTTCTAACACTTATAAAAATATTTTATATATTCTTTGATTGTTATACTGTGGATCTAGAATGTCCCCCAAAAGTCTCATGTGTTCCAAGGTGTGTCTTTTGCAAAGTGATTGGATCATGGGGATGCTGTATCTCAGAGTTGAATGTATTGTTAGCATTTGAGACCTGCTCCAAAGAAGTGTATCAAGGGGACACGACTTGGGAGGGTATATTCTTTTCCACACTCTCTTGTTTTCTGGTTATCATAGGTTAGATATCTTCTGCCATTACTCTCCAATGTGCTGGTCAGGGCCAACCAAACATGCAGACTGACCTCTCTGAAGCCATAAGCCAAAATGGTGTCAGGTAGTTTATCTCAGCAATGGGAAAGACATGAGCAGAGAAAATAGGTACCAAGAGCAGAGTCGTTGCCGTGACTGTGTTTCAAAAGACTTTGAACTTGTTTGTGAGAGAAGTTTGGAAAAATTTGGAGATGCTGGCTAGAGAAGCCCTAGAATGCTGTCAGCACAGATTCATGGGTGATTCCCATCAGTGTATAGAAGACCAGAATGCTGAGAGGAATATGGACAGTAAAAGCCAGGCTCATTGATGCGGGCATGGAGTCTCCTGGGAAATGTGGTAGAGGCCATGTGTGTTACATTCTGGCAAATAACTTGTCTACATTTTTTTCACATCCTCAGAGTTTGAGGGAGGCTTAGATTAAAGTTAGTAAATGAATTAATTTGGTGGAGAAAATTTGAAGGCAGCCCAACATTCAGTCTGTGGCGTAGATACTGCTGGCTGCTTTTTGCCAGATCTACAGTGAAAACTCAGAAACAAAAAGCAGACCTGAATGATTTAAAAATTTTGCAGTTTTTCAGAATGAGAGTACCAATCAATTTGGAGCCAAGGAGAATGTGGTTGCCAAAAAGATTAGTGCCATTAAAACAAGACAAGTACTCTGTACCAGGACAATCGAAAAGATAGCTTGAGGGTATCTCAGAGACTGGCCAAATCCCACTCTTCACGGTTCAAAGATATAAAAGGATTAAGTTCATTGAAAGACTTTTCTTTGATCTGTGTGTAGTGACATAGATTTATAATCCCAGCCCTTGGGAGGTAGAGGCAGGAAGATTAGAGGACAATCTGGGCTACATAGTGAATTCAAGGCGAGTAACAACTACATAGCAAGACCCTATCTCAGAAAAAATAACAAATAGAAAAAATCAAAGAATTTGCTTTGTGAAGAGAGACCCAAGACACTGTTAGCTCAGGGCCACTTAGAAAAGTGTTTGCCCATTTCAGTCATACAAACACTCAGAGGCAGCTGCAGTGGTAATCCAATGGGACCTGACTATGGCCTGCACTGGTATCAGACACTGGTGTCATCCATTTGATGATGGTTTCACAGGCATGCTGAGTGTATGAGCTGGGGGTCACAGAGATTGCCACTCAGATTTCAAAGAAAAGCCTGGTCAGGCAATGTACCTCTGAGAAGGTGATGTGTAGAATGATACCAGTGAAGCAAAAGGTGTAGGAGAGACTCCAGGAAGTTAAAAATGCCAGGGGTATGGAGCATTTGTAGAGGATGGCTGCAGACAGTGAGGTAAGCCAAGCCAAGAGAGAGGCTGTGTAACTTACAACCGGCAAAGCCATAATGATGAGATGGTCTTAGTACTTTAAAATTCACATCTCACCACAGCCTGACCTTGACACTGGACAGGGAACCACAGGATTTGGTGTTTGCTCTGCTGGCTTTTTATCTTGCTTTGATCTCATTTGTTTATATGTTTCTATTATTCTGTTTTGACATGGAAATATTTATTCTGTGCCATTGTATCTTTGAAGTATTTAACTTTATGTTTCATTTTAATGGTTGTTGCAGGTAACAGTACTGCATGAGTCTCAGAGGAGACTTTGGACTTGGACTTTTCAGCAATACTGTAGCTATTAAAACTTCGGTAACTCTTAGAGATAGATTAGATGCATAAAAGATGTATATGAACTTTTTTGGAAGTGAGCGTAAAATGTTTTGATTTTGACCTAAAAGGCCCATCAAAAGTTTCATGTTTTCAGAGGTAGATTGTTTGGAAGATGACTGGGTATAGGGACACTACAATCATCAATGGATTCATCCATCGAACAGAGTTCATAGGTGAAAGTACTGGTAGGATATGGGATCTGCTGGAAGAAATAAGTAATGAGCACATGACCTGGAGGAGTACATTATTGTCCTTGGCCTCTCCTATCTGCTTCCTCACTGCCATGGATTAAGCAGCTTCTCTCTGCCATCCCCTTTCCATTTTGATGCTTCTGCCTTGGAAACAGCTGACCATGGACTGAACCCTCCGAAACTATAAGCCAAAATAATCTTCTTGTCCCTTAAGTACTGGATGATGGCTCTTTTGTCTCAGTGAGGAGAAAGCTGATTAATGCACCCACGGAGTAGTTAACACATCTGGCACTTTTCATTCCTTTTTGTGGGTTCGTATTTCTATTAGGTATCATAATCATTCTGCCTGAATGTCTTTCAAAAATATTTTATGTGGAATATGTTTCATTGATATTCATGTACTTTTTGCCTCTTCATTTTTAAATATTAATTTTACTTTAATTTAAAAATGCATTAAAATGAAATTCAGTGACACAGAATTAAGCATTTTTACAAGAACATTTGAATGGCATTTAGTATACTCACAGTGTGAGATCACCACCTCTACACAGTTTCAAAACGTTTCTATCACAGACAAAATGTTTTGCTGTTGTTCTTTTTTTTTTTTTTTTACTAATTTCTTTAAAATGAAAAGAAATTTCTATCACTGCAAAGTACACCTTCCTACAGACTTTGCACCCACTCCTCTGGTATCTCCTAACCTGCTTTGTTTCTGTGAACTTTCCTTTTCTATATTTTTTATAAAAGTAGAACAAGACAGTGATTTTCCTTTTGTGATAGGTATCTTCGATTTACCACAATATTTCAGAGGTTCATCCATCTACTATTAGAACTTCGCCTTTCTAATATATCTATATTTAAATTTTCTTGTATTTATGCATCATCTGATGGACATTTGGGCTATTTCCCCATTTGGGCTACTGCGAGCCCTGTTGCTATGGGAGCGAAAAGAGATACTGAACTGAGTACTTGCATATGCATGTTTATGGCATCACTATTTATAATTGCTGAAAAAGAGAAACAGTTTCTCCCTGTTTCACATGCTGCTGAAGTTTATTGAGTTGACGTTTATTGAATTTATTGAAATTTATTGAGTTTATTGAGTTGAAGTTGGTTAAGAGTGTTAGGCCTCTGGGTTTGTAGTTTTTAATCAAGTTAGAAAAGTCTTAAAGCTATTTTTTCTCTTGTTCTCCTCCTCCTTAATGAAGCCTACTTTTTTATAGATATTCTTGTTATGGGACCTTACCACCACTTCTCTGTATATTTCATTATTGGACATTATGACCTACCGATTCTCTTTACATTCTTAAACTTTTACTCTCTGTGTTTCTATTTAGGCTTTGAACAAATGCAACACAGTTATATTAAATACTCTTGTCTGCTCCTGCTAACATCTGTGTTAGTGCTGTCTCTTGTTGATTGATTAATTTTTGTCCTCTTTATGGTTGATACTTTCCTACTTATTTGGAAGCCTCATCTTTTTTTATTATTTTTAAACATTTTACTGGTGTTGGGGATTAAATCAAGGGCCTATGTGCTGAATTATATCACTAGGCCTTTAATTTTTTTTTTTTTTTAATTTTGAGTCAAAGTCTCACCAATTTCCCCATGCTGGGCTCCACGTTAGGATAACCTTTCCTCAAATTCCTAAGTAGCTGTCATGACAGGCACTGCCACTACAGACAGTAAGCCTAATAATCTTCGACTGAACTCCAAACACTTTGAATTTTGCTTTATTTATGATTTAGATATATTTGCACCTATCCGTTTGTGAACTTTGTTCTCAGAATTTCTTCAGTTACTTAGAAATAGATTGGTCTTTTTGGGTCTTGCTTTTATGATTTGTTAATCTAGACCAGAGTAAAATTTAGTGTGGCCCTAATTGTTTCTCACTATTGACAAAGACTTTTTTGGAGTACTCTATCCAACGCTGCATTACTCAGAAATTTCACTTGCTCGAGCGGGAACAGGTCCTATTCTTGGTCCTCTGTGAATGTCGAGAAATGTCTGATGTAGTCCTCTCCGATGATTCTTTCCACGGCCTTGCATCATACTCCGACACATACATAAATAACAATGAGGGAGCACTCTGGTCAGCATGAAAGAGAGACACTTCACAGATCTTCACTGCTCACTCTCTGGCAGCTTTCTCCTCTCTAGCCCTCTGTCCTGCAAATTCTAACAGCTTAGCTCTTCCAAGAGTCTTAGTTCCTCAGTACAGGAAGTCCACTGCTGCCTGGGAGATACACCCAATCAAGGCTGTTACCTCAGGCAACCATAGCTCCAGCCACTCCTTCCCAGTCTCTCAGGAGCCATTATTCTCACTTCCTTGGTGCATATAGCAGGTCTATGTTTTGTGGCTTCTTTTCTATCAGGTTTCCAATCTCCTTTGTTATTTATTTTTGCCTAGATTTGACATTCTTTTCAAAAATTTATTTACTAATAGGATCATTTTTTTCTTTGAGACAGGGTCTCACTATGTAGTTTAGGCTGGTCTTGAATTCATTTTATAACTCAAGCTAGCCTTGAAATCCCAGTAATCCACTACTTCAGCCTCCCAATTGCTGGGATTATGGGTGTACTCTGCCATACCTGGCTCCAATATCATCTTTTGATTCTCTGAACCATTCTAGCTTCCTGCCAAGAAATTTCTTTTTTGTCTAAAGTGGCCTGGTTTGTCTTTTTCCTTTTTATATCTTAAAAGAAATCATGACTTGTAAATGGACAAGAATCAAATCTGCTGGACACAGAATCTATTAATGGCTAAACTTGTTTTCTGCAAAATTTTAGTGATAGTTTCAATTTTGATTAAAAGCCTGATGAAAGGAAGTCCAAGTATAGTCTTGCATCTAAGTGAACTCTGGAGGAGAATCTGATGTGTGCCATAAATTCAGAAAAACCAGAGAAATTTCCCTTTGGTTTTTGTGCTATAACTGACAAAATCCCTTGCTGCTTATAGCAAATATATAACTAAGTGCTTCCAAAAAGGGAGAAGCAAAATGAGGTGCAGGTTCACATTAGGCTTCAGACACTGTTAATGTGACTAATCCTTACTCGCTTGAACATGCTAAGACTTTCAGACTTCAAAGTAAAATTTTGTTGTATTGTAGATAGAAGTTCAAAAAATCTCAATATGTCATCATTGCCAGTCTTGTTTTTGTTTTTTTGTTTTTTTGTTTTTTTTTCATTTTGTCTGCACATGGATCATCATCTCTTTCTGGAAGCATTTTGTGATGTGAATGTTATGGTATTTTCTTGGCTACTTGACATTCTTGTCTGAAATATCATCATTCTTACTTCATAGAGTGAAACAGCAGTGATTTCACAGATTGACAGAACTCAGGACTGGGACCAAATGTGTGGAAATCCTTGAGATATAAAGGGCTATTTAGTAAACTTTCAAGCTGCTTCACATTCTTTTTACCTATATCACTATTTGTTTTTCTACTGTGACTTAGTCATAGAGCTATGTTTTGTGAGAAAATTTCCCTGCATAGTTTAAAAATAAAAACAATATTACTTTTATTTCATTGTTTTCTCACAGAGTTTCTTTTATCACCTGGCAGATGAAAAGCTAAGGTTGAATTTTGAAATTACACACAATAGGATGTATCATGGCTGAATAATACTTTCAAAATTTACTGAAATATTCTTCCACCCAAACTGGAAACTTTGCATATAGAAACAGAGAAACATCTTGAATTTTTGTGAAGAGGAAAAATCATAATATGACAAAAATATTGATATGAATCCAGAAATCCATTTATAAAATAAAACCTCAGATTTTTATTTATAGTGACCTTTTACTAATAAAACTGAACAACTTATATTTGAAAAATGAAACAGTTGGGAAAAAATGACCATAGAAGTTACTATTAAATAAAGTTTATTCTTTCTATTATCAAAATGACACACTTAGCAAATCTAGATGTGACATGAAGTGGGAAGTAGGTGTGAGCTTGTGAGATGGCAGAATTTGGATTCAAAATGATCTGAACAGGCTAGAAAATTGAGTCTAATTTTACTATTAATCAGATACAATTTTTGTCACAAAACGCAAATTCTTCATGGTGTTTTACAGAAAAAACAGCGTGTGTGTATGTGTGAGAGAGAGAGAGAAAGAGAGAGACAGAGACAGAAGGAAACACAGAGACAGACGAAACAGAAGAGGGGGAATTTGATCATTATGTGTTAGGTACTGTATAAAGGATTTTATAAGAATATCTTATCTTAGTTAATGTTTAATTGTTTGATCAATCTTACATGGCTTTATTTGTTTTCCTGAACAACCACTTTGAAGATATCAACATGTAATACAACAACCATTGTTAATTTCCTATCAACTTGTCTGAAATTTAGGATTGCTTGTATTGTGTTATTTTGTAAATGTATGTGTTCGTTAATATATTTTTGTTCTTTTGTTTTAAAAAAATAAGAATATCTTACCAGCATTTTTTAAATCAGTATGGTCATTTATCAAAAGACTAAAACTTGAAATTCCATTTGACCCAGCTATTCCTCTCCTAGGTATCTTCCTGAAAGAGTTGAGGACATTATATTATAGTGATATATCCACACCCATGTTTATAGTAGCACAATTAATAATAACTTCATCCTGAAGGCAATCTATGTGTCCATCAGCAGATGGATGGATAAAGTACATGTAGTATTTACACACATTGGAGTGCTACTCTCCATAAAGAAAGATAAACTTGAGTTATTTGTAGGAAAATGAGTGTACCTCAAAACCAAAACATTAAGTTCAATCAATCAGACACCCACACTTAGATATCACATGGTTTCAATTATATGAGAAATCCAATCTATAGACAAAGAGCAAAATAAAGGTAAGTAATAGGAAGTAAGGAAACAGGTCTTTCTCAAATGGGGATCTAGAGATGGAGGGAGGGGGAAGGGAAGAGAGATAAAGGAGATGAAGAATGTGTCCTGCACGTGTACCAACTTTCACCAGGAATGTAAGCACTGTGTACTGAAAATATGTACTACTCATAAAAAACTCATTTCTTTCTTGTGGCTACCAGAGAGTGCAATTACTCACATTAGCTCAATTTCAGAAAGGACAAAATTGAACTTGAAAGTGGTAAGTGTCAGAGTCAAGACATGGACCTGAGCCTGGGTCAATCTGATTACGAAGACTGTGTACCCTTAGCTATATTTTATAGCTTCCTTTTAGCTAAGTATGTGTCTGTTATTTTAACAGATTGCTTTAGAAATCCAAATGATCTTGTACTAGGCAGATAAAAGTCTTCTTTCTGGCCTAAACATAAAAACAAGCAAACAAAAATATGGAGCCATCTCTGTACTCTGTAACCTACTGTGCAGGACCTGCTACCCCATGGGCCTAAGTGTGTGCTTCATTTCCCTTAGAAAGATCCTTGTCAAACAGCAGAGGACAGTAGGTGGGGCCGGACTTCTTACTCCTGTGGCTTCCTTAGACTTTCTAGTCCTGATGATCTTATTTGCACGTAAAGAGCACAGACTGCATGGCCTGAGCACTACAAGTTTGTTTCCACACAGGTTTAATGCCAAGGTGTTGGCACAGAAGTTTTATTTGAGTTTCCTTGGCATGGCTTGCAGATGGATATTTTTTCCAGGTGTCTTTACACAATTTTCCCTCCATATGTGTTTGTATTCTAATCTTCTTTTCTTAAAGCAGCAGTCATTTTGGTTGTAAAATATGATCTCATTCTACCTTAATTGCTTCTCTATCCAAAGAGAGTCAAATACAAAGAATCAAGGGTTGGTATTTTAATAAGTGAATTCGTGGGAGATAGTGCAGCCCACAACACACACCAGGGCTTGGTGTGGCTGCACCACTGCCTTGCTATTAAAGGCCTAACAGACTACTTTATGACTCAGAAAGACAGGTAGAACTCACCGCAGGAGCAGACTTTCTACGTGAATATTCAGTTTGTGTCCTAAGATGAGATGCTTCGTCTCTACTAGACCAAATTGCATGCTGGCCATCACTTTTCACATGATGTATTAATCTCCACTCAGATAAAGAAGACTTTCCTTAGTCTCTCTGAGACTTCCATGATTTTTTCCTCTGAAGCTTTTCCTTCATTGCTGTGATTTGTTTTCATTTTTTGTTCTGTTTTTGTTGTTGTTGTTGTTGTCTTTGAGATAGGGTCTCACTATGTAATTCAAACTGACATTGAACTCACTATGTAGCCCAGGCTAACCTTGAAATCAGGGTGATATTCCTACCTCAGCCTGCTGCATGCATCTGAATATTTTAGGGTCTGCAGTGTCACATGAAAGAGTGGCAGCATTACTAGCCTTAGAGCCTAAAACCAGTGGTGGGATCATTCCTGCTCCAGGACCCCTCAAGCTGGCAATCAACGGGGTGCTGTGAGTGCTGTAATTTATGTTACTTCATAATATTGAGGGTGGGTATATCCTGCAGACAAAGAATGTTCAAAGAATCCTGAATGTACAGCATTTAAAAGGTCATACATTTAGATATACATCAAAATGTCCAAGATCCGGTCTCTCTTCTGTGGTCCAAGGCTTTGACATAACAAAGAGGCTATGGTTGAATAGTTAGTGCTTTCCAGAACTAAGACATGCTATTAAGTTCTGGCTCTTGTTTTCAATTTTTCTCTATTATTCTGCTGCTGAAGATGAAAGTCTGTTTATAGGCCACCAGAGAGACTTACTGGTTCTCAGTACTTGTTTTTCATTTACTTGTCTTTCCACAACTTTTCACCCTTTTTCTCTGGTAGCAATTACAGTGGACAATAGTCTTCCTTTCCGTAAGAGTTTGATACCCGGATGCACCGCAGCAGGTAGTGCTTCCTTCCACTGGTGTATTAACCCCTCTCGCCAGCAGTCAGAGGGCGTCAGAGAACCACACCTCAAGCCAAGGACTTTCTGCACTTACTTACTGTCAATAATGAAGTTCTCATTGACAAGGGAGTGGTGAATGGTTTAGCTTCAAAAGCAAATCCCACCTCTTTCTTTCTTTCAACATCGTCAGTGCCAAATATCAGTGTGTTTCTCTGGAAGCAGATGCTCAGACAGAAATTCTGTGCCAGATAATTACAAAACAGTGGGGGCTGGCAGTGGGATAGGAAACAGAATAGGGAAAGAGGAAAAGGCAAATTGAAATGAAATCCCAACAAAGCCTGGGACAATACCAGGGAAAAGCCTGGAATATTCTGAAGGCCTGATAGAAGTACTCACAGCTGGCAGAATGGCTACAGTAAGTCAATGTTCTATAGACCTGCTTTCCTGCCCTTCATGAAAGAAGGTTTGTGCTTAGGGAAGGCAAAGTTCTGCAGCTGAGGAAACTGGGGAAAACTGACAGTTGGAAGGTGTCCTGTCTCATTTGCTACAAAAATAACCTACCCTTCCTTGGAGAAGGTAAGCAATGCAACTTCATGTTCAACACACAATTCAAGTTGTGCTCTCTCTTCAGAGCGTGTATCTCACAATAAAGCAAATCCCATATGAATCAAGTACCCAACTGATGTCACATTTTAAATGGACCACTTTTAAAAATTACTTATTATCTCTTCACATAGCTGGTTCCCTCTGTTTACTTGAATTTCACACAATCTCTTGTGTCCTGTACAGGACGTGTTCATCCCAGCAGACTATTTTTTTTATTTATTTTCTATCAGCACTTATATGTAGTAATAAAGAGCATATACCACATGAAAATACTGCTTTGTTTTCTCTGGGAACAGAATGATCTTAACAATCACTTAGAAGAAATAGGAATGTGCCAGCTTACCCTTGGCTTTAATGTACTTTAATTTTGTATGTATAAATATAATTGTACTTCTATAACTCTACAATATAAATGTAATTGTTATTCTATGGTTTCTTATTATTCTGCAACAAAAGTAAACTAACACATACGATTAACATGAGACAAAAAATATTTATTTTAAGCCACTGAATTTCAGAATAAGTTGTTATACAACAATAAATAATACAATTGCATTTATGTGTTTATATATGACACATACCATTCATGAGACTGAAATTCATAAAGGCAGGAATCCTGTCTGATTGTTCAGTACTTTACTTCTGTCACTTAGCACAGAGCTCAGTGTGCAGTAATACTTAATAAAAACATGTTGAATGAATGAATAAATGAATAATTTGATACTAGTAAGTGCTCTCCAGAGGTGAAGTGTGCTTATTCAGAAATAAATGCTTTCCTGGTCACTTGAGGTGTTCAGAAATAGTTCTGTTGAAAAATTGGCAATGCAAAAATTTGACAGATGAGACTTAAGCCCAGTGAATCTGGAAATTCAACATGGTGCCCAAGAAACCCTTACCTGGTCTTCTTTGTGCCTCAGTGCATTGCTTTCTTGAAAAAAAAGAACAATTATCACTAAGCTTCCTCAGGTAAGCCTCATGCAGCGCAATGCTTTACAGTGTTGAACAAGGGACAGCTAGAAATAAATGCTTATACACATATACATGCATCTACTTAAACTGAGGTTTCTGGACACATCCGATTCTTATTTAAAATAGAACACAAAATGTTTTATAGCTCTTCTTTGGCAAGATCCTGAAATTCAAAATAAATAGTATAGATTAAAATTTTATTTAGTTCAAATTTTTAAAAAATAAGTATTTAATTATATAGCTGTAGATACATTCCTTCACTTCTCTTGATTTCCCAAATCATACCTCCAACTCAGACCTATCCTTTACAACCAAGTGTATTTAGCTGGGTGTGGTGAGCCCAAGGAAGGAGGATCACAAGTGTGTGGGTAGCTAGCACAGCTTCGCAATTTAGAAAAACCTTGTCAAAAAGTGAAAAAGGCATGGGTATGTAGCTCCCTGCAAAAGTTCTGGGTTTAATCCCCAGTACTCTTCCTGTCATACACACCAAAACAAAAACAAAAAACCCAGCTTTCTTCGTGCTTATCAGTGTGTCTGCTACACATAATCAATCCTGTATTTTACAAACACCTGAAACCCAAATATTCACAAATTAATCCATCACTTTATCAAGTCCTTCTACCAGCCCTACTGCAGTATTAACAAACATGTGTCCTTGTTTCTGATTTCTAAGTATTAATTAATGATACTGCCATCTACTCATTCAAATCATTCTATATGTATACCCGTCTTAACCCCACTGAATTTGAGATTAACTTAGGAATTATTTTACTCACTGAAGTGATAATGAGTCTCCAGACCAAACTGAGCTGCACCCCTATACCTTCTGTATATTTGTTCCTTGACATCACGCCATATTTCACTTACATTTTATGCACCTCTTGTGTGTATCTTTGCTATTTGTTGGCACGACAGATATTCTATTTGTCTTTGTATTTCTTTTTTATGTTGTTTATTTGATTTGGTTTTGGATTTTTCCTAGTACCAGGAATCGAACTCATGACCTCGGGCTTACCAAGCAGGTGCTGTGCCCCTGAGCTAAATCCCTAGCCCCATTGTCTTTGTATTTCTTATAAAGTCTACTCTGTACTTAGCACAGACTGATATAGTTAAGCATTTGAAAACTCTTCTGTATAGTTCTAAAATATTTAAATAAAATAATTCTAGATGTTCTAGATAATAATACACATTTTAGTCAAGTTGTAGGTATTTGAAAGCATTTATGTAGTGCCAACTCAATAGTGGCCTAAAAAAATGTGAAAATACATCTAAATTGACAAAATAGTGACAGGACACTATCTTGTTCTGCCAAAAGTGAGATATGTGATGTTGGACCTGAGGTCTTTTGCTTCCTAAGAAGAAACAATTCTCCAAGAACCTTCCATCTCTAAAACTCTGAGACCTTGGTTTGTACGTATCTGTTCGTATTCATATAAGTGGGGATTCTTATTGTTTTATGAGCTTTGTTTCTTATTATACTTAAGATATGGGCATTTAGTGCTTTTTTTAGCATCTAGCATGGTATCTGCAACACCATAGAAGGCTAGTAAGGATCTGCGAATAGAATAGAGAAATTACACATATTCTACAAAGCTGGATTCTGCATGTCGTGTTCGTTTGTATCCATTTGCTTTATACTGACTCTACTCTGGCACATTGTGTCTTGCAACTAAGTGTCAATCTACATGGAATAACCAGTTTTAAAGGAGTATGCCAGTCTTAATAAATCTTTTGGTGGATTCAATCTAGCTTCAACTTCTTAATACATTAATGTGCATTCTTGCTGGGGAACAAATGACATACAGTGTACTACGTAGATCTCAACCATTGTCTTTGAATGGAAACAGCATGGAAGCAGTTTGAACAGCTATTAGGCTGAGTAAACAGTACAAAAATGCCAAAAAATCAACCTTTACATTTGTGGCCTGATTTTTTATTTTAATGTAATACAGATTTAACAAAGCAGAGAACTATATCAACAGATATCTTCTTTCTGTTTGACCTTATCCCCTGATATAGGTCTAGATCAAAGAGTTCAAGGGATAAATTAGTGGCTCCTCCAATATTAGGTTTCCAGTTGATTTTAAAAGAATTAACTGGGTTGTTATGTTAGGAGATTTTTAAATCTCAGTGGAAAAAAATCCATAATTTTTAATATCTATTTTTATTACAATGAAATCAGCATACCACAGTGACACCTGAAATTCTAATATTTACTGCTGCACTATTCATAATAACAAAGACATGGAATCAACGTACCAGAATTACCTATATAAATTACCTATCAGTGAATGAATGGGTAAAGAAAACACGCATATATATATATATACAGAAAAATAGTATTCAGCCATGAAAAGAATGTTATTCTGGGCTAGGGATTTAGCTCAATGGCACAGCGCCTGCCTGGCAAGCACAAGGTTGTGAGTTCGATTTCCGGTACAAAAAAAAAAAAAAAAAAAAAGAATGTTATTCTATAATTTGCAGCAAAATGAATGGAACTAGAGAATGTTATGTTAAATGAGATAAAGGAGACACAGAAAGGCAAATACCACATATTCCTTCTGAAATGTGGAAGTTTTTTCAATTGCATTCAGAAAAGAAATTAGTACAACCTGAGAAATAAGTGTGCAGGAGGTGAAGGGGCTGAAGGTTGGATAAGCAAAGACAGAAGGAATAAGTTCTACTATTCACAGCACAGTGGAAACACTACAGCTCACAATAACATGTTGTATATTTCATGAAGAACTAGAAGAAAAGAGCTCAAAACTTCCAATGATGGAGAGATGACAAGAACATGGAAAAGTTAATCAGCCCGATTTTATTGTGCATGCTGTGTACATGTTTTAGAATATCAAGCATACAATTATTCCATGTTAAAAAAGGTAAGTGAAAGAAAAAGCAAATATAAGTAATATAAAACAGATAGGCCTGCTTTCACTGTGCATGTGGAGAAAGCTCCCAGCAAACCATCCCTTCGTCTTGCTTGGGTACTTCCCACTTATACCCAAGACCTGGAGTCAGGTGTGCATGTTAGGAATTCGAGGTGCTCATGGTCATCCAATTCATAATTATGTACTTAAGAGCAGATCTTCATGGTGTACACAGTGACAAAGCTTCAGATATAAAAAATGAGATAATGGACAAAGAAGGCTTTTAATCTCTGCTACAAAGGAATAAACATCTTATTATGAAGAAAGTCAGGTCTGATAAGATTTTTTTCATTGAGAAGTCTGAGTGAGGAAAAAATCCTTCTCACCAACATTAGAAGAACATTTATAACTTTCTAAAATAAAACCCCATAATTTCTCTTGTGAGTCTATCATATCAGTGTCAAAAATATTCATCCAATAAACATTTCCCAGGATGGATTACTTTAAGCACACAACACACATACTCAAGACTATGTTCACATGTGTTTATGTGGGAGTAGAGGGATGGAGGTTTGTGACACATAACAGTTACAAGTGTTTTGGGTCCATGTATATAGCATGTCTTGACCATTTTTTTTTGCCTCCCTCTTTCCCCTTTCTCCCCCATTTCATATCTAACAAGGTGGAGTGTGTATACCTAAAATTGTGCAGAATAGAAAGTACATTTTATACTCAATGTTTACCAAAGATAGCTACATTTTTCAGGTTCATAATGTTTCAGTATTTTACTCATCTAAGGGCCCCCAAAGTATTTTTATATGAAACTTTATTTCTTTGTGAATGGAATTTCAGAAAGAGAGAGTAATTTGATATTTACAATTTTCTGAATGATGCCATAGTTAGAGCTCTCAAGAGAAAAAATATCAATAGAAAACATATGTTTAATTATGAAAAGAGATTTATTGGGCAAGTTTACAAGATCAGAGGGAAAGTGTACAATAGTTGTCTGTGTGAATCAATGGCTGTCCATGGAATCAGTGCAGAGCAATCTACAATAGCCATTTGCACCTGGGTAGTGGGAAGATGGAGTAGCTGCTCAGCCCAAGAAGATAGAAGATGCAGAACAAGAGGGATGAAGGATACAACCCCAGCTTAAGGCCTGGTAACTCACTGTAGAGTCTCTAGACTGTGTTTGCATTAGAACTCTGTGTAAACTGGAAACAGATGTCAAAAACTGATGGTGAAGATTGGAGTTCCTCACACACAAGCAACCTTCCTTCTTCCTGTCCTTTTGATTCCATTCTGACTACAAGCCTGTTGGTCAGTGCCACCCACATCCAGAGTGAGTTTTCTCCCCTCACTGTGCTGGTCTTCATGTCGTTCATCCACAGACCACCCCAGAACTGTGCTCCAACAGCCTAGCAGGGCTAGTGTTCCTTAACCTATTCAAGCTGACATGTTGAAATACTATGAAATGTTGAAATACAGAAGTCAGAATGCAAGACTGATCAGACCATTAAAGAAAATAAAAACTACTAATAATAAAACATTAGAAATGATACAGATCTTCACCAAGCAAGAGGGTAGGAATTCACCAATAGTTGTTATATTGCATATTGTTATCCTCAAAGAGCTGTTCAGATAACCAGATATAAACATGCAAAATTGGTCAAAAAAATTTAAGCATTAACTGTTCCTTTCAATAAACCACCAGACATCAGCGATACAGTTATCCCAGCTATGCTTCTATGTATATATTTTTCCCTTCTTTCCTTCTTTTCTCCTTTCCCTCATCCCAGGTGTTCCTTCTTTTGAGCAATCTCTTTCCCTTTCATAGAATCTATTGTATATTTTGGGTTTTATTTACTCTTCCATGTTCCTACACTAGGGAGACAATATGATGTTTACATGAAATATTGTGATTGAAGGTTAAAATTGAGGGACAAAAGAACAGGATCCAAAGAGAAGGTGATAGGAAAATTGAGCCGCGGCACAGAGAGGTATTTCAGTGCCAACACAGAACTGAGACGCTATGAGGAAGGACGCATACAGACGCCTGGGAGAGTGGGAGGTAATAGCAAAGATGAGACGATAACTATGGCTCAGTGGAAACCCACTGACCACAGGCTGCCTGCACAGAGATCTTATGACAGGAAGACTACTCCAGACCCGTCAGTGTTGAGAAAGCACTACCGCCGTATCTACTGAACTGACTCCGAGCTGACTGGATTTGAGCCTATGGAAAAAGTAGTTCAGTATCTCTCCCTGTGTAAGGGTGGGGAAGATACTGGCTGAAAGTATCAATTCCTGTAGTAGATACGTATTTAATTCTCGCTGAATATGAAATACGGATTGTATATCATGGAACAGAAGAAATTCTTCCCTCAAACAGGTGCATTCCTGGAGTACAATAAATAATAAAAAACAGAAAAAGTTACCACAATTGAGGTTTTTTATTGGCATTTTGAGGGCAGTAAACCAGGCATGAGAAATAATTTAAAGGATCTTAAGATGATATAAATGTTCTCTGAAGGTGACAATATGGAGTTTCTCCTCAGCACCACCCCACAAGGCACAAATGTGTTGCACCAGCGATATGCTCAGAATTGGAACGCCATGCAGACTCCATTTCACCCAAACCATGAAATGCTGTTTGCCAAGAATTTGGCAGAGAAAATTGTTTCAGAAAATGTCAGTAAAATTAAAATACAAAGGTTATTTTTTAATCAGACTATTAAATATTTCAGTAATAAAATGAAAAGGGTTTTGTTCACATCAACATATGCCATTACTGAACTAATGTTTTGTTTGTTTTCTTTATTTTGGCTTTTTCAGTTATACACAGTCACACACAGGTTTTTCTCCCCCTGGGGAAAATACAAGACTTATTTGTTTTCAACATAGAAAATAGATACAATATCCTGCATTGTGGATAGTTAATACACAGCAGAATTCTGAAGTACATTTTCTTAGCCTGAATAATCAGTCCATTTAACTGAAAACATGCTTACCGCTTAAGATTTTTACCAAGTTTTTGACCTCGGGTGGAATTAGCCTTCCTATCTGGAGTAGCTGCAATGTCTGGGTCCTTTGGGCAAATGAGGAGGAGATTCTGAAGCACCGCAAAGAACCTAATTGAATTCTATAAAGCAAAAGCCTCATCCAATTATGTTATATTTTTGTGGGCTTCCTTGATCTTGGTGCACAGAGCACCCACACTAAATACTAATAATTTTCTAAGTAGAATCAAACCCCTCGGAAAATCAACACTAATTGCAGTGCTTGCATCAACCTTCATGTCTCACGTTCACAGGTCAAGGAAATGAATTTAAGAATCACAAATGATACCTGTTCTCTTAGGGAAATACAAAGGTGAAGCACTTTACAGGCAGCCATGCAAGTTTGTATCATACAGTTCTATTTAATAAACACAACCTTCAGAATGTCATCATCATTCCAAATCATGCTCTCAACGTTATTAAAGTTAGGCCAAACACTAGATCCCAGAGCTTAAGAAATTCAATGAAAGCCACACATCCAATTATACATTCATAATTTAAGGTCAGGGATTGTGAAAGCTACTGCAATAAAATCAACATGGTACTGGCTGAAAAACAGACTAGAGGATCAATGGAACAGACTGGAAGAAACAGACACAACCA
>NW_004955411.1:7735566-7740400 GCF_000276665.1 Chinchilla lanigera
AAAAGTTCTGAAAACATCATATCACAGCGATATATGTGCACCCATGTTCATAGCAGCACAATTTGTAATTGCTAAATTGTGGAAGCAACCCAAATGTCTATCCACTGAGGATTGGATAAAAAAATTGTGGTACTTTTATATAATGGAATATTACTCAGCTATAAAGAAAGATAAACTCGAGGCTTTTGTAGGTAAATGGCCACAACTACAGACCATACTCATAAGTTAAATAAATCAAACCTGCACGTGTAAGAATCATATTGTCTCACTAGTGAAAGACCTGAAAGAGTGAATAAAAACTAAGAGGTATGATAGACATCATGAAATGAAAGGAAAATGCTCAAAAGTAAAGGGCATCTGGATCATGGGAAAAGAGAAGGGAAAGAAGGGGAAATTGCGTACATGTGTATATATAGGATAGCTAACATACTATTGTCTTCTATTGCTCTACAGAAAAGAACAGTTAATGATTACTTGTTTGATCAATCTTGTACATCTCTGTTTGTTTTCCTGAGAAATCACTTTGAAGATATCAAGAAGTAATACAATAACCATAGTTAATTTCCTACAAGTTTGTCTGTAACTCTCGTTTATATTGTTCTTATGCTTTTGTAAATGGATGTCTGTTTGTTAATATATTTTCCTTCTTTTATTTTTTAAAATAAAAAAAGAAAGAGACAAGAATGGTGGTAAGTGTGTTTGAAGCAAGAGGAAGTATTTTGTGGAGGGTTAATTGTAGTGACTTTAAATGTAATTAATTAAAAAAATTCTTTTAGACATTCAAAAAAGTAGTAAAGAGCAACTGGGGAGATGGAAAAGAGTAAAGAAAGAAGGGGAAATTATGTATGTATATAGAAACAGAATAGCTAACATCGTTGTACTATGGACTTCTATCAATTTACTGAAAGGAAAAGTTAATGATTACTTATTTGATCAATCTTGCATGTCTCTATTTGTTTTCCTGAGAAACCAGTTTGAAGATATCAATAAGTAATACAGCATCCATTGTTAATTTCCTACCGCTTTGTCTGTAACTCTGTATTGCTTGTAGTGTTCTTATGCTATTTTGTAAGTGGATGTCTGTTTGTTAATATGTTTTCCTTCTTTTATTTTTAAAATAAATTTTAAAAAATTGTACATTCATTTAAAAACCTCCCTCAAACTACTTGAACAGTATGTAGAAGTCTAGAAGTAGAAACTTAATTTATCACACCCAGAACAAGGCATTCTTGACAAGAAATCCTCCCCAGGAACTCATGTTGTCTGTTATTCTGTCTCAAAGCTTTCCACACATTACATATAAGGCTGAGTAGCTCCTCGGTGAAGCACTGCACCATCTGAGAAAGCCGAGGCAAACCCGTCCTGTCTACATTCTGTGAAATTCCATCTAATATATGAAAAATGTCACTGAATTGCTCGATGTTTGCATGATCCAAATCTTAATGTTATTTAATTTTTAGTCAGTCCATTCTTCAATTTAACTGGATCAACAAGATGGTACTTTTAGTATTCACTCAGGAGTAGCACTTTCTGAAAGATTAAAATTTAATGTTTTTTTAAATGTAATCTTTTTTCTTTTGCACCAGGAATCAAACTCAGGGCCTTGTGCTTGCCAGGCAGTTACTTGTGCCTCTGAGCCGTATCTCCAGCCCAAAAAAATGTAATCTGATTCAAAGAAATAGACGAGAAATTGTGACATTCAAAACAGGCCAGATCATCACTAAAATCACACCTGCGAAGAAGCACACAAAAGACTACACAAGATAAGACTGCAGTTTGGTAAAAAGAGATGCACCACCTTGTTGGACTTACATAAAAAATTTATTCATTTCTCTAAATAAGAAAGTTCTAGAAATGGAAAGACAAAAGCACACAAGAAAAGAAACAGGTATTTCCCTGAAAAATAAGCACTACTTGATCAGTTCTTCTCAAATGAAAGGAAAGCACAACTAGAGCAAAAGAAAAAATTAAAAAACCATAAAAACCATAGGTGTCTGTCAAATACCTAGAAGGAAACAAGAAGTAACATGTCTAATTAAGCACAAACATAACTTATTTGGTCAATATCAGATAGATCTCACCATTTCAGAACATGTCAAAGACAACCTGCAGAGCCTAAAGGAAAGAAAAAAATAAAATTATGTTACTGTATTTGTTCATTTTTCATGGTAATAACAAAATCCCCAAGGCTGAATACAGGAAGAAAAGAAGTTTACTTTCCCTCACAGTGCTGGTCAAGTATCTAGAATTTGTGTTTAGTGATGGTCTTTTTCCTGGCAGTCTAAGCTCAGGCATCACAGGAGAAAGCAAGAGAGAATGAGAGAGAGAGAGAGAGAGAGAGAGAGAGAGAGAGAGAGAGAATGCAATATCTGGTCTTTCTTTCTATAAAACCATCAAGATTAACTCATGAGAGTCCCACCCAGCAAATGTATCTAATCCTAACTACTTCTCTAAAACTTCATCTGTAAACACCATAGTCATATTAAATTTCTTCTCTCTTTTGACTTCACAGAGGAGATTAAATTTTAGCACATAAATCTGGGGAGGGGCCCAGGGAAACCAAACCTAAACTTTGCCCCTTGACCTCACTATCTCTTACAGACTGCTGAATTCTCCCTGAATAATTTCTGACAGACTCGGTATCTTTCCATAACCATCCCAAGATTGAAAAATTGGCAACAACATTCAATTGGCTGGGTCTAGTCATACTTCTTTATTTGCTGTCTGGGCATCAGGAAAAGAACTATCTCCTTTATGCTATGATGATGAGAAGTGTTTCGTTGACCCTTTCATCATAAAAGAAGTCTGCAGTCTGAGCAGCCTCAAACAACCATCATTCCTGTTTAAGCTCCTTTGGACTCTTACTTTATTTATATAGTAACACAGTAAAGTATTCTCACATATCATAATGCAAGTAGATCTCTATTGTTTTACACACGCAAATAAGTGTACTTACTCTTTCCTCCAAATGTAGCTTGAAAAATATCAACAATTATGACATTCAGCTTTTGGTGTCATTTCTTCTAATGGTATCATAAACCTGTCTTGATATTGTATGAACTATAATCAAAACTGGAATATTAATTCTTCTAACAAAACATCCATAAAGTATCAAAAGATAGAAGAAAAAAAAAAGAAGAAATAAAATGAAAATTATGTCAAAGGTGCAATTATATGCACAATCCCTTTAGTTTCTCAAAACTTGTGTGATATCACCTCCTTTCAGTGAAGGCATTTCTTTGTTTCTTTTCTCTCCTTGCTGAGACAACATACCCAACACCCAAAATGAAGGAAAGAAAAGTTTACTTAGCTTACAGTTTGTGGAGGTTTCAGTCCATACTTGGTTGGCTCCGAGACAGAGTGGCACATGGCAGAGGGTAACAGTTCATGGCGGAGGAAGACAGCAAAAACAACAAGAGCGAAAGGGAGGAGAGGCAGCTGGAATAGCAAGCCTCTTTCCCTCCCTTACATTGTATGCAAATACCCACCCCAGGGCAAGTGTAGCACTCACATCCATAGTTCCAACGCCGGACCATGAATCAATCATAACTCTAGAAGCTGCCCCATGACTGCATGAGGCTTTCGGGGTATTCAGACACAAACCATAACATTCCACCCCTGGCCTTTCATAGAGTCATGTACATCCCTTTATGTAAAAGACATTTTAGTCCATCTCTAAGAGTTGCTAAAATCCTAACAGTTTCAGTATTGCTGAAAACTCCAAGTCCCAAATCTCCTCCAAGATGTAAGGCAAACTCTTAGCTGGGAGCTCCTGTGTAAGTGAAAAGTTAAATATTTCCAGCATTCAATGGTACAAAATAAACATCAGTTCAAAAGGTACAAACAGGCATACAGAGCATTGGAACCAAAGCAAACACAAAATCCAGCAGGGCTAGCATTATGTCCTGTAGTTCTGTGTCCAGCATCTGAAGGAATCTGTGGCACGTTCTGAGCACCAAAGGGCTCACATGACTCCACCCCTATGGCACTTCCAGTGCTTACAGCTCCCACAGCTTCTCTCTTGGACACACTTTGCTCCCTCCTTGCAGTGTTCCTCAGACAATCCACATTCTTGACTTTTCCAAACTTCTAATGTCTACACTGCATGCTTCCCCTCACATTCACAGCTTCACACACTGCCCCCTCAGGGACACACTGCCTGGCCTCCCAGGCCTTCTGAAATCTAGGTGAAAACCTCTTTAACCTCAGAACCCTTGCATTCTCCTTGCACCTAAAACCAGGGCCACAGGGATGATGCCAAGGTGTGCTGCCACCTGGAGCAGTAGCCAAGCTTTCCTCTCTCTTGGCCATAGGGGTTGAGTGCCCGGACCACTGGGCACTCTGAATCCCATTCTGAGGAACAAATTCTCTATGATGCTGCCATTCTGGCACATGGTGCAGCTGCTGCCGCCATTCTGGAAAATGGCACTCTGCAGCTTTCTCCTCAAAGCAAAGTCTTTCACTATTGCAGTTTTGAGACTGCAAAGGGTGGAGACTTGCTGCTTCTTGTGATACCCTCAGGCCATCTTTTCAATTCTCTTGTTCCTTTTCAGCAATGGAGATCTCCTCAGCCTTATCTTTGCAGTCCACAGCAAGGTCATGAGTTCGATTCCCTGTACCAGGAAAACAAACAAACAAACAAAAAAACCACCAACAACAACAACAAAAATAGAAAAATAAAAGTCCCGAAAAGTAGACGTGCCACCACCTCAACATTCAACTGCCTTGAAATTTCTTTTGCCAGATTAATTAGTCCCCCACCCTTAATCTCAGTCTAGGCAAAGTCACTGGACACAAGCAAAATGCAGATAACCTTTCTGCCAAGCCATAACAC
>NW_004955411.1:7740500-7777507 GCF_000276665.1 Chinchilla lanigera
GTTTTTCTCCGGTACCGGGAACCGAACTCACGACCTTGCGCTTGCCAGGGCATTCAGCTTTTGGTGTCATTTCTCCTAACGGTATCATAAACCTGTCGTGATATTGTATGAAGTATAATCAAAGCTGGAATATTAATTCTTTTAACAAAACATCCATAAAGTATCAGAAGATAGAAGAATAAATAGAAGAAATAAAATGAAAATTATGTCAAAGGTGCAATTATATACACAATCACTTTAGTTTCTCAAAACTTGTGTGATATCATCTCCCTTCAGTGAAGGCATTTCTTTGTTACTTTTCTCTCCTTGCTGAGACAACATACCCAACACCCAAAATGAAGGAAAGAAAGGTTTACTTAGCTTACAGTCTGTGGAGGTTTCAGTCCATACTTGGCTGGTTCCAAGGCAGAGTGGCACATGACAGAGGGTAACAGTCCATGGTGGCAGAAAACAGCAAAAGCAGCAAGAGCAAAAGGGAAGAGAAGCAGCTGGAAGAGCAAGCCTCTTTCCCTCCCTTACTCTGTATGCAAATACCCACCCCAGTGCGGGTGTAGCAGTCACATCCATAGTTCCAACACTGGACCATGAATCAATCATAACTCTAGAAGAATCACAACCCCATGACTGCATAAGGCTTTGTGGGATATTCAGACACAAACCATAACGTTCCACCCCTGGCCCTCCATAGAGTCATGTACATCCCTTTATGTAAAAGACATTTCAATCCATCTCTAAGACTTGTTAAAATCCTAACAGTTTCAGTATTGCTGAAAAATCCAAGCCCCAAATCTCTTCCAAGATGTAAGGCAAACTCTTAGTGTGAGCCCCTGTACAAATGAAAAGTTAAATATTTCCAACATTCAATGGCACAAAATAAACATCAGTTCAAAAGGTATAAACAGGAATACAGAGCACTGGAACCAAAGCAAATACAAAATCCAGCAGGGATAGCATTATGTCCTGTAGTTCCATGTCCAGCATCTGAAGCAATCTGTGCACATTCTGAGCACCAAAAGTCTTGCATGACTCCACCCCTATGGCACTTCCAGTGCTTACAGCTTCCACAGCTTCTCTCTTGGGCCCACTTTGCTCCCTTCTTGCAGCTCTCCTCAGACAATCTACATTCTTGACTTTTCCAAACTTCTGAGGTCTACACTACACCCTTCCCTTCACACTCACAGCTACAAACACTGCCCTCTCAGTGACACACTGCCTGGCCTCCCAGACCTTCTGAAATCTTGGTGAAAACTCTTTAACCTCAGAACTCTTGCATTCTCCTTGCACCTAAAGCCAGGGCCACAGGGATGATGCCAAGGTGTGCTGCCACCTGGTGCAGTAGCCAAGCTTTCCTCTCTCTTGGCCACAGGGGTTGAGTGCCTGGACCACTGGGCACTCTGAATCCAATTCTGAGGAACAAGTTCCCTATGATGCTGCCATTCTGGCACATGGTGCAGCTGCTACCGCCATTCTGGAAAATGGCACTTTGCAGCTTCCTCCTCAAAGCAAAGTCTTCCACTACTGCATTTTTGAGGCTGCAAAGGGTGGAGACTTGCTGCTTCTTGTGATACCCTCAGGCCATCTTTTCAATTCTCTTGTTCTTTTTCAGCAATGGAGATCTCCTCAGCCTTATCTTTGCAGTCCACAACTTCCCTGGAGCTTCCTTTCTGGCCACACTCACAACATTTTAAATCATCCTGCTGAGTTCTTTGCTCTTGATTCTCAATATAAATCTGTCTAAAAGCCCCCAATTGTTTCCCCTTTTTTATAGCTGAGTAATACTCCATCTTTGATAGGTAAATGGATGTAACTAGAGACCATACTCATAAGTGAAAAAAATCAAACTCACATTTGTAAACATCATATTATCTCCCGAGTGGGAGAACATAAAAGAGTAAATAAAACCCAAAATGAACAATATATATATTTTTCCTTCCTTATTTCTGGGTATTCTGTCTCAGCAAGGAGAGAAAAGTGACCAAGATAGAATTTAGTACCAGAGAAGTGGGTTGTTGCTGTGACTATATATATATAAATATATATATATGGGTAAGGATAGCTGGCATAACTGTACTGCTGATGTCTGGTGTCTTATTGAGGGGAACAGTTACTGATTAAAATTTTTTATATATATTTTGACCAGTTTTGCATACTTACATCTGGTAATCTGAGCAGTTTATATGAAGATAGTAATATGCAGTATAACAATCATTGGTGAATTCCTACCATCCCGTCTAGTGCAACTCTGTATTGTCCCTAATGTTCTTTTAAATTATTATTTTCTTATTACCTCTAATGGCTTGATCCATCTTCCATTCCTACATCCAGTAACCTGAGCAACTTTGGTGAAGATAATGTAATATAACAACCACTGTTAATCCCTATCATTTGGTTTGAAACCCCATATCATTTTTAATGTCCTTGTTTTGTTTGAATTTGCTGTTGTTCTTTTTTTACTATCCTCTTTAAAATAAAAAAAAAAATAGAGGGGCTGGGGATTTAGCTCAGTGGCACAGCACCTGCCTGGCAAGTGCAAGGTCATGAGTCTGATTCCTGGTACCAAGAAAACAAACAAACAAAAAAAAAAACCAACAACAACAGCAACAAAAATAGAAAAATAAAAGCCCTGAAAAGTAGACATGCCACCACCTCAACATTCAACTGCCTTGAAATTTCTTTTGCCACATTAATTAGTCCCCCACCCTTAATCTCAGTCTAGGCAAAGTCACTGGACACAAGCAAAATGCAGATAACCTTTCTGCCAAGCCATAACACCTATCATCTGGAGTCCAACAACCAATGCAGTCCTTCTTTCAGGCAGAAAACTTCCAAACCCGGTCTTCACCAGCAAGATTTCTATCAGCCTTCTGTTCTTCTGAGATCTGACCAGAATATCCTATGCAGAACAGCCAAAGGTGTTCCAGCTCTGCTCTTTCAGGCGACATCTCCGAACTTTTCCAAACACTTCCCACAAGCCATTTCCAAAGGCTCTTGAATCACATGGTCAGGTAGAGTCACAGCAACGACCCTGCTTCTCTGGTACCAAATTCCTTGGTCACTTTTCTCTCCTTCCTGAGACAGAACACCCAACACCCAGAATTAAGGAAGAAAAGGTTTATTCAGCTTAAAGTTTGTAGACGTTTCAGTCCATACTTGGCTGGCTCCAAGGTAGAGTGGCACATGGCAGAGGGCAACAGCTCACGGTGGCAGAAGACAGCAAAAGCAACAACAGCAAAAGGGAAGAGAGGCATATGCAAAAGCAAGTCTCTTTCCCAGGGCAAGTGTAGTACTCATATACATAATTCAAATATTGGACCATGGATGAATTGTTAAGTCTAGAAGCCTGCCCCATGACTGCATGAGGCTTTGGGGGACATTGAGCACAAAACCATAACAAGGCACAAATTCAAAACATGATGGTATTGACACATATTACATTTAAAACATTATGATCCATACTATTGTGAAACAGCTTGGCAGTCTTTGTGATACAGGGGAGCATCCCTTATCCAAAATGCTTTGCTCTGGAGGTGTCTTAGATTTTAATTATTGTCAAATACTGGAATATTTTTATATATATAATGACAGATTTAGGCAATGAGACCCAAGTCTAAACACAAAATTCATTTATATTTCAGATATACGTTACACACACAGCATGAAGTTTATTTTACACAGTGTGTTTAGTTTATTGCATTTTGACTCTGACAGGTTATATTAGATCTCTTGTGGACTCTTTCACTTGTGATGTCAGATCAGCATTCAAAATTTTTCTGGTTTTGGAAGAATTCCGAATTTTTATTTCTGGATGAAGGATACTAAAGGTACAGTGAGTCAATAAAAAGTAGTGCCAATTTAGCCACTGCACTAACTAGTACAAACTAGATAGTCTTTGTAAGGCGCACTTTTAAATATTTCTATATGAGATCATGTAAATTGTAAACCCTTCATAAGACTTGTTTTAAAGAGTTAAGTGTTGGAGACATGCAGGTAGTTTACACCAACCAGAAGAAAACAAATCAGGGGGCTGGGAATTTAGCTCAGCGGCACAGTGCCTGCCTGGCAAGCACAGGGTCGTGAGTTCAATTCCCAGTACCGGAAAAATAAGCCAAAAAAAAGAAAACAAGTCAGTCTCCTCCCTTCATTCTCCCTCTGCACCCACATGCACCTCTAACCTCAGATACCCAATCTCTATCCAGCGTTAATCAGGGATAAAACTTTTCTTTGTTTTATTATAGATTGGTATAGTTTACTATGGTCAGTACTAAAAAAGGGGGGGAAGGAGATGAAATATCTCTCTTATGCACATCTCATGACACATTGAAGAAGTGCTGTACAGAAATTGAAAGCAATACCCTTCTCACCTTTGCTTTCTATTATTAATGTTGGAAATCATTTACCCATTACATTTTATCCCTCTGTCTCTCCACATACCTATCATTATCTATGGGTATTTTCACTCTCATTTTGTCCTTACATTTGTGCTATCTAAATATATTACAGATGATGTTTAGTAAAGTAATGATATATAAAAATACAACCAGACCACAGTCCTGTCTCAAATAGTGAGGATGGCCAGCATATGCAGCTAATTCTTGCCGAGGCATCCTGGAAAACCAATGACAAGATTGGGACTCTGGGCTCGCCCCAGGGCAGTCAGCAGTGGTAGACTGCTACACACAGCCCCATGTGTAAAGTTTCTGAACTGACATAAAGCTTAATGGAAATGAACCCTGACGAAGTGGCCAATCAAGTGTATGTGACATCCTGCTTGGCATGCCATGATGATTTTTTTCTTCCCTCTCTTGAACGCATAATGCTTCCTATGGGAAACCCTGACTTAAAATGGCATTGTGTGCTTAGACAGGAGATTTACCAACTGAATAGGATATAAGTGAAATAAGGACACTAGAAATAGGTCCTTCTGTATCCTCACACTTCACTGCTCTCACCAGCCCAATGAAACATGAGAGAAACTGCACCAGTTTCATCTGCCACATCGACCGATTAATAACATATTTTATAAAAATTAAAACACAAGACAGCTGTGAAAGATGAAAATAGACACTAGTCCTTTCACATTTATTAGTTGTCTATAACAGCAAATTGGTATTGTTTTAAGTCTATAGGGGATTTTTTTTAAAAAAGACTTTTTGTGCTTACTTTACAAGAACTGCTATTTAGTGGGAAAGATAAAAGAAAATATTGACAATAAGGTAGCAATGCAAGTTTTGTACTGATAGACAATGTTCCAAAGAGAAACAGTTTTCATGGTAAAGCAAAGAAGGATATAAATCAAATTTAAAATATTTTCACTTTCAATAGAAATGACTTTCAAATGAAGACTATAAGATTCATGCAGGATCAATATTATCTGCACTACTTCTGTGTCATTTTTTCTGAGAGCAGAACTGCTTTTACTAAACCTCTTCTTACTGCTTATTTCTAAATGAAATCTCTACTATGAGAGGCTTAGGGTCACGTGAGAAAGCTAATCTATGAAATAGGACTAGTCAAAGCTAAATAATCTGTATGCAGGGTAGCGGTAAGAAGCAGGTGAAGTTTGAAGTGAATGTCCTTCCACTTTAAGTGAAAAATAGTTCTGAAGAAATGCTACCCCACACACTTTTTATCCAGTGGACCAGAATAATGTCTGTGTGATTTGTTGAAACATACATACAAATGTAACTATCCATTTAGACACAATGTAATCAATGTTTTGATAGAATAGTCACAGAGCACTAAAAATGCTGATAGAGGAGTAGCTAAGCCATGCTGGGAAGGAGAAGGATCCATCCACAAAGGTTCTTCAGGGTAAGTGACATCTAAGTTCAGTTCTCACACTGAGTAGGAAATGCCTGAGTTTGTGTTACCTTTATTGGTGTTTCACTAATATCACTGCTTTGTTAGTATGAGTCAAGTTCTGGGTTAGCAAAATCCAATCCATGAAATAACTTTTTGGAGTAGGTAGCATTATTATCTGTATCAATGAAGGTATGAAAAAGTCAAAATATGAAGAGTGAGGGTGCAGTATGATCCAGGTGATGGAGTTAGTGACCAACTGATTTTGATTCATTCTCACTCCAGACACCAATGCTATTTTGCTTACCCACTAGAAACGGGAGTGAGGGGAAACACAGGCTAAAAAGAACGTCTTAGATAGCATTGGTGCTGGTATAGATTATAAGTAAATAAATGACCCATGCTACCACAGTAGGAAGCTTACTCAAGAAGCTCACACTGACTTAGATTTGGGTAAGCATATCCATCTAATTATATCACTTTAAAGTATTTCTGAAGTATTTTTATAAATTTGTCATTTTTCAAAGTTCTTTTTTCATGATTATATTTCAATATGTTTATAACAATTTAATTCACATATTTGTACAAATTTATCAGGTGTCCTGTGATAATTTGATGCACATATAAAATACATATATTACTTTTCTTTCATAAGAAGCTTATACCTACTTTTACATGTATAATAATTTAATAAGCAGTATAATAGGGTGATTTAAGTAACATTAGTAATTCTCAAATTTTAATTTGCCATTTAAATGTGGAATGAATTAGATATTGTTTAGTGGTGTTTATTTTAATAGTGTGCTTATGTATTTCATTTAATCCATTAGATTTGGATTTACAATGTCATGATTTAGTGGATCCTTTTATGACATTTTTGAGTGTATGAGATTTGATGTGTTTATTTATTGTAACACTGAAAGCATTCGTTAAATACATGTATTTTGAATTTGCTACAGTTTTAGTATTTGATTTTGGGGTATGATTATAACATGCCTCAGTGTTTGATATATGACCTATTATGTTTATAAATTTTCAAAATGTTTTTAACACATAGAGGAATAATTGTAATACTGTAGGGGTAAGAATCTATATTTGACATAGATTATGTCTTCAAGTGCATAATAAACGGGTAATGGCCAGTAATGTGCCATGTCCTTATTTATATTATGTAGTCCTGTATAAAAGTTATCTCTAGTTGAAATTTGATACTTTCACTGTATGATTGTGGTATCAATATGATGCAATAAATTGCTAATGATGTTTCTATTTTTAAAGCTGAATTATGTGTAGTAATGTCCTGATGTTCACTATCTAGAGGGCCTGAATGGATCTGTGATTGTTTATCCATTATATAGTATTTGAAATTTTCCAATTTAGTCTTTATAATGTTTTAAGTGTTCTGAGTGAAAGGGTATGTCTGTAGTTATTACTGTATTCCTCATTAAGTTTAATGTGTATAGTTTTTATTTTACTCTTATGTTTTGTGTGAGTATATTTATTGATGTATTAATTTGGTTTTTAATCTTCTTCAGTGTGTTTTTGATGTGTGTGATCCTGCTGTTACTTTTTGTGAGGATTTATGTATTTTTGTAATATTGATATGATCAGAGGTCTTTGTTATGTGTTTAACAATTATTTTGAATCCAGTTGTGTGAATATGGGACCATGTTGTGTGTGACCGTTGATGAGTCTGTAAGGATAATTTTTTGCCTGTTTTTAAATTACAGATTGACTGTGTGCCCCACTGTGAGTGAGTGATGTGTGTTGTATAGAGGGTGAAGCACTTTGTTTTATGAGGACCATATGGTGTTTGAGGATTTGGGATTCTTTTGTTTTGTTTTGTTTTGTTTTTCCTTGTGTCCTGAAGATTGATCCACTTGTAAATCAGGTCTTATGCTATTTATTTGACCAGGTAAGAATCTACTTTCCTATGTTAAGGACTGATGTACCTCTTCATTTTCTGTTTCACAAGTTTTAGATAAAAGTCTTTGATCCAGTTGGATGTCTGTGAACCCTGAGACTCAGCTTTATGTATATGATTGTCATATGTCTTTTACTAGTTAGAGAATATAATTCTTTCTGTGTCTACTAAGTTAAAATCACTTACTTATTTACTTACTTACTTATTTAGAGTTGGACCTATGACATTCTCATTCAGCTGCTGTTTTGGTTACTTTTCTCTCATTGCTGAGACAAAATACCCAACGCCGAAAATGAAGGAAGGAAAGGTTTATTTAGCTTACAGTTTGTGGAGGTTTCAGTCCATACTTGGCTGGCTCTGAGGCAGAAGACAGCAAAGCAACAAGAGCAAAAGGGGGGATGGCAGCCGAACAGCAAAGCAGCCAGAGCAAAAAAAAAAAAAAAAAAAGGGAATGGCGTCAAGCAGCCTCTTCCCCTCCCTTACATTGTCACTTAGCCAAACCTCTAGACTCCCCAAGTTGACACAATGTATCAACCATAACAGCTACATAGTGGGTTATTTTAAATTTTTTTTTTACTTTGAGATCTCACTAATTTCCTTATTTACACACTCTTCACTTGAGATTTTGATTCTCCTACTTAAGCTTCAGAGAGTCCTGGGATTGCAGGTGCTTGCCACTGTGCCTAACAATATTCATTTTTAAATGTGTATTTGCTTCATACATATGGAAATTTAGTTCTCCAGATTAATGTAATTTGGGGAAGATGTAGATATAATTTTAGTGCTTGCATTGTTCATTATGGTAATTTTCTATGAGTCAGATAATTTTGATGATGGTTTAAATATTTGTAATGTATTAATTTTTTATTTTGGTAGCCAGTTAATATACTGATGAATGAGACTTTCAGATGTTTCAATGTATCTAGTAGTAAAGCTTCTTAAAATTTTTGTTTTGGTACTTTGAATGAGATTGTATATGCATTTTTCAGCTATGTATTAATATTAGATGGGTTAATGTTAATTGTCTGAACTAGATCTGCATAGCTGATACTCATATTTGTGTGATTGTAATAAAGATTTGTTAATTTTTAAGCTTTTTATTCTTTGGTCTATTCAGATGGTTAGTTGTGTGCTTCAGTAATTTTTGGTATAAACTTGTGTATTTTGAACAGAGGAGGTTTGGTTTATTTTAGAGGCATGTTTTGTCTATATAAGTTGTTCCTCTGTCCCACAGATGTATTAATCAAACTATATCTGTAGATTGCTTTGGTATGAAGTTTAAGTTTTTGTAATTTTATTCAGTGTAGCTTTTATCTTTTGACGCACTTTGGAGTCCATTTTAATCACTGTAATTTATTACTAGTTTTTAGTTATTATCAATGGATATCTTTTATCTAGGATCCTTAAGACCTCCAAGGCCCTCCGGATAGGATCCTGTGGTCCCAGTATGTCATTATGCAACATGTTATGACATTATCTGTAGACTTAGGTTGTTTAAGTATCCTAAGTGTTAGCTGATTGTCTTTGCATCTGTTTTGATTAATTTGTGACTGTGTATCCCAGGCTGGCCATGAACTTGTGATATTCCTGGGAGTGCTGGGATTATTTAAAGGCATGCTCAACCATACCCAGCCTGTGACAGACTTTTAAACAATAGCGTAGGTAACTCCTTATTTCATGCTTATGTGTTAGTGAATTTACATTATTAAGATCCTTTAAATCTAACTTTATGTCTGCTGGAATGCTATTGATGTCTTTATTTTTAAGTTTTTGCTTGGTGGGAAAGGGTCATTAGCAGTGAGTAATTTTAAGATACCATTTGTTTGTCACATATTTTTTTGTACTTAACATTTTTAAAATTAGTTATGGTCTACCTGCATATTTTTTATGTAATACAATTCAGGATCTTACTGTTTGAATTGCTGCCAGTCAGGGAAGGTTGTTTGGCTAGACTTAGAGGAAATGCAGAATCAGCAAAGTGTAGCTCTCCTAGTAGTCCTGATGGCAATGGATAGTGTGACTCTCCCAGGTGCTGGTCTTGCTGCTGGTTTTTCTTGGCTCCTGGTCTCTGGGGCCCTTCAATGTTAATCACTCCTAGTGTTTGTTGCTCTGTCTTTTGAGACAGTCATCCTGCCCACTCTGCTCAGGACAAGAATCCCAGGTAGATTTACAGAACTTTTGGAGCCAACACAACATGAGAAATAAATCCTTAGCAGATTTGCAGGATCACCAAAGAGAATCTTTATTTGAACATTGTTTGTTCTACAGTGGGGGTGTGTCAGTACATAGGAGCGAGGCCTCCTAGACTAATCCAAGAAGTGGGTGTGGAGTGCTGCTTGTATAGAAGCTGCAAGACTGTGTCAATAAGGGGCAGGGCTGGGACCAGGGAATCTTCTTGAAGGCTCGCTGTGCATATGCAAGTATGAGTCTTCCTTCCCTGGACTTTGCCTGACCAGCTGTTTCTTCCTCTCTTCAAAACGGCAATAGTAGCATCGAACGTGGTGGGAGCTGTGCAGGTGTATCACACTGAGTGTCTGGCTGCACTCAGGCTGGAGAGAAGAGCGCCATCCTGATATTCAGGGAAGACTCTGAAGCAAGTTGTTCTAGTCTACTGCTGGGAGAGGGTGGGGTACAGGGAGCTGAGGGAATTGGATGTAGCAACTGCTGGCAGGCCATGGTCCCCCTCCTGCCAGCTAGGAAAATGTGAGAGTCAGGTGCTTCTCCTCTGTCTCAATATGAATAATTATAGGTGTGTGACCTGTGGGTTGGTTTCTGTTTTTATTTTTTGTCTTGTATACATTTTTTATTAATTGGTTTCTTGTGGAAAATGTAATCTTTTAAATTATGACAATCTGTTTTGTCAACTTTTCCTGTGTAGGTATGTGTCTGCCTGTATCAGAGATGTCTCTCTACTCAGCAAGTAATGGATCACCCTGAATGGTGTGGGATCATAGCTTGGTGTCATTCAGGCTCTAGACTGGGAGACTGAGCAATAGTTATTGTTTATGATTTTTGATAAGAGAGTCTTTAAAATGTCTCCCAAAAGTCTCATATTTGGGAAGTCATTGGATCATGGTGATACTTACGTGTCAGTGAATTCACTCATGGATAAGTCCAGTAGCTGAATGCCGTGTTAGGATATTGGGGCCTGGTTAGAGGTGGTCACTGAAAGTGTGACCTGGAAGGGTGCATACTTGCTCTTGGCTCCTCCCCTCTCTCTCTGCATTTGGGCACCCATGGGGTTGAGCACCATTCCTTCCCCATGACCTTCTACCATGATGCCTGTGCCTCAGAGCCAGCCATGGCCTGAATTGTCTGAAAACTATGAACTACAATAAACTTCTTCTCCTTGAAGTTGGGGTTGCCCTGTACTATGTCAAGTATAGAAAACCTGGCAAACACAGTGTCAGATTTTATTTGTATCACAAAAGGGTTTAATTTCCTTTTTGAAAAAAATTTACATATTTTCAGTTAGTTTGCATGTGTCTTTTAAAAATCTCTTTCAAATTCTTTAATAAATGAACTCCTGTCAACTACACCAATTGTCATAAGCAAGCCGTACATACAACAGAGTGTGGACACATTTTGTTTTTCTATGAAGATAGAATTTATTGAATAACAATACTTTCATGTGGTATATCAATTGTAAAAGTCTTTCAGCCCAAGGACTCAAGATTCCCTTAGTAGCCACTGAGCCAACCCATCAAATACTCTTTTACTCCAATCTTACTTACTCAATTTTATAACACTCAGAACCACTGCAATTCACACAGAGATATGTAGGTTACAGAAGGCTAAGAAAATGTTAGCAATGGTTGAAAGATTTAAAGAGGAGGAATTGAAAGCTGATTACAAGAACATACAGTGATGAGAGAAGGCACCTCGGGTGGACAGACCTTCCTCCAGGCAGCCCAATAGTTGAGGACAACACAGAGTTGGTTCCAAGCCCAAGTCTGTATGATGGGGCAGCTCCTGTGGGTCCCATCAAGCAAGAGATCAGGTTGAGCTGAAGGTGGGACAGAAAGCATTAAACTGCTGCCTGTATACTTCAGGATTGTTTTACCAGGAACTCTGACAAGCATGGGACTCCCACCCTTCAATATGAGTGTCTTGCCTTTCATATAATCAAGGTCTTGTACATCTGATAAACTCGTGGACCTGTTTTCTTTTTCTGATATAACTTAGACCTATAAAGTGTCCATATGCCCTGGATTTAATTCAGTTAAGTTCACAGGTAACAAATATTTATTAAAAGTTAATTTATTAGTTTACATCTCATGTTTGTGCAAACACAGCTAGCTGTTCTTCGGTAGTTTGGTGTGTTCAGTATCTGATGATTGTCTGTTTGCGTAGATGGGTTACCAAGTAACTTCACCTCTGCATTTGTACTCAAAATGCATCAAGCTGCTCTTTGATGAAATAGAGGGCAAAGTGTAGCCTGTGAAGTACAGCACCATACAATGCCATATGGAGTAGGTCACAGCAGGGCACAACCTGCTCTACACAGAAAACACCCTTATTCTTGAGTGTGGAGCCCAGAAGCCACATTGTCCCCTTTGTATCAAGTATTACAGTGTTATGGTACAAGTTAATCTTGCATTTTGTGTGAGTGCATTTGCTGTTGTATTTAATTGCTTGCATTAGTTTTATGTGTCTTCTTTGATGTGTGCACTATTGATGTTAATTTTTATGAGATTTTATATTAATTTTTATAATATTAGCATGAGTATAGCTCTCTTTAATGGCTTTATAATTCTGTTGTATCAAGTTGTGTGATTATACCATGATTTTTGACTGGTTATGAGTTTGTAAATATGTTATTTTTGGTTTTAGATTGTGGATTGTCTGATTGTGTGTATCATTGTTAGGAAATTTTGTGTTGTATAGAAAATGAAGCAATTTGTTTCATAAAAACCATGTTGTGTTCAGGAATTCAGGACTTTTTAAATTTATTTTTTCTTCTGCTCCAAAGGTTGATACAATGAACTGTACTGCTCTTGTTGTGACGATTCTTTGACCAGTTATGATCACATTTTTCTGTGGTTAGATTTCTTTTGCTCTAGGAACAAATTTTGTTAAGTCTCTTCCCATCTTATGTACCTCCTCTGTGAGGAGCTCTAGCGGATCCTAAAGTCAGCATTTCTGCTTTGTATGTACTGTACCATTTTTAGATAAAAAGCTTCTGGTCAAGTTGGCTGTCTGCTCAACTTTATCCAGGGGAGTAAAGATTATATAACATATATGATCTAATATATATAATATGTATAATCTAATAGTACTGGAGACTGAATCCAGGGACTTCCAGTTGAACTACACTCCAGTTTATTTTTATTTTTTATTTGGAAAAAGGCACTCAGGAAGTTGTTAATTTCCTCAGGCTTCCCTTGAATATCAGTCCTCCTCTCTCAGCCTTGCAGTGTGTTGAGATTACAATAAGCGCTGCGTGCCTGGAAATAGTACTTTAAAATGTGTGTGCATTTGCTGTGTGTGAGAATTTAGTTTTCCAGAATGCTATAGTTTTTAAAAAGTGTAGACATAATTTTAAATGTTTTTCATTTTTATGAATATCATTTTATGTGAGTCAGATAATTTTAATGACTGTTTAAATGTTTGTAATATTTTATTTTTGTTTTGGTAACTGGTTAATGTATTTATGAATAAGACTTCTAGATGTTTTGGTGTAACCATTAGTAAAGCTTTTAAATTTACTTTTTGTGAGCACATTACACGAGGGTGTTTGTGTATTTGTCAAGTTTTTTACAATTGTTAGGATTAATTTTTTGGTGTTTTTAGTTTTTTGAACTTTATCTATTTAATACCCATATTTAGTGCAATTGTAGTAAGTGTTTATTTTCTAGTTTTGTTTTCTCCAGTCTCCTCTGATGATTGTGAGCCTAGGTGGTTTATGATTTAAATTAGTATTTTTTGTTAAGGAGAAAATGCAATTTATTTTAGAGTCATTTATAGCTAAATTACTCATTCCAGAGTTCCACAGTATACCAGTCTTTCAACATCAGTGAACTGCTTTTATATGAAGTTTGTTTTATATTTTTGCAATTTTGTGCTGGTATACATTTTATCTTTTAATGTGGTATAAAATGTATTTATACAATTTTAACTTAGTAGTTTTAGTTATAATCAGTTGTATTACACTGCAGTTCTTTCCCCAAGGAATAAGGGTCGTGGGGTCACAGAGGTTGTTCATTATGCAATCTCTTATTATCTGTAGATTTATATTGTTTTAACATTTTAATGCTAGTTGTTTGTCCTGTGTCTATTTGGATTAATTTATGACAGAATTTTTAACAATATTATAGGTACCGTTTTTGGTATTTATGTTTTAATAGGTTTATATTATTAGAACACTTTAAATTTAATTTTGGGGCTGTTATTGACACCTTTAAGAAAACTTTTGTGTTGTAGGACACCATGGATTTTCAAAGGTGAATAACGTTTAAGGTCTCTACTTTTATTTCTGGTTTGGCCCTTTTTGTAGAGCTAATATTTCTTTAGCTGTTTTTTTTTTTTTTTTTTTTTTCTACTTGAATAATTTTTTCGTGTAATGTAATTCAACAGTTCACCTGTTCACCTGTTCACCTGTTCACCTATTATCCTGAGACATGGATAATAGTATATATGTGCCCTACATGTCAATTTTTACCATTGTCATTTTATTGTATACAACTTTTGTTAACCAATGTCTCATGCCAGATGAGACCTCTTATGGTGTTACTTGCCAGCTTTTCAAGTTTAATTCTTGATCTGCATGGATTGCAGGTATACCTCAAGCCAGCGCCTTATTTAGAAGTCACCCTAAAGAGTATGGTTTATAGTGTGGTGTTAGGATTTAGATTGGGAGAACAAGTCTTTATTTTTCCTATGATTTTTAGTAAAGTTATTGAATTTTATTTATATTACCAAACATTTTAATTTCCTTTAAAAACTGTATATTTCCACTTGTATGCCATGGTTTTCCACTCATTGGATTCCTTCTTGAAGAAATGCATTTCTGTTAACAGTGCCAATTGTCATGAGCAAGCTATGCCACTACAATGCTTTAATTTATTAGGCAAGAATAAATTCCTGAGGTGTATCTATTTCATCGGCTTTATAAAGACAAGTACTCAACAGGTGCTCAGTAGTCAATTGACCAGGCAATCACAGATTCTTTTATTTCAGTCTTTTTTTGTTTTTTGAAACAGAATCTTGCTGTATAGTTCAGACTGGTCCTTAACTCACTAGGCAGCCTAAGTTGGCCTCCAACTTGCAGTAATCCTCCTGCCTCAGCATCCCAAGCATTAAGATTACAGGTGTGCACCACCAGGCCTTGCCTTTCATTTCAATCTTACCAAGATCTATAGCACTGGTCACAAATCACATTTTTAAAAATGATATATAGGTTATTATAGAATCGCTAATAAAGGTGAACAGTGGTTGCAAAATTTGAAAAAGAGCTGATAACCAAGGTAGAGAGTCTACAGAATTCTCAGAAGTCACCACACATGAAGAAATACAATGACTGATCATGCAAGACTTCTTCCAGGAGGCTGTATGCTTGTGGAGAGCAGAGTTGGCCTGGTGTGGAGGGCAGGCAGTTCAAGGGGCCCAGTGACACAGGGAGAGGAGCCTGAAGAAAGGTTAGGAGACTGACAGTAGAAGTGTGTGGCCTGTCGCCCTCCTGTTTGTTCACCAGGTGGTCTGACCACTGTGGCACCAGCATACTCCACATATGGTGTTACTCTTTTTATACAATCTAGGTGAGAGCACTGTACCTCTGGATGGCCTAGTGTGTCCTATGATCTAGAATTTTTTTTTTTCCTGAGGTAATTTAGATAGGTCATGTTTCTATGTACCCTGGAAAATTTGGCAAGTTTACAGGTAGTAATTTTTATTAACAAGATGAATTTATTAGCTTTCATCTGATGATTGAACGGTGCAGCTGGGAATTGCTTTTATTGATAAATTTGTCCTGTCCAACATGTGATGATTATCTGCTTCCACAGACATGTTCCCAAGGCCCTCGCCTGCCTCCGCATTTGCGCAGTATGCACCGAGCTTCTCTTTTATAAAATGGCGACACTCAGGGCAAATCACAGCCTGAAAGGAACTATTCTTACAGCACAGAGTAACTCACATCAGGGACACACTACGCTTTACAAGAAATACTTCCTCTTTCCTATGTCAGAAGCCCAATGGCAGCATTTCCTCTTTTGCATGAAGTATTACAGAAGATGAAAATGAAAGTGTTAAACAAGTGCAATCTAAATAAAATTGTCAGTAGTAAAAATGCTTTTCAGATGAGCTCAGGTCTTGTTGTTTAGATTATATCAGTCTTGATCTAGATTAGAGACATAGTTGCCAAGTTTATGAGGTAAAAATAGATGAGCTTTATAATATCTTTAAATATAAAATAAACTGATGATGACAGCTAATCAGATCATGACATTGTATGTGGTACATTAATCTTAAACAGTTTGTTAATGAATTGGAACATTGTGTATTTTGTGTACATGCTTTCTGTATTTTTCAGAAATAAAATTTCAGTTTGTCTTTGGTATTGCTATTATATTTGTATGGAGTTTGAAATTTTTGTATTTGTTAATTTTGGGTGGTATTGTGTTTTTTTGATGTGTTTGTTTATTTTAATAATTAGTTTTATGTATGTTGATCCATGGGACTTTTTCAGTTGTACCACATCATGACATAGGCATATCACTATATGATATTTTTCTTCTTTAGTATATGAGGTTAGATAGGATTTTTGATTTATTTAACACTGACACATTGTATATTTTAAATTTATAACAATTTGAATATTTGATCTTGAAGTATTACTATACACCTCAGAGTTTGATTTGTAATGTCTCATCTACATAAAACTTTTTTAACATATGTAGGTATGATAGATATGATATTTAGGCCTGATAATCTATGGTTGGGTTAGGTTAATATGCTTCAATGTATAATAAACTGATGATGATCATTGATGTTATTTATAATATATGCGAATATATGGTTAATCCCTACTTGAAATTTGGTATTTTTTATCAGTGTGTTTGTGGTTTGTTAGGGTGGGGTAAAGTGTCAGTGATTTTGTTTTGAAAGCTGAATTATGTGTAAAAGTAACATCTGATATTGAACATTAAGAAGGTTTGATTTTTTTAAAACTATTTTTTTGTGGGATACCATTGGCCAGCAAAATTAAGTAACATATTAGAGTGTTTATTTAGCTTTTTCCCTCAGATTTTTTTTAAAGTTAACTTTATTTAGTGACTTGTGCACGGAAAATTTTGATGTAATATAATTCAATCTTTTACCTGAGATATGAATAATCATAGATGAGTGACCTGAGAGTTGGTTTGGGTTTTTGTCATTTTGATACACATATTTTTGGTAAAGAGTTTCTGACTAAAAACGTGACCCTTTAGAATGCAGGCAATGTCCCTCGCCACCTCTCCAACTTTAGCCCTTAATCTTCATGAATCAGAGGTGTCTGACCATCTAGTATCCAAATCGAGGGTCATGCAAACAGGGTAGGTTTATAGTGCAGTGTCACTACTGCTTTGCATTGGGAGCAAACTTGGTTTTTATTCATTATTTTTGGTAAGATTGCTGAATTTTTTTATATTACCAAGCAGTTTAATTTGCTAAAAAAATTATATCTCTCCAGTTATTGTGCCCATGGAGGTATCATTCATTGCATTTTTTCTTTAACAACTGGATCCTTGACAATTATTCCATTTGTCATAGCATGTTATGCCAGTCACATAGAATGAACATATTTCTGTCTTTCTAGAATATTAGAATTTATTGTGTAACAGTAAATTCACATAGTACATCAATTTCAGTGGCCTTTTTGACCAAGTAGTGACAATTCACTCAGAACTCAATGAGCTGAGTAATCACTGGCTCTCTTATTCCAGTCCTAATTACTAATGTCTATTACACTGAAGTCACACAGTGCTAAACCTCATGTAGTCATACATGGGGCTTTTGGGAGATAGCTGAATCATGAGTTGTGATCAATCAATATTTTTGTAGCCTGGATGGAATATAAAGGGAAAAACAGAAGGCAGACTTGGTACCTCCTGCCCTGCTTCTTGTGGGCTGTTTTTCCTCTGCCGTGTTGCCCTGCCTTAGGGCCATCTGACTATGGACAGAAACCTCTACAAACTGTGAGCTAGAATAAACCTTTCTTCCTTTAACTTGTGGGTGTTGGGTATCTTCTCTTACCAGTAAGTAACTAATTCACACAATGATATGTTACAGAATGGCTAAGAAAGATTAAGAGTTTACAGAGATAGGGAAAATCGCCACACGTGGAAAAATATGCTCACAGACCAGGCAGGGGATTTTCTAAGAGGCTGTAATTTTGTAGAGAGTACAGAGTTATTTTAAAGCTTGAGTCTGGATATCAGGCAGTTCAAGCAGGCCCACTGATACAAGGAGACAGAGCCCAGGTGAGACCCAGGGAGAGAGAGATGGAGTTTGTGGCTTGTCAACCTTGTGGTGCATTTTCCATGAGGTCTTCTGGGTGGTACTGCATGTCATTGGTATTACTTCTTATATTGATCCAGGTGAGAGTGTCATACTTTTAGTCGGTCTGGTGTGTCCTGTAATCTCAATTTTTTTTTTTTTTTGCTGAGATAATTTAGATATGCCATATGACTAGACAATTTGATAAATTTACAGGTAGAAATTTTTAGATATGCCATAAGACTAGACAATTTGGTAAGTTTACAGGTAGAAATTTTTTATTAACAAGCTTAAATTATTTGTTAGTCTATGTCTTATCATTATGCTGTTCAGCTGAGACCTGTTTTCATTGGTAGATTTTGATGTATCCAACAAATGTTGGTCTTTATTTTCAACAATGAGTTACCAACTCACTCTGCATCAGCATTTGCAATCAAAAGGGAGCAAGATTCTGTTTAATAGTAACTCAGGGACATAGAAACCAGAAAGCTTCTGTTATACACAACGTAACATTGCACAAGCTACTCTATACAAAGGATTATACTAGTATTAATGTCCTGGAGGTGATGTACTTTACATTGTGGCAAAGTACTTACCTTCATTTTGCCCATGTCCCAATACTTTGTGGCTGAATTTAAAGATGGAAGACTAACTAATCTGGTGGGAAAAATTTCAAGGCAGCCCAGTGCTCAGACTTTGGAGTGGATGCTGGTGGCCGCTTTTAGCCAGCTCTACACTGACAATCAGCAGCCAAATGCAGAGCTGAATTGTTCCAAAATCTTTCTGATTTCCCAGAATGGAAATGCCTACAAATTAGCATCAACAAGAGAGTCTGATGTGATCTGCGCCAATAAAAAGAAGCCAACACTGGGATTGATGGCATACACCTGTAATCCCAAAACTTGGCAAAGCTATGGCAGGAGGATGTCAAGTTGGGTAGCTCAACAACTTTCTAAGACCTTCTCTCAAAATAAAAAAAAGAACTGCTGTAAATTTAGCTGTATGGAATGGACCTGCATTTGATCCCTGAATTGCAGAAGAAAAAAGGAGAGGAAAAGCAAGAACAGGAGAGAAAAAAAAAAAAGGACGAGGAGGAGGAGAACAGTAACAAAAACAGCAACAACAACATGAGCAATGACAAAAGAATTTTGCACCATAACAGTAGGAAAGATTTTTTGAGGCCACCTCAAATATTTGGCAGGCCACACCAATCTTAGGCTCAAGGATATAAAAGAGGAAACTCTTTGAGTGAGTGTTCTTTTGTAACAGAGCCCCAGGTCTCCCTCCTCATTCAGGCACCCAGAAGAACCTTTCCCAAGATCAGATATTTATGCACTCAGAGACCACCAGAGCCATGATCAAAAGAGTCTGCCTATTGCTGAGCAGGCAGCAGACCTTGATATCATCTGCTCGATTTATTAAGCATGGAAAATACAAGAGTTCTGGGGTCATAGAGGCTTCCAGCCTGATTTCTGAAGATGGCCTGGGAGGCAAGCAACGTGTCCCTTACAGAGAGATGCTGAAAGCTTTTAAAATGATGCCACGGGTATGGGGAAGACTTCAGGAAGTTGGAGATACCAGGAATATAGAATATCTGTTGAGCAAAGTTGCAGACAGTGAACAGAGCCAGCTAAAGAAAGAGAGAGGCCACAGGGGCTGCAACCAGCAAAGTCCAAACCCGTTTGAGCTCAGATGTCACTGCAAGATGCCAACATGTACTTGTCAGGTAGCTACAGGATTTAATGTCTACCATGTTAGTTCTCAGCGTTGCTTTGGTCCCACTCCTTTCTGCACTCCATTTTTCCTTTGTCAAGCAAGGAGTGTTTACTTTGTACTAATGTACATTGGAAGTATTTCATTTTCTTTTTGATTTTTACAGGAACTCTCAGCTGTGTGTTTGTGTCTCAGCAGAGACTTTGAACTTACATCTTGGAGCAGCCCTGAAACTATTGACTATTGACTGTCATAGATGGATTAAATACATTTTGTGTAATAGGGGGACATGAGCCTTTTGGTAGCCACAGGTGGAAAATTATGATCTAGATTTCAAATGGTCCCTTAAGGCCTCAGTATCAAAGGTGGGGATTCCATAAAGTGATTGAATCATGGGAGTGGTATTCTCATCAACAGATAAACCCACTGGTAAATTCACAGCTGAAAGTGCTATTTACAGGTGGGGATGGATGGAGGGGTTTGACACTGGCAGCATGTCTTTGGATCTCTCTCTGTCTGTCTGTCTCTCCCTCCCTCCCTTTGTCCTTCTGTCCCTCTGTCCCTCTCTCTGGCTCTCTGTTGTCTTCACTTCCTGTCTACCCCGGGTTGAACAGCTTTCCTTCACCATTCTGCTCTGCCTCTCAGCCAGCCAAATAGGGGTGAACCGTCTAAAATCATGAGGCAAATCAACTTCTCCTGTTTAAGCCGTGAGTGTTGGGGAATCGGTCCCAGTGAGGAAAAGTGACTAATACAACTTTGGTGTATTAGATAATCTGTGGACGTCATGATCTGTTCAAACTACAGTTGTCAGAGAAAAGCTCACTTGTGGAGGTCATGAGGTTACAGGCTGACATAGTTACTCATTTTCCTCCTGCCCTTGACTTTTGTAGCCCTGTATGTAAGAGCTAGGAGAATGTGATCTGGCCAAATACTCTGCAATATATGATAGGACAGGGGAGGGACTGGCTGACATATTCCATACTATCGTTTCAGAAATCATTGTATATACTCACGTAATATTCACTTGTATGTATACATGAATATATCCTCAACCATTAGTGATGTAACTTAGTGGAAAATGTTCTAATTAGATGAGAGGAGATTTGAACCATGAGCTTTGAAGGCAGGTGGCTGTGAGTCTCTGGAACTTAGACCTTACACATGAAGTTTAAGTGACATTTCTTGACCTCCTGCTTTCTTCCAGTTCTAGTATCTAGTTGCTGCGCTTTGATCTCTGGAAACCTGCCAGATAATACTCTGGTATGTTACTAAATTGTAGAAGATGACATTGTGTGTAATTATTCCTTTATTCATTACTAAATCCAATTACAATATAAATAAGTGAAGACTGAGAGTCTTGGACATAAAAGTTCATCCATAACCTATATTCAGAATTAATTTAGTTTAACTGCTGAATGCCAAACGTAGTTTAGACCAGCAGCAGGGATTTCAGTGTTTTGAGATGTCAAATACCAACCCCAGGAAATCAAATTTGTTCATTTTGGTAATTACTTTTTGAGTGTTAAATGATTCAATTAAATGAAATGCCACAAATTGAGTACTGAAATGAGCTAACCTGGACAACACACTGAACATGCCTGAGGCATCACACAGGTTTCACTTTATTTGTATTCCCTTTTATTTGGGGGAGTGATGTGTTAGAGGCATCTTTGCTGATTTTTGAATACTAAATAAATTAGTCATGGCTGGAGCGGCACTTCAGTCACTTACAGCAAACAGGCTGCGCCCTCTGAGCTCATCTGTTCGTGATCTACTGAGAACTGGAGCAAGCTGGGAATGACTGGTTCCCAATGCTGAGGTGTTCAGGACAGCCTGTTAGTGAAGTATAGATACAGCAGAGCCCAGTGAGAACTGGCGTGTACTTGGAGATTTTCTTCTGGGGTGTTCCACCTTCTTCCACCTGCCTGTGACAAATGGGAAGGATGAGAGAAAGAGATATGAAAGGAAACCCCAAGAAACCATGTTGAGATTTATTATGTGCTTGCCTTTATGCTGCCCTGATATTTATTATTCCACTTAAAGTATTACTGAGATCTTACTGAATAGGTCTTCTTATACAAAAGTGCAAGGAACTGATTAAGGCTAAATTATATAAGGGAAAGTGTACATCTATTTTACAGAACTGTGGATAATAACTAATAAGTTTGTGGTTTTAAGGTGAAAAACTTGCGTTTTTCTGAGTAAAATAAATATTTTTCCAAATAGACATTTTAAATAAGGCTTAGATTTGAAAATGGAAGACCTCTTCTCCCAGTGTCTTATCAGGAGTCTTATGTTTAACTCATCTGTATTCGAGTAGGTACATGGGCTCCTGTATTATTCCTGTGAACTGTGTTTCATGTGTCCTATCCAACTTCAGAGTCATCCAAAGGTGAAGTGAGACTGGAAGTACACAGATAAATAAGGAAAAAGTGGCAGCCAGTACTCCAGCATGGGCGTACTCACTATTCTTGAATTGTTCCTTTTTATAGATAAGGTTTCAGCTAATGGAGTAGAAAACAGTTTAATCCTGGAAAGTAATGAAAGTTATAGAGATTTTAGAGTCCAACCCAAGTTTATAAAAGCAGATCACTGTCATCAAATGAACTCCCCTCAACACAATATTATCCTCATTTTACAGATCAGGAAAGAGGAGGCAGCACATGGCTGAGATGCACATAGCTTATAAGCAAAGAGCTTGAATTCCAGTCTAAGTTCTTCTGATTCCAAAACTCAGTCTCCTTCCGCTGTCCAAATATTCCAAATGTTCTACTAGTTTGGAGGATTTCTAGGCATCCAAGGCAGATTCCTGTTCTCACTTCTTCACTCCTAGGCATAGAAAAAAGAAATGAAAAAAAAAAAAAAGATACAGTTTATAGTATAGGCTCCTTATGTTTTTAAGATAGTCCAAGTAACAATTTTATTGTGTGACCTTATGAACATCCACTGAAGTATAAGTAAATATTAATGGAACTGTTACATGTCAGTCATAGAATCTATTCTACTTATTTAAATAAGTAGAATGCTAATTGAGTCATAAATGTGTTTCTTTAATTTAAAAAAAAAAGTGTTTAAGGAGAGAGATGTTTAACCTATTGAGCAATTTCTGAAGCACAGGATAATGGATTAATGTGAAGACACACTGTAGAGGTGCACTTATCCACTCCCACACTGACATTAGAAAATGAAGAAGTGTGAGGTGGGAGACAACCAAGGAAGCACTGTCAGAATCACTTCCTTCTCAGAAGGTCCCTGCTCAGGTCCTTTCCTTGTTCTCTGTGTATTGAAAGCTTTGGGCCTAAGCCTCAGAGGTCAGTAGAGAAATCATCAGGCACTGGCAGACACTTGAGGGAGTATGCAATTTAGAACTTGCTGATTGATTTTTGCAATCTCTAATTCTCCAACCTAAAATCAATAAAATAGTTTACTAAATGAAACTAAGCATGTGATTTTGCAGGTTAATCTGTTATTTCTCCAGGCAAACATATTCCATATTACAATACCAGGAAGTGAGTTGGACATGGTGGTTCACGCCTGTCATCCCAGCACTCAGGAGGCTGAGGTAGGAGGATTGCCAGGAGTTTGAGGCCAGCCAAAGCTATATAACGAATTCATGGCCAGTCAGAAGTACATAGAGAGACCCTGTCTCAAAGCAAAGCAAAAGAAACCCAGAAGTGTAATTTGATCAAAGTGAGACTTTTGCCACAACTTTTTGTTATTGTTTTTAGCAGAAAGAAGCTACAACCATGTAATTTGTCTAGTTCTGTTTGGAATATGTGTTCCATAAAGAAAAACTCAAACGTGTGATATTCTAAGAGTTCTTAGCTAAATATATGCCTTATACACCTCAAATAGTTTGTCAAAATCAAATTTAATTCTCAACTTCTCCAGCGAAAGCCATGGCTAAGAGAAGTAAGAAAGAAACAGAAGGGGCTGCATCAGTCCATTCTGAATGCATTTTTATGAATATAATTTGGCTGAAATACAAAGAAATTAGAATACAAGTTTTCAAGAAACTAAAATGCTAGATTAGAATACTCACTATTAATGCTATAAGTTTTAAATTATGTAACAATTTTTACATGGCTCATAAATGAAAAATATTCCAGATGAAAGACTATTTCTGGCAAATAGTGGCCTTTATTTGCATACAGAAATTTTTCTGGTATTTAATATATAGTTTAATATAGGAAATGAATTTATAATTTATTTCATATACTAAATTATATATGAAATATTACATATGTAATTTCATATAATATATTAAATTAAATTTATATATTACAAATATAATTTAACATACTAATTACATATATGTAATTTCATTATGTATATGCAATTATAAAGAATGAGTTATAAAGAAGAAAATATTTAAAAGTACAGATGTATGTGTGTTCATATGTAGAGAAAAGTAGATATCTATCTTTATGTATACATAGATACATAGTTCATCTATGTAACTGTATAATCTATGAGCTACTGAACAAAATTGGACTAAAAACTAATCACTTAATTGACTTCAGATTCTAGGTTCTTGTAGATGAGTTTTTCTTACTGACCTGAATTTTTCTCAGTGTGGAAGTCGAACCTGAGGCTAACAGTTGAGAGGAGGCTTATCACATTATAAAGCCTATAAGAAAAATCTGCATGTCAGCCAGCCGCCTCCTTGCAGGCCCCACTTCTATGAGGCTCTGAGGCCATTTCCTTCATCTGCAGAATCAAAATGCAGCTCTGAGGCGGGTGGTGGGCTGTGCTCATGACAGCTGCCCCAAGACCCCAGGGAGCAAAGAACCTAATTACTAATCCCACAAAGGATGCAGTGGGAGGAAGGTGCTCCACTCCTTGCTAAGAAAATAAAGACCCCAGTAACCGCCACTCCCCCAACTCCCCACCCTCTCGCTTCCCCCAAGCAGGCCAAATCGCTCCTAAAAAGATGGATGAAGCTCTTAATAGAGAAATTGGAAAATCTGACAGTCTTAAGGGAAAAGCGAACCTCTTGGAACGTGGATCTGCCCTTGGGCAAGTCTACTTTACATAGTCATGGTAATTATTTTATATGATTATTTCTCTTTAATCATCATTAGTATTAGCACATTGTTTTGTTTTGTTTTTCCAGAAAGAACACTATAAAATACTTTTAATAGCACTTCAGAAATCAGCAGTAAATGCCTTTTCTAACTAAAATTCTTTCAAGTTTTGGTGTTACTGCTTTATTTTCTTCAAGAAAGACAAAAAAAAAAAAAAGAAACTTAATTTCCCCATGTATTATCCAGTTCAGCAGCCTTCCATGAAATCAGATAATGTACATGATATGAACAATTAGATGCTGTTTAAGGACAATAATCGCAAAATTCTTTGAACATAATTTAGTTTTCTAAATTTATTTCCAGACAATTCCCTTTCCTAAGTTGCTGATAAAATTAAGATTACAGAAAATAAATGTGAATATAAAAATAAATAATTCTGTATAGCATGAGGGAATTCAAGCTTTCATTGTTCAGGAATATTTACCATTTTGTTCCTGTAAAAATTTGTTTTAAAAGGCATTTTTGGATATCTGACAAGTCCAGTACCTCTGGAAACCGTGGTTGCACTGCTATCTCCTGAAATCTAGTTAAAGCTATAGGTGAGTCAACAAAGGAGCTCCTCTTGGGCCTGGCAGGGGAAAGTCTGAGTCATGTTTCATAAAATCAAAACAGGTCATATTTGGAGAGTTCTGCATCCAGTAGGAGTCAATCATTTTTATTTCTAAACATTTCAAAGATTTCCTCCAAAACGTAAGATATCCTTTCAACTACATATTTTTTATCAGGTGCTGCACTTTTGGATTGTCCACAGCAAGTACACCTGGCTTGAAAGGTAGCAGAAGAACAAAACAAAAGGGATGTAAAAAGGTAGGCCCACAGGTAGCTCAGAGAGGAAGAACAGTAGCGTGGTGTTTTACTATCAACTGCATCCTAGCAAGTCTTTAACTTCTTCCATGGCATTGCCTACTTTGGGTGTGCTTTGCCTCCTCACTCTTGGCTTGCAGAATCTTTCTCCCTGTGAATACTAACAAGACACCCCACTTTCCTTTGCACCACACCTGCTCCCTGCAGTCTGGAATCCATCTGTCCATACCATTACTGGGTTCAGCTCCACTGTGTGTATATTATGGATCCATACTCCTTCAGAAGCAAATCTTGGCACTTAAGCCAAAGAATCTCTACCTTATGCAGTCAATAATATATTTCTCAGAGCAAAACTCTAAACCACTGGAATTGAATTCTCTTTGTGAGATGTTCTACTGTTTGCAACTCCATTTTCCACAGTATTCTGGTGAATGGTGGAGTCTGACTTTTCAGATTATTTTAGAATATTAGTAGGTAGTACAAGAGGAAAGTACTCTTCCTTGCCCGGGATTTCTATATTATTTCAAGCACTGTCCAAAGAACTATACAGTGATATTGATAGCACAGTGACAGTTACCTTTACAGTGGCAATTTGAGGACCCCAGAAAGTCATTGATTCTCATTCCTCTAAAAGCTTTGCAGCATAGCAGGATGCCTACTCCTGCAAACTAGAGTGACACACTCTTTGTGAAGAGATAGATTATGCAGATAGATAGTTTATACTAGCAGTTTTGAAAAAGGAAATTCTACTTTTTTGCAGCCTTTTTGCTTTAGCAGGTGAATTGGTTCTACCACAACAAGCAAATAGAATGAATGGGGTGTTAGTATGGTCTAGACTAGGAAGATTGGTATCAAACTACTGAATTTTCCAACTACTAATTACTTTGAGGTAATTACACACATATTTTACTCCATTTTTTATATCTTTACAAAGAGTTGTCTTGTTTTTGCTTTGGTTTTAGTTTTAAACTCTTCTTAGAGTGTGTCTGATAATTACATGAGAAACTATTTATTAAATATGTTGATTAACAATGTTCAGGGAATTACAAAGCAATACAAATGTCCTTGTTGTGCTACTGATGGAATGGATTCCATTGTAATAGTTACGTTTCCATTAAACGTCTTTGCTCCTGAATTTCTGTCCTGCTAATTACCTACTCTAACAGTTAAATTTTTTATGATTATTTGCATAGTCCTCCAGGATGTAGAAGTTTCTCGGCTATTACATCAGGCATGACTACTCAGGGTGACTCAAAATTGCACAAAATAAAAACAGGTCATGTGCTAGAAGACCGAACAAATCGCAACATAAGACATTTTTATTTAGGGTTAGGAAAATTAGAACATTTTATTGTAAGATGTTTCATAAAGAATGGCTTCATCTTTTGTTCCTTGGAGATAGTCTGACCTCCTTCACAGGGTTATTGTGATGATTATCTAATAAAAAATTATTGTAAAGCACTTTGCAAAACTAAAGTGCTGTATAATTGCTTCACACTAATACTTAGATTTGAGTTCATTATCACACAAAACAATTGCCACCAAGATAGCAAATAATTTGATTGTTCTGCATTCACCTCTCCAGGACTTTTCATATTTCGTCTTGGGACACTGACACTGCCTGTTTCTACAGGGCTGTCTTTAACTGCACAGACATCACAAAACGCCTGGAAGCCTGCAAGGCTGCTGAGGACCCTCCTTCTCCCTGGAGCACTTGCTCAGATGGTATGTTCTGTCTTTGAACCCACAACAGAATCAACTGCCCACATTCTCAGAGCTGAACTATAAAGTGGTGAAAGTTGTTTCACTTTATGACAAGAAATCACCACTCTATTACTGTTTCAGTAAGATTGAGAATCTCTCTCATAACTCTACAACATTCTAGTGTAAAGAATTTATCAAATATTTTCAGATAATCATAGATATCTTTACTTTTATCTCTTTTATCTTTTAAATTCTTGAATTAATTGTTAATAATAGTACCAATTTGTAAGGTACCACATGATATTTCAATACATATGCACATTATGAACTGTTCCAATAATGGTAAGCATACATATTTCATCAAACATTTATCATTTCTCTGTGGTGAGAACATTCAAGATTATTCTAGCTCTTTTTGACATATGCAATATATTTTCTAATTCTTAAGTGTATTTTGCAATGGACTTGAAAAAGCAATCAGACTCAGTACAAATTTGTGTGCTATAATTTATGGCAATGCCATCAGTACAACTGAGAGTAGCAGGGAATATTTATTGAATACTTACACATATTCCTAGTTCTGTGATAGAAACTGTGTAACACTCTACACCGTAAATAGATACAATGCTTAGCTGAATATTTATTAAAGGTCATGGAAACTAAGAATTTGAATTGAAGAGTCTGTCATAGGCCAGTATTGCTGCAAGAATCCCTCTAAATAAATTAAAGTTTTTTCTTTTAAAGCACAAAATATCAGGTTAAAGATTGAATATTTGTAAGAAATCTTCACTTTGAGTTGTTGATGACTTATGTACCCAACTAAGCACGTTTTCTTTTTTTAATTTTAAAGATAAAAGAATGAAAACATCTTAACAAACACACATACACTTAGAAAATAACACAAAAACAATAAAAGCAATACAGAATCTCAGACAAGGTGATAGGAAATTAACAATGTTTGTTGTATTACATATTGATATCCTCAATTTGGATACTCAGATAAATAAAATAGACATGTAAGGTTGATAATATACTTAAACATTAACTGTTCATTTCAACAGCAATCAAAGTCGTAGTACAACTCTGTTAGCTATCCTGTATATACATATTTTTTCCCCTTCTTTCTTTTCTCTTTTCCCTCATCCCAGTTGTTCTTTCCTTTTGAGCCATTTCCTGCCCTTTCACAATGTCTATTGTACCTTTTTCATCTAGATGCTATAACATCACACAGATGACTCCAAAAGACCAGGAGGCACATCTGCTCCAACAAATGCAGGTGGACCTTATTCACTAATGTCCATCTTCAATTATTCCTTGATAATTTATAGAGATTTTTCTGAATATTTTTCAAAGGTACGACAGACTTTCTGGACCTGCTTTATCTGATGAATACCAGAGAATACTACAGTAAAAATTCTGAAACTTAAAATTATTATTTGTTCTCACCTGAAGTAATGAGAAGTATCACAAAGACAGAATTCAGGGTTGTGATTAGCACGAAGTTCACGATGTCAGATTAGCCAATATTCAAATATCATGTAATACTAAGAAAGTTAAATACTTTCTCTCTAAAAGCAGGCAAAATAATAGCAAAAATGACACTAACAAATAATGATAATGCTTCTATGCCAGACACTTCAGAGATTTATATGTATTAACTCATTTCTTCCTCACAGACACTAATGTATTTTCCATTACAATAGAGAGATGGCTAAAGCACATAGAAGTTAAGCAACTTGCCCACAAATTCAGTAGCTGAATGCGAAAGCTGGGGTTGAAGCCCTGTAGTCTGACTCAGAAACTCAGGACCTTAACTGCTATTTGAAAGCACACAGTTGAGTCCCTGACTTATAACATGCTGTCAGTCATAAGTCCTTTCACAGCACTGAGTAATAATAAAAATGACCTTTTGTTGTGTAATTACTGGGGAATCAATCTTCGAAAATGAGGAACAGGAAAGACCTTTGTTTGCAGGAAATATTGTCCCATGGCTTTAATATATGAGTTAGACACATCCTTATGTCCCTAGGTTAAAATATCTTACCCTCCATCTTGTAGAAATTTGTCTGTAGAGGGTATTTATAAATCATTCAGTAACAGATGATGTTATAACTAAAGCAGTGGGAGTTTTGAAATATCTACATCAGATTAAGCTTGTGTTTATTTCAAAAAAAGCTCTGATCTAGCTTGGATTTTTGGCAGGCTCAACATGAGCTCAACATGAAGTATTGTAATCAAAGCTCTTTTTTTGAAAGTCAAACTTGGAAAATTTCCAGTACCAATTAAATATCATTTGATGTATTTTGGACCTCTCTTTTTTTTAGTAAAAACACCTTTCTTTCTCTTTCCCTATTGATTGTCACGAGCTCTGATTAAACCTATGCTTTTAAAAAGTTGCTTCAAAAATTATAGAATCCTCAGAAATTTTATAACATTTATAAGAAAAAGTGAACACCTACACCCGATCTAAAAACACGTTTGTCTTCTCTTTCAAATTATTTCAAACATTTGAAAATTCTAATTCCAATATTGCTTTTTATCTCCTCTTAAAATTCCTTAAATATTTTACAGATTAAATTTATAATTACAGAATAATGAATAACTCATTTGTGATTTAACCAACAGAAAATTATTAGACAGCAATCACACCAACTGAAGTTACTCAGGGGAAGAGTACTTAAAATGTCTCTCAAGAGATTTTCATTAACAAAATAATTTATGATTGTCTCATACTGTGCATGAATAATCCTCATAAATATGGCACAGTACCTTCCAATTAATTATGCATCCTAAATGGCTTGATAATTTATGAAATTGAGGAATTCTGCTCAGGCTAACTTTTAGAAATGAATACACATTGCAGGAAAGGGGAAACTTTGTAACATCACATCGGTATTTCTTCAATGAAACAAATGGAAACATTCATGTTGTGTAGATTTGTGGATTATTGGATATATCAGGTGATGAGGCTTTAGTTCAGCATTTACTCTTGTAGGAAGTTTTAGGCTTGAGGTATTTCTTCTTCTGGATTTTGAGCTGACCTCTAAGTGATATATTAAAGATAAATAGACAATAGATAGATAGATAGATAGATGAAAGCTAGCTAGATAAATGATAGGTAGATAGGTAGAATACGTGGTCACTAAAATGTGTTTCAAAAAGAACATTGATATGAAATTAATAACTCTTTTGGTAATATGAAAATAAAAATTTAAAGGAAATGGAAAGTTGTGGCATTATTTATTTTTAAAATAAGAGCCATAAGCATACTGTCTATTCACCTTATGGCTAAAATTAGACAAGTCCCTTCCTGCAAGGATTCAAACCAGCCTCTGTGGAATCCAAAAGTTCCACTTTGACGTCAGTTTTAAAAATATAAGCTCAGTTGGCTTTGATGGTTTCAGTAAAATCTTTAACATGGTTTTATTTTGTTCATAATATACTGAATTATTATAACTTGTTTTAGAAACATTTGTCAGTGGGTCAGGACTTCAAGAACATCTTTATTGGCAGAGATGTAGAAAATTAAGATATCTCTGTAAATGGTATTTGGATAAATGATCAAAAGTTACTATTCTCCCTCTCTGTTTTGTAAACATTTGAATGATTGCTTAGGTTTTCACTGACAAAATTATTAGTGAAGACATATGACCTTTTAATTTACTTTACTTTGTTTTCAGGATCTAAGGCTAATGAGCAGAACCTGGAGAGAAAAGAAGGTGGATTTGAATTCTGGCACTGCTTTATGGACATTCTTTGAATTAGTTATTGTCTATAGCTTGAAAACTACCTGCAATTTAAAAATAGTTACAGATTTATAGGAAGATTTAAAGACAGATGTAGGAAAGTCTCATAAACCCAAATTCTTCACTTAACCTTGACCAATATTTTTAAATAATTTCACACACAAAATTTTAAATCAAAACCATAATATTGAAGCATGATAATCATGATATTTTTGTGACATACTTAAATTTCCATTTTGACATAATACAGTGATACCTCACCTATCACAGGAGTTACATTCCAGAGACCCCTGAGATAGGCGAAAATCTGCAAAGTACAGGTGTTATATTTATTTTATTATTTATACATGTATATTTTAAGGCTTTATAAACCCTCCCTACACTCCTATAAACCTTTCCTGTTCTTAAACACTTTCTACACAGTTCATATGCTCTTAAACACTTTCTACACTCTTAAACCTATATAATTTTAACAACATGTAGAATTCTATGAGTACTCACCAGTGAAGTATACTGTACATACTGTTTTTTATTTCAATTTAATATTCTTTTAATATGTTTGAATTAACACTTTTTATTTTTATAGTGTTTTAAATTTTTCAGGCAAAAGTAATTGTATATATTATATAAAACCTACATACCGCAAAATTCCATGATATAGCAAAAACTCTGCGATACAGAATTAGGTATTTTTTTAAAAACCCCTAATACAGTGAAGCTGCAGTAAGAGAATCATGACACAACAAGGGACAACCGTATAGCACTTTTAATTACTCAGCTCTATCTAACACATAAGAAGCTTTTACCTAACTTATTGACCTTCAATGGGATGTCATTGAAGAAATGTGTGACATTGTCTGGACCACTTAATGTCCAGCCATCTCTAAGTATAGTGGCACATATATAGCATATATATCACATGAGTTTTTGTTATTATTACTGACCAGTGACCTCATGCTGGCTTCACATGAACCTCCTATAACAATTAACTGGGGCACAAAGAAGGCAAGTATCTTAATCTGAACATAAAGGTCTATCACCATAAATGATTCCAGGTTTACATTTTAACAGATGTTATACCAGGAAGGCATGAACACATTCAATACAGAATGAGATTAACAGTGAATTGTCATACCTACATGAAAAATATTTGTTTCTTAATTTAGTTAGGTTCCAAGAGCATCTTGTGTGAGAAAACACTATATTATTTCTAGAAAAATTCACCCTTTCCAAATGACCACTTTATTGGGAGTGTCTTCTGATCACTGGGGCTTCCTATTAATGAACAAAGGCTGGGATAATTTTTCGCAGGCAGCTGCTCATTTATTCACCAAAGGGAACCCAGAACAATGATTTTCCAATTCTGAAGAGTCCCATTTAGTTGCTGTTATGATTTGTATCTAAATGTCACTCAAAGCTTCATGCAGTCATAGGATGGCCTTCTAGAGCGTTTGATTGATTCATGGTCCAGTGCTGGGATTATGGGTATGAGTACTACACCCACTGGGGTGGGTAGCATACAAAACAAGGAAGGAAAAGAAGCTTGCTCTTGCTCTTCCCCTTTTACTACTCCCCTCCTTTCGCTCTTGCTACTTTTGCTGTTTTCTGCCTCTATGAACAGTTGCCCTCTGCCATGTGCCACTCTGTCTTAGAGCCAGCTAATGTTGGACTGAAACTTCCACAAACTGTGAGCTAAATAAACCTTTCCTTCCTTAATTTAGGTGTCAGGTATATTGTCAATGAGAGAATTGAGAGATGAGAGAAGCAATGAACATAACCAAGAGAGTTACCTTAACAAATTTATGATGACCTATGAGAAAAAGAATTTTGATATCATTTTGACCAGCTGGCAACCCAGGTAAATGCATGACTTTTAAACCTATAAACCAAATTAAATTATGAACAAATGGTTCAAAAATGCAACAGGAAAAGAAAAAGAGAAAAAGCGAGCTGAGCTCAAATAAAAACAGCTGTTCACAGATAGGACAAAGGAACAAATAAGCATACATACGCAATTGGCTTACAATATTGGAGTGCACTCAAATATATTTTTGGCCAAATTGAATTATAGTAACTGTTCTACAATTTTAGGAGTTTATAATTATAAACAGACTAGTCAGAATTATTTCTAGGTCAATTAGCAAAGATCTCTTATAAGAAGAATTTGGAAGGAATAAAATCTTTTATCTATATACATAGATATATATTTTTTCTATTTTATCCTGTCTTAATAATACTGAAAACTTTTGCATTCTTCTTTCATGTAGTTTTCAGCTCAATTGTCTCCATACACTCTGTCACCTATTCAGGCCTTCTTTTCTCCATTTTTGGTTACCATCTCCTGGGCATCCTGGGCCAGTGCATGTATATTGGCATTGGTGCAATTCACAGAATGTATTCATATTTCTCTAACTGTTCATTATACACTCTTTTTAGTGTGTTTGTATATCTCTGTGTGTGTATGGTACTGAGAAATTCCACGCATGTGTAACTGTATAATTATTGCCAGGATCCAGACATAGTGTTATTAGCACAGGCTCTCTTTTATTCCTTTAGACCTTTTTGTTGATGATGATGTTCAGGTTTCTATGTTCTCTCTAATAGTTCCATCAACTCTTCAGAGTAAGGTAATGCAATCCCCAGCTACAAGGATAGATTTATCTATTTCTTTCAACTTTTCAAACTTTTCTTCATGGATTTCTAAGTTCTGTTGTTGAATGATAACATATTCTTGATGATTACATATACCATAGTACTAGATCTTTTTTTAGGTGATATCACTTTAATTCTTTCTTATTTGTTTGTTCTGTGATCTACATTCTATGATATTAATATAATCATTCTCGCTTTTTGAGAAATAAAAATTTGTATGCTATATATTTTTATTTTTTATTCAATCTACTCATTTACCCATACTTAGAGCATCTTTTATATATTTATTTATTATTATTTATTAAATTATACAATCTATAATAATAACATTCATCTTGGGAAATGGTATATACACATGTCACACCTTGATAATTTTTATTCCTCTACCTCCTTTGCTCTTCCTATCTTTTTTTTCTCTAGAACTTCTTTCCACCTCTAGAAAGCCTACCTCCATATTTCCTACCGTCTCTCTTTTATTTTTCTCTTTTTTTTTTCTATTTGTGTTTTGGGTTACTCATATACAAGAAACAATGTGGTATTTAGCATCTTGTGTCTGATTTATTTCACTTAGCATTACAGTCTTATGATCTACCTATAGTATCTTCTTACAGATGATTCCAATCTATCTTTATTTATATGTGTGTGTGTGTGTGTGTGTGTGTGTGTGTGTGTGTGTGTGTGTGTGTATTCCTTATCCATTCATCTGTTTATGGGCATATTGACTAATTTCACAATGTAGTTATTATATACTATGCTTCTATAAACATGGGTATGCATGTATCATTGTAGTATAATGGCTTTATCTCTTTAAGGTAGATTCCCAGAAGAGGCAAAGCAGAGTCAAATGGAATTTCTGTTTTTAGTTTCTGAGGAATCTCCAGACTGGTTTTTACAGTGGATATACTAATTTACCATCCCACCAACAGTATAGAACAGTCCCATTTTCTTCATAGTCTTGCCTTAGTCTTTTCTTAATAGTATTCTTCATAGTAATGTATTATTTTCTCAGAGCTTGATCAGAGTCATTCTTACTAGAGCAAAATGGAATTTCAGTGTTATTTTTATTTGCAACTCTTCAATGGCCAGAGGTGCCAAATATTTTTTTTATACTCAGCGACCATTTGTACTTCTTTTGAGAAGTGTCTATTTATTCCAGTTGCCCCTTTTTTTAATTGGGTCTTTTATTTTGAGGACCCAGATATTTATTTATTTTACATAATAATCCTCTCTCCTAGGTGTACCTGGCAATTTCCCAATCTGTAGGTGGTCTGTTCACTTTGCTGGCTGTTTCTTTTTATGTTTGAAGCTTTTTAATTTGATATAATCTGATTTGTCGATTTCTTGGTATTATTCCTTGCATAGTTGGGATTCTGTTCAAGAAGCCCTTGCCTATGCCTATGTCTTCAGAAGTTGTATTTTTTTTATCTTCCAGCAGATTCAATGGTTCTGTTTTTATATCTAGGTCTTACATTGTTTTGTATTTGGTTTTTATATAGGGTATGAGATATAGGTTTATTTTAATTCTTTTGCATGTGGAAAATTAATTCTTTTACACATGGATAATCAGTTTTCCTTTTCTGTTTTTTCCTCATTTAATATAATGAGGAATCAGATTTCCCTGTCTGATTTTTCCTCATTTGTTTTGTTAAAGAGCCTATCTTTTCTCCAGCCAGTGCTTTTGGAAGCTGTGTTAAAAATTGTGTGGCTGAAGGTGCATGGGTTTATTTCTTCATTCTCAACTTTATCCTGTTGATCAGTGTCTCTTTCTGTATCAATACTATGCTGTTTTTATTATTGTGCTTTTGTAGTACAATTTAAAATACAGGCCTGTAATATTTCCTGCTCTGTTTCTTGTTCCTAAAACTCTTCCATGAAATTGAAAAGGAAGGAACATTTCTAGACCCATTCACTTGGGTTAGTATAACTTTAATTCCTGACCCAATCAAAGACTTACCGTAAAAGAAAACTACAGGCCAGTTTCCTTAGTGAACATAGATGCAGCAATTCTTGGTAATGCTCTTGCACATGGAATTCAACAAATCATTGAAACGACAAGGTGATCAAGTGAAGTTCATTCCAGGGTTATAGGGATGGTTCAACGTATGTAATAAGTAATTGTAGCACACTGCATAAACAGAAGTAAGGATGAAAACACAAAATCTCAATACAACCTAAAAATTTTGACAGATCCATTCTTGATCACAAGACAATCTTGACAAAAATAGTTATATAAGGACCTTATCTCAAACTGAGGAAACCCATTGATGACAAATCCATTGGCAAAATTATATTAAATGAGGAAAAGACGGAAAACATTCTGTCTAAAATCACAAGACAAAGGTGTCTGCTCTCAACAGTCAGGTTTAACACTTTACTTCAAACTTTACATCACAGTCAGGCAAGAGAACAAAAATAAAAGCAGACTCACAGAAAAAGAATGAATCAGTCATTACAGAAGATATGATCCCTTACATAGCTGACCCAGCAAACTTCAATAAAAGACTCTTAAAACTAGTAAGCAAATCTAGAAAAGCGTTAGGGTACAAACTTAGTACATAAAATACATTTCAACAATGGACTTAATGAGAAAAAACAGGAAAACAATCATATTCACAGTTGAATCAATCAATCAATACATACCAGTACATCTTTACATACATATGTATATGCCTACCTAGAAGTAATTCAACCAAGAAAATTAAAGACATATATTATGAAAATTACACCACTCAGAAAAAGATGTTGAATGTGACATAAAAATATAGAAATATCTTGCATTCTTACATAAGCAAAATGAATGTTGTCAAAATGACCACACTACTAAAATGGCATATAGATTTAATATTATTTCAAAAAAAATGAACATTTTTCACAGAATTAGAAAAATATGACATATCTTTCAGACAGTAGAATGTTGGGTGATTTTTTTTAGCAATTTCTTTTTAGAGTCACTTTACTGCTCTCTGTATTTCAAATCTATACTTAGATTAAGTTGAAGGAAATAGTGAGAGATTGGGACTGTATCTTTTGTTTTGTTTTGCTTCCTGTTTGCTCCCTTTATGTTTACCTCTAACTTTCTCTTTTCTTTCCTTTTTCTGAGTC
>NW_004955411.1:7778887-7897516 GCF_000276665.1 Chinchilla lanigera
TTTGGTTCTTATTTCCACTTTCAGTTCTCACACCCGAAGGACAATGTGATAAATACACATGTGTGTCCAATTTATTTCACTTAAGAGCATGTTCTCAAGTTGCATCTATTTACCTAGAAATGTCTCAAGTTTATCCTTTTTATGGCTGAGTAGTATTCCATTGTATAAAATAACATCATTTTTATCTATTCATTGGTTGATGGGCATTAGAGTTGTTTCCATTGATTAGCTATTATAAACTGTGCTGCCATAAGCATGGGAGTGCATATATCACTGTAGTATGATATTTTAAAAAGTTCTTTTGGGAATCTATCAGAAAGGGGGAATAGTTGGGTCAAATGGGACTTCTAGTCCTAGCTTTTTAAGAAGTCTCAACATTTATTTCCAAATGATTACATCTACAGTCTACATTCCCATCAACAGTAGAAAAGGGTTTTTTTCCCCACACCCCAACAGCATATCTTATCAGTTGATTTCTTGATAATAGCCATTCTTTCTGTACTGAGATGATATCTCATCACTGTTTTCATTTGCATCTTTCAAATGACTAATAACATTGGACTTTTTTCCTATATTTATTTGCTGTTTCTACATTCCCATTTTTGTATTGTGTCTTTAAATTTAAGGGTCTGTTTTTTCTTTCATTTCTTTACATGTATCAAATGTAGATTTCATGACTGACAGTTCTTAACTTCCCGAACTTGAAAGTAACTTGGCACCTTTCTCTGGCTCCCATAATTTTAAGTGAGAAATCCATTGTCATCCAACGCATCATTTATCTCTGGCTGTTGATCATGCTGTTGTTAATTTCTAGGATTTCACGTTGACTATGGTGTGAAGTTCTTTGCTTTTTACTCAGCTTCTAAATACACAAGTTAATATATTTTACTAAATTTGGGGAGTTTACAACTATTACTTCTTACTAATGCTCACTGGCTTACAGTTGGCGTATACCCTGAAAAGCCATCACAAATGAAACGCATTTAATATACTAACCTACTGAACATAATAGCTTAACACCATACTACATAATAGATATTCAGTTGTTAACCCTTTTGATCTCCAGGTTGACAGCTACAGATTGCTTCTGCCATCCAGAATCAAGAAAGAAATATTGTGCAGTATAGCAGTTAATCTTAAGTGTAATTTTGATTGTATTAAGAGACTCCTGGAGATGTTCTTAAAATGAGTGTGCTATACTTATCAATGGATTAATCCAGTGACATTAATAGCTGAATGTGTTAAGAGGTGTGGTCCAGTTGCTGGTGGGACTTTGGGAGTATGAGATCTGCCTTTGGAGCATATATCTCTCTCTCACTCTTCTCCTTTGCTTTGCTTCTGGTCCTAACAGGTTGACATCTTCCTCTCTCAAGTTCCTCTGCTTAACGTCTCTGCCTTGGAGCTAGCCTACCATGGCCTGAAACTTCTGAAATTCCAAGCCAAACAGACATTTCTTCTTTTAAGTTATAGGGGTCAAGTAATCCTTTTCCCAGTAATGGGAAAGCTGACTAATAAATATAGTGTATCTGTAGCCTGGGAGAAAAATAAAATTAAAGAGTTGAAAGATTCCTACTGAGTATACATTGCTTTCACATTGTCACGAAGTTAAAAAATTGTAAGTTGGAATATTTTAAGTCAAAAACTATCTCTGTAGATTTCAGTTACACACTTTTATGCTAGGGATCTTATGTAGTACTGCTGAATCTTTTGTCTTTGTTCCATAAGCCACTGAGTCTATATTTGTTTATTTTCATTATATTTTCTTTGTTCACATTGGTTAAATTCTATTTTTTATCTCTAGTTCACTGATTCAGTCCTCATTCATCTCCACTACTGGGCTCATCTAATGAGTTAAGGTTGTTATTACATTTTCCATTTTTATGATTTCCATTTTGTCCTCTAAAAATAAGTTCCTTTTATTTATTATATTTTTTCCATTTCTTCAGTATTGAAGATAATTGTTTTTTTTGTTTTGTTTTGTTTTGTTTTGTTTTTGGTTTTTCTCCGGTACTGGGAACCAAACTCACGACCTTGCGCTTGCCAGGCAGGCGCTTTTGCCGCTGAGCTAAATCCCCAGCCCCTTGAAGATAATTGTTAATTGTGCAAGTATTTCCACGAGGGCTGTTTAAAAGTTCTTTTTGGGTAATTTTAGCATTTGTTTTATTTTGATAGTCATCATTTATTTTATTGCCTTATTTTGTCACTTAAGTCATAGTCTTCTTGATTCTGAGTGTAATCAGTGCTTTTAATTGTACTCTGGACAATTTTATGATCTTTTAAAAAAAATATTCTGTTTAGCAAGTACTCTTCTTATTTAGCATTGGTATGTGCTTACTGTTTACTTTTTCAGCTGCAATTCTAATGACAGTTTACTTTCCAGACCACTCATGATTCTATTGTAGTCTTCCTTCTTCTTCTGTTACCTCTGAATCTGCTGCCAAACTGAGGAAGAAAGATCCACCGTAAATGTGGGTGGTACCAACCAATAGGCTTGCAGCCTGGGCAGGACAACAAGAGATAAAAGAAGGAAATGTTCCCTTTTATAAAAGAGCTCCAGGTTTCACCATTGCCTTTGGATCTTGTTCCTCAGTTTCTCCAGCCTCCCGATTCAGTCTCCTACTGGCTTCCCTACAGTGAGCCCCCAATCTTTTGACCTTTGACTGATTTTGGATCTTCCAGCTCTCCAGCAGGCAGACAGCTCACTAGATGGGATTCTTTTGCCTCTGATTCTACAGACAGTTGTTGTGACTCTTTGTTCCCCGTCCTGTAAGCCCGCCTATCAACCCCTTTTGTACTTATACACACATTTTATATTGACCCTGTTTCGCTAGAGAACCCTAACAAACATATCAGGGAAGTAGAAATCCAGCGTTTTTCAGTAATAATAAATAAATTGTACACAAACGAGACACAGTTTGTACTTTGTCATATCAATATTTACCTAAACTATGTACAGCCTAGCACTCTTAGCTGATGACTACAGTTGTGCCTACCACCCAAGACTATTGCGAAGATTTAATGAGTGAAAGTATGGCATTCTCTCTGGTACAAAGTGTGTGTGCACAATGATATCTATCATACTGACTCCTAGTATGCTTTCTCCCGTTCCTTCTGGCATTCCTCATGGACTGACGACTTTTTAAATACATTTTACTTAGGGTTTAAAAGAAAATAGAGTAAAGAATGAGCTTGATACTGGAATGCACAGCCTAGAAGATGTACTTGAAAGTAGTGGCATTTCTTCTGTTGACTTTTTTAACTTTTTGCATTTGTATCTATTTTCTTTTACTCTGAGAACTTTGCTACTCAAATATACCCTATTAAGATAAAATCAAGAGGTTTACAGTAACTCCATAACTGAATTTTAAGATTATCGTCTAAGAATATGTACACCTGTAGTATTTAAGGAAAGACAGTTTTCTGTTTCAAACATAAATTTTCAAAGTACAGTTTTACTTCTAGGTTTGCCTTCAACTTGAAATATGGTTAGACTTAGTTATTTCTATTTATTTTTAATACTAGGAGATATTTTATTTTTCTTTTTATTAAATATATTTTGAAAAGTATATAAAATAATTTCATGGTTCCAAACTGCTCTGCATAAATTAAGATTCATTCAAAGTACCCTAGATTCTATTTTTTAGCTTTGCATTTATTTTCCACTATCTTTAAAATGTTAACTGATATGTACACCTACTGTATTACAAAAATGATGACATATTACATCATCTAGTTGAATACTTTTAAAATTCAGTATTATATATTGGATTTTGTGCCATCATAGTAATACAATCCTCATATTACTGTATTTCATGAAGTAAATAACCAGAATTTATTTAAACAGTTTAGCATCATTCTTAATAACTTGTGCATCTCTATCAAAGGGCATATACAACTTTTTTGTAAATGAGGAGTTCTTTTTTAGTCCATGCCTCAACTTTCACTGACTGGAAGGACTTTGGACATAAAAATAAAATAAAATTTTATATATATATATATCATCTGTCTGTCTGCCTATCTATCTCTCCATTTATCTATCTAGTTCTCAGAAGTCCTAAGCAGTGAGATGTACATTTCATGTACTTCATTGCTAGTATAACCAAGAATAAAACCCAAGATGGCTGATTTCTATTTTATAGCTTTTCTGCTCTTCATAATACTTTACTTTTTGTTTTATTTTGTCGTAGTATTCTCTTACCACCTAACCTTACTGTCTTCAACCCATTCTCATATATTTAAAGACTGTTCATCTTCTTTTTGTAAAGCAAGATCAGGTCTTCTGAGCTTCACCTACTAGTTGTCAGCACTATTTTTCCAGAAACACTGGAAATGTATCCATCCCTTTCCTATGGGCTTCTTTGCCAAATGCTCTATCATAACAGTTTAAGGGAAATAAATGGCTCTTTGTACTGAGGGTTCTTATATCTCACATTTTTTAAGGAATAGACATTTTACTTAAATTCAAACAACACTAAATTTTTAATATCTAGTTTTTCATTACAAATGTGACAAAGCCCAATTGCACTCATGCATTCCCACAAATTCACATCCAAAGGATTTCAGTATCAAGTATACACAAATTTCCATAAAATTAGTAATCTTTTCCCAAAGTCCTTCCCAGGTGTATTTTTTCAATACAAATGGTAAAGAGTTCACCTATTTCTTTCTCTTCAGCAGGTTATTGATTGTACTGAAGAAGGGAGGATGCAGTTTGAGTCAACATCCCCACTGCCTTTGAATGTATTTGTGTTTGTGCATTGGCTAGCTCATAACTTATGCAAAACTTTGTGGGTTAGAATAAGAAGTTGATTTTGAAGATTTACTGAAATTGTTCCAAGATTTTGGGAGTTTGAGTTCAAAAGTAGTACATTAGGAAAGAACTCCAAGTGTGTACTCATTGTCAATACTGCTCTAAAGTTTGAGAAAAAAAAATTGAGCTAATAGTAAATTGTTAATTGTTAACTCTACATTTCTGTTAACACCATCATTTACATTCAGAGGAAAATTCAAAGGAGAATTGAGTCACAAACGTGAGACCTTCGAAATATCCTTTTCCTTGATTTGGAGATATAAGTAAGGAGGAAGAGAAGGGGGAGAAAGGAAAAGTATGTAGAAAAGAGCAAAGGTAGTAGAGGTAGAGTCAGAATTTTGACTATTCATTGAGCAAGTGAAACTACAGAAACTTAGTGACATTCTAATGTTAATCAACTTTTTAAAAGATCTCAATCTAAAAGAATTTCAATCTCACTTTTACTCAACAGCATATACAATTGGGAGGCCAAAGCCAAAACTATTTCAGGAGAAAGTAATTAATATAAATTTCAATTTAGTTTAATAAGCACAGTGTTATCTTTTACTTCCAAATCAAATAACCACTACATCTGCCAGTCAGAGGACAGTTCAGAGGAATTTAGGTCAATGGTTAAACATTATTTGCCTTTAAATGTCTTAATCTATTTCATTTTTCAGTGTGATATTTCACCTTCCTCTAGTTATCAAGGTTCTAAGCTATTTGAAAGAGGTCAAAGGACTTTATTTTTCTCATTTTACAGAGTTCTACTTATGGAACAGCAAATACTGTGTTACTTCAGACATAATGATCCATCTTGCAAAATATTTTTGCCAATATAATTGGAAGTATTCATTTGCCTAGAAAATATGTGTTCTTCTGACAATTATACAACTAAATTACATTGAGATACCTAAATATCAATGTAAAATTTTTTTGAATTTTTCTATTATAAAATTTCTTACTGATTTTAATTTCTAATAGCTTTCCACTTTCATGTTTTGCAACTTTCTTGGAGCAGTGACAGATTTACTCTTTGCCTCTTATAAATGGGCACTAGATGTATGAAACAACCTTTGCAGTTATTTATATTCCAGGGGTGAAGGAAAGGAATTATGGCTTCTCTGATGAGTTACTAATGTAGAAATAACAGAAGTTGTTATAAACCTCAAAGTAAAGCATGGAAATTAAATCATGAGACCAAAACAATCAGGAATTGGGCCTATAATTATTGTCTGTGATGCTATAGAGTATGAAAAAAAGCAGAAAAAAAGAAACTAAGATATATCTTTGGTCAAAGTTGAAGTAAGATTAGGAAATGAGAGGCTATCAGCAGTGAGAATTCTGTTAAGCTAACCCTTTGTATTGGATTTTTTGTCTATGTCTCTTCTATAATGCTGTGATTCTCTTCTGCTGTGAAATTGATCTATATTGTCCCTGCTTCTCTGAGTGAGATTTGAATATGATGTCCTCTTAATATCAATTACCAAATGCTTTGTGGAAACAATATTTTTATTCCACTAAGCTTATGTCTATTTTCAATATTCACTTGAAAAGATTATTAAACAACTAAAAATATAAATTCCCATTTGTGGATGCTACAACTTAAAATGTCATTATATATTTTTTGATGATTTTATAGCTCTGGGCAATATAATTATCACCTACAATGTATAAAATTTAATAAGACAAATATAATATATATTGCAAAACACTAAAACAGCAAATAAATGAAGTCTTTTTAGTCTAGCCTCCAAAATAAATTAATGTACCATTTCCCTACTTTATAATCAAAGTACAAAATAAAATTTAGCTTAACAGTTATAGACTATCTAACGTGTTTTATGTTATAAATTTCATAAAGCTGAAGACAACCTTGTCCTTTTAATTGGAAGAGATTAAAGACTAATGAATTTTAATAAACATACACACTGGTATAAATTATAGCAAAAATAAGACTTTATGCAGTATTGAAGTTTTGTCAGTGTTATTTTCCTCTCCTCTAGAAATCTGCAAAAAATTACAAATAAATGCACTAAGAAAATCTAAAATAAAAGATAAGTAGAATCAAATGAAATATTGTATGTAATATTTTAATTTGGTGAATATTAATGATATAAAGCAATAGGTCTCTGTAGCATTTTCACACAGGGAAATTGGGTGGATACCATGAAAGTATGATCAATGTATGTGATTATTAAAGAATTCAAAGGTGAGTCTTTTTTTTTTTTCTTTTGTCTGTTTTGAGACAGAGTCTCGATATGCAGCTCAGGCTGGCCTTGAGCTCACTTTGTAGCCCAAGCTGGTCTTGAACTCGCAACAATCCTCCTGCTTCAGCCTCCTGAGTGCTGGGATTGCAGGTGTGCACCACCATGCCCGGCTGTTTTTCTTTCTTCTTGAAAGGACAAATTCATTCATTCTGTTACCTTTAAAAAATGAAAATGGCAGGGCATGCATCATGAATATAAAAAGTAATCAACTTTTCCAATTAAATTTCCTCTAAGTGAACTTCAGTTGGGGACAAGAAAAACAAATAGATTGAACCCACAATTATGAGAAAATCTTGAGGAATAGCAGCTGCCATATTAGTAACAGTAATGGTAAAAGCAATGCTAAAATTTACTGAACATAACAGCAGGTACTGTTCTGCTCCCTTACCTTATATTAAGTCATTTCCTCTATATTGGCTGCAGTTTGCATATCTCCTCCAAAACTCAGGTTGAAATTTGCCACTGTTGTAGTGTGAAGAGGTGGAGCCATTAGGCGGTAATTAGGTCAAGTAAGCTCTGCAAATATAACTAGATTAATTTTGTTCCCATCAAACTGGTGAGAGCGGGTGGTTATGAAGTGAGCCTGCCTCCTATTTCCTTTTTCACACGTGCTCATTGCCTTTCCTCCCTTCTGAAATATCATTATAAGGCCTTCACTATGATGGCCCCTCAACTTTGACCTCCCAGACTCAGCAACCACGAATTAATTTAACAATGCTTTATATATTACCCACTTCATAATATGCAGTTATACAAATAGAAAACAGACTAAGACTAGTTATTTTCCTGGTTGCTGAGACAAAAATACCCAACACTCAAAGTTAAAGGAGGAAAAGTTTATTTAGTTCATAGTTTGTAGAGGTTTTAGTCAATAATCAGCTGGCTCCAAGGCAGGGTGGTATGGCAAAGGAGAATCACAGAGCAGAGGACAGAAGCAGCAGCAGCAGCATCAGGAGCAGCAGCAACAAGAGACCACACTAGTTCTCTTTCTGTCCCTTATATATTATCAAGGCTGTCCACCCTTATGGAGGACAGCATTCTCATGCAGGGTGGGTTACCCTTAATCCTACCCAGAACTATGCCAAACTAACCAGTGTACTAACTTAATAATCACACCCCCTTGAACCCAGCTTCATACACTCCCATCCAGCCCCGCTGAAAAGCCCAACCTATGGCCACATTAGGTGTTGCAGGACATCTAGACACAAACTAAAGACATCTAACATCATGAAGCACATTTTCCTTTCCTTTTTCCTTTCTCCCTCCCTCTCTCCCTCCCTGCCTTTCTTTCATCCTATCTTCCTTCCCTTTTTCTCTTCCTTCTTCCTTCCTTCCTTCTTTCCTTCTTCCTTCTTTTCTTCTCTTCTTATTCCTTATATTGAAAAATAAAATTTTTTTTTCTGTTCAGCATTGTGTTTTGAGATACATATACAGTTTTAAATGGCTGGCTAAATTAAGCTAATTGTATGTGTTATGTCACATACGTACAATGTATTTATAGTAACATTTAAAATCTATTGTTTTATAAGTTTTCAAGAGTACAATATGTTGTTGTAGAGTCAATGCAGTGTATAATAGGTCTTTTTAACATACATACAATTCTTTTCCTTCTGTGCTTGGATTATTTCACTGACCTAATGTCCTCTGAATTTGCCCATGTTGTCGTACATGACAGGAATTTAAAATTGAAACCTAAAATTCATTAAATAAAGCATGGTAATTTGCCCTGAGCGCTCTATTTTTAATTTCCATTGTATTATCCATTAGTGTTATGGGTGGAAAACACTATAATCTTATAAAACTAAAAGCAGTAGTTTTCTTAAGTGCTGATAAAGTGAAGGAAAGCCAGGGATACCTAAGGCACATTTTCATCCATGACCTCCATAGTTAATTGCTGCTGATGAAAGTAGATCCCTATGAGTTCAAGGACTTTGGGAGGTACATACTATCTTTTAAGACTGAATTCCTAAATTTCTGCAAAGAAAACACAATAGTTACTGCAGAGCTGCATCTCCCCCCAAAAACACACACAGAAATCTACATATGACATAAATAGATTAGAATTATATGTGCTCAACCCCAAACAAAATTTATTCTTTTAAAATGATATTAAAAATTTAAAGCACATAAAACCTACAGTTCTACATGACCGTATTCAAGTAATGTGTTTCTTTTTAGACCTGTTACCTGCTCTGTTTATGGATTTAGGAATAGGAGGCAAAACACTTAGAGGAAAGGTAGGTTAAAGTTAGGGACTGGGATAGGGTATTTCCTTAGGCAAAATAAACTGGTCATTTCAATTTAAGTAATTTAAACTTGCAGTGAAAAGCAATTACAGCTTTTCACTTTCCTAGCTAAGAATGAATGTTTTTGCCTTTTCACCTAAGGCAAAGAATAAACTAGAATTATATAAAGTTTACCTCAGATTAGGTCTGTCACTAAAGCAGGAAAGGGTCATGAAATCTCCATTACCCAGACTTTTCTTTTATACTTGAGAGTTTAAAATTTAGCTATAAATCCTTTGCTATTTCTCTCACAATAGAGCCAATTCTATAATCTTATCCTCAGAGTGTGTTGGGAGTATGACTGCACAACTGGCCAAGAGCTGTAAAATTCATGCTATACAACAATCAGGGCTGAGCGTGGTGGTGCACACCTGTAATCTCAGCACTTGAGAGGCTGAGGCAGGAGGATCATTGTGAATTCTAGGCCAGCCTAGGCTGCAAAGTGAGCTCAACGCCAGCCTGAACTGCATAGTGAGACCCTGTCTCAAAAAGATTTAAATAAAAATCAGAAAATACCAGGTAGAGTCCAGTGAAATACTGAACCACTCCCTCCTGGAACCTGAAACTACTATGGAGAAAAGCTGATTGCCAAAATGTCACCCTGCTATAGAGTTGTGCTAGTGCTCAAGTCAGGGAACAGTGTCCAGGCACTTTATCTGGTCAGCAGTTATCTGCCAATCAAATAACACTGAGGTGATAAGGTCTTTCTGTCTGAAGACCAAGATATCATCAAGCCGAGAGAGGTCAACTCCACTGTATTCTGTTTAAATGTCTGATCAGTGCATCATATGGGTATTTCAAAGTGGATGCTGTTTTATGCTCCTATAAGGTATTTTATTAGGCTTGAAGTAGTTACTTGAAAATCAGGATTTTACTGGGCAGTGTCTTCAACAACATTCATTCACCAATATTTATTGAGAGTCTTCTGTGATTAACAACTTGTGTTGTTCTAAATAGAGGTAAATGGAGAAATGAGACAAATTCTTCTTGTGGATCTCATATTTCTATTGGCATAGAGTATGCTCTTCAAGTAATATACAGCACCCTGTTTTCCTTGAACCTGACCTGCAAAACACCTTAACTGTCTTTTAGGATCTGCCTTAACAGATCAAAGGTATTTGTTCCTGAGAGAACTAGAAAATTAAAGCATTTAGAAACAGATTAAAGTATCTATCACTGTTATGGTATACAGTCACTAATTTATTTTTATGCTTGTTCAGACCCTACCATAAAAGTACTTCATTCTAATGTTTAAGCACTTTGAAAAAAGTTAAGAATTTATGTTATCTGAACATTTCATTTGAACATGAGATAATTAAGCCATAAAAATTCAGCAATTTTTCCAAGATATCCTTCTGTTAATGGTAGTGGGACACGCTTGACCCAAAGTGACCATATTCTTCTACTGGAAGTTTCATCAGCTGATTTTCCACTCTGAGAAGTAGTACAGACCGATGGAGACAGTGAGCTTTAGTGCATAACAGGGCGAAATACAGGGTGACTATTAGAACAACTCTGTCTCTTCCCATTCCATTTATGAGGCTTCCATATAAGACTTTAAATTAAAAATGATGGAAAATAGTCTTTGCATTTAAACACAAGCTCATTGTTGGTATTTCTGCCAATAATTTTTCCTGTAGATTTATCTCTTCTTTTTTCTCTAACTATCATCTTTAAGGTAAATTTGATGTTAGTTGACTATTGATGAGTAAACACCACACAAATGCTATAATTCAATGAAATCCAATGTCTTAGAGGAAAATTATATGAACACAAATGATAATTAAGTGAGTCCTGCTGCTTCTCTCTCAAAATACCATGGCATGATTTCTCTTGGATCCCAATGGACATTCAGTCTTTCATAGAACTCTGTAGACACTGAAATCATCAGGATGAGTATATTCTACTCTCTGGAGCTCGGTGGATGCAAAAAGATAAATAGGAAGTATGGAGGTATTCCAATATGTCCCTTAATTACAAATTACATAGTTTTAAAAATATTTCAATATATATGCTAACTGGTTTCATTTATGCTACTAGTCTATTTTAGATCATTGAAAAGAAAGATTTGTGCTATTGTCTGTTTCTTTTTTGTAAGAAAAATTATTTTTATTTTTTGATTTGAAATTTTGCTTTTTTGAAATAAAAAAGAATTATCTATGATAGAATAAGGAATAAGACCAAAGAAAAGTGGGTAAAAGTCAACCATATTTCATGGGACTACAATAAAAACATACAACAATTTGACTTTTTTACACCTGTAGATCATCTCAAGCAATAAAATGAATCAAAAATTACTTTAATGGAGAGAAGGTAAACCTGTAGCAAATTCAAGGAACTAGAGTAAGTGCGGGAATTGAGAGATAAATTATGAAGGATAAAAATGGATAAGAGTATTGCTGCTTAAAAATTTTGATTATTTTCAATCAGTTCATTTATTTATTTACTTTTATATTAAAGAGAAAAAATAAAAATAACAATAACACAGGATTTCAAAATAAGCTAATAGGATAGTTATAATAGTTGTGATGAGTTCAGTGAGACAGGCACTTACAAGAGACTGAAAATTCAGAAACTGACAAAGCTTTATTCAAAATTCAGTGATAGGCAGTCTCTGACAAGGAGCTGGAGAAGATGCCTGTAGAGATCTGGGGTTTGCTTACAGTTTAAACACCTTTTTGAGATTTCATTGTAACCATACAAGCACATTAGCTCTCATTTGGGAATTTTACAAGAATGTCACAGAATTGTCATGAGGTTTACTTTTTCCAGAAGTGGCCAATCGTATGCCAATCATATGCCTTAATTCAGGCAGAATTAAAGTAGACGTTGTGGTTCAACATTTAGACCACTTTCTAATTACCTGTTTCTTCAGTTCTTATTTCATAGTTCTGTTTTCTTTGATGGGTTTATGACTAACCAGGGGAGGAAGTGAGGATTGAGTTCATCTGCAGTTTAAGTGATCTTAAGTAACTTCTTTTAAAAATGGAGTTACAGAAAGGAAATATGGACTCTCTCTTACAGTATCATTCCCCTCTCAAAGAAATATTTTCCTCTCTCAGGACATATATTGTCTTTCTTCATATGGGGGGAGAATACTTTTTGTCTCATATTCTATGGCCTCTTTTCAAACCATTTTTAGTACCAGATTAAATATGGATTGTAATCTATTTTTCATCCATTGAATATGACATGGCCCAAAATTCAGAAGGTCCATTATTATCAAAATTGGTCCTGCCAGGCTAGTAATCAAAGAAGTCAACCAGGGGTTCCAGTTGAACACTTGCTTATATCATCCTTGTTTACTGCAATATTGTTTTACCCTTTCTTTTGACTCTTGGTCTTATTTGTCCAGAGTTTCCACTGTAACCCCAGAGCTTTTTGCATAGAAGCAGCACTCTTCCTTTAGCGCAGTACAAAGCATCCCTTGTTCCATAAAAAACAGGTTAGGTCCTCTCCTGTTCTGTAACACCACCTCTGCCAAAGAGTTCACCTGGTCATGTAATTTTCTGACAACACTTCAAACCCTGGCCACACTTTGTTCTATACTGTGGGTCAATCTGCTAAGCATTTGGAGTCTTGTTTCTGAATGGGCTATTGCCCCAGCTCCCACCCCCAGGGATGCTGTTATACATATCCCAGTCAGTATTCGCAGAAACACAACATCTCATTTTGAGCATGCCCGATGACCCAGAAACAGATGCCAGGTTTCTGGACTCCTTTGTACAGTGGACACACAGGGAATAAGCATCACTAAAAGGCAGGGGCTATGTTATGTGAATTTTTGCTTATAGTCAAGGCACTTGAATAATTCATTAGTGCAGAATAACCAGAATCCTTGTGGTGCTTTGTATGTCTAGTTTTGTGGCATGGTTTGGTTGCAAGCAACCTGGTTGTAACCTTTTCCCACACAAAATACCTGTCTATATACAGTTTCTATCAGAAAAGGAGCCAATGGCTTTTCCTCTTCTGGAGTGCAGTGGGTTTGGCTGGGTGTAATTTCCTATGAGGAAGCTATTGCCTCATAAAAGGGCAGACTTGATCTTACTCACATCCAACAGCTCCTGGCTAAGACAAGACTCACTGGGAAGATAATGGGTTTCATTAGGCATCTGGTGCATCCCAGATTGAGCACTCACTTTTTCTACATCTGATTGGATGGTATCCTGTATAGAAAGATTGCCTTTTACAGTGTCAGGTAGAACATTTAGGGTGGTGTGTCAGATCAGTGCATCTCATGGAAGAGGGAAGAAAAAGGAGCAGCTGACTTAGGGGTAATCTCTATTCATGTTATTTACATGAGGATACCTGGGTCCTTCCACGAATCTAACTTCTGTACATGCATGCAAACTCCCAAAGTGAGCCCTATGTCCCAAACAGGGTCATTAATGTTCTTTAAGATTATCCTTACCTCTAAACAGAAACCAGCTGAATACCCCATGTTACAGCCAGCTAGCTCTCTTTCCCTATAAACCTGGATGTCGTTATCATTCTGGACCCACCAATGGATTAGGGGATCCAGATCATGAGCCTTGGTGGTACCCAATGTCCATCATACAATGTCAGCTGTAGCCCTGTGGTTTCACAACCCCAGTGGGGACAGTATGCCTTCTTTTCATTATTACATCTTCCCCCAGTAGTTTTTGAGCATGTATATAGCCCCTGTCTTACTAAATCTATGTCAGCTTTGTCCCATCTGATTGCTTTTTTCTGGACCTCACAAGCAGGGAAGAGGTGAGTCGCAGGATCATCTTCGTCCCACCACCAGTGAGGATTCCAGAACTTACATGTGAGAATTATGAATGCAACATTTTGCACGTCACACAGGAGTTGTAGTGAAGCCAACTCAGCTCACCAAAGACAAATAGAGTCCACCTGGGAGTGTACAATGGTGTAGTTACAAGGGCTTTCCCCAAGTCCATTCAAAGAGTCTGTTTTTATCTGGGATCTAGGCATATTGAGGTTGTGCATACCGGGAGAACTGGGATCAGGATGGCCAAGGGGGTAATTGTGGTGATTGGGTTGCAGCAGATCTCCATTGTAGTCTTTGAGAACAATGTGGCAAGCAAAGCTCTGGTAGAAATGGATGGGGCTCAATCTCAGGTGCAGATAGTGGTGCAAGCTGAGTTGATTCATCAGGAAGTGCCAGTACCCACTTCTTGGCTCGGGAATGGTGAATCCACAAGGACAACCTATAACTTTAAGAGCAGTAGGAGTAGTAAAGATGATGTTATGTGGCCTCACCCTCTTTGGCTGGAGTGCCTCCTCCCTCCAGGTTTTAATTCACACTTTGCTACCTGGTTTAAGAGAATGAACAGGAGAATGACTTGGAATGCAATGTCACTGTAACATGACTCTCTGGAGTTCCTTTAGAGTCCTTTGCAAAGCCTTCCTTTGTTGGTGCAGTTCTAAAGTCCCTACTTCCTGTAATCCTTCTAAAATGGACAGATGCAGGGGTGACCTCCCAAACATTAACTCTAATGGAGTGAGCCCATTCTGGTATGGTGGTGCAACTGGATCACAGCAGGGCCAACTGAGGCATAGCCATCCAGTTTGCCTCAGTTATTTGGCAAAGCTTGGCTAGGGTGGTTTTTAAAGTTCAGTTTTGTCTTTCCACCTGGCCAGAACTCTGTGGCCAATAGGCTGTGTGTAGTTTTCACTTCATCCCCAAAGCTGTGGAGAAGCTTGGAACCAAGAGACCCAAAATAGCAGGTCCATTATCTGAACCTGCCATCATGAGGAGCCCATATCAGGAAATGATCAGTACCATCAGAGCTTTTAGCACCTCTCTAGATGTTCCAGATCTCATTGGGATGGCCTCCACCCAGCCTGAATAGGTGCAAATATGGACCAACAGACAATTCTTGTTTCCACTGATGGGTTTGATTTCTGTAAAGTCCACCTCAACATCCTCCAAAGGCAGGGTTCCTTTTCTGTGAACTCTGGGCTGTTGCTGTGGATGGGAAACTGGATTGTTGGGAGCACAAGCTGTGCATCTCCTTGATCTGTATTCAAAGCATGGGTCTTTTCTGAAAAGGGGGGATTCTGAGTTCTCCAGTTATACAAGTCAATATGCTAATTCTCCATGAGGTAATGTACACCAGGGTAGACTGAAGATTCCCTTCTGGTCCCACCACAGATGCCTGGAGGTGAAAAGAGCTGCACTTGAGGAGACATCCTGGTCTGAGTCAGCCACCAGCTTAGAGGAGGGCTGCCAGCAGCAGTGAGAACAGTTGGAGGGTGCAGGCTCTGTACCACAGTGGCATCCCTCACTCACCTGCAACACTGAGGAAGAGCCCTCATCCAGTGCGGGATGGCATGCAGTGGAGGCATGAGGTAGGTTGGGATAAAGTGGCAGAAGACCAGGGGCAAGATCATCCTCCTCTGAGGCTAAGGGCAAACAAGGGGCTTCTGTTCTGAGGAATTTTCTGCAATAACTAGAACTCGACCAGGAAGCCCACAAACACACATTCTGAACCACCGAGGCAATGCTCAAACCACATGCAGCCAGAAATCTATGTATGGAAACTGATTCAAATGCACAGGCTTGCCAGGAATGATATTCCACATCCTACTGGCTATGTAAGGGTGAATTATCCCTTCTGACAGCCAGCCTACTCCAAAAGAAGGCTATTCTAGTTCACACAGAGTACTTTTCCACCTATTCATAGTCCCCTTTAAATTTATCAAAGATTGGCTTGCTGCCAGTTGCACCCATAACAATTGACTAGAGCATTCATGAGATCAAGCCACAACACAAGCCAAGATAACAAGGCTAACAAAGTTCAAAACAATAGCTGCACTTGTAGTAACATGGAGCAGTTGGGCTCAATCTGGGTCTCTCTGAGCCTTGAGGTGGACAACATAGAGCAGCAGGAAAGGCAGAAGCAGGAAAACCACCAGACCTCTTATTGAAAGAATAGCCTTGGTGCAATAACCTGTAAGCACGGGCACATTTGGGGGCAGAACAAAAGACACAGAGCAGACAAACATTCAAACAAATCAAACTGATCCCAGGAATTGTGAACCACCTCCAAACATCAATTTAAAACATTTTAAAGACCAGAACTTACCAAATCTGAAACAAATTTGGGAACTGATTCTGAACAAACCCAGACACAAACTCTGGAAAAATGCAAATTAAAAAAGTCTGATCAAATTCTCAGCTATGCTGAGATCAAATGGCTACTGTGTCAGAGAAGATGTCCACATCAGAACCATCAAATTGTCAGTCCAGAAAGAAAAATCAAAGATAAATAATAGAATCCAATTTTGAATCTTATGTAGGTCAGAGAGTGGAGCTTCGTAATTCTGTTTTTGCAGCCTTGGCATCCCAGCTCACAGTCACCCCCCAGGTGGCCAACTAAAATAAGCTGGGGCACTGTGCCATCTGAAGAGCAGCTGGCAAGGCACAGGGCATCCTCACATGAGGGTCCTTTCTCATACGCATATCCCACTGAGAGGGCCTCCAAAATATGTTGTGGTGAGTTCAATGAGACAAGCAGTCACAAGAGACTGAAAATTCAGGAGTAAACTTTATTCAAAAACTGGCAATGGACAGTCTCTGACAAGGAGCCAGAGAAGATGTCCACACCTATCTGGGTCTGCTTCCAGTTTAAAAACCTTTTTGAGTTTCCATAGTAACCATGCAACCACAATAGTTCATATTCAAGAATTTTACAAGAATGTCACAGAATTGTCAAAAAGTTTACATTTCCCAGAAGTGGCCAATCATGTGCTGCTCAAGGAGACCTAAGGTGCACATTGTAGTTTAGTGTTTAGTCCACTTCCCAATGTTCTGTTCTGTTTGCTCAGTTCCTATTTTATAGCTTTGTTTTCTTTGGTGGGTTTATGACTAACCAGGGGAGGGAGTGAGGAGTGAGTTCATCTAGTGTAAATGAATTTAAGTGACTTCTCTTAAAAATGGAGTTACAGAAAACAAAAATGGATTCTCTTTGCCCTATGAATTGATAAATTGAATATTTTGTCTTCATAGTAATTAATCAGAGTAAAAGATATAGGCATGATATCTTGTCCAAACAATATTAGCACAAAACTTTATTTTCAATGAACAAAGAGAAAATAGCTGTACAGCAATATTAACTGTCTTGTTTATACATTTTTCTTTTTCCCCTTCTTCCTTTCCCCTATAACCATTTCTTTTTTATTTGAACAGTTTCATCCCAATTCATAATATCTATTGTACATTTTGGATCTTATTTATTCATTCAGTTTCTCACACTAGGGTAACAATACAATGCTTACACATATAGGTCTGATTCATTTCACTTATGAGTATTGTCTTAAGTTGCACCCATTTATCTATAAAAGTCTGTAGTTTATCTTCTTATGGTTGAGTAATACCACATTATATTAAAAAATCACATCTTTTTTATCCATTTCACACTTGATAGGCATTTGAGTTGTTTCTAAGCTTTAGCTATTACACATTGTGCTACTATAAGAAGTCACATAGGTGTACATATATCACTGTGGTATGATGTTTTTCATTCTTCTGGAAAAATACCCAGAAGGGAACAAGCTGGGTCAAATGGAACTGCTTACCCTAGTTTTTTGAGGAATCTCCACACTGATTTCCATAGACGTTTTACCCGTCTGCACACCCACCAACAGTGGAGAGGGTTTCTTTTTCCCCACAGCCACTCCAGTGTTTGCTACTGGTTGATTTATTGATGATAGCCATTTTTTCTGGGGTCAAATGAGATTTCAGTGTTGTTTTCACTGGCATCTCATGAATGACCAATGATGCTGAACATTTTTTCACATATTTATTTGTCGTTCGTATTTCTTCATCTGTATTCTCAGATGCCCATTTTTGGATTCTGTCTTTGAATTTTGGGGGCCTGAGTTTTTTCAAATCTTTATATGTTCTAGATAGAAGTCCTTTGTCTGAGACACAACTGAGTATAACATTTTCCCACACCATGAGTTGTCTTTACACATGGTTGGTGATTTCATTTGTTGTGTGAAAGCTTTTTAATAAAGTGTGATCCCATTTGTTGATTCTTTGTGATATTTCTCTTGCATCTGGGCATTGTTCATGATGTCTCTCCCTACACCTATTTCCTCTTCTAGTAAATTTAGTGTTTCTATTTTAATATTTAGATCGTTGATCCATTTTGATTTTAGTTTAGTGTATGGTGATAGACATGGGTGTAGTTTTAATCTTCAGCATGTGAAAAGCCAGTTCTTCCAAAACCATGTATTAAAGAAACTATCTTTTTTCCAGAGAATGTATTTGGTCCTTTGTCAATGATAAGGTGACTGGGTGTGTTTGTGATTATATCTGCCTCTTCTGTTCTGTTCCACTGATCTTCAGACCTGTTTTCTTGCCAATACCATGTTGATTTTTATCACAGTAGCTTTGTAGTATACTTTCAGGTCTGAGATTGTGATGCCTCCTGACTCGCCTTTGGAGCTCAGAATTGCTTTTGCAATTCTAGGTCTCTTCTGGTTCCAAAGAAATTTTAGGAAAGTTTTCTCTAAGTCTGTGAGGTATGCTAATGATATTTTGTTTGGGATTGAATTCAATCTGTATAGCAGTTTGGGGACATGGCCATTTTATCTATGTTAGTTCTTCCTATCCAAGAACAAGTGATATCTTTCAATTTTTTGATATCATCTTTGATCTCCCTTTTCAGGATACTATAATTTTAGTACAGATAATTTCCATCCTTTGTTAGATTGATTCCTAAATATTTCATTATTTTATATGCTATTATAAGGGTGTGATTTTTCCAATTTCTCTTCCTATGAGTTTGTTGTTTGTGTACAGGAATGCTATTGATTTTTGAGTGTTGACTTTGTATTGCACTACACTACTGAATTTGGATAGTAAATCTACAAATTTTTGATGTAGTTTTTGGGGATCTTCTATGTAGAGTATTATGTAATCTGCAAATAATGATAATATAGTTCTTCCTATCCTATCTTTATTCCATTTATTTTTTTTCCTCCTATATAATTGTTCTGGCTGGTATTTCCACAACTATATTGAATAGGAGTGGTGATGATGGACATCTGTGTGTTGTTCCTGATTTTAGAATGAAAGCTTTCCTCTTTTGACCATTTAATATGACAGTAGCTCTTGGTTTGTCATAGATGGCTTTTATAAGGTTTAGGTAAAGAGCATCTCTTCCAATTTTCTGTAGGGTTTTTATCATAAATGGATTTTGGAACTTGTCAAATGCTTTTTCTGAATCTACTGAGATGATCATGTGACTTTTGCTTTTGGTTCTATTAATATGGTGTATTACATCTGTTGAATTGTACATGTTGAACCAGCCCTCCATCACTGGTATGATAATGTATAATCTTCGTGATGATTTGCTACATTCAGTTTGCTAATTTCTTATTGATGATTTTTGCATTCATTGGGGAAATTGACCTGTAGTTTGCTTTTATAGTTGCGTTTTTCTCTGGTTTTGGAATGAGGGTAATACTTACTTCCAGGAATGATTTTGAAAATACTGTTTCCCTTTCAATTTCTTTAAAGAGTTTAAGCATTAGTGGCATCAATTCTTCCCTAAATTTTTTGTAGAATTCAACAATGAACCCATCAAGGCCTGGGTTTTTCTTTGGTGGTAAACTTTTAATTACATTTTCAATTTCATTGTCTGTTATTGGGTTATTTAGATTGTTTATATCTTCTTGATTTAGTTTTTGCAATTTTATTGTGTTTAGGAATCTGTGAATTTCTTCTGTGTTTTCCATTTTATTAGAATATAGGTTCTCATGGCAGGTATTGGTGAGTTCTCAGATTTTTGTGGGATTTGTTATGATTTCCCCCTTTTCATTTCTAATCACTTGAATTTGTCTGTTTTTTCCTCTTTTGATGAAGTTGTCTATTGGGTTAAAAATATTCCTTAGTTATTGTGGGCTGATCAGATCCACAATATCCTGAATGGCAAAGGCTAAATAAAAAGAAGCAAATGGAATTATTTCAGTGCTCCAGGAGGATCAAAACCTTCTCATAGAACTCAGTATTCTCTCAGGACTCAGACCAAGAATTTCTCTGGGTGGCCCATATTTATTTTGTTATTAGAAGAAGGGAGGAAAGCACTCAAGTAGAGCAGAACCACTCAAGAACATCTCAAGGTATTAAGTTAATCCACCCAGGAGTGAGATGCCTAAGACTAGTCTTCATCTAGTTGAGGTTGGATCCAGGTGTTCTTGGCTGTGATTTTGTCTTCTCCTTTGGGGCTTTCTGGCTGCATCCACTATTACAGGCTTTAGTAGGGATTAGGGACTCACAGAGTTTCACTTACTATGAGTGCAGTGCCCGTCTCCAGACAAGGAGCCTAGGCCTTGCACAGACTCACAAGTAAACATGAAAATCATATTGGTTAATTTAAGTCCTGCTCAGGGCTGTTGCATAGTCATCTCCATCAGTTGGCTAATAGTTTATCAATTTTATTTATTCTTTCAAATAACCAACTTTTTGATTCATTGATTCTTTGTATTGTTTTCTTAGTCTCTATTGCATTAATTCCAGTTCTTATCTTTGTAATTTCCTCCCTCGTCCAAGCTTTGGCTCTGATTGTTCTTATTTTTCTAGAATTTTGAAGTTCAACATTAGATTGCTCATTTGAGCTCATTCTGTTTTCCTGATGTATGAGTTTATTGCTATAAACTTCTCTTGTAAGAGTGCTTCCACTGCATCCCATAAGTTTTTGTATGTTGTATTTGCATTATCATTTAAGTGCATATAATGTTTAATTTCATCTTTGATTTCCTATGTGACCCATTGGTTGTTCAGAAGAATGTTGGTTAATTTCTGTGCATTTACGTTGTTTTTGTGATTTCTTTTCTCATGATTTCCAGTTTCATTGCACTGTGGTCTGATAGCATACATGGGATAATTTCATTTCCTCTACATGTACTTAAACATGTTTTGTAATATATGGTCTATTTTGGCAGACCTCCCATATGCAGCTGAGAAGAATGTGTTTTCTGATGTTTTTGGGTGGACCACTCCGTAGACATCTACCAACTCCATTTGTTCACAGGCTTGGTTTAATTCTAATATTTCTTTGTTGATTTTTTTGTCTAGTTGATCTGTTAGTGAGAGTGGAGCATGAAGGTTCCCCACTAGAATTATGTTAATGCCTATTTGGTTTTTTGTAAATGTTAATATTGTTTTGTGTAGTTTAATGTGCTGGTGTTTGGTGCATGTATATTTCTGATTGTTATCTCTTCTTCTTGGAATTTTCCCTTAACAAGTATAGAGTGACCTTCTTTGTCTCTTTTGAACTGTTTTGGCTTAAAGTTTATATTGTCTGCAAATAGAATAGCTACCTTTACTTCTTTCTGTGTTCTTGTGGCATGCAGAATTGTTTTTCATCCTTTGACTTTCAGTCTATGAATTTATTTTGGGCTTGAATGGATTTCTTGAATGCAGCCTGTTATCGGATCTTGCTTCTTGATCCATTCTGCCAGTCCATTTCTCTTGATTCTTGAGGTGAGACCATTTATGTTGATGAATAACTGATATGTATTGGCTTTCTTTCATGTTTTCCTATTTTTGTTCCCTGTCTTCTCCTCTGTTTAATTGCTTGCCCTGTCTGGCAGCTTCCTTCTATTGGTGTCAATTTGTTTGTCATCTCAATTATCTCTTTCAAATATGATCTTCAGTGCATTCCTTAGAGCTGGCTTCGTTGTCATAAATTTCTTCAGTTGTTTTTTGTCATAGAAGTATCTTTTTTCTCCATCAATTTTGAAGGACAATTTTAAGAGGTACATCAATCTAGGTTGAAGATTGTTTTCCTTTGTGGATAGCAACACCTTACACCAAAATCTGCTTGATTTGAGGGTTTGTGTTGAGAAGTCTGCTGTGATTCTTATGTGCTTTCCCTAATGGATATTTGTTCCTTTTTCCTAGGTGCTTTTAATATTTTGTTCTTGTGCTGAATTTCTGGAATCTTGATTATTATATGGCTTAGTGTAGATTTATTATGGTTATGGCTGTTTGGAGTTCTATATACTTCATTTATTTGAATGTCAAATTCTTTATCCATGTTTAGGAAATTTTCTGCCAGTATATCTGTGAAGAGGCTTTTAATGGTTTTTGTGCTGTCTCCAGTTTTCTCACTGATTCCAATCAATGTCATGTTGTTCTTCTTTGCTCCATCCTTTAGCTATTGGGTTGATATTTCATGGTCTCTTGTAATTTTTAAGATATTTTTCTTTTCCTGGTTTTCTAGTCACATTCCTGTCTTCTAGATCTGGTATTCTATACTCACCTTTCCACCTTTGTGATTAATTTTTCTATGGCCTTTTGCATTTATATTTTCACTTCTTCTGCTATCACTTCAGAGAGTTCCAATTGTTGGCCTGTCATTTCCTCTATGTCTTTGTCCTCTGGACTTGTCCTGGGTGGGCTGGGCTTTTGAGATTGCATTTCAATTCTTAATCTTATCATTTTCTATTGTATATTGTATTTTGTTCTCTGTGTGAATGCTTGTAGATTTCTTATGTTAGATAGTCTTATCACTGTTGTCAAGGCTTTCTTAGGAGGTGTCTATTCCTCCAGATGTCTTCTAGATATAGAAGTGGTTCTTAGTCTTTATATCTATCCCAAGAACCTAGCTTGCCAGTGTATTAAGATTAAGGAGTTTCTGTCTATTTAACTTAGGGCACATTCCTTTGATATTGGATTATGGTTATAGTTATGACCCCTTACAATTGCAGTACTGTCATACAGTGGGGAAAAACTGATTATAGTATGTGTGTCATCCTGGGGTTAAAGTAGTTTAGTTGGCAATAAACATAGACTCAAATACAGCGTAGCTATTCTCAAACTGTGGCAAGTATTAGCCCAATGTCTATAACCATAGGAGGAAGGGCTATAGAAATATAATATAATCCAACTTGTACCAGGAACTTGTATGCAAGGATTTTCCACTAAGTGGAGTGATTTTATTGTTGTGTGTGTGGGAGGTGATGTTCAGGAAGATAACAGGTAGAAAGAAGAGATGAATGAGGTTAAATATAGCAGGCACAAATTTGGAGGGCACAGAATGATCATCCAGGTTTTGGGAAATTGTAGGACACAGGAGGGAAGGGTTAGAAGAGAAGGCAGTGAACTAAAAGACAAGAGATGATGGTTACTAGCTGAAAGTGTCATAAAGTCAAGGGAAATATTTGGCAAAAGAGAGGAAGACACTAAGTAGAATAAAACACAAAGAAAGTTTAGAAATCACCTGTTGGCTCATATTGCTAATGTTGCATGGCATATTTCCATGCCTCTAGTTCTGCCTGTCCACAAGCATACCTTAGCCAGGGCCCTACTGTGCCACTGGTGTTCTCTCAGGTCTCCAGGCTCTGGCTCCCACCAGGGGAGGGATGGAGAGGCAGATCTCAGGCTTTTCTCACCAGCTTCACCAGGTCAATGAAGGAAGGGAGGAGCAGAATTCACACTCCTCTCAATAATCACACCATCCCAGGGCAATGGAGAAAGGGAGTTTCCATCATTTTATAGTATGAAATATGCATTTATTAGCATAATAGGAAATGCACTCTATGTTTTGTCTCTGTTTTATATAAAATTTCACCTACTGAGTTGATTCAACAGGTATGACTTGCTCCTTAATCATACCTAAATATACTTCTTATCTATGTCCCTTTGGATTTAAACCTTGCTCCTCACTTACCTAAGTTTTACATCTTCACCTTGACCTAGTATGTTAATCAGCTTCTGTCACTAGGAGAGTGGTGTTGAACCTATGGTACATGTGTCATTGTATTTTTCTTTTAACACAAAAGATGTTAATGTATCAGTTGTTTCTTATTAAACTAAATCCTCAGTATCCAGGTTTCAGTGCAGTGTTGGCACTCTGTGATAAGTGAGTTTTGGATTGTAAATTGACACTTGGTCTCTGAATGTTTTGTCATCACTACACCATGACACAATGTCCAACATCTATAACTTAAAGGAGAAAATGTTTATTTTTTCCCATAGTTTCAAAAGATTCAGTCTATAGACAGGTGGTTTCAGGGTAGAAACGTCACAACAGAAGTTCCGGTGGAGGAAAGCTTGACAACTCATGGCATCTAGGAAATGCATCCAAAAGTGTCCTTCACTAATGTATCTCTCAGTCCAGTCAAACTGACCCTTAATATTAAGGAGCAAATCTAAAACCTTTCAGTTTGCTAATGCCTCCTTCCTCACCCTATCCTCTGCAACATCATCATGCATAGTTTATTTCATTAAACTGACACTATACATATGTTACCTTGTATCATCATTTATGACTACCTTTTTTCTGTGTCTCCACTTAAAACTGTAGTTCTTAGAAGGAAAAACAATATGGTCCGTACTATCAATTTAATATTATCTAATTCTTGCATAAGATTTCTTCAGTAGGAGGATATTTACTATTTTGTACTGGATAATTCTCACTTTGGGGTATTTAGTAGTGTGTCTACTCTTTCTCCAATAGAGGTCAGTGGTATTTCCAATACCCTTGTCATTACTCTCAAAACTGTCTCCAGCCATTGGCAAAGTCCCTATGGTGTAGAGTCACCACTTGTACACAGATGAGTTTGCAGTATATGTTTTAGTGATGTTTGTTAATGTTGAGTAGGTTACCATGTACACAACATGCTTGACCTACTCCATACATTTCTAGCATTTAGAAACATACAGATGTTGTGTGACAATTTCTAAGTATGAGTCTTTGTGAATGTATATATTTTAACTTCTACAAGTACCCAAAGCCATGTTCTCTAAGAGTTACCTTGTCTTCTTCATCCACCTCTTCCCTTTCTCTTTGCCATGCTCCTTTTTACCACATAGGTCATGGAAGATGTACAGCAGGTAAGACTTTCCCACTTGGATTCTTGTATCGAAGAAACATGGTTTTGCAAAGTGGTCCCACCTCAGGACTACTCCAGCAGTGATATAGGCTTGAGTCATTAAAGCTAATGTAATATTGCTGAACTTTATTGACTTATCCAAAACCATAAAGTTATTTAGTAAAAACAAGATGTGACTACAGATATTTTAAATCTTTCATAGAAAGCTCTATGTGGACTAATTTGTTTTCCTTTTCTTGAAATAATTTTAAATACATACACACTAGAATTGAACTAATAATTTTCAGAGGGCCCAATTATTCCTAGACCCACGCTCTCTCAGAGTGTCAGGGGCAAAGGTGGATAAAGGATATTTACCCTTTCAGTTAACCGAAGAGCACTTTAATGAGTTACTATTATAAGGAATTTTTCTCTCAAAGCCTCAGGCTGAACTGTTACAGGACATGTCACCACAGTACCTAAGTGGCCAGAGATGACTGTGCTTCCATGAACAATCAGCTTTTAACCAAGGAGTGCTAGACACCCAGGGGAGGTGACCTTGTTAATATATAGCTTTTTTCACACAAAAAAGAAATATACTAGAGCTTATGTACCTAAATTTATTCACCTTTTTCCCCTTTCAGTCTTCTCTTCATCACATGAGTTTATACCACTCTCACCGTGTCTAGGGAAAAGCTGCCAATTGAATCATCCTCTGTCATCTAATTGTACCCCAACTTCACACCTATGATGTCTTCAACAACGTTTGGGGGAAACATATACTCCACGGCTAAGGAGGCTGCAATAACAATGTAGTCTTTCAGAATCTGAGCATAAAAGGAATTCTACAAGAATCTACATTTTTTTCTGCATAAATTAGTGAAATGATTGTGAAAAAGTTACACAATTCTGTCTTTTCTTGTTATGGAACAGTAATGATTTTAAATATTAAGCATAGATTATTTTTAAAAATAAGTTCTTCAACTATGTTTGTCCTAATTTATACACTGATTTCTTTCCAATTTATCATCCTATTCTTGTCTTCCCCCTTTCCTCTCCCCTTTCCTCCTCCTCTTCTTTTCTTTTCCTTCTGCTAAGCTGCTTCTTCTTTTCCTTGTCCTTCCCCTTCTCCTTCTTCTTCTCCTTCTCCTTCTCTTTTTCCTTCTTCTTGTTTTATCTTTTGTTTCTTTTGACTACTTGTGGGGCGATGAGAGAAAGTAGTAAAGTAGATAAGTAGAAGAAATCATGAAACAGAGACACCACTACAGAATTGTTACCTGATATGATGATGATGGTTAACTGGTTCACATATTTTGATTTGTGCCAGATACGTTGAATGATCCTTTCTCTCACTTCTGAAAATCAAAGTTGATGCCCTGGCAGTTTTTACTTCCAAATGAGAAAACTTTCACCCCTATAGATAAGGCAACTCACTCATATTTACTCCAAAATCTTTTGCTATGTGTCTTAAGGATTTGAATGCATGCATAAAAACAAATACACACAAAGCACTTGCATGTAACTATCAACTCTGAAAGCGCAAGTCCTGAGTATTTATCATTTCAACCCTGAAAGTAGAATAGTTATGATAGTCCTTCAATATAATAAATTATCATTAAAATGAAAGAATGAATGGATAAAACACCTGCAGCCACCAAAGGAAAACGTTATAGCAAACATGACTTCCCTTGGAGATACAGAGGTGCTACGGTTCTATCTAGAATTTCTGAATGTTTATTCCCAAGCCTCATGATCATTGCTATAGTACTATTGAGGACGTCCTACTGTTTTTATCCTTCCTCATGAAGTCAACTTTCTATAACATAAAATATTGTGGAAAATTTTCTAATTATATCACTGCTAAATTTCACTAAAACTCGAATACAAACTTAGAGGATAAACAGCTAATGATTCTCGGCCATCATCTCTCCTCATGATTTCCTAATAATAATGATGATGATGATGATGGTATTGATAATATTAATAATAATAGATTTTATTAGACATGCTAAAATTAAATTCTCAGTTATTTGATATTTAGGTAGTAATTTCTTGTTGGATCACTCTTATTTAATAAGGTGATTAATATTGTCATAGTAAAAACCAAAAGATTATAAAAGATGCTAGAATACACTTTGTACTATTGCAGTAAAATTAAATAATTTCCAGTTATAAGACACCTTTCTCCTTCACAAGGGATATAATCCAGTTCTACAGGAAAGTATAGATGTTGTGAACGCGTATAAACTCAACACGACTCTCAGTTTCATGAGCTGATAAGTCTATGAACACGGCAATTTATTTAAATCCTCTCTTCATTGCCATCTATCTCAATCAGGGTTTTCTAGGAAACAGAGATTGAGACCATGCTTATTTGTAAAAACCTACTAGGTAGTACAGTCCAAGGGGAGCTAGAGGAAACAGAAATGGAAAAGGAGCCAGGAAAAGAAGAGCAAGACTGCATAAAATGAATTTGGCTATGTCTTCAGAAAGAAGAAATGAAAAGTTTTTGGTCACATGGAATATCTTCCAACAGGCTCATGAAACACTGCACAATAGAATACTCCATCAGGAAAATGGTAAGGGGCTTATTTTGTTGGCCTTCCCCATTTCCTTACTTTTATCAATTCAAATTCACAACACTGGGGCACAGTTCCTCCACATATGAGTTACTTTTACTACACAGTACATTGAAAATTTTGCTGAGGAACAATTCTTATGAAGAAATGTGCGTGGGGTTGGGGGGCTAATAGTAGAAGCAATATATTAGTGATAAAGCTATAGCATTAGTCTAGTTGAGAGGTAACCTGAACTTAAGTAACTCTAGCAATGGCATCACAGCTCTTGGAATGGGATTCCTAGACCTCCAACTGCAGAGGGTGAAGTTAACTGAGGCACCCAGCTGTTCTACTCTGAGGTCCATCTCTGCATTTTCACTGAAATTACATTTCTCATAGGATAAAATTAAGTGCTTCGGGCTTGGTTGAACAGGGTAACTCCTTGGATATGTGGGCTTCTCCTGGTGGAGTGAGTTTAGCTCAAATATTCCCTGATAGGTTTTCCAAAGTTTCTTTAAGACCACACTATCACCTAAGATACTTCGACAAGATAATTTCTTTCCTTTCTTCCTCCCACCTTCCCTTCCGCCATTTCCCTTTGTTCCCTTCTCTGTCCCCTTCACTTGAAATCTTAGCTTCATAGAGGTCTGATGAATTTTTTTAGCCTCTAATCTTTCACTTTTTCTCATAAGAATTTCCCTTTTATCTTGAAAGTTTTATCCTGTAAAGTGTCTGTTTCTCAGAGAAACTGGATTGACACAGAAGAAATAATGAAACAATCGGAGGAATCAGTATTAGAACTACATGTAGGACCATATTTCTGAGTAGGTGGAATTATTATTCCCAAGGATAGAAAATGCTTAAGGAAATTTGCACCACTGATACTGATTTCTGTTTTATATATGTTGAAAGATATGCAATGGGTTTATGAGACTTCAGCCATCATATGGCTGCTGGTGATGGTGGTGGTGTGTGTATCTTCTTATTCGGTAAATATCTAGAGGGACAATTTACCAATTTGTTCATGAATAATTTAATCAAAGATCATCATCTCTGCTTGAATTTTCATGTTATTCTGTGGTTATTTTGAATTTACAGTACCTTAGAAAGATTACCAATGAATATGGTCAGTTCAGGGATAGAGTAAGGACAGTTTCTGTCTTTCAAAATGAGTAGAATTTTGCAAGATACACAACTCAACTCAAAGGATGGATTTAGTTTAAGGAAATTTGTTTGAACATTCACCTCCTTGACTTTGAAGACAAAGATAAGATCCTGTAAAACAAAGAATATGAAGTAAACAGTTATACAGAAATAAAAAATCAGGTTATTTTTCTCCAAATCCTTTTCAGGAAGATAGTGGAAAAGTTTACATCAAATAAACATATTTGTAGAAACTAATTTTGTGCACCCAGAAAATGAGGTGCATACTTCACCATGAATGGGTTATACAGTAACTTATGAAATGTTTAGACTTTTTTTGCTTCTTTGAGATTGGCAAGATACTGATAAAATAAGTAAATTTACAAATACATTTTCAGTTATAATTGTGAAAATTACTATAAAAGAAAACATACTGAATAAGGAAGTAACAAAAAGATTACTGTAGATTGTAGAAGGATTAGAAGATATTTTGAGGGCTTAGCTTTTGAACACAGACCTAGGGGATACAAGGGTTCTCCAAATAAAGAAAAAGCTAAATATTTTTAGGCAAGGAAACTACCGATGTAATATGAGCATCAGATAAGCATGTGATACTTTGAATATCTTGTGTGATTATAATTTTAGAGAGTCTTTTACTATATGAGATTATATGCCATCTGATTAACATGCAGAGGAAACATTGTAGGCAATCATAAGGAATTTGGTTTTATTTTAAGGTCAGGGTAAAGCTTTTGAAGTTATCCTGCATTTTTTTCATTCATTTTGTTTGTTTGCTTAAAGGGAACAAGATTTGACTGACATTCAAAAACAGTACTGTTTTTTGCCAGCGCACCTGGGATTGAATCAGGCAAAAGCTGTGGAAGTTCACGGAGAAGATGATACTCGGACCAGGACACTGGTGACAGCAATGGAAAACAACAGCTACATTGTAGATCTGGGAAGCAGAACTGAAGGATATTCACAGAGGTAGAAAACACAGAACAAAGAAATCCAGGCTACTGATGATGATATCTAATTCAAGAGGAAGGGCAGTTCAAGGAGGGAAAAGTCACAAAAATGCATGAAAAGCTTCAAACTTAAAATTTCTGTGTTCAGAGTATCTACTGTCTGCTCTAAATAGTGACAGTGGAGAGTGATAGAGGTGCCTTGGTAGCTTTATTGGAAATATGCATAAATTATGACCATGCTAAGCACACTGTGCTTGGTCGCTTACTAGTCCCTGGGCTGTTCGTGGATCCTCGCCGGTTTACCTTCTGTAGCTCCCTCTCCTCTAATGGTGCTCAGGGAAAGATGGGCTCCATGTAGCACAATTCAATAAATGTTGTGCATGTTTCTTTGCGCTTGACATCTCTGTGGAACTGCTAAGTGTTTTTCCTGTTTTAAAACAAACTTCGTTCCTGCTATCATACATTCTTGATGATTTTCCCCTTCTATCAGTAATCCTCAGATTCCTTTGAGGTTCAATTTCACTTCACTCAAATACTTATATTTTTAGTTCTTCTACTATTCCCTTTAATCAGTGTCTCCAATTACCCCTGACATCAACTATTATCAGTGCAAAGGTAATTCACACACAGCTTCGAGCTTATCTTCTTCTCAGAACAGCAGACAGTATCTGATGTCATTTCACACTTTCATACTCAATTCTTAAAACTTAAAATTTCAAAGGCATCTGGTACAGAAAATCTAGAACCAAATCCAAGAGTACCTATCCAGAACCAAATCCAAGAGTACCTTTCTCCATCTTTGCAAGCAGGACCACCATGCATTCATTTTGTAAGCAAAAACCTAAAAGTTATCCTCAGTACCTCAAATCTCCCTCATTCACCCACGGGTTTACTCACCACACGTCAGCACCGTTCACTTCTTTTGAACTCTTTTGTTATCTCCTCAATTTCCATTATCTCACTGCAAAAAAGCCCTAGCTAATTTTGTGCTTTTACTCTTGAACTCTTTCAATTTATTTTTCGCTTTGTAGTGAAAGTGGCTTCTTACTAAAATTAGATTATTCAGCATGCCCACCTCCAAACATAGTTTATAACTTAATCATTGCAATGGCATAAGAGTCTTCAATGCTTTGGGGGAGAAGACAAAATGCTTGAGAGCAAGGCTTTCTAGTCTGTGGGAGCTGAGGACTACCTCTCAGGAGCACGTTGTAGTGTCTGCCTATTTGCCATGCGTGTTTTATTTGTTCTTGAACCACTATCTTGTTCCTTCCAGAGGACCTCTGTACAAGTGCATGGTAGCATCACCCTCCCAACACATACACACTAAACTTCACCTAGTTAACTCATAGCAGTTCTTCAGATCTCAGCACTATTTCCACTCCCTCAGGGAATCCAATTCATTCTCCAAACCTCCTTATATGCTCTTATAAAGGTTTTCAACAAACTGTGCCATTTCTTGCCAGCAATTTCTGTCCCCCACACTAAATTGGAAGTTCCATGAGAGCAGACATAAGGACAATTTTGTGTTCTGTTCCTTACCTCAAGCCTAACATGTGACAGAGCACAGAGAAGATGCAAATTAGAGAACTTAGTAAATATTCATCAAATGACTGAATGACTTCTAACTAAAAGCATTCCTGTTATACAAGTCGTTAGGCACATCAGCCACAGAAGATATTGCAATGGTTTTGTCAGCATCTGATGCTGAAGCATTGTGTCATTTTGAGTCGACTGCCTCCTGTTCTGCTGCTAGAAATGCCATCCATGAGTTGGGAACACGGGAAGTTCTCCCCAATATGCATCAGATGACTCCTAAAACATCCTGACACTTCATGGATCTACTCCACAACAATCATAAATTCCCACTGCTAATTACCATCTACACTACCGCCTGGCCACTGTGACTGGTGAGCTGCGTTATTTGACTCTTGCTGTAAAAACAACAGGTAATTAAGAAGGACGGTTTCCTTTGAAACACTTTTGCCCTCTTGCAAATATCCTGGAAGATACACACATCTTCTACATGTACTCATACACAAAGGCACAAGCCCACTACTTTTCTCACCCTACAGCTACTACCTAGGTTAATTTTTCATTATACAGTTAAATGCCACACAGGAGGAAGAGATATTTCACATGTATGATTTTAATTGAGTGGAATAACCTCCGATCTGCCTGAAATGTGTGTACAACTCACATTATATGCTGCAGGTAAATATACAAAGCTTTGCACGTAGACTTTACCATAGGAAGTTTTCACGTAAACGAATAGGGTAAAAATGGGTATGTTGATGCCGAATAGGACGCCTACTTTAGAAGGGCCGTGTGCCCCGGTGGCATTGATTCCGTCTCCTTTTCTGGCCTCTCCCTTCTCTCAACCCCAGGTTAAGCAGCACAGTGGCTTTTCACCTCTCCTCCTGGTTCATCAGGCCCAGTAGGGCTCCTTCTCCCAATTTGCCCACACTGAGCCATGAGCACTAAATGAAGCGAATAATTCGGTGCACTGTTTGGGGGGCGGCCGTGGGGGTAGGGAGGGGAGGGGACAGCTGACAGTGAATGGTGTCAGCTGCAGAGGCAGCAGAAAAAGCCGACATCTTAATAAAACAGCCTCAGGCGAAATCCCATTAAAGCCTTCAGAAGCTTGTTTCCCTGCAGTTGAGCAGGTAGGCGTTGAGCAGTGCAAGGCAGCCCCGAGTGCTCTCAGGGAGCCCAGTTCAAAAAAAATTGAGTGCATTTTTTTCTTAATATAAATCATCCACCAGCATAGCTCCTCAGAGTCATTTGCAAGGCAGAGAAAGAGCGAGTACAGGAGAGAGGAGAGGAGGGAGGAAGGGGAAGAGCTAGGGGGAGAGGTATAAAGGGATGGAGCTCCTCGGCCGCAGCAGGAGCGGTGAGCAGGCTGCATGTGCACCCATTAGCGGTGCAGTGGAGACCTCTGGTTGACCTTTGGAGAGGCAGGGGGACAGGCAGAGCTCCGGCAGAATGACAATGAGGATGGGCACCGGAGAGGCGCATTGTCTGCCTGGCTTCTGGGCCAAGGGCGTCGCCACTCCCAGGCAATACTCTGCTGTGAAGAAGCAGATGGGTTAAACACTGGTGAAGAGCATGATGACCACTTTGAAAAGCATGACAAGCCATGGTCATTGATCCTACAGTGAGAGAGGGACACATACGTACGTGTGTGTGTCCCTGGTATACGTATGTTCAGTGCGTGCAACACAGTTCTCACTAAGTGTACAAAAATATGTTTTTAGTGTTCACATAGTACATCTCAAAGAGCTACTTCTAAAGCTTATTTGATGATGGGCTAGATTTCAATGGTTTAAAGTTTCTAGGAAAGAGACTGCTGATTTCCTGGAACTTTGCAGTTTCTCTTGTCAGAAATTGCATTATCATTTCTATGAAGTGTTCCTCATACAACAGCTGTAGATCATTTCCAAAAGGAATACACATATTTTGTTGATAACCATTAAACCAGTAACCACTAGGAAAACTTCATGAATTTAAACACGGGGCTGGGGATTTAGCTCAGCCGCAAAAGCGCCTCCCTGGCAAGCGCAAGGTTGTGAGTTCGGTTCCCGGTACCGGAGGAAAAAAAAAAAAAAATGAATTTAAACACACTTTAGTTGATAAAATGATAATATTTCTTGAATATAAATAATTAGATGACATTAATTAATAACATTTCTAGCTACTCCTCTTAGTTAGTGCAGGTGTATTTTACTCAGTGTGATCTATGTAGTCCTGCAAAATAGAGTGAATTTAAAGTTATGAAATGTGTCAAATTTGAATATACAAAACTCAGTATTTAAATAATAGCCTGTGATGGACCTTAGTGAGATGAGTAACATGTAGTGTGTTTCATTTGTTTTTATAGTGACGGTTTTACTTATCATGTTTTCTGGAGAATCTTTGCTGTACTTAACTTTCGCAACTCTAGCTTTTCACACTGGGAAGCCATGGTCAACAAATCTGAATTCACTTGCTGGGAAAAATGGTAATACTGTAAGAAGCTTCAAGAGAGAAGGCTAAGCTTAAGTTTAATGTAAATATTTTTGCATTAACTGAACTCTATGTTCAATCTTTGGCAACCGGTAAACAAGTGTAAAATAAAGAAGCAAATTTTTAGTTTCGTCAGCCAACCTGAGACCTCTGGCTGCGTGTGAAACCCAGACAGCTCCCCAGCCGCCCCCCAGCGCCTCTCTCCTCTGTCCTACGCTCTGCCCTTCCTCTGACTTCAACACCACAGACAAATGTCTGATGGGATGGGTATAGTCTAAGGGATATTAACAGGAAAAGAATTAATGTTCTAATTCTGCACAGGGGCCACTTTGCTCCTGTATTTTAGGGATTATTTACTCTTTTTCTTTTCATTACACATGCCATAGTATCTATTTGGGTTTCAAAGAAGTGCCGAATGAAGTCCACTGTAAAACAGACTTGCGCTAAATGAGTTATCTTTACTGTTCTAGTAGGGGCCTTAGGTAAAAAATCTCTTTTCCCTTCTATTTTCCGTGGGTGTCTCTCTTACTTGATGAGAATGTAAAACATATGATGCAGCGATGTTTGCGAACCCAAGGCAAATTATACAACTGTGGGGTTTGTTCATGTCACACAGCTGAGGGAGTAGTTATTAACATTCCCGTTTATGGCACAGGGAGCAAGGGTGGTCACTGGCTCGCTCCTGCCTTACATGTATAACCTCCAAGGGAAAAGAGTCCTTGTGTCTCCGCTAGGTCGGACGAGCCTTACTGAGTCTTTTGGTGCTGTGCGCGAGCATGCGTGGGAGCACAATATGAAGAGAGTTGTGGCTGGTGTTTTTGTGTGCTCTTGTTTATTGCAAAGTATCCCTTTTCCATGTCTTTTACATGTCCCTTTTCCATGTATCCCATCTTCCATGTGGAAGATGCCATGATTCTAGAGAAAAGATCAAGGATGTGAGGCTTCAGGACTCTATGTCTTGGACATTTTCCAACTTTAGCATGATTAACATTTGGTATAGATACAGCAGAGGAGAGTAACCATAACCACAGCGGGGTAGGGTGTGAGAGGTAAAGCCTTGTCTGCCGGGACAGAAGCTCATGAGCAAGGAGAGCCCTCTAGTGTTAATACCTCAAATTGCAAGTACCCCTGCGAACTGGCCAAACTGGATCCCTCAGGGAGGGTGGGAGGATGTTCAGAATCTTACGGAATTTATATTTTGAGTTTGAGAAGGTTTATGTTCAAAAGGACTTGGCAATCCACCTTCTCAACCTGTGACTAACATCCTTTGTGAAAGACTTAGGCCCTGGTCTTCACAAAATAATCGACCAGAGGAGGTTCAGCTCAAAGCAGCTAGAGCTTCTCAGTCAGTGGGACATTAATATGTGGAATTGGAGGTGTAGTGTCCTCAGCACCCAGTGTTGTGTTTTCTCTTTAAGCAATTTCTCTGCGACGTCGAGAAATTATGATTATGCCTTTTAAAGACCCAAAATATTAGCTTAACTACATGCGAATTACGGAGTTCATACACTATCAGCTTTTTGACCTCTCGCAAAAAATGGGGTGTTTCCTGCTTTTCACAAAGAGCATTGCCAGGCAAGAACTTCCGTGGTTTACCTGTGTCACATGTGTACTCTGGATTGCACACACCTCAGTAGTTAGTAGAAGCAGTCCTATCATCAGCCCAGGGAAATCACATGACCACTCTTCGCAGAGGGTAGTAGAGGGTTCCAGAGGAGGGCTTGAAGCCCCTTTTGAGTGGGAGAGTGTAGGTTCCTCACAACAAGGAACTTGCTGAGATTGTCACAAAAATAACAGTTCATGATAACCACTTGCCATTTTGTTCACTCCTTTCATTTTTCTTCAGGCTTATCTCTTTCTTCCATGCATACATTACATTTTACATAAGGTTGTCTGTTTGTTCAATACTAGAAATATTCAACACTTACACAGTCTTAACTATAGGCCCAGATGCCCAGACCTCTTCCCCCATTAAAGGAGAAGATAGCTCAGTCATCATTCAGAACAAACTGGACGAGCAATCCCTACCCTAACCTTGGCCAGGTGGCATTCCCCAGGGGATAAAAAGAATTGAATGTGTAGCAGTAGCTTCTTTCACCATGTTAATAACACACTTGCTCAAAATGATTCCTTCTATCACTCAACTCAAGGGGGCCGGAAGGGACATTTTAACATTTTCTTGGAATGGAGATTGCATCTCTTGATCAGCATTAATAACTATCACAATTATTTGGCTCATTTTCCTACTGGAACTTCTATGAGTTGAATACCATATTTCTAGGATTTATTTTCTGTGCGTTTTGTCTCTATGTATTTGTTTATGTTCTGTACTTAGGCACAAATTTATTTCTTGGCACTGTGACTATCTAATACCTATATTCTACTTTAGGTATCCAGAACGAAGCCCGTGTGTTCTGTCAGCAAATTTGCTCTCACCTTTCACCTATTATTAAGAGCGACATTAATTTTACCTCATTGTGTAATTCTTAGACTTAAGGGTTTCTCCTTTTTTCTGCCCCTCACACCTCACAATTTATTTTTATCACGTCTATGTTTGAGATGTCTTCATCAGTTTTCCCACCATGTCATTAACCTTCTTGCTAAGACAGTAGCCCTGGTCACCATCATTTTCACCGAAATGACCCCCAAAATTCTCTGAACTAGTCTTAACACTTCAGCTCTCCCTTCTCTGCTCAGCATAACAGGCATCTTTGAAACACAAACCGCCCTGGCCTCTTCCATGGTTTAAATGCATCAGCGGTCCCCATCGCATGAGTAAGAAAATGCAGAGAGCTGCACTAGCTCTTCTTTCCCTCTCTCATTCTCTTCTGTAATTTTCTCTTTAGCTTGCTCTGATCTAACCAAATTGACCTTTTGTTGGCTAGCAACACATTAAAACTGGTTACTGCGTTCCTTTGGAGGATATTTTTGAAAGGAAACACAATATTATACAGGACACATATTTTATATGATTATTTATAATAGTCACCCAAAGAACGATATACAAGAGAGTGCAGGAAATCTGTCCACACACTATAAACCAAGAATCCAGCTGAGAGCCTGGATCCCGCGATGTCCTGAATGAGTCCAGCTTAAGACCTAGAGCTCATAACAGTACCTCCCTCGAGTTCACCTGGAGACTCAGAGCCCACAACAATATCTCATGCAGGAGGACTGTTTCACGGATCTGCTGCGAAGGCCCAAAGGTTGGTTGTGGAATCTAGGAAGTCTGTGCCAGCAGAATGAAGAACGTGTACTAACAGGCTGAGGGATCTGCGCTGGAGCCAGGAAGTGATGCTCAGAAGAACCAGAGCTCCCCGCAAAAGTACCACAGCCATCGTCAGCAACAGTGAGGTCCCAAGCTCCTCCAATGATCAAGATGGCTGAGTTCCCATCAGGGAAGCTAAAGCAGCAAACTTTTCCAGGAAACTGGCAGTACATCATCTTCCCCTCTGGAGCCAGGAAGTGATGCTCAAAGTGAGGACCAAAGTTCCCCCAAAGTGAACCAAAGCCATTCTCAGTGCCAACAAGGTCCCAAGCTCCTTCGAGGATGAAAATAGCCAAGTTCATCAGGAAAGCCAGCATGAGGAGCTCCTCCACAAAACCAACAGCTCCTTACAGCTTCCACCAGCTCCCAATAGCCTTGCTCTGCTCCCAGCGGCCTAACCTGTCTTTCTTCAGTTCTACCTCTTACGCTGCTGGAAATAATCCCCAGGTGGGCCTCCCACACCCGCCACCATGCTTACTCAGTTGAGCTGGGGGTAATAAGTTGACCACCAGTTATCAATCCACTACAGTTACAGTGGCTCTAAAGTCACTTACTCTATACCTTACACGCCTAATTTTCTTTACTCAGCTTTTTAACATATGAGTTCACCAAATTTTTCTTTAACAGTTTCATCTTGTTTTCTGTCCTTTTCCACTTTTATTACCTTCATGGCACTTTTTCCCTCTTGGCAGCTATTAAGTTGTCTTTAACTTAGTTTCCATTCAGCCTCTCAATCCTAAGCTGTTGTGGACAGTAATAATTTGTGCATTTCACTACACTATCTATAGTGCACAGTCTGTACTGGCAAAAGTACAGATGCTCAGCAAATGCTGAATGAATGAGGGAATGACTAAATAAATGAAATTTGGTAGACTTAATTAATTATAATCTCAGTGTTAATTTGAACTTTTATACAACTTTTTGCCTTAAATCACCATACCTTTCTCTTATATTCTGATTCTGTATTTGTATAGTGTCCTGTTCTACATTTATTAATGGAATATTTTCCCCAGGGTCTTCGAGGTAATAATTGGAATGTGCTCTGAAGTTATAACTGCAGTTACTTTGTTTGATGAATTTTCTTCTTTTTTTATCTTCTGTGACAAGGTTTTCTCGAGTGTTGGGCACTTGGTAGTTAACTTTACTCTCCTCTTGTTTTTTCCCCTGTTCAGAACCTCTGCTGAGATGGAAAGGAGCCCTTTACAACAGCAATGAAAATCAAAACAAGAAATAAATTCAACTTATTTCTACACATCAGAATTCAAAACAATTTCAACAGAAACCCAAGAATAAGTTTGACTTTCTCCCTGTCATGGATTCTCCAGTAATGGATTGATGGATAGCACCTGAGGCAGTGTAGCCCTACTTCACAGATTATGCTGATTGTGGCTGCTGTCTCAGAAAACTGTAACTGTCCATGGTACCGAAAGAGTTACTCATCATTCATATGGTAGTGATCGCCATCTTCTTGTCACTTCATTGGTCACTAGATTTTCAAAATTACAATGTATTCAGGTAAATTTATAGAAAATGAAATGTGCCCAATTAAGATACATAATTTGATGGCTATTGAATTGCTATCACAGTAAATTTTGTATTAATTTTACAATCAGTAGGGTGTCTCTACCACCATCAAAAGCTTCCTCTTAACTCTGTGTTAGCAGTCCCCCAACCTCTAGTTCCAGGAAGCCAGGAATCTGTTCCTTGTCACATTGACCTGCTTTTCCTGTTCTGGAAGTTGATGCCAGTAGAGTTGCGAGGATGTCCTCTCTTCTGTCTGTCTTTTAGACTCTGCAAGTTTTTGAGATTTATTCAAATCATTAATACCAGTAGCTCATTACATTATTTCTGACCACTAATCTGCTATAAAAAATACCAAAATGTGTTTATCCGTTCATTTATTGTTGGATATTTGGCATTTGTACAGTTTCAGTTTAAAAATTAAAAAAAAATTTATAAACATTGTGTACAAATATTTATGCTAAGATATCATTTCTTCTATGAATGGGATTGTTGGATTGTACGATAAGTACAAATTTATGTTGTAAGAACATTCTAAACATTTTTCAAAAATGATTTTGCTATTCTATGTTTGTAAGAAAGTTCCTGTTGCTCCATATCCTCACAGTTGATATTGTCTGTCTCTTTTATTTTTACTTTTTCAGAAGGTTATGTAAAGATGGTTTGCTATAGTTTTATTGACTTATGTCTGTTTACTAGCTAAGTATTTATCTATGTGCTTATTTGCCATTTCTATTTCATCTTTTGTAAAGTAGATGCTCAAGTGTCATGATAATTTAAATATTAAGTTTATTCATCTTGATACTGTGGAATTGTAGGGATCTTTAAATGCTTTGGCTATCAGTGTTTTGGTTGGCATATGTAATAACAATTATTCTCCTAGACTATAGTTTGACTTTTTATTAATTTTGTCATTTGAAGAGCAGTAATGTTAAATTCCGTTGAATAATAATGTTAATTTTTACTTCATAATTTGTGTACTTTGCATTCTATGTATCATCACTTAATGAATTTCATGGAGGTTTTCCTTTGTGTTCCTTTTGGGAGATTCATATTTTTCCTTTTAGGAGATTCATATTTTTAACTCTCAGGTATGGTTGCATGTATCCCATATAATATTTCCTTTCATCATTGTTGTGCTATTTTATCCTTCTGTGTTTATTTAGGTTATTTGTAATTTTTAAGGGTTCATTTCATATAAGTCAATTAATACAGTCCTGCATTTATTTATTTATTATTTATTTTTTCACTTACTGTGGTTTTGTGGGTAATGAGTGATGAGGATACTTAGGATGTATCCTCTGCAAATTTCTTGTTTACAGTACAGTATTTTTACCTGTCATCACCATGCAGTACTTAATCAATACTGTTTAACTGAGAAATTGTATCTTTCAACCATTTCCTAATTTCCTCTCCTGGGCTGGGGATTTAGCTCAGCGGCAAAAGCACCTGCCTGGCAAGCACAAGGTCATGAGTTCGGTTCCTGGTACCGGAGAAAAACAAAAAACAAAAAACAAACTAATTTCCTCTCCTTTCCCTGGTAACTCTCCATTACTACACTATATATGCTGTCACAAGTGGCAGGATTTTCTTCTTTTTAAAGACTGAGTAATATTCCATTTCATGTGTTTAATTCACTGTCTTTATCCATTCATCTGTCTATGGAGTAAGAGGCTATTTCCGTGTCTTAGCCTTTGTGAACAATGTGAAATTAAAATGATAATTCAAGTATTTCTACAAGATCTTGGTATCATAAGTGGGATATTGACTCAAATGACACTTTGTTGTCAGTTTTCTGAGGAACTGCAATAGTAGTTTGATAGCCACTGTTTTAAGTTAGACTCCATTCAGCAGTATCAACGATTGCTTATTCCTAACATCCTTGCTAACATTTGCAATCTATCCTTAAATAATAATTACCATGTTAGGATACAGTACACCCAGATGTTGCTTGTTGAAGGTTAGTGATATCTGGTATGTAATATAGTCTTCTAACATGTACTTTCAAATATTTTTATTATTTTAGGGCAAACAAGTTAGCATTTTTAGAGATTGTTCTTTGTTTGTTATTGTTTTCTACTTGTCTTCTGGCTTTAGTTTCCTTGACCTATCCCAATATTGTGACTGACTGTTAAAAGTCTTTCTCTTTCTAAATTTGTTTTTAAGTTTCATTGTTTTCCTATTTACCTTAAATCTTTATCCAATGCATTTATAAACTCAGGTGTTCTTTACAGTTTGACCATCCTTGCTGAAAAGGTTTTCTTTTGTTTTCCTTACCATAGTTCTATACTTCTATATTTTAATTTCCCTAGTTAGGATTTTTATTGTTCTTCTATGTTTGTTATCATTTCCTTAACCTCTTTTAACTATTTGAAATAGTATTTCTCCTGTTTTTTAAGTAAATCTCTATTACATATTTTACTCTCTATTGGAGTGTTGACCTTAGTCTTTGTGTCTTAAAATAAATTTGCATGGCAACTGACACTTATCAATTCCTACTTTTCATTTCTCACATTGGTATGGAATTACTTTTTGTCAGTTCTTAAAAAGAGATAGGACTTCAGGAACCTTTCTAAAGGACTCTGCCTTCTGCTGTCTAATTTCCAATTTTGTTTCCCTCCACCATTTTGACCTTGACTTTCTTTTTTTTCACATGGCATAATTTTGACACTACTCCCAATTCTCCTTGTTGTGACTATCCAGCTGGAATGAGTTTGGAGAGTTCCTAGGGGCCTGGCTGCTCCAATTCATTTATGCGTCCTGTGATGGAGCCTTGGCGCTCAGCTCTTGCAGGGAGGGCCAGTCCTGACCCCATCCTACCTGCTGTTCTCCTGCTGGCCAGACTACTGGTCCACCAGACCAGTATGTGTAGAGTGATACCATACTCCTTTGACCTGGCCCACCAGACATGGCCCCTCTTAGTACCTTCTTCCCTGCACAGGCATCATGTGGCCTTGACTGTTTTTCTCATTTTCCTGACTCTCTTTTATTTTATTTATTTGTTTGGTTTTGTTTCCGGTACCAGGAATCAAACTCACGACTTCGCACTTGCCAGGCAGGAGCTGTGCCACTGAGCTAAATCTCCAGCCTCCTTGATTTTCTTTTAAATAGTACTAGTACTTGGTCTCATCTATATAATTTCTTTGTCATTTTTATGTAAGGATTTAATGAGATCGAAGACGATGCTGCTCTGTGACCATCTCTTCAGAACTCCCTTACTTTTTGATGTGAAAAATTCCATCCCCTTTGTTGTGCCTTTCCTCCACCTCCAAACTCCCCTAAAACATCTTCCTTATCTACTTTAGGATAGAAGTAATTAACCTATGCGATATTTAGCCTTAATTATTCTTTATGATTTTGCAAATAATTATAAAATCAGTGAACGTGTCGATAACGAGGGTGGTGGGGCAGCTCTTGGTGTGCTTGAGATGAGCCAGGTAAATTTCCTGTGTGTTTCAGCTGTTCTGGCTCACCTTTTATTAATTATGATATAAACCCAGTGATTACCAAACCTGATTTGTAGATTTCACCTGATGTCCCTTCTGAATTCACTGACTTAACACAATTTAAGCCAACAGGATAAATACAGTTCTTGGTTTCATTAAATCATTTTTAAGTTCTTCCAATGAATTTAATGGAGAGTTGGAAAGAATAAACTTTTATAGTACTCAGCTCAAGAACCTGCCATCTGCAATTCAAGTCAGCAAATTTGTTTTTGTACTTAAAATTTTTCCATGCATGTATATAGAGTATTAGTAATAACATACTGATGTTTTATTGAACTAATTTAAAATATTTTTGTTAAGTTTACCAAACAGTTTAAAATGGCATGCCTCATCTTTTCATAAAAGAACTGGTTATGCAGTGACACTGACCAATTTGGCAGCTGGCAACATACTGACAGCCAAAGATCATCCTCATGCCTGTTTATTTTCTCTCCTCTTTCCTTGGCTTTTTCTTTACACTGTGGTTTTGGTTCCCATTCTTGTTTATAGTGAACTATAAGGTGAAATGAAGTGAGACCTACCTCTAATTGTACATATGACTAGAAAATCAGAACTGGGTAGAACATAAGAATTCAATGAGCCTAAACTGAATTAAAAAAATAAATGGATGACTTGCAAAATAAAATGATTTGCCCAAGTTCATTTACCTTACTGACAGCCTTACTGTTAGTCTTTTGCTGTTTCCTTTACCCCATGATTCCCCATAATACAACCATGATTCTGTCTCCCTGGGTGAACATGCATAATGTGAACTGTGGATATTTACAGCTTCTACATCAAGGCTTACAAATCTTGTTGCCATATATTTAACTTTACATTACTAAGTACATATACTAATACTCAGCTTTAACTAACTCACTTGGTTATACTGTATGTAACATAGAACTTATTTTTTCATTGGATCTAGCCTTAATTTTTTAAAAAATATTAAATACACTTCATTTCTTTCCAGTTGCCTTTCGCTCAAATTTCTTTTTGATTTTGTGTTCCCCCTTGACTGCGCCTTAGCATTCCCTTTGCCTTTGTATCTTACACTGCCAGTGCCTTACAGAAAGTGCTGAGGTTCCTGCTGCTGTGACTGACAATACTGACAATCTCTGTCGACATACCTGGCAATTTGGTGGTGTGGGGGTCATTGGTAGGATGATTCATCTAAGTGGGACAGTGCATTTCAGTTTCACTGTGTGCAAGCCCCAATTAAGGGTACATGTTGGATAGTTGCGCATTATAGCATAAAACTTTCCGTGTACTGTTTTTGTGCTACAAAATACATTTCTTTCTCCAAAGTGGATTAGCCAGACTAGAATTCCTAGCAAATGTCAGTGTAAGTATGGATCTTCCATCTACGGGTCTCGGGAGACCGGGGCTTGTCTGCAGTGCTGCTCTTTTAGTCAGATCAATACAGTCACATACTTTATATATATATATATTTTTCAACTTGTTAACTAAAATTGTTATAAAAAAGGATTTCTTTTTGTTTTCTAAGGAGTAAGTAACATATGACCAGAACTCAAGTGGGAAAAAGTTAGCTGATGAATAAATACCCCAGAACTTGGGAAGAAAGTATATTTTTTATTACCCACTAAGCCACGATAAGGGTTATTATCATGAGATAATCATTCCTCTGGAGCAATACAAGACAGGAGACACAGCTGAGTGCTATCATGCCCATGGGATGTGATTAGCGCATGATAACAGCATCCCCTGGACTCATTGCTATTATGAAATGTCTATTTCCCCACCATTTTCTATATATAAATAAGTGATTTTGGCGGACAGATTCAATTCCCACAAACTGCAAGTTTGCATTAAAATGCTTCAGCTGTGAGATTCACAGATATTAATCTACCCTTTTGGAATGCTGAACAGTCAATCAGAATCCTTCTTCGTCTCAAGCTGTTTTATGATATTATTACAATGTATTTTGTGACGGAATGGCGGGTAAAGCAAGTTTCAGAGATATAGGCTTGTTTGGGCTCGATTTAGTTGCTTCAGGGAAACCTCTACATAAAATGGCTCTGCCTGCTCACTAAGGCATCCTAACTTTCTCATTATTTTTTTTTCCTGCCTGGCTCAATCTCTTTGCTGCATTTTAGAAGTTTGAAGTTTATTCCTCTAACTAGATTAATAAAAGCGGATTTCTCATTGTATACTTCAGAATTGACAGAAAGAAATACTGCACTGGTAATGTCAAAGTGAAGTGAGAAATACTGAGAATCTGAGATTTTGAAATTAACTTTGAAGTACGATTGATTTGGGATTTAGGAACAAATAGGGAGCTATTGATACGATAAAATACTGATGAGTTTACTTGATTGGGAAGTTAAATGACATTTCTGAGAACTACACAATTAATTTTACAAAATTTAAAACAATCTTATTTTATTGTGCTAAATAGTTTTGAGTAATACTACTCCTGGGGTGAAGCGATATTCCTAGCTGTACTTAGAAAAAGCAGAAACTTTGCAATGGTAAGCAGAAACACCGAAACAACACCCAGGATTTGGAGGCAGATTTATTCACATCGCCAGGCACTGATCAGGATCATTTTCAGAATATCATGCCCTGATCTCTGGTGGTCTAGGGCTTATATGGGACAAGCAACCAGGAAGTACAGATGCAGAATGGCTTGTCAACTGGGGATTGGTTTATACAATGTGTGTGATAGTGACCAGCTGTGCATCACAGTGACCAGCTGTTTCTAAGAGACAGGAGTGACTGGATCTGGAACAGGAACTATTACATGGGCAACTCAGAAACAAATATACTGGCTCGGGGGAGCACATTTTTTTTTTTTTTTTGCTACAATTTAAATTGCATTATCACAGAATCTGAAAGCACAGTTCTCTGTCTAAAAATGTATTTGTCACATTTCTGTTGATAAAATTAAAATAAATTATTTTGTAGGAATGAATAAATATCTAGAAAGTGAAAAAGGAGAAAGTGGCTTTTTTTTTATCCCCCCAAATCCTGTATTACTTTAGTCTGGCAGTGTCTTTATCATTGTATGCCTTCATTGATTTCATTTGCCTAGAACATAGAAGCGGGCACCCTTTAAGAAATACCACAGTTGTTGTTTGTCCTCCCGCTGCCTGCCCCTAGTATTACCTTTGTGACCGTAGGGAAAGCAGCTTGTTGGCTAGCACATCAGCCCAGAAAACAGAAGGCATCATGTACTAACTTTTAGAGAGCTCCCTGCAGTAGTTTGTTTCTGTGGGTCTGATGCTGAGCTGGACTATATAGCCATGATTTTTATTAAGGACTTGAAAAGGAAGACATCAGTTAAGGTGATGTGACAACCATTACACCAAATGCATCTATGAAGTTCGGTACTCCCACAGAGGGAAAGATAATTAACCTTTTCTGGCTTATAGGAAAGAAGATGAAATTAAGGGTGCTGTAGATGGCTTCATAAAGAGAGAATTAAGCTGGGACATGAACTATTAAGAAGTAGAGACTATTTTTTTTAAAGAAGAGATAATGATAATGCTTAAATAAGGAAGCATATGAGTATAGTATACTGTAGGAAGTATGGTAAGTGGGCATTCCTATAACATAACAGCAAAGAAGACCTGGAGCAAGATTTGGATTATGAGAGTTCTTGTTTGGTGGCTGGAGTTTGTATTCTATTTTTTAGTCAACAAGAAGCTGTGAAACTCTGGCACTGATAGTTGTGTGTTTTAGACATGTCATTGAACAACAGAGCAAAGGTTGGTCAGCAGCTGACAAAATTTGGGGTTAATATTAAGACTTTTGTGAAATGCACACAAATTGCTGACAGTCCGACGTAGAAATAAAAATGGAGGGGCAAGAATGTTGAACATACGGTTCGTGGATGGATCAGCTCATTGACAAGATGGTGAGACTGAGAAGATGAGGAGATAACCAAATCAAGCCCTAATTTTCTGCTTTGCTTACTGGATACACCAGATAAATATTTACTGGACAAGGGCCTCAAGAGAAAGAGCAGGCTTTAAGGGGATGCTTGTGATAACAGGGGAAAAATGTATACTTGAGGTATAAGCATATGGAAGACGTATATTTCTTAAATGCTAAACACGGATTTTTGCATTTAATACTTATAAGTAATTCACATGGTAAGGTACATGGTTTTTCACCACTTTATACACATGAAAACAATTTTTGAGCCAATAACAGCTTTATGTACATCAGTTAGGTAGTGACAATAGAACTAGAATGTTGAATTGGAAGAGACTGCATTGGAAATATCTACCTAGACTTTTTCACTAGGAAAGAAATTATGACCTATTGTGGCTAGAGGCTTTCTATGTGATGAGATTAAGAATCCAGATTAAGCCAGGTGTGATGGCACATGCTTGTAATCCCAGTACTCGGGAGGCTGACCCAGGAGGACATTGCAAGTTCAAGACTAGCCTGGGCTACAAGGTGAGCTCAAGGCCAGCCTGAACTACACAGCGAGACCCTGTCTCAAAACAACAACAGCAAAAGAATCTAAGTTATTATTAATGAAAAAGTCACTTTTTAATTAGTGAATAAGTTTAAAAACTGAAACTATTAGATCCAGATTTCATTGATCTAGGTTTTTCGATGGAACTCCCAAAATACAATATTATTATTTAATAGAACATAAAATCTTTTCTAATATAATTTTTAGTGTAATCTTTTTAATGAATCTGTACTCATTCAAGTTATGTAGCATTGGGTTCAGTGTTAGAGAGGATGTAAAACATTTGATTTCTTTGTTCAGTGATATAAATGTCAAATTGGTGTATGAACTCAATGAGAGTTTTGATTATTTAGTGTTCAATTCTATCTTTTCTTTTTCTCCTTCAAATGATTTGGTAACTTTTGCAAAATGTCTTTGAGCTCTATGATTAAAAATTTCAGGAATAACATTGTAAAAGGAGGTTGAATGTCTAGTTTAAATAGTTCAGCAATATAAAAGTTGTTAAATATTATTTTTTATCCTATAAAATGTTGAATTGTTTTTGTTTTTCTTAATTAATTAAATATATTTGTACATTTTAGATATACATAATGATCACAGTCATCATAGGGAATTTGTGTCTGTACAAAATACATCTTAATTCTTGTTTTTTCTCATTCCCATTCCCTTCCTCTCAACCTCTCTTCCCTTCTCTATTTACAAAAGCTTTGTTTTTATTTTTTCCTTCTTTTCTCTCTTTTTTCTTTTCCCTTCCTTCCTTTTCCCTTTCTCCTCCCTTGTTTCCTTTCTCATTTGAACATTTTCTTCCTATTTCACAATACCCATTATACATTTTGGTCCTTATTTACTTTGATTTTTTGGGTATCCGATTTATTTCACTTAAGGGTATGTTCTCAAGATGCACCCATTTACCTAAGAATGTCTCAAGCTTATCTCTCTTTAGGGCTGAGAAGTATTCCACTGTACAAAAAAAAAAAAAAACAACCCTACATCTTCTTTATCTGCTTATCAATGATAGGTATTTAGCTATTGCAAACTGTGCTCCTATAAACATGGGTGTGCATATATCTCTGTGGTATGATGCTTTTAATTCTTTTGGGAATAGCTGGATGAAAAGAGACCTCTAGTCCTAGTTTTTTGAGGAATTGCCACACTGATTTCCACAGTGGTTGCACAAGTTTACACTCCCACCAACAGTGTTCTGTGTGGAGGGTTCCTTTTTCTCCAGTCCTCATCAGAATCTGTTATTGGATGATTTCTTAATAACAGTCCTTCTTTCTGGAGTGAGATGGAAGCTCAGCATTGTTTAATTTGCATCTCTTGAATGACTAGTGGTATTGAACATTTTTTCATATATTTATTTTCCACTTGTTATGGTTTGTGTCTGGATGTCCCCTCAAAGCCTCATGCAGTCATGGGGTGGGCTTCTAGAGTTTTTGATTGATTCATGGTCCATTGCTGGGATTATGGGTGAGTGCTACATCCGCCCTGGGGCAGGTAGCCTAAATACAGTATAAGGGAGGGAAAGAGGCTTGCTCTCTGCCACTCCCTCGCCTCTTGCTCTTGCTGCCTTTGCTGTTTTCCACCACCATGAACTGTTGGCATTTGCCAGGTGCCACTCTGCCTTGGAGCCAGCCGAGTATGGACTGAAACCTCCACAAACAGTGAGCTAACTAAACCTTTCCTTCCTTAATTTTGGATGCTGATTATTTTGCTCCAGCAACAAGAGAAAAGTAGCCAAGACACCATTTCTACTTCTTAATCTGAGAAATATGTATTCATCTCAAATGCTTATTTTTGGAGTACAGCTTTAAATTTAGAGGGTCTGATTTTTTTTTTTTTTTTTTTTTAGTTTATTGTATGTTTTAGATATTAGTCCCTTGTCTGAGGAATATCTGGAAAAATTTTTTCCCACTGTGCATTGCGTCTTCACTCTATTGGTGATTTCTCTTGCTGTATGAAAGCTTTTTAGGGCTGGGTTATAGCTTAGCGGTATAAGCACCTGCCTAGCAAGTGTAAGGTCCTGAGTTTGATTCCCAGTATCAAAAATAAAAGCACTTTTTAATAAGATGATATTCCAGTTGTTGACTCTTTGTGTTATTTCCCATCAGTGTTTTGTTCATAAAGTCTTTGCTTATGCCTACTTATATAAGAGTCCTACCTATTCTCTCTTCCAACAGATTTAGTGTTTCTGTTTTAATATCTTTGATTTGATCCATTTTTATTTTAGTTAATGCACGGTGAGAGACATGGGTCGAGTTTTAATTTTCAGCATGTGAAAAGCCTGTTTTCAATCAGTACCATTTATTACAGAGGCTATTTTTCTTCCAACATGCTTGGCCTCTTTGTGAAAATAAGGCAGCTGAGTGTGTTTTGAGTTGTTTCTGCATCTTCTAATCTGCTGTATTGATCCTCATGTCTGCTTTTGGCCAGTACCATGCTGTTTTTGTCTCAGTAGTTTTGTGGTACCAGTGCCAACACCTTTACTGTTACTACCAACTGAGATTTCTAACAATTGCTTTAGGAAATATAGTGTTCGATAGACTATCAGGGGCATTAGAGCAGAGGTCGTACTCTTTCTTGTAAGAATCCAGAAAATAAGTGTTTTAGGTTCTTTAAGCCGTATATGATGTGTGTCACCTTTTGTTTCTTTTTCTGACACTTGAAAAAAATGTAGGATCCATTTTTAGCTTGAGGGCCATACATAATGGAGATTACATGTCAGGTTTGGCTTGTGTGCAAGTTTGTTGACTCCTAGATTAGAGGATATATATATATTAAAAATGTCAAAGGAAAACCCAACATCATTAAGACTGAGTCAACACACAAGATGTACAGTCATAAACATTGACACATAACAGTAGATGTAATAATAATTATTTACTTCATATTTATTTCATATTATTTCATATTTAATATTTCATATTATTTCATATTTATTTCACATTTATTTCATATTAAGGCAGTTAAATTTGGCTAGTATTATTGCTGTAGAGTTTCCACTTTTTAAATATTTGATACAATTTTTTAAAAAGCAATTTATGTTATTTGACTTTATTTGCTTTTAAGATCTAGTCGTTGAATTCCCAAAGCTCACATTTATTATATTTCTGGGTTTTCAGAATACCCAGATAGGCTGGATGTAAAGAAATAATTTCATCCATTATTTGGGAAAATGTACTACAAAATGTATAGGTGAAAATGAGCTATTTCTGGCAGTTATAAATTAAAAGCCCTCTCCCCTCTCTGTCTCTGTCTCTGTCTCTAGCTCTCTCTCTCTCTCTCTCTCTCTCTCTCTCTGATGGTGTAGTTCTGTGCATTTCGTATGTCTTATGAAGTCACCAGACTGAGGTGTTACACATGCTTTCATTTTATAACTATAGTGATTCATACATCCCTGAGCTTGGCCAGATGGGGATGCCTCTATTAATTTAACCAAATATCTCTATTAGAGTAATATTTTCTCCTTTTGTGGCCCAACCAGATAGCTTCATTAAGTGCCTACATCCCTGCCCAGATCCCACCCTCCATCTAGCTGGGAAACACCAGTCAGGTAGGCACTGATCCATTGTGGAAGATGCTCCACCATTCCTTCTCAGTGCGTGAGTTGTGACTGGCACTGCCTAGCCTGAATCTCATCTGCTACGAGATGCATGTTTATCTTTAACTTCTTCCTCCTGGCTCCTACACCTTCCTTGTAAATAAAGATGTGTTAGTGTCATTGTTAAACAGAAAGCACTTCAGATTTTGCCTTAACACAGTTAATTTTTCTACTAGGGGTTTAAAACCCAGGAGTTCCATACAGCAGAAAATGGCCCTCTGTGGATAGATTGGGTCTTTGTGCCTTAAGAACGCCCCCACTGTACACCTGTCCTGACAGATTGAGGCTCTCAGACAACACCGCTTAGTCACACACTAACCAGCAGGGGGAAAGTCTGCGCCTTTCATGAAAGCCTACCTCCTGGCTTAGTGTTTGGAATTCAGTTCTACCTATAAATCAACATCAGAGCCTACAACCCAGTGTGTTCAAGAGCTTTGTTTAAACATCAAAGGGAGAGCACAGACAAGCGCTGTGTTAGAAATATAACTAATCACTTGCAAATACATCTTTCCTGTCAGTGCGGGCTTAACCTTTCTGTTTAATGTGACTGCGGAAAAATGCAGTTATTTCCATCTTATCTGTTTTCTTTAAAGAGGTATAGAAATTTCTGTGGAAAAGAGATATTTGTTCTTAATGTAATAAAGACCAGAGTGTAACATTTCAAAAGTGTGTAGTCGGAGGAAGCAACAAGAAGCTGAATACTGCTGAAATCTAAAAGCTGTTTGTCACCTAGTGAAGGACGCGTCACTCTCCAGCACCTCATCCCTGCTAGGAAAAACCCACTTCTGATGGTCTAGTGCTGGGATAACAAGTTAAGCTAATAAAGAGATGCATTTCAAAAATGGGGAAAACAGGTCTTTGTTTGTTTGTTGACTGACAGTGAACGCCATTGGCTGCCCTGTGGTGCATTGATTGGAATCAATTTAACTTCATTCTCTGCTCATGGTTTTATCCATTCATGAGGGGACTAGGGAGGATTTATTTGAGGTGCCCAGAAAATCCTAGAATCTATAAAACCTTCCTTTAATTTGAACGCTGCAGATTATGGATGAAAGTTTGGTCACCTGCGCTGATCAGTGGGATTAGAGACATCAAAGCCAGTAAAAATAAGAAAGACAAGCAGAGAAACAACAAACAAAAAGCACTTCTTCATGGAAACTGAAGGTAATGTCAAGGGGATGGGAAGGTTCAGCTGGAGATATCATATTCCAGAGCGCAAGCTTTGTTCTTGTGCTGCCACTGTTCCTGAATCTTCAACAAAGCACAGAGTTTTGCACCCTGAGACTCAGCATCTCTGAAGAAGGAATGTTCTACAACTTACCAGTTTAATGTCTCTGTGTAGTGTTGGGAATCTGGACTTTCAAATGCTCGTGTATGGTGGAAGAGTTTGTAGAGGCTGCAGCAATGCACGTTTTATATGATTTATCATCCATTGTATTTGTGATGGTCTCAGATGCATGCACACATGTGTGACTGTTTAGGTAGATGAGAGCTGGTCTATGCTAGCGATCTTACGACTGAGTTAACCATATAGTAAAGTGACAAGAGCAGAGATGTTGGGTTTTGATAGAGCTAAGGAGTCTTGGGCCACTAGTATCAGTTGTGAAATCTTAGGCAATATTAATACTTTGGAGTTGTGAAGATTAAATGAAATCTCCCACTGAAACAATCCTACTAATCCTACCTTGTAGTAGTTGTGTCACTGTGAGAAAACAACTGGGCTCACTGATTTTATGCCATACATATAATGTTTCAAAGAACATTTGCAGATATTAAGTAATTAGTATTTAATGATGGCAAGCTGAAATTTAAAGAACATGATTGTTGATTATTTGAGTGGTTACTATTCTCAAAAGTTTCATCTTCCTCCCTGTCTCAGGACATGCAACCACTTTTCCACTGTCCTATACTTTCAAATATACCAGCTACAGTAAATAGGGCATGGATCCAGTCTCTGCTAACTCACTGCACTTGTCCCCTGTGTTATACCTTAAAACTACTCTGTGCAGTCAAGGCCACTCCATGTGGGTGTATTCGCATATATCAAGGTTAATAGTCACTCCCCACTGGCAAATGCTAATCCACACTGCCAACAAGTCTTCATTAGAATGAAATGTGATGTCTGTGCCCTATTAAAGAAAACATCTCTAAGAGCTCCACAGAATTATTGCACTATTAAAATGTTAATGCACATCCCATATTTGGAGAGAGATTGTAAGATCCTTGAGGGCAAGAATTGATTCTCTCCTCAGGTTGTGTAGTGCGCAGAGGAATGTAGAACACTTAATGATTTTGTTTCTGACAGCAAGCTCATTCTCTTTGTCTCAAGAAAAATTAAAGAGTGAAAATAACTTCCTGAGGCATCCTTCTCCGAAGAAGAAAATGGATTGGCAATTTCCAGGAATCAGGTCTGTAGGATCTTAAAACAATTACAAACTTCTGTGACATTCAGCACCAAAAAACAGAAAATGGACAAGTCCTAGAGAATGCTCCTCCACTCATGTGCTCTGGAAAGGAAAGTAGGAAAGCTCTTCCTAAGTATTCCTGTGCAAAACAACACTCCTCACCTCTTCAGTTTCTGAGGCTGTCCTGTATTAGTCAGTTTCTGTCACTGAGGCACGGTACCCGACACTCACCACTTAAACAGAAGAGGTTTATGTTGGCTCATAGCTTCAGTGCCTTCAGTCTATGGTTGAAAACATCACAGTAGAAGGTCCTGGTGAAGAGCCACTACTCAGATCAGCCTATTCAAAAAGTAGAGACAGAAGGCAGGAACTGGGGAGGGCAATACACTCTTCCAGGTCTTCTGGTAAGCCACTCTTTCCACCCAGGCCCCACCTGCAAACACATGAGACTTTTCAAGGACGTTTTAGATCTAAGCCATAACACATCACTTGTCCCTTTAGATTTAGATGGTCAGCCTTTGCACAGAGTTCATTATGTGTTCAAAGTGTGCCATTTGCCTAGGCCCCTGAAGCTTGTGAAAAGAATGACACTAGAGGATTTGGAATTGGTGCTGGTGATTATAATCAAATGTCTGCTAGTAGTAGATACTCTAGTAATATGTTAATTATTGGTGTAATTTGGGGAAGAGGCAGGGTAGGGTGAGTGGATGGAGGTTAGGAAAGGAATATGAAAGGAACAGATTAGCATTTTCAGTGTGCTAAAAAGCAGTCACTGTTGGCTGCTTTATGGCCATTTGATGCCTACAAAGAAGACAGAAAACACTACATGAGCTATTCTGATTCATTCATTCCAGGAAACTAAAACCAATTTAGCAATACTTACCTAATAGTAGAAGAATTATATTCAAATTTAATTGATATTTTTATATCTGCCCCTTATAAAGTTCCCTTGGTATTATTCTGCTACTCAGTTTATTATTTGGGTTAAACAAGTGCATGGATATTTAATAACCTGCGTTAAATATTTTGTAAAATACATAGGGGTGTATATATACTTTAGTCAAAATGGTATTTGTATAGTGACAGAAAACACAATTGGTTTTTGAACACAGTTTCCACAGATGCATTTACTTCATCATTGGTTTTATGTGTAATGATGCAAAGCTCCTGTGGTTATTAAATCATTTCATATAAAATGGAGACTACTGCATTAGCTACTTAGAGCAGACACTCCTCCTGAATGTCACTGTGCCCCAGAAAGGAATTGAAGCAATGTAGTAGTGACAGAAAATGCTTGGACCATGACCTAGTCTTCTCCTTCTTGAAAGGAATGTTATATTACCCAGTGGCATCCTTGGAATTTCTGCTAAAGTGGAAGGGGTCAGGGGCTGGGAATTTAGCTCAGAGGCACAGCACCTGCCTGGCAAGCATGACGTCATGGGTTCAATTCCCGGTACCAGAAAAAAACCAAAACAAAAAAAAAAAAAAAAAAAAGTGGAAGGGGTCCTCAGCTTGCTCCACACACGTTCTTCACATCGCGGCACAAAAGCACTTCACGATACTCCAGAGAGAAGAGTAGACTGGTTTACTAGGCAAAGGTAATAGGACAAAAAGGGAAGAGATTTCAGCTTCAGGAGCTGAAGGAGGCGCATCTCCAAGGGATGGGAAGGATTGGGCTGGCTGTTACCCAAGGAACAGGACCAGTTTTCTATGGATTTGCTGGAATGAGGTATACTCTCCTTGCTTATGAACTCAGTTCTGGTTTTGCAAGGGGGATCCAGCAAAGTCTTTCACTTAACCCACTCTCCATAAGGTGAAATGTTCTCCCGGGGTCAGTCTCTGTGCTATGGAGGCTGTCTTGGATTCTAAGGTGACAGTCCAATGAAGGCAATGACTGGAGACTTCTGCACATTTATTGGTAGTTGAATATGCCTGTAAATTATTTGATGGCTTCAGTCTTGAAAGGATATAAGATATATCATGTAAATGTAGAGATAATCAAGCTGGTACTGCCAGCTTTTAGACAGACATTCCCTAAATGGGGAAGATGCCTACATGCAGAGCTGAGCAGGACTGGACCCAAATTTTAAGGTACTATAGAAGACAGATACAAAATGAGGACTAAGTTTTGTTCTGCTTTAGTTATCAACTGGATATCCAGAACTCAAGTAAAGAGTCACTCTTATTCATTCTCTTTCTTTCTTCCTTCCTTCCTTTCTTTCTTTTTTTTTCTTTCTTCCTTTCTTTCTTTTTCTTTCTTTCTTTCTTCCTTCCTTCCTTCCTTGCTTTCTTCCTTCCTTTCTTTCTTTCTTTCCTTCCTTCCTTTCTTAATGCAACTTTTAAGTCCTTGGATGCTTCTAAGATCTTGAAAACACAAATCAGACTTCTAATGAGTGACAGGTTAAGGGCCTAGATGTGTTTGCTCTCTCTTCTGCAGTGGCCCTTGACTGTCTTGGTCAAGTAGGAGTAACAGATGTTAGGAAACTGAGCTCTACCTTTTCTTTCTCAGGTTTCACATACATGCAATCCAGACGTGTTCCAAGTTACCAGGCATGTGCAAGGGCCATGTGACCACCACAGAAGCTAAGTTACTCAACAGAAATAGGTATCAAAATCTCCCCCCATTTCTGATTTGCAAAAGAATGTAACAATAACTATACTTGACTATATATGGGGTATTGCATGTTGTTCTTGAGATAATGTTCCTTGCTGTCCAGAGAGAGAGAGAGAAAGAATAAAAAATTATGTTTAAGAATCTTGAACAGGGGTGGTGGTGCACACCTGTAATCCCACTAACCTAGGAGGCAGAGACAAGGAGATTCCCAGTTTTGAGTACCTCCTAAGAGATTAAATGAATCTTTGTCTAAAAATTTAAAAAATCAAAAGGGCTGGTGATGTAGCTCAGTGGTAGCCCAACCCTGGTTTTTTGCAATACCATGAAACAAAATCTTATGTAAGGGGAGTTGTCTGCCTACTTGTGATCCATTTAACTAAGCAATGCCTGATGGTACAGGGAGTCCCTCCTCAGCCTGGTCATCGGGAAGTGACAATTACAGTTTATGTTTCAGTCTCTCAAAAAATACATTGACAGAGACTGTAATCCTTCTCTTAAGTAGTGGCATCTGTCTGTCATGTTTTCCTTTTTAAATTCAGATACCATATTCTACTTCTATTAGCTTATTTTATTTGTGAAATCTGGTGCCCTAATCCTCTTTCTCATGGAATTCCACACTTTCAAACCTGCGACAGTAGACCTGCTCCTTGGTTTGACTTCCAGTGTTGTAGAACTGTGTGCCCTATAAAACTAATGATAGCTCATTTCACTCACATTTCACTACTCCTGAGACATGGTTAGGGCTCTGTTCCTACCAGTGACAACAAAGAAGTAGATACCATCATTATAGCTCACTTTGTCAAAGGTTAAAATTGTAGCCAGCCTCCTAAATTACTTGTGAGTTCAACAGGGTGAGCAATTATTTTCTGCTTGGACCACATAACCCAATGTCACTTGAAGAACATGATATTTCTCTTTTTGTAAACAACTAGACTAGCTCTGGCATTATTTCTCCATGCCCGCTTGAATGGTAGATTTTATATTGCCAGGAACTATCCGTGCCTATGCCACCTGAGTAAGATGGTTCCAGGATTATGTAGATTCTATTTCCCTAGTCTGTATTCTAACACAAGAGGGTTAGTGGTGTGTTTCTTGCACATCAAAACTTCTCTTCCAAAAGGCCTAAGAGCAAGTAGAGCGGAAGCCATTTGAGAGTCACGAGGAAGATTCTTTATGATCATTCTTGTGTTGTGTAGCATTTCACCCGCCCCTTGTTGATGCCATGTTGTTGAGGAAACATGTGACTTACATCATTGCCAGATAAAAGTCCTCCTAAGAACTTATTTCCCTGTTTGGTAGACCAGCAAAAGGAAAATAAAACAAATGTTTCATGGTCACATCTGGTGTCTTACAACATCAAGCCAGGTCTTTCTTTCAACCTGTTCATTAAGAAGAGCTAATAACCATTCTTTAGCATCTTCTCTTGCTCTGCTCTTTGAATTTGGAATTTAGGACGTTTCCAAAGTATACTGTCTTGCGTATACACTCCTTCTTAGGATTCCGCCAAGGTCGGAGTTCTAGTTCTCTCATTCTGACAATTGTGCATATTACTTAAGGGAATTCCAAGGGAACAGGACACATGCTAATTTTTTTCTCTTCAATAGTAATACATATCTGGCTTCACAGAGTCAGTGAACTACTTATCACATTAAAATTTTACCATTTTTGCACATTTCCTATAGTACTGATCGTATTTCAAATAATGTTGACATTTACAAAGAACAACTTGACCTTCAGCCTCTGTGTGGCCCTCAAAAGTTCCAAAAATCTAAATTTGGATAAATTTTGCCTGTCCCTGTGCCAGTCTACTAATGATTTAACCCAGGGTCAGCTTTCTGTAGATCGCATCAGTACACTGCACACAGAATTCAATAAGAATACCTAACTTGCTTCCTTAAATACCAAGGAAATTCATCTCCTCTTATGTATGTGGGAGAAAAGTCAATAAAATTTAAACCTGGAGAGTGGGCAAAAAAAGTCATTGGTTAGACATGTAAGCTGTCAATGGACAGTTAGCATTTAACATTGTTTAAGGAAGGTAGTTGCCAGACTGGTACTTTTATTATCATTAGATACTGTAGATGTCTAATTGCACTAGGGAACATTCAAGTTTTCAAACTGTCACATCTTTCACCATATTCCTTTTCTCTTTTTTTTTCCTTCCTTCTTATTTGTATTAAACAAAATGTATCTCCTCCTAGTGGTAGCACAAGGGAAATCATAAGCTCACTGTATTACACCACTGTGACAGAATGTCATTTCAATTGCCTTATTAACCATATGAAAAAATATATCACAACAGTGAGAAAACTTCTCAGTTATCTATATCTTTCCCCTTAGGCTATTGTCATGAGCCACTGGCATACTAAGGAGAGTGTACTAATTCAGTTGTCAGCTGCCTCACCTATTAAAATGGGGGAAAATACCTGCAAAAAATATGAAACCCATAATCAGGGTTCTGAAGAGGTCTGGAAAGCTTTGTCCACTTGTGGCTGTGGATTAAACACTATCTCAAAATTATGCCATTTGAACTGTCAAGACAAATGCAGCTGTCACCCACACCTGGCTTGGTAATGAAGCATTACCGGTGTTGTGAAAGCAGCTTCTCCTGGAACACGGGGCTGGACGCTTGTGCTTGAAGTTCTCAAGTGGAGCATACATACACTCCCCTCCCACTCTCTGCATAAGGGTGATGAACTCATGAGAAAGTTAGGAAAGTGTGCTGCTCAGAAATTCAGATCAGGTCTTTTAGGGAAGATGAAAACTCAACATATTTAGTGAGACCTAAGCAAGTATTCATACTAGAAAACTTGAATTTGTTAGTTTTTTACCAGATTTCTCAATATATGCTGAGTTTCTCAAATTGATTTCTGAAAGTGCTGATAAATCACTCAAAAAAACACACTGATTTGATTAAATAATGTTTGCATATACATTGTATTTGAAATTATTACATATGGAAAGAAGGTATATGACACTTGACATCCTAAAGGTATGTAAAATCCTTTCTTATTAGCTATTAAATCCATTCCATTTAGATAATTAAGATTGTGTTTAAGCACTATATGATATACATGGAAGCAGTATTTTCTATGATAAAGCACGAGGCTGTTGAACTATCTTGTACTGGTCGTAATACTATAGCATCCCAGACTCTGCAAGATGTGTTCTGGTTTGTTATGTTCTTTAACTCAGACAGTGATAATGATGGTAAGCATACAGCAGCAGAGTTCATCTTTTACAGAGGAGTAATACATTACCCAGTGTGTATGGGCCTAATCTTTTCTTAGCTACCTAAGAAGTCTTACTGCCTTGAGTTTTTTCTTTGCGTCATGAGTTTTGAGCCCAAGAGTCTTTGGGTTTTCCCTGTGTAACAGTGGGGAGTCAATACAAGGACTTTTGCCTCAGAGTTCATATTAAAGGAGACTGGCAAAGCAAGTGATGCAGTTGTGCATGTAATGTATGCACAGCACCTGCCTGGCAAATGCAAGGTCCTGAGTTCGATCCCCGGTACCAAAAATAAATAAATAAATGAAAATATAATATAATTCTTATGAATACAGAAAATGGAGACATATAAATCTCTTTTTACTTTCTGGAATTTTTGGATATTTGGTATCATGTCTCAAATTCTGGACCTTGAACTTGCCAGGAAGGCACTTGTGCCCCTGAGCTGTATCCCCATCCCTATCTTCTAGAATTTTTTTCACTTAAAAGAAAATATTATAAATTACTAATTGCACTTGCTACCGTTAATTTTTTTCTAATTTAACACAGATTCCTAAAGTATGCCAGCTAAGGAAACCTACAAAGTTACACTTAACTGCTCCATTGCAATCTTTAAAACTCATTTTCTTAAGAAATATGGAGGAAATGTCAACAAGCCCTGTTGTGGAGAACATAAAGCATGAAATTTTGTAATAGCATTCAAACATGTAATTTTCTGGTGGTAATTTTAGCCTAGTTTGTCTCTAGGTCCTAACTTGAACTGCACACCATGCCCATGAGATGTACCATCTCTGTCCCAATCTGTGTTGTGAATCTTCCTTAATCAAATTAAGGAAAAAAGGAACTTGTCAGAATCCAAAGTAGGGGTCATTGTAAAGCTTATGAGCAAACCTTCAAGGGCTTTGTAGGAGATGTAGAGTGTGTTCACATACATTCTTTAGTAGAAAGAAAACACTGAACCATGTAGCATGTCGGTGTACCATATTTACACATCAAGAAATCTCACTAAGCTGCAGGTCCTGACATGAATTCATTCACTGATCTTATTGGATTATTTGTGCAGAATCCTGCACTTTAGAGATACCAGTAAGTAAAGAGTCCCATATAAGATGTCCAAGAGTGGAGTAGATTAAATCTCAGTCTTTAAATTTGTATGGACCTAGATTTGACTATTTCACCTACCCCTTACGTGGCTGACTTCCCTAAGTGATTGATGCCTTATTTTTTATCTTCATAAAATTGAAAACGTAAAACTACAGTTAAGAAATCACCCCTTGATAGGGGTGGTTTAATGAGGGTATGTAAAACTATTCAAAGCAATATTTGTGAGGTGCTTGTTACTGTTGAGAGAAGGACTAGAAAATAAAACTTCTGGGTTATTCTGATTCTTCCACCTTCATAAAAATGTAAATGATTACAATAGCTGTGAATGTCAATTACACATTGATTTCATTTTCAAATGTCTAAGACAAGTCTTCGGGGAAGCTACATTAGTATTGTTTAGTTCCAGCTGCATCATTTCTTGCGGACCTAGAGCAAGATTCCTCTGTTCCTTCAGTTATAAATGATGACAAAAGAAATTGTCTTTGACATGTGAAAGTTAGTGTAAAAAGCATCTAGTGTTCTGGTAGACCCTGAACACAGAAGATCCTCATATATCTAATCTTGGATATTTCTGGGAAAATTTCTTAAACTTGTCTTCCATGTCTTTTAAGTCTTTTGACAGCACCTTATTCTGGATTCTTTCTTTCATCCCCCAAAATTTCATAATGGTTCCTCATGCAGAGGGTGGTCAGTTCTTACAGATCACTCAGAATGATTCAATATTACCACTTGCAACCTTGGAGTCCTTAACAGTAATAAGTGCTTAACAAGAAACAATGTTTGGCTTCCTTTTCATAGAGCTGGGAACAGCTCCTAGTCAAGTATTTCTACTCTCACTGGGCATGGTGATGCATGCCTGTAATAGTAATCTCAGCATTTAGGAAGCTGAGGCAGGAGGATTGTGAGTTCAAGGGCAGCCTAAGCTACATAATGAGACTCCATCTCCAAAAAGCAAAGAATAACAACAAACAACAAAAATTGTATTCTCAGGGTGCCTGGTTTAGAATTTATTTATTTATTGGTACCTGGAATCAAACTCCGGACCCTGAGCCTGCCAGGCAGGCACTTATGCCACTGAACTATATCCCTGGCCCCTGGTTTAGAATTTAATGTCCTGAGATTTGAGAAAGTTAATGTCAAGATTTTAGGGTGGTGATAGAATAAAGTCCATTAATATGAGAAGTATAAACTTGGAGCTCAGTGGGGACAGGACAGGGCTCTGTTAGGTCAGGGAAGTGAGGAAGGACAAAGCCACTGGAGATGTGGGGCTCTACAGCAAGTGGTTTGAGCTGCTGTGAGTTTTTAAATTCCCACCACGTGGACATGTGGACGCCTCATATTCTGTGGTTTACTCGCGTGTGTCATAGCGGCCTATCCTTTGGATATTTCTTCTTACACGGTGTGCTTCACCCTGTATTGGTACAATTTCTCCACTGCTTAGGTACACCTTTGTTTCTGTCGTCCTATTTTCCTAGGGCCAGATGCTTTGCTCTTATATTGCATTTGATTGGGGATATTTTACAGGTACTGTGACCACCAGCTAGCTCCCTACTATGACAGTAGTAGAGATATGATCCTAAAATATCCTGATCTTAAATTTTTATTGTATCTAAGATCCACAACTGCCTAAACGAGTAATGTTAGCATAATTTCTATTATCACACAAAGCTTAAGCTAATATTTTACATCAGGAATGCAATCACAACTAAACAAACCATTACACTATTATTTGACACTTTGACAAGTACAGGCCAATGATTCTCAGACTGCAGCTCACTGATTTACTGACAGTCTTAGCATTGCCTAAGATCTGTGAATTGGAAGAAGCTCTGAGGGTGGGACTCAGTGTGCTGTAAACAGCTCTGATGGTGCTGCTACACATGTAAGGATGGAGAATGCTCCTCCAGGCTATAGATTGAGAAGACAGTTACTGAACAGTATGAAATAAAAGGGTATCTGAGGCTTTAACTGCCTTCCTTTCTAGACCTCACTCATAACAGTTCTCTTTCTTTGCTAAAGTCTTGTATCTACCTAGTAAAGTGCAATTACCTATGGAAACACTCAGGTCATAGCATCAAGTTCCATTGGCATTTATATCTCCTCAGTTTTTTATGTTTAACCCACTAATGATGAAAGTGTTCACTTTTCTATTACTTTCTGTATTCAGAACAGTAGTTAAGAAATACTAATAACTTTTAAGTTTGTGGAACTTTATCTTTTCCTTAAAACAGCTTTGAAAATAATTTGAAAAGTTAATTTGAAAAAATAGACAATACCAGCAGTCACACATTTTTTATTTCAGTAAAATATGTGAAATCATTGACTTTTTAAAAACCAATATTTTAACATATAGGAAAATGACTCATGGGATATTATTGAACATTACAAATGATATTGAATTTGTTTGAATTTATTTACAATACACTGTTTGTGAAGATACAATATAATTATACTGAGTCCCCAGTTTAGAGAAGCACTATTTATACTTTAGATAAACCAAACCACTGACATTATTTCTGTAAGGCATTATCACACAGTAATAACTAAGGAACAGAAGGAAGTTTAGGTACTATTTTATTTATTCATGAAGTCTTCAGTTCCAGGTGACTATCAAGTGAAATTGTGGAATGTGTTGGTGGAAAGCATATTGTAAAAAAGTATTATGGAGGTTTAACATAAGTATCACCAAAATGCAACCAAGAGCTCCAATTTCTAAAGAATTAGAAGCCAGGATTCGAGAGTAGAAAGTGTAACGAATGGTGATGTGGAACACAGGGTGTTGCTCACAGCTTGTCTTTGAGAAAGCCAGTCAAGTCCCAGCCTTAGAGCTTACAGAAAGAAGAGCTGAACAGTTAATGCGTAAATTTTTTTTATATATTTTGACAAACTTTGCATGCTTTTATCTGGTAATCTGAGTAACTTATGTGAAGACAACACTACGCAGTATCACAACCATTGGTGAGTTCCTGTCCTGTGTAGTGAAATTATGCATTGTCTCTAATGCTCTTTTAAATTATTATTTTCTTATTCCCTTTCATAGTTTGATCAATTTTCCATTCTTACATCTGGTAATCCGAGCAACTTCATTGAAGATAATAATCTGTAATATAACAACCACTCAATCTCTATCATTTGCTTTGAAACCCCGTATCATTTTTAATGTCCTTGATTTGTTTTGGTTATATTTTGCTATTGTTCCTTTTTTATTATCCTTTTGTGTTTTTTTGTGGTTTTTTTTTTTTGCCTTTTTCCTGTACCAGGAATCAAACTCATGACCTCGCGCTGGCCAGGCAGGCGCTGTGTCGCTGAGCTAAATCCCCAGCCCTTGTTGTCCTTTTTAAAATAAAAAAAAATCTTGAAATGCTTTACTTAGCCAGTAAGTCCATTGATAACTAGACCCCCAAAAGTTACACAACTTCTTCAATGTTATATAGTCAGACAAAAGCCAGAACTGGAGTTTCAACTAAATATTTGAGCTTATTGGTAGTCCATTCGACTCATTTGTAATTTAGAATTGTACTTTTGCTTTCATACCAGAGTGAAAGTATTCCTGGATGTGCAAAAATCTTATAACATTTATTGTCTACTTTGAGGACCTGACATGAGATGCTGAAGAAATTCTATACTTAATATTTATCTATTTTAATATCTGATTACACAGAATATTTGAATAAATATACATGATGCATTTTAAATTCATGGGAACTATTTTATGTTAGTAGTGCTTATAATTTGTATCATCCTTTATGAGTATATATATATATATATACAAAATCAAGAAATTAATGTCCTATAATAAATATTTAATGTCCTATAATAAATATTTGAAATACTCATTTCTCCATTTCTAGTCCTACTTTTGACCTTGATACATGTTGAAACATTCTTTAGATAGTTTATTAAGTGAGGAGTTAAGTGTTATTGAAGAATAAGTCATTTATTCAACTTTCCACAAATGGCAATTATGTTTTCTCTTCAAAGTTTGTCATATGGTACATTCGCCACTCAATTTTGTGGCAGAAATTTGTATTTTAAATATTTGCAATATGCAGGGCTTTAAGCTAGCTGTAGGTAAATGTTTGGAAAAAAGTATTTAAGTGACCTTTTAAAAATCTAACCACCTTTACTATTTTTATTTGCTCATGTTGGTGAACAACTTCCTCAAATGGGATATTTGAAAACTGCATCCCTTCCTTTTAGAGTGTGAACTGGATTCATTAAACCCAACACTTCTGTATGCTTATGGGATTTTTGCACGGATACCTTGGCCTCTGCTGGTGATCTAGGAGAGGAAACACACACGTGTACACGCATCTGCATACACACTGTCACACACAATGTCTCCATTTGCTTCCCACCCGCCTTGAAGAAAATGAAATCTCAACACGTGTTCACGTGAATTGCACTTTCTTACAGGACATAACAAAGCACTAAAGCTCATGGGCCACATTCCCTTGTGACTGAATGCCTGCTTTAAAATATGGTCTAAGAAGAATTTATTTTTCTAATATTTTCAAACAATGCTAAGGCATCCAAGCACATTAATCAAAGTGGAGAAAATTTACTGGAAAATTCGGATTTAACTAAAATACAACTGGTTTATATTTTCTTTCCTCTAATGCCTTTGTTGTATGTCTATCTTTTTAAGAAAGAGTTTTCAAACTTTTTCCCTCCCAAGTCATAATGTAAAGTACATAGGTGTTTTCATCATCAAAAAATTTAAAAATTAGTTGTTTAGTCACTTTTTAAAAATGAGAACCATTTTAAGACAGAATGATAGGGGAATCTTTGGCTGTTTAAATGCTTCCTTACTGAAAGTATTTAAATTCCAGATTTTAATACGGTGATGAGTTTTAAACTTATAAATATTATGTAATCATGTTTCTATTTTCTTGCACACATATAATAGTTGCTTTTTGCCTGAAGTCAGGCTGAAGGCAGGAGAAGACATGATGTGAGAGGGACAGAGGCATGATTCTGGGACAACAACCTGAAATTTTCTCATTCATAGAGGAAGAAATCCTCTAAAATAAGAACAAGTATGAAAAGGAAAGAAAAATCAGAGAAAAGGACTTCAACTCCAGCAACATTTTCCATACTTTCTTCATTGTGGAAGTGCTGAGGCCCAAGCAGGTTACTGGTCGCTCTTACCAGTACTGAAGTGCTTTGTTCTTCTTATGTCAGCTAACTGCACGCCCACCTCTTCCCAGGGGCTTTGCTCACGAAGTAGTAAATGGTGCTCCTGAATTTAACTCCCACCCCAGACATCAATTCTTAGTCGCTGGTGAATTCCCATTAGGATTAAATAATTCACCTGGGTTGAACAGCCAAGCACAGAAAAGGATATAAACCATCAGTAAAGTGCCGTAATTTGAGACAATCCCAAATTCTAATTATTGTCCCTCTGTAATTAATAACTGTTCCTTCCATTCTCGAAACTGAACAAGTTTTAAGATTATATGGTCCCTTTCCTATTAGAATTTTAACTAAAATTCTACGTTAATCACACTTTTGAAACCTAAGTTTATCTGATTCAAGCACAATTATTTGGGTAGCTATCATTTTCTATACTCAGCCCATGTACAGAAGAATTTGATGCATAAGGTAGCAAATCTCCATCTGTGGCATTTCACTCCAGCCAAGCAGAAAGCGACTTCCCATGTGATACATCACACACACACTCTAGCAAGGAAGACAGGCACACTCTTTGAAAGTGCATGGTCAAATTATAGAGCAAAATAGTTTGAGGCTACATGACACCGGGAGAGGCAGACTCGGTTTTAGACATGTCACAACATTTACAGTGATTTTGGGTGAAAAGAGCAGTAAATTCCAATGACTGTGAAAATTTGCGGCACAGCCGGTCCAGGGGAAAAAAAAAAAATCTGTCTTATGTTAGACTCTTAAAACTTTCTGTTGTAAAGGACTTCTTGCAATGTGAGTTTGCTGCATACTGTCTTGAGAATGTTTGCACTTCCTGAGTGTTTCTTTAGCCTTTTCAAGTATTTAACTCTCTGGAAGATCCCCAAGAGTTGTGCAGGTTCATAAAGTGTTGTTATTTGTTTGTTTGTTTACCCTTTTGAGACAAGGTCTTGCTCTGAAATTCAAACTGGCCTCGAACTCATTGGCAACCCTGCCTCAGCCTCTTAAACGCTGGGAATATAGGTGTGCGCCGCCACGCCTGGCCGTAGGTGTCCGAATATCCCACAGTGCCACCATGAATGACCACGGCGAAGGGCTCCCGCCGCAGGCGTCCCGCTGGCCTCCCTTGAGGTCTGGTTGGTGGCCAGGGGTCCGGGCAGTGGTTTCCTGTTCCCAGCTACCGCTTTCCTTCTGACTTTCTTGTATCCTTCTTCATAAATTAGTGTCCCACCTCCAGACGTCTCTGCCACACATTTCTTTCATTCTATTTTTTTTTTTCCTAAAACATTCTGTGCATTGATTCTCTGCTTCTAAACTTGCTCAGACTCAGTTCCAGGGTGGCCGATGCAATTTCATGTGGTGCCACCAAGCCTTCTGCGCAACCTGCCCGAGGTGGGTTCAGAGAACAAGGCTGGCGACAAGGAGGAAGAGAGTTCATCAGCTGGGACTCTTCTTCCTCATTTCCTTTCTTGCTTCCTTCTTTGCTGCCTTCCCTTCCTTTCCTTCCCACTTCTCTTTCCTTTCTCCCTCCCTCCCTTCCTTTCTTGATTGCTCCTTTCTTTCCCTCCGCTCCCCTCCCCTCCCCCACTTCCCTTCCCCTCCCCTGCCCTTTCCTCCCTTTCCTTTCCCCGCCCCTCTCTTCCTCTCTAGTTCCCCTTCCGGTTTTCCAGCCGTTCTCCTTTTCCTCCCTCCTTCCCTCCCTCCCTGCCTTTTCACTGTTGTTGCAGATCAAACCCAGTGCCTCAATTTGCCGCGAGTCACTGGCAATGAGTTCAGGCACATTTCCGCACAGCCCTTAAATCCACGAAGCTGGACACACCCATCTGCACAGAGTACACGTTCATATTTCAGAGCGCCCATCACGTTCATGAGGGTTGTTTGTATCAGTGTCACCAAATGTGATTTTATTCACACCAGAAGCATCATTTTTCCTATTCATTGTGCTTTAATTTCAGGGCCTAAGGTAGCAAGAAATCCCACATGATGGAAAGGAAGCATGGCAGTTTTCTATACTTACCAACTATTCTCTTTGTTGGCCATTGCGGGTGTTCTCCTAGTAGGCTACAGGTTAGACAAAGGTCCACCTAGCTCTTCAGCATACTTGGGGAGGCCAGAATTGTGCTGGGTTCTTGGATAAATTACCCTCCCCTTCAGCTGCTGTGTTCGTTAAGCCTGGGGTCCTTCACAAAACATGGCTTCTTCATGTGCTGTTATTTAAGAGATTAGTAAGCTTGTCTTGGCTTATTCCATTAGAAAACTTCCTAACAATGGTTTTAGGCTTTGGTTAAGAAATATGAGGCTACTGGATTCTAAATTCATTCAAATTCGGCGCTGTGTGCCGAAGTCTTCTCTCGATGTCTGTGGGACATTCTTCCCACTTCAGAAAACTCAGGAGTAGGGGCTGGGGATTTAGCTCAGCGGCAAAGCACCTGCCTGCCAAGCGCAAGTTCGTGAGTTCGATTCCCGGTACCGGAGAAAAAAACCAAAAAAAAAAAAAAAAAGAAAACTCAGGAGTAGAGTGCGTGTCCCATACTCACACCCACATTCACTGATGGCAGACTTTTCGCCATTGTTATAACCTTACCTACCAGTAAAGTAAAACAGTCCCTTATTTTTTAATATTTTATCAGAATTTATAAAATATTTCATGTCCATTTGCTTATTTACATCCTTCCAAAGAGATTTTCTGGAAATCACTCAGAAAATTGGTTATGTACTATGTTCTCTAAGAAATGGAGCCCTGCCATTTCTGCAAAGGTTAGCGCTTAGGCTGCTCTTAGGAGGCTCCGAAGAATGTGCATTTTTCCTCAGCTGTAGAGTCTGATTATGCTAACAGTTTGTGGGCCTTCGCCTAGGACAGAGCAATACGACCCCAACAACCTTCACAGGCACAGTTGAGTCTTACACAATAAATATTAACTAAATAAATTCACTTTGAGCCTTTCATGGAAAAAAAAGAGAAAAAGAAAAGAACAGATCTGTGGCCTCCTCAGTGCCTTTCTTGTTCATGAAGTAAAGAGTTTGCTCAGCGGACTTTGTGTAGATGTTCTTTGCCGCCTCATGTACAATGGAGGGGGAGTGTTCAGGTAGAAAACAGCAGAATCTCAGTTTGGATGGGATTTTTTTCACCTCCGCCCAGGGAAAACAACGTCCCAGGAGAGAAGAGGAATAATCAGGTGGAGCACTTTGAACACATCTGCAGCTTAATAAGTGTCAGCTTCCAGACTTTCAGCCATGAGAGAGAACACCAGAGGTCCTTGTTTTCTATCCTTGCTCACCATGCGACTGCACCCAAAAAACCTAGTTTTAAAAACTCCTCATAGGCTGAATTCTATGCCAAAATCTGGAATAAGCATTATAGAACTGCTCAACTCAGATTCCCATTGAATTCAGTGGGGTTTTTTTTCTAAAACTAAAAATTAAAAAAAAAGAAAGCCATATAAATGCAGAGAGCTACATATAAACGCAGAGAGCTCATTTACTTGAAAAAGAACAAAATAAGAATGTGCCTTCAGAAGAAAACAAACCTGAGTTGATCCAGTATTTATGTTTCAGGCAAAATTACTAAGACAGGGATAAAAGCGTTTCATAGCCTCTAACCTTAGTGTTTACAAGGGACTCATATACAAAACAATTGGGTTTTTAAATGAAGTGCCCCCTGCCGCATTTTGAGCATGTTTTCTTTTACAAGGAGTGATCATCGTTTTGATTCCTGGTTCTTTTACATGACAATTTCTACGGAATGTCCTCTTTTCTGTAGTAAAACTATATTTTCTTAAAGTTTATTTTTTCTTGGTGTCCAGTCATAAAGGTAAGGTCAAATATCTTACATTTTTAACAGTCTACTTTTACTGTAATCTTCATGTAAAATTTTGCTGCATAGCAGGGTGAGTCCCAGGTAGACCTGTAATTTAGAATGAAGTTTCTCTCGGCATTAGCAACTCAGGCACAACTCCACCACCCATCAGTTCTGTCCTGCTGAAAATAGGAAGCAGGTTTGTAGAAGTGGAGGTCTGCCAAGGTAGAGGAGAGAGGAGCTTCATCCTGCTTTGTTGTGCTTTTTTAAATTTTAATAACGTAATTTTGTTATCTCCTCCAAATTAAATTAATTAAGCAGAAACACAATATGTAAGGTTAAGATGTCAAAATCAAACTAAGGTTCTGAAGATTGGTAGAAAAATAACAACCTCAACACAATACGTGTCAGACCTCTTTGCAGGATTAATGACTGCCATTCGGAATATTTCCATCTTCTGTCTCAAAGGACAGTTATATAATTTCTGTAGTGTTACAACGGAATTATTCCTCTGAGAAATCCCAGACTGTGAGAATCTACGGAGGAACTGAGCTGGCAGATGGTCTTAATATAAGAAATATATTGATACAACAACCACTTACTTTCCTGACCGATGAAGCTGATAAAAGATTAGTAGAACAGAATATAGGAGGGGAAAACATTCAGGCTGCTTAGACACATGCTGTGGGAGCTGGAGTCAAAATAATATAACCTACCTCATTCCCTTTGATTAAGTTTTTCCTCTAGAAGCGTTATTTTATTCTCCTCTCATTGTTCAAGCCTTTCTTTCGCTAGGTCTGGTTATTTGCTATTCGTGTTGCTAGGAAGTACAGAGACCCACATGTTCATTCTTCACGTGAACAAGGCCGCTGTAAGACTGGTTTCCAGGAGTTTGCAGGACTGTGGTTTTCCATTCATCCTTCAGCTCTACCTCATCCAGACCTGTTCCACATGTTGTATTTATTTATTAATTTTCTCCCAGACCCCCCCCCCCCACCCCGTCCCTGGCACATGGTAGATCGCTGATAAATAAATGCTAAACAGGTGTCGTTCATAACTGTGGATGCTCCTCACGGTCTTTGTAAACTTGAATTACTGTCTCACTGGTATCTCTGCTTAGCTTCCCATTTGCCTGTTTGCTAAATAACTTACTTCCTCCCAGAAACTGCTTTTTGTTTACTCAGTTGGCTATGTCATTCAAAGCTGGCAACTTAGTTACCTTAATTAATTATTCTCTTATGGTGAAATAGTTACTTTCAGTAAGTATTCTAGGAATAAACTTCAGGAAAGTAGGGCTTTGAAGCTGGAAATACTTGGATTTCAGTTCTAGCTCCCTGGTTAATTAATTGTGTAGAAAAGTTACTCGATCTCTCTGTGGCTCAGCTTTCATATTTATTTTTTCAATTGTGTTTTATTTTTGCTGTTATTTATTTATTTTTGCTTGTTTTCGAGAGAACCTCACTATGTAGTTCAGGCTGACTTGAACTCACTATGTAGCCCACACTGGCCTCAAACTTCCAGTGATCCTCCTGCCTCAGCCTCCTAAGTGCTGTGATTACAGGTGTGTGCTACCACTTCCAGCTGAGTTTTTGTATTTGTGGCAGTATCTGGCTTTCAGAATATTTTAAGTTGGGCTGGGGATGTAGTTCAGTGGCACAAGCACCTGCCTGGCAAGCTCAAGGTCCTGAGTTTGATTCCTGGTACAAAAAAAAAAAAAGAAAATTAAGCATTGCCAAGATATTAAAAGGTCAATTTGGTGCCTTCAGAGTGGAACATCTACTCAGAATCCCCTATTATTGTTCTTAAATTTTACATTGTTCAGACTGCTCCAAATCTGTTTTTCTAAGGGCGAATATTAAAAGTTTTATACTAACCATTATTTATTTAAATTGAGAAGTTACTGCATGAAAATAAATCCTTACTGAACTCAAAACTGGGGTGAAAAATCAGTGCCACTATACTGACCAAAACAGCAGAAGTTAATAGTAAGTGATAAAATACATGGTTTAAATCGCCCCAATTCTATCAATTCTCTTGGGACAATTTGGTGATTTTTCAGCAAGTCCTGAAGGTCAAAAGAGAAAGAAGCCCTGGGTCTTCTGGAGAATGGGAAGCAGCATAGATAGATTTGAGGCTGCTTGGCTCTCCCTCTGCCCCTCTTCAGTCTCAGGAAGTCAGCAGTTAAAGATCCACAGGTTATGATGGTGCCAGGTAAGACACGAAAAGTGATTTTGATTGCTACTGCCACAAAGAAATGGCAAGAAGCTGTTTCCTTATGGGTCAGCTGACAGAATATTTGAATTTTTGGGTTCATCCATGTGTTTAGTCTTAAGAAAGATTACTTAATGCGATTACATGCAGATGTTGAAGTCCTTGCTGGCGATATGAAACCAGTCTTTACTGTCACACACTTTACGAGCTAGTTAGGAGAGGGGAGATTTATAGTCAGGCATATTTAATTAAAATGGTGTAGTTGTGTCCATGTCAAAAATACAGTTTCAACTCTTTAAATTTGGCATATCTGTTTTAGAGAGGACTTTAATTTGATAATAAAGCATTTGTTGTCTGTATGGCAGGGTCAGCAAATGATAGTGTTGCACCTGATTTGAAGTTTATAATATTCCTATGTTTTGAGTCTGTCCTCTTTTAGTTTATTTCTTGGTAGATGGACTAGGATTGTGATTTTAAAAATTCTTTTGATAGTGATATGTCATTTCTTCCTCAGGTTAGTGGAGAGAGCAGCACAAAAGTACACCACTGGAATTTTAAAACGCTTTTCCAAGTGGAAGCGAGTAAACTCTTTCAGATTGAACATCATCTGCAGGCAGAAGTACAACAGCAGTACAGCAGCAGGAGGCGCAATGGTGGTCTCCTTGTTGTGTCTGTCATAGTGATAAGCAGGTGTCCTCCCAGTACCTCCTTTAAGGTGAGGGGTTCACTCCTTTTGTCTCTATTGTAAAGGTTAAAAAAATGGGGATTTTGAGAAATTGTGTAAATTACTCCAAGAGTTTGCAGTTGATCAAGATGACCTATAGAACAAAATGTGGAGAGGACCAAATTTCCAGAGGAACTTAACCACCTGCTACTCCTTGCCTAACTCTGTTAGGTATATTTCTATTGCTATAAAAAGAAAACCAAGAAAATAAACTCATCATAGGAAAGGTTTATTCTGGCTTACAGTTTTAGAGAGTTCAGTCCACGGTTTCTTGGCCCTGTTGCTTTTGGGCTTGTGGTGAGGCAGCACCTCATGATGGGGTGTGTATGGTAGAGCAAGCTCCCCACATCATGGCCGGGGAAGTAGAGTCCACTTCAAGAACACTTCTTTGGTGACCTAAAATCTCTACCATCCTGCAACAGCAGCAAACTGAGAATGAAACCATTAAGACATAGACGTTTGGAGCACATTCCAGATCCCAAGTGTTACACACAATCTTCTTTGGATGAGACTGCTCATATCTGAGGACAACACTTTTCGTGAACTTTCACCAGTACTGTCACTCAGGAGGAGTAAACAATGAGCACTGCCTACAGCCAGCCGGACCACCCTTGCTCCCGCTGAGGCTGCCAATGTGTCAGCCTCTGCGCAATGCATAGATGTGCTAATGTGATTCTCAATAAACTCAAAAGAGCATGATCAACCCAGTTTCCAGATAAGAAGAATCAAAATTGAGAAGTGTAAGAGTCCAATGTGCAGAGTTCAATTATTGGCCCTTTGGCTGGGAACCTGTGTTTTTACCCACTCATCTGACCTGCGGCACTGGGCAAAGAGCAAAACCTATTATTCCCATCAGCTTCTCAGCAGGTCAGAGTGCTCTGCCAACCTTCCCCGCACTGCTACACGTATAGGACCCAGGTTCACAGGGAGTGGAGAAGCGCAGCTTCACCCTTATATTTGGTCGACCCGTTGCAGTGTCCCTATGGCCCTGTTACATGATCATTCTCTTTCTCAAATCTTTCCCTGACATTTCCAAGTATCCTTCTAAAATTAAGCACTTTACCTTACACTCACAGTTTTTCTCCTTTTCCCTGCATCCATTTCCTTGTTTTTACAAACATTAACATATGAATTACTGTTTTTAAAATTCACCTATTTGCTCCCTTTATATGTACTGCAGGTTAAATAATAATAGTTTTTTAGAATTATTTATCATTTAAAAAGAAGAAAAGACAGACCAACAATTGTTAAGCATACAGTAAAACTTCAGGCAATTGTTTTTTCCAGAAAGGATTTTTAAAACAATTTTGATGCAGTATTATTATATTAAGTTAAAGCAATAGAGATTTTGAACAAAGATAATAGGATGTTTATCCATAATAGCTACTTCTTTATTGAAATATTATTTTAAACTCTAGAATTCACAGAATACCTCCCTAAAACGTATGGTTCACACCTTTTAGTGAATAGCAGATGTTAACAATGAATTTTAATCTATTTCATGTTTGTTACAAATATATTTTATTCAGTCTGAAAAAGTGAAACTAATACATAGTGAGGTTTTAGACAAGAGCGTTCAAAAAAGGTTCTCTTTCTAGAATATGAAGAAAGTACGGAATGCAGCAGTTTTTCATTGTGACAACATTGCCACCTAGTGTTCTTCTAAGATTATAAAATAGCCTAAAAACTGAATTAAAATTTGACTCCAAATCCTAACACTCTGCAGAGGCTAAAATTAGATAATTTAAACCTTTGCAAAATGCAATAAGTTGCGTTTGTTTTAAAGTAAGAAATAAGTAATTATAATTCTTATGATCATTTCAGCATGGAAACATTACCTTCTCACTTAATGAACACAATTATTAACTATACAACTCTATCAATATCTTCATTATTTATTAGAAATATGTGACTTGTCAAGTTAATGTATTATAGTAAAATTTTACTTTTATTATCAGAACTTAAGGAGATGATATGTTTGTGAATTAGTAAAATGTTTCAATAGTTTTTAAAATATTGATTCCCAAATATAGTTCACATGATACCCTGTCACAGAAGTGTTCAGTAAATCACCAAGAATAGCAGGTAATCTTGTCAGTGCTTGTGCAGATATTAAGGTGACTAACAACTTTTTGTTTCATTCTGTGAGTTAAACTTCTACAAGCTATATTAGAATAGTATGTCAAAATATTGCACATTTGTAATTCATCGCGGCTTTTGTACAATTTTCAAAAATGCACATTAAAACAAAGCACATACTATCTGTATTTAAGAAAGCCATTAAATATTACACCCTTTAGTATTTCTAAAACAATTATACAATGAATAATTTTACAAAATATATTCAGCAATAAATGTACGCTTGTAAGGCAAACATTTAAATCTTTTTAATATATTTAGTACTGTTTAAAAGGAGTAACTTCATTATGAAAGATATCTGAAGCTTACATTTAAATGATTTAGCATCTTGATTCCCACTTTCAACTGCGTTCTAAAATAAGTCAGTTCTCCCTTTCTGGATATATGAGGATCCAGTTCTACACTTCCCATGAACAAGAGCAATTTCTTGTTCTCCTTTGATAGTTTCCTGCTTTGCTGGGCATGAGTTTCCCTGAGACCAGAAAAAGAGAGAAAGGCAGTAAATATTAGGCTCCTGTTCCTTTTCTATGCACGTAGGACAGGCTCAAGAAGTGTTGCTTTGGATTCCTGTTCGCTGCTTAGCTGAGTGTTTTCACCTGGTATTTCATTTATCTAAGAACTTGTTTCCCAAGTTGTCTAGTTAGCAGATGGATGTTATTTTCTCTTGCCCTTTACAAACTCAACTCCTGTGAGTCCTGTGACATGATTTGTTGTCTTATGCCTACTTGAAAGTCAAAGAACTGAGGCGCACAGACCATATTTATAAGGGTGTTTCACAGAAGGACCAGTTAATGAATTAACCCAATGTATTACCAAGCTCATTCCTACCTGCTCACCATCTTTACAGAAGTATGTCAAGTGTGGGAAGTGTTTGTTGGAAACCACTTTTGGGAAGCAGTTCTTTTCTTTCCTTATTTGTTTATTCATTAATTTATTCATTTTTTGAAGACAAGTTTAGCTCAAGATGTAGCCCAGAGCTCACTCGTAGTCCACGATGGCCTTGAACTTACAATCTTTCTACTTAAACCTCCCAAAAGCTGGGATTGCAATTTTATAACACCATAACTGGCTGACCTTTATTTTTGTGCAAGACTGAAAGAATTACTGACTTTTTGTCCTTTTTTTCTCCTTCTTCCTTTAAATACAAACGATACTCACTGTTTTAGCAGCTATTTCATATCTATTACAGAAAGACCAAAAACTTCAGAAATTCTGGTCATAGTGTAATTGCATCAGTGAAAAACTCCAGACTTCTGTAACGTGAAAGAAGAACAAAATAACACAATGTGAGTCATTACTCAGTAAGCTTTGCAGTACTTTCATCTGAGAACGATCCCACGCGGTCTAGAAGTAAAAACGCAGGTTACAGTAATTGAGCCTCTAGGCCCTGTGACATGTGTGAGTGCCGGGGACGAAAGCAAGGACCGGTCTGTGTTATTTAGAACTGCCATCACGGGGGACACAAAATCACCCAAATTAAGTAATCAATCAACAAACAGGTAACCATTTCATGGTAGAGCATGACTTTGTTGTTGGTAATAACGTATATAGGATACAACATTTGCACAAATAAATGTGCCCCCTTGGTAAGGGCAGCCTTTGCACAAATAGAACACACACTTGTAAGAAAAAATAAGTAGCTGACATGGCAAAGCATCTGCTCTACACCAAATAGGTGCACAAACACTACTTGCTTAATAGAACGCTTATAAAGATGGGCTTTGGTGGCTCTATAGAAACTCAATAGAGAAGGTACTCCAAGTAGAGATAATCAAAGAGGAAGACTGAAAGTTGACATGAATATTTTTAACAGCTATGAAGTGGTCAGTAAAGAACTAGGATCTAATAAAAGAATCAGCACCTTTTTTTAAGCCTATGCTCAGGTGGCTGTATAGGGAGGTGCTTTTATTTCTTTTACGCAAAGAACAAGCGAAAGAGAATGAAATAAAGAAAAAGACAAAAGTAATTCAATAAAGTAATCAAACTCACAAGGCAAAGCACAAAGATTTTTCAGAGTTTGGAAAGTTGTAACGCTAACTTGAAAGCACATATAAAATAATGAGCCTGAAGTCATAATGTGTATCCAACAGCCTGCTTGGAACGAAGCTCGCTAGCAAAGGGATAACCGGAAACACGTGGGGAAGGGATGGGCTGGTGGGGGAGGTGTACCTGGAAGGGCTTCAGTATCCCTTCTCGTAAATTGCTCAGGGAGCAGCGCCTGGGCTCTTCATATTTGTACATTTGTGTCTGAATCACTAAGTGGCTAATAGCGTATGTGTATACATAATATTCATTCAACAAGAATTTACAACGTGTTTACTTTGGGCCAGGAAGCTTACACGAGATGGGGTCATGAGGGGGGACACGCCACAATCCTACCACCCGTGCATTTGATTACAGACACACCGACTGCCACTGGATTGCAGATAATTGTGAAGGAAAACTAAGGTTTACGGCGTTTGAAGGCAAAGCACAGTCAGACATTTGATGCACACCATTAGCAGACAAAGCTCTTCTGAATGTTGAGAGAAGACAGAGGAATGCTTCCTGAAATTTCTATCAATAGTTTTACTTGATTTATTGTCTCCTCAAGAGAGTCCAAAAGAAACATCCTCTTCATCTGCATTTATGTTCCATTAATTATAATACTTATCTGCATACAATTTTATTTCCTGATTTGATTGTTACACGTTGTATGTATGTATTGAATTTTATCAAAGTGTATCACATCAAGGTCTACAAATATTACTGTTAGTGTAAAGAAACGGAAAGATTTCAGCACTTAAAAAATAACAAAAATGACATTTATGTAATCTCTAAATTTTTCACTTCTTCCTATTTTACTGCATGTATCCTACAACATCTTTTTAAATCCAATGTTAATCTGATTGGTATTTTATGTCTTTTACTTTTGCTTAAATAATTACCCATATCCTAAAGATGTGTGTGTGTGTATGTGTGTGCATACGTGCATATCATGATAGGCGTAGAATCTTCTATCCAAAGGGATTGAGAGTAGGGAATTAGACGCATAAAGCATAAAGAAGAGTTATAAACAAGATAAAAAGTGTGCTGAAGAAGGGAAAATTGGATTTAGGAATTCAGGGGAGAAAAAAATATGAAGAAGCAAAAGATAGGACAGATAATTGTATAAATTCTAAAACTACTTGGCTTCTTAGAACTGTTTTAAATTTCAGACAGATTTCAGTGACCTCAAAATTTTATGCATGTATTTAGTTGGCCTGATTTCATTTTGGTACCTAGATTGGGAAGAATAATCATTCTTCCATGGGTTTGGGGAGCAAAGAAACTCCTCTTACCACATGGGCCCAACGATCTTCCCACTAAGCTCCATATCTGCACAGAAACACAGTACCACAAACACCAGTCTCCTCTAGGTTCCCATAGAAACACTCTCTCGTTGAAACAGAGAGAGGCCGTTTTCAGTTGAGTTCCCAGTCCTTTGTGATGCCCGGATGTCCCTCACTTTATTACAGCTAAACATGCACAAGGAGGCAAACGTTAGTGTCACACAACATTTATGGCGGTGGCATTGAGTCGTGAGCTGGGCTGTTCTAGTTTTTCTTTTCTTTTTTTGTTAATCTTTCCTCACTTAGATACATCTTGAAGGGTGTTCTGTTTTGTTTCCGGTACTGGGGAGTGCACACAGGGTTTTCACACCAAGTTATTTTGAGATAGGGTCTCTGAGTAAGTCATTAAATTGCCCAGGTTGGTCTTGAATTTCTGACCCTCCTTCCTCAGCCTTCCAGGGTACTGGGATTGCAGGCATGTGCCACCAGTCCTGGCTATTTCTTTAAAGATTTCAAAGTTTAACAGATATATTGTTAGAGAAAAGAGACGATGAATAAGTTAGAAGCACAGAAAAGTATTAGATTATGAAACATTTTTATTGGGTTTATTTTTCTGCTTTCCTATTTAAATAAGTATTTTTACAATGTGACTATGGTACAAGGATAATTTTTATAATCACAATTTCATGGTCTGTCTTTTAAGTGATTATAAAACAGGGTCATTTGCAGCATTTGTGCTTTTAATTCTTTCAATAAAAAATTGTAAGTGTCTTTGTGCACCAGACCTTATTGAAACTATTGGGGATATGAAAGTATAGTAGTGGAGTTTGCATAAAGATGTGATTAATAATAACTAAAATATTTTATGTAACAGTAAATTCTCTGGAGAAAAATAAAACATCAAAGAAGGTAGACAATGGGCACGGAATTACAAACTTAAATAAAGGACCCACTAAGCAGGTGAATTTTAGTAGAGACCTAGATAAGATGAGTTTGAGCCTTTGGCTACCTGGGAGAACAGTGACTATGAAAGAGGTAATTTGATGCCAGAGTCACATGGGGCTTTGTACATTGTTAAAAGTATTTGACATAAATGTGAAACAGTATCTCAAAAAAAAACAAAAAACAAGAAACAAAAAACAAAACTAAATATAGGCCTCGCATGCAACCCAGCAGTTTCATTACTGGATGTCGAAAAAGAAGTAAAATCAGTGTGCAAAAATAGCACCTGCCCTGTATTATTTATTGAAGTAGTACTCATAATACCACCTCAATGTCCACCAATGGTGACAAAATAAGATCTATCTACCTATCTATCTATCATCTATCTATGCAATGGATGCCATGTGTCTACATCTATGAAACCATAAAGATGAAATCTTGATATTTGTGGTTTTTTTTTTGTTTTTATTCTGGTATGGGGAATTGAACTCACAACCTCTTGCTTGCCAGGCAGGCGCTGTACCACTGAGCTAAATCCCCAACCCCAAAATCTTGACATTTGTGACTTCACACATGGAACTGGAGATCATTCTGTTAACTGAAAAAGGCCAAGAACAGATAAGTTTACCCCATGATTACACTCATCTCTGGAATGAGCAAGAGTTGATACTACGAGCTGTTGAGAGTAGAATAGTGAGTCTGCATCCAGGGTTTGAGAAAAAGTTGATGCATAAGTACAATATTACACATAGGGAAAATAAGTTTTAGTGTTTTCTGGCCCAATATGGTGAATACAGTTAGTAATAATGGACAGTACATCTCAAAAATACCCGGAAGAGAATTTTGAATGTATTAAGGATGAAGAAATGCTAAAAGTTTAGGGTTATGGGTATACTAATGACTCTTATTTGATTATTATGTAATACATATAAGATTCAAAGCATCGCATTGCACCTCATAAGTACATACAAAGGTTGTGTTTAAATCAAGTAATTTAAAATTAAAAGTAAGTGAAAAGCTGGAGAGAAAACCTGCTCCTTAGTAGAAAAACAAAAAGAAGGAACATTTGGCTTGAGACAAAAGTTGTTGGAGGGTTTTGTGTGGAGGAGAAAACTGAAGAGGTTGGTTTGAGAACTGACTCAAGTAAGGACCTGGAGGAAGCAGCGAGAGCACAGGAGGCTCTTGCAGTATTTCTGGTGAGAGACGATGGCGTCACGGATCGACCACGTGAACAGAGGGGGCAGTAAGTGCGAGGGTTCCAGGCTCACCAAAAACGCAGAGCTGGTAAGGTGTACTGCTCGGGTGGACGGTGGAAGCTGCGACCAAAAATATGTGCTTCAAGCAATTGGAAGAATAGAGTTGCCGTGAACGGATTACCACCGAAGACTCAGCAGGTTAGATGGAGGGAGTTCTGGAGCCCCTCTTGGGCATAGTAAGTGTTAGACACCTGCCATCAACAGAACTGGAAATTTCAGGTTGGCAGCTGTACAGGAGCACAGGGAAAATGCAGACGAATTCTTATAAATTTGAGAATACATAGATAGTACTTATTTAAAAAATCACTGGACTGCAAGGAACAAGAAAGGCAGTGAGGGGGCGAGAGAAAAGTCCAGCACTGATCCTTGGCACACTGCAAAGGTCAGGGAGAGGAGAAAAACCTAGCAAAAGTGTGACTGTTTTCCAGGAAGCATGAAGTTTCCTTCCTATATACAGTCAGGCTGGAACAAACACAAGCATGTCGCTCCTTTGATAAAATAATTTCACTTTATAAAAATAAGTGAATGTTTACCCCAAAGTAATTTTTCACTTGGTAATGTTCTTTGTTCAGCTGAAAGGGTGAAAATAAAAATTGAGGTCACAGAGAACTTTTGCTTCAATTTGTTCAGAACGCTAGCTTTGAATTGTGGTTTCTAAAATCTTTAAAAACTTCAATTGATGGGATATAGGTTTTCAGATAATGAGGATTAACCTTTATGCATATTGAAAGTGTTTCTTGAAACATTTGGATTACAATAGGAGACACAAACCCAGCAAGGTTTGACTTCCTTTGAGCTGTTTTTCCAGAAGTATTTTAGCAATATAACGACAATGAATATAGAACCTTACTGATTAGGCAAATGGAAAGTGAAGAAACTATGCATTTTATGATGATTTCTCAAGAGCCGGTCTGTATAGCATTGCTTGTCCCCTAATCAAAAAAACATATAGAGAAAAAATAAGCTATTTTTATGTATGGACCTTGTTGCTTAGAGCAAGTAAAACATTGTTTTGTGTTCTGGCTGTCATTGGATAGTTGACAGATTCGGGAATGGGATCTAACAAGATGTCCATAGTTATCAGAGGCAAGTTCTTCCTCTTGTACAAAACACAAATGAGTCACCTTGTGGATACTTATCAAACTGTGTACTTGGTAAAACAAATTGGTTAGTGAACGGCATGAGCCTCCCATTTGTATAACTGGGCCAGATTTGAAATACGTATTTTAAAAATAAGGTCATTAATAAGACTTAGCACCAGTTTTTATTCTAAGAAAAGAGAAAAATACCTGTGTTAAAAACTATAAAACTATTTCTTCTAAATTCTGGGTAGCTTGTACTGATGTGAGGGAGTAACCTACTAAAGTATTAAGAGCAACTTTTTCCATCAAATGTCACTTTAAGTAGGACCGGAAAATGACAAAATGAGATTCCATTTGGAGAAAAAGCCAACTTGCACATTTTGTATGTAGATAGTCAAGAAGAAGAATAAAAGGCAAAAAGTGATATTGTGAAAGAACTTTGTAAAAGGAAGGTGGACAGTTTATGAGATGATACTGCGATCAGTTAGACATGTAACATTGAGTCTGAAAAAGCCAAGGTTATCTGAAGATATCAAGCCAACAGGCTGTGGTCTGGGAATATGGTAGGTCTGCCCGCTCGTGATGAGAAATTCCACTTTCAGAATTCCATTTGTCCACAGACATCTCATTTTGAAAGTAATGTAGACAAATTGGGAAGCAGTCATAGGAAATGTGATGCCATGCTTAAGAGACTGATGAATAGGCATGCTGGAATATTCAAGCAATCAAACCTGAGCATAAAAATCTGACTGAGCAATGCCCCCTATGAATGCAACCGCTATACATGAAGGACAGTGGAAAACAGATTGGTATTGAAAGTAGGACAAGTGGGAAATACTGGAAAATATATTCTTTTTCTTCTAAGTGGCAATGTCATTATGCATTTGTCTTACAAAAGCAATGGCACTACATGAGCAGACTGAGTTGATCGTGATTTTTCCTGACAAGGAAACCCACTCTACTTCCAACATGGCAAAGAGGAAAAACCACTTGTTAAATGAGATTTGTTAAACTTCAGGGAGATTGGATGGTGATGCCCAGCACAATGTCACAACCAAAAAAATAATAGTAATATAGCTTTAAGTATGCGCCTAGCAATGTGTTAAGCACTTTGCATGAATTAACTTATTTGATCTTCACTATACATTTATAGACCAACTCTCAATGTTGTCTCTGTTTTGTTGAGGAAGGAACCAATGTGCAGTGAGGTAGACAGTAGTAGACCTAAGATTCTAGCCCAAGTACTGCTTCCACAGCCAGAGTCCTGAATCTCTGTGCTGCACTGCTGCTCCATGAGCAGACATTCTCCTCATTCAGATGATTCCATTCCTTTCTCCTCAGTCCACACAAAGAGTTATGTCCTTACCCTGAAGTTTCCGAGGGACAGTTGCACTCCCTTTCCTTAGTGTTAGGTGTATCTGATGCGACTGGCAGACGTGACTCCGGCACATGGCTCAGAGAGTTGGAGTCTCTGCAGAAGGGCTACAAGTAGGCCACGGCAGCTGGACTTGAGTTGGTTTTCATTAAGAGAGATCTTGGTTCAGTCATTCATAAGTTTAAAAATTCCACAGCAAGTCAGGCTAGTGTGGTTAACACTTTAATGTTAGAAGTGATTTTGAATACTGAATCTTCCATATTTTCAGCAAGTTACTCAATTTCTCTTCCCCTCCCTTTTATTTTGACACCAGGAATTGAACTCACAATCTCACGCTTGCCAGGCAGATGCTGTGCTACTGAACTATATCCCCAGCCCTTTACTTCTTACTGCCCAAATTTTCTCAGCGATGTATAAGTGGCCCAGTGATTATAAAAGCTTCGGCTAATGTTTATTAAAATAATATTGTGCTGTGACCAACACATACCAGATGTTAAAGAAATAAAATCTATCAGTGATGCAAAAGTGTAGGCTTGATCCTCCTGAGGCAGTAGAGGATCACAACTCAGCAGAAGCAGAGCAGGCAAGACTAGTTTGGAAATCAGGAGGCAGGCTACATGGGATCTTGGATGGAAAGAATGCAAATCATACTGGAAGATCAGTAGAGATGAGTATCTGAAACCAGATTAGAGTCAAGAACATGACCAGGATTATGTCCAGAAAGATGAGTTAGCTAGCAACCATCTCTTTTAAAATGGAAAAAAAGTAATTTATCTAAGAAGTACCACTTGTGTTATATCACTCGTAGAGAATCTTGGTCTATCAATTGCTCTCTTCCATGAATTTCTCCTTTGAATAGGCTTCCAGTGCACCCCATTCTTCTAATTTTTCTCCAACTTTGTAGTTATCCTTTCGGTTTCTCTATTTTCTCACCATTAAGTTATTGAATTGTACTTGCTTCATCTTGAATCCTCTTTTCTCTGTGTTTTCATCTATTGGTCAGGCTTTTGCCTTCTAACGCTATCTTTCGCCGACGACTCACTAATTCACATCTTCACTCCTACAATACTGTCTCCTGAGGGCCACTGTCTTTGCCATTTCTTCCCCAGTCCCTGGTAATCCACTCAGGACTCAGTTTGAAATGAAATACTGACTTCTCCACCTGTACAACTTCTCCCCTGGTTTTTTCCTCAGCAGAAGGAATTCTGCTTTACAGACAGTTCAATACAAACACTTTGACACTTTGAAATCATTTTTTCCTCTTGTCTCATTATAACCCATATATTAATCCATCAGAAAATCCTGTCAGCACCTCCTTCAACCACATGTCTACAAAATTTTCATGTCCATTTGATGTTTCACCTCTTCCGTAAAGTCTTGGTTGGCTTCTGTTTTTCTGTCAACTGAAATGTAACACTATTTTTAAAACATAATCAATTAGGCATTAAATTTCATCAATCTATCTATATTTACATGAATAAATTTTATGTGACATTCTATTCTTTTTCAACCAGAACACGTATGAGATGCGTGTCTTATTCTTGCTTGTTTGGTTTTCTACCAGAATGTGAGCTTCATGTGTTGTATTAATTTTGAAGTATTTAGAGACACTCTAGTTGAACTCTCAAGCAGAAAGGTAACCACATTTTTACTGCACTGCAAATCAAAGAAATGCAAACTAGATTAGATTAGATCTAGATTAGATATCCATTGTTCGTAGCTTGTATCTGAGGCTGTGTCCTACATAATGTTTCCTGAGGAGAGAGCCGAATGGGAAACAGGGGGGCCAGAACTTCATTCTGAAGAATAACAACATTATATGGACAGGTGGGGAAGTGAAAGGTCAAATATGCTGAAGGCTAAATGCTTTCATTGAATTTAAAGTTGTGGAGGTGATAGGTGACTTTAGTGACATTTATTTTTTGAAATAAGTAGAAATGATATTGAGACAAGAGTTGGATGTGAAACAAAAGGAGGAATTAAAGAAAGCAAGTGTATAGTGCTTTAGGACATGTAAAGAGGGGCTGGGGATTTAGCTCAGCGGCACAGCCTGGCAAGCAGAAGGTCATGAGTTTGATTTCTGGTACTGGAAGAAAGATGTGTAAAGAGGAAGTGATCAAGTGGTGAAAAGTAAAGTGCAGAGAGATAACAGGGACAAGGAGGCTTTGTCTCCCTCTCTTCCATCTCTCGCTCCTCTCTTTCTATCTTTCCTTTCTTTTCTTTTATTGTGAGAGTGATTGGATCGTACATCCACAGAGGGGTTCAGCTAAGTGAGGTAAATCGATGGTGAAAGACTGCCCGAGAGTTTCCAGGGCACAGGACCCAAAAGTAGATAGAACAGTGGAACCAGAAAGGAGCACTGTTTGAGCAGAACAGAGGAAGGGCAGCAGTAGGAAGAGGCTATGGGCTTTCACTTATCCTCTGAAAAGTTAGATCTTCCCAGGTACCTCTACCTCATCTGCACAAAAGTTTCCATCACTTTTGTAATTTCTGTAGCAATTTCTCTTTAAAAGCTTTTATTAGTATATGTTTGTAGAAAATAATGTTCGGATTACTTGTGGGAAGCTGACACGTGTATATAACACATCTTCATTAGTTTCTTCATCCCCTTTGACTCGTTTTTCTCACTCCACTCTTGACTCCCCATTTGGGAGAAATCCAGGTCTCTCTTTCCTATCAACTATCTTCTACTTTGTACTTTATAATTTGAAATTTTCATACAAAGAGAAACCACATAATATGGAAGAGAAACCATGCAATACATAATGTGTATGTATTGTATATTTGGTTGGTTTCATTTAGCATTTTGGTTTCAAGGTACATCCATTTTCCTACCAATGACTCAAGTTTATTTTTGTTCTGGCAGAGGAGTACTGCATGGTGTGTAAATACCACATACCTGTGGATGAACATACCAGCTACATCCAAGATTTAGCTATTTATGAATGGTGCTGCTATAAACATGGGTAGTAAACATATGTCACTGTAATATGTGTCACTGTAATAGTAGTAAACATGTGTCACTGTAATATGATATCTTTAATTCTTCCTGGAAGGAATCTATAAAGGGGATAGGTGGTTTGCATGGAATGCCTACGCTTAGGTTTTTGAGCCACCTCCATACCCACCCATAGTGGATATACTAACTCATATTCCCACCAACAATATAGAAGTGTTCTTTCTCCCCAGATCCTCTCCAACATTTGTTATTATTTAATCTCTTGAAGTACTTTGAAGAAGGAAATCAAAGAGAACATGAAAAAATGGAAAGATATCCTGCTCTTGGAAAGGCAGTATCAATATAGTCAAAATGGTTTTATTTGCAAAATTCATATACGAATCTAATGTAATTCCAATCAAAATACCAACAGCACTGTTTGAAGGGATAGAGAAAACAATCCTAAAATTCATACAGAACCAGAAGACATACAAAATAGCAAAAGCAATACTGAGTAACAAAAGCAAAGGGGGAGACATCACAATCCCAGACTTGAAAGTATATTACAAAGCTACTATGACACAAACAGCATGGCGTTGGCACAAAAACAAACATGAAGATCAATGGAATAGAACAGAGGCAGCAAGAACCTCAAGCATGATCAACTATTTGGTCTTTGACAAAGAGGCCAAAAGCATACACTGGAGGAAAGATAGCCTTTTTGATAAATAATATCAGGTAAACTGGTTATCCACATACAGACGATTGAATCTAGACCATATCTCTCACTATGTATGAATCTAAAATCAAATGGATCGAAAGGCTAAATGTTAAAATATAAACACAACAATCTGGAAGACAATATGTCTAGAAAAATCTTGAAATTATATGTGGAGGCAAGAACTTTCTGAATGGAACCCTGGTTGCACAGAAAATAGCACCAAGAACTAATAATGGGATCAGATCAAATTAAAAAGCTTCTGCACAGCAAAAGAAATCACTAACAGAGTGAATGACAATCTACAGAATAGGAAAAAATTTTGCAAGCAATTCCTCAGTTAGAGGACTCACATATATAGTAATATCTTAAACTTCAATATAGTATGGAAAAATAAGGAAAAGAGAAGGAAAACACAGCCAGGAAGAACAAGTGGATAGATCTACTGATTTTTGTTTAAAAGTTGGTCTGTGGAATTTAACTGTTAAAATGACTCAGAAGTTCTCCTTCCACTCTTACCCCCCCATTCTTTTGTCACTGTTCCATATACTTCTTATTACTTCACAGAGTGCCTACCATTCCTAGACAGGGTATCAACATTTTAAAACTAATAAAGAAGAATAACTGCTTCCTTTCTGTGGACAAAGACTCTTGAGAGTAACCTGCAGTAGAAAGGAATGTTTTCTTTATATAATTGTGGATACAGGTGGGTCTCCCTCATCCTTTCTTACAGACACATGAAGTTTGAGATAATGTCCTGCAGTCCGCATTTTACATTAGTTTTCTCTCAGCCCCATCTCACTGCTTCCAATAAGAGTATTCCAGATTGTATTCATTCAATATAGGAAAGCATCAACACATTTTAATACATTGGTTCCCCTAACTTTATCAACTCATGTAATGTAGGGTAAGTGACAATCCTTAAAGTTACATTCTGCATGTGTGTGTGTTTGTGTGTGCCAAAAGATTTTATACTTTTATTATACAACTTCATGAGTTATGAATGAAAAACTGTGATTTTCAGTTTTTGAAAAAAAAATTCTTTTTCAGACCCAATAGATTTGCTGAAGAAAGAGGAAGAAGAGGAGATGAAAACAGGCTCATAAGGGTACCAGGGCAGGGTGGAAAGACTTTCTAAACACTGTTTCACTGGGATTTACACTCAGAGCTTTACAACTTTGGTTCTGCAGCCCGTGCTCCCTCCAGAGGCACACAGAAGAAGAAATAGGAGGAAGCCCCAGCCTGGCATTACTATACCCTGTGGGTTTCTCACCTTCAGTAGGGAACCGGAGAGAAAATAACTGAAAAAGACATCGAAGTAGCAGTCACATAGAGAACAGGTGCTTCTACAGCAACCCACACTGGAACCCCCACTTAGTACAAAGAAGCCATGGACATCAGCATGAGTCTCAAAACAAGCTATTGACTTCATGTCATGTTGTCTAAAACCATCACCTCGACTTCTGTCATCAAAGTCCACACAAAGGAAATTTCTTAGTTCAAGCTTGAAATCAGAATTCCTTTAAGCATGTTGAGGTTTGAATCACTCGGCATCCAGTTTTTTTAAAGGCTCCCAAAGCCTTTCCTTAAATTTAATATAGTCACCAGCATCTGCAGTTTGTTTGTTGATATTCTTTTCTTCTATAAAAGCTAGAGAGTATTCTTTAGATTCCAGGAGTAGCTGTCCTTTTAGAGAAAGAGACATAAAAATTTGACACTTGGTGGATTAAGGTTGGAAACACTGTAAAATAGCTTAAAAATAGAACTCATATTGAACACTGAGGTGCAGGGGCATCCTGACAGAACACTTCACTCAGTTCTTGTGGGTGGAGGCTGGAAATCTGAGCTTCACCAACAGATAAACACCTTTCTTTTGACTAAATTTTTATAATCACTTGCCACTTTGATTAAAAGATAATTGCAATCTACATACAGATATTTCTTTCATTGATTTATCTTATAATTTTTATCCAAGAAATAATTTGATACTGTCTACTGTATCTAAGGCTTGGCAATACTGTTGCAAAGGAATAGCTACTAGCCCAACATACAGGATTTCACAGTCTAATGGAGGAGCTGAAAAGCTAAGAGAGCAACCGCACACAGCAAGGGCTCTGGTACAGCTGTGTTACAACCTTGCTCCTGGGAGAACAGGACATCTGTCTCTCATCTACTGAAGAGGGCGGGAAGATGTGAGTCAGAGAGGGTTAAAGGCAGCTTCCCTAAATATTTGAGATCAGAGCCAAGTTTTGAATAATGAATTAGTCAGTCATAAAGGGTGAATGTAATAAAGTTAACGCAAAACTTAAAAGCATAGTTGAAGGTAAACAGACTCAGCTACTAGATATTCTCAGTTCGCATTCTGATCTCTTATGCACTAGCTATGGGGTTTGGGATAAGTCAGATACCAGTTTGTGCCCTTAGTTTTTTCTTCTACAAAATAGGGTTAATCGTACCTACTGAAAAATGTTATTAATGAAAATGACATAGTTTGCAGAAAGCGTTTAGGGGGTTTCGAAACACAACTTAACCATCTGTTTGGATTTTGTAGATGTGAACAGTCAACTAAACTATATTCATATTATAAGTTCTGTGTGTAAGCCAAGAAGTACAATTGAAGAGGCTGAGAATGGTAGGCAGGAGTCACCGTGTTTCAGAAAGGTACACAGTTTGCACTCTTTAGTTCATTAGTGCTATCTCCTTTTATTTTTTCAAATAAGTGTCCTTCAAATTGAACAGTGCAACAGAGATATCACAGCTTAGGTTGCACAACTCCCTAGTCAGCTTAATGACTGATTTCCTGGAGAGACACTGTTATTTAGAACAGGCCATAATTCACCACCAATTTATACTGTAAACTTCTGCATTTCCAGGGATGAGCATGTTTGGAGCACAAAGAATTGTCCTTCTGGTTGGAAGTGTTTCTATCCAGAAATGCCCAGTCCAAGAGGTGGTCTTGGTTTTTCCAAAATTATGGCAATTCTTAGCCTCATGTGTTGCTTCCCAGAATGTGCACAGGTCCTGGGTAATGTACAGGAGGCTTGCATTTGAGGAACTATCAGTATGTCTTCCTATTTCCTTTTGACCTAATACAAAATGATAAGCATTCTCCCCCTTACCCCTCACATTATATTTAGTTTTTAAAAGTAACTATTCCTGAATAATAGGTTGAGTTATTTCTACATTCAGTTCCACTACCAGCTTTTCTCACTATTCCCTCAGACTCACATACTTTTTGAAAGTCAAAGTTCCACCTGGGGCATACCACAGCTGCTATCTTGTGTGTTTAATCATACTTATCTAACATTTTTACTATGCCTTCCTCTCCTTTGATCATTTGGAACTCAGTCTTAAACTTTGAGTGTGAAAACCTTGATAATGAATGGAGCATTTTATTGAATCAAAAATTGAATATTCATCCCCAAACAGACTAATAGATTTCTATGGTGCTACAAAGTCACAGATATTTTTCTTTCATTATTAGAAAATCAAGAAGGAAATTTAAATTCACCAAACTTCCAGGTAAAAGCTTACTTCTTTCCAAGGATAGTCTACCCCAGATGGATGTCTTTATAAACACAAGGGATCATTTTTACTTGATAACCTGTTTTAATGTGCAACAAAGCATAATATAAAAATGATATGCATAGAGCCACACAGATCTGATTCCAAAATATGGCTTCATACTTGCCAGCTTTGTAGTTGAGTAAGTTACATAATTAAGCTAAGTATTGCTTTTTCATCTGGAAAATAGAACTATGAATACCTCTGAGACTTGTTAGAATTATTAAAAGTCTATGTAAACACAACTAGTGTACTATCTATATAAGTTTAAAGCAAATTATTCAGTTCACTGCTAAACAATGTACAGATAAAATAAAATACAACACGGGTAAACTTCAGTACAAGTTCTTCTCTTGTTAGGAATATCACACTAAAAAGTCTTCATGGTCTTCATGGTTTAGTAGGACCAGGTATCTCTTTCTTAGATGATGACTTGGGAGCAAAAGTGACATGCATTTTTCTGTACTGGAGTACTTAAATTTTCACTCTTCAGAGTTCTCTTCCCTCAGGCACACAAATCAGTACTTCCAGAATGGTGGCTGTGCTATCAGTAGGGCCCATGAATAACACTAATGAGTAGATCTTCTCAGCCCATGGAAGTACAGCAGGAGTGAAAATTGAAACATTCTTTTTTAATGTTTGAGATACTGAGGCTAATTGTTGCATAGGTCATAGCCTTTTTTGAGGGTTATAGTAAGAATAACAAGAGCAGCAACAATATTTATAGACTATTTCTTAGGTGGTACCCACTAGAAATGTTTCTCACCCATGCAGCACTATGATTTTGATAGACTGATGTCCTCGTTCCACTTTTTATTTATGATAAAAACAGATACACAGAGAGGCTAAGCATATAGTTTGTTCCAGATGACAAAACACTGTGAGTAGCATAATCCAGATTCGAAGCCAAAAATTGAACTCTGTAGCCTGTGCTCTTAGCCACTGAGCTTTGTTTCCCCTTGGGGAACTTGCACAGATAATTCACTTAGAATCATGGAATGCTTTGGCAAAGAGTTTAATGAACCTCTACCTTCACTTCTTTGGTCAGGTTTGACTCTAAAGGTAATGTGCTTTGTATTTCATTTAAAGGAAAAGATTTAAGAGCTCCAAAGGAACTGGTTTGCCTTTTCAAGGACAAGAACTATAGGTATGAATCTTTTAATTTCCATGGTTTCATAAATTCCATAAGTAATAAGGGATTCTATTGCTCTGCTTGAGAATTCTATTGTTTTTGGTTATATGTATGAACCTACAACACATTTTGGAAGATATAGTTGCCCAATCTGAAACTTGTCTGTTTCATTGATTGTGTAATTCATAAGTTTTGTTGTATTCTCTTACAAACCAATTCAGTCTGATGTCAAGCCGTGGGTTTTTACCTTGTCTGCTCTTTGCTATTGGAGGTAGAATCCTTTGTGTGTTTTTGTTGCCGTGGAGGGAGGGTTTTTGCCCACCTGTGCTACTGTCCTTAGGAGGCTACCCTGAGGTTCTTCTGTCACCGCAGCCTCAGGCTTTCACTCGCATAATAATAGTGCCGGCACAGGACTGGCAAAAGCATTCCATTTCTCCTGTCAAATGTGTCTGCATTTCTTTTTTAAAACAGAAATATCTGACAGATCTCACCACGGACCTCTGATTAGCCAGATGACATGTAGATAAGATTTCAGGAACTACTACAGAAAATGAAATTGCAGGGTCTGTCACCAGTCTTTTCGTGTTGCAACTTCTTCATTCCAGTATGTCAAAAGGGCAAATCTCTAATAACGGAACAGCAGCCAGAGAAATTGCAGCGCCCACCACACCGCCGAAGAGACAGATTCAGAAATCCACGTGATAATTCAAGGCAGAGCTGAAGCTGCAGCCCAGCCCTCCGCAGTCCACTGGACTATCACAGAGTCGGGGCTGCCTCTGCTGGAAGCCCTCCAAACCCTTCCTTTGTTTCCCAGTAGTTCTGAGGTCCAGTTCCTATCCCCAGACAGGCTAAAGAATTTTTCAACATTTTAACAGATGGCCACTGAGGGAAATCTACTCTCTCTACCAATTCCTTTCAAATGCACCAGTTAGGAAGCTACATCTCTCTAGATACCATTTAACATTCATGCTTTTTATTAAATCTGAGAAATGAAGAAAATAAACCATTATATTCTTCTTTGCTTCCCAAGGTCAAGTCTTCCATTTAATTACTTCAAATCTAGAGATGCCTCAGCACATCCGGGTCCTTACTAGACATTTTCTTCAGCGCTTCCCTCATTGTCCCTGCTGCTGTGGCTTCTCTCACCATAACAAGAGTTATTATGCAAGGTTATGACAAAGTAGGTGTTTTACACTTCTGCAAAGGACAGCATGGGAGATATGGATCATAATTATTACCAGATATAGATTAGGCACAGGGAAAGCAGGATGAATTATCTGTTATATGAAAATCAGCTAACAAGCTGTGTTTGCTTGACTGGATTTCATAGAATTAGCTATGATGGGTGCAGCCTGCAAATTCCTCCAATTAACAATATGTCCATATTGGGAAACTGAGGCAAATAAGTTTAAGTTATTCTAGTTTAGAGAAGAATGGAATAGCCCATAAATTTGGATGAGCTAACTTCAAGCATTAACTTTTTTATTCATTTGTACCAGTTGCACAATTAGAGCTTGTTTTCTAATCTAAACAAATGTGTATCTTGGAATTTACTTTACAAGGCTTTTGGGAGAATTGAACAGCCGTGCATATAAAACACTGCTAAATTGACTCCCTTTATCAAACTCTGACCATATTGGGCTTGTTGTTGGTTGTTGTTTTGTACCTGGAATCAAACTTAGGACCTTGCACTTACCAGGCAGGCACTGTGCTGCTGAGCTATCTCCCCAGCCTGATCATATTGTCATCATATGAAATTGTCTTTCATTTCTTTTTTGGAGAGCAGAAACTTCAAAGATGCCATTTTTTTCTTTTTTTTCCTTTTTTTTTTTTTTTGTATCAGGAATCAAACTCAGGACCTTGTGCTTGCCAGGCAGGCACTGTGCTGCTGAGCTATATCCCTGGTCCAAACAAGATACTTTTTGTAATCAATGAGGAGTCTTTCTTTACAAAACTCAGCTCAACATTGGCCAGAGCACACACATACATGCTCTGCCTATGGTTGCCCATGAAAGAGAAGAAATTCATTAACATAGTTCATTTTTCTAAAAAGCTTCTACATATCCTTTAACCTCTGTCCATTAGCAATGGGACTTAAGCAAGAACAGCAAGTTAAAGGCCTTTTATTGACCAAATAATCTCTACTGAGTAGGGAAGACCAAGGTTTCATGGTACATAGATCTTTAACAATTTGGGCATTTGTTTTAAGATGAAAAATAAAAATTCTGGGTACAATGTTAGGTATCCAAAGAATTATTTATTTAGAATCAGAAAAATGACAGTAGACTACATATTGCATATATTAAAAAGTGCTAATATTGCATACGTGCATACAAAAATTCTGATGAATGAATAATTGCTGTGAAAAGGGAAAATTTATGTTTATAATTGCATGTTTTAGATTACTGAGAATTTTCCTGGTTTTGACGAGGCCCCAGTGAGAATCGCAGTCCCCATGGATCCTTCCTTCATCAAATACTCATTTCCGGTGCACAGTGCCACGTGACCTCCTCACAGGGAGGCGACCTCTCGCCCTGCCCTTCCACAAGGCTGTGCTGTAGGTAGCACCTTCCTGGAAGTCATTCTTCTTCTGGGGCGTGGACAGTAACTGATCTAGATGCTGTATAGGCTGTAAACCATGAAATAGGCGCCACTAACTTCATTTGCTCTGATTCCAAATTTCGGTTCCTTACGGCTGAATCCTATACAGAAGTCCAATGCCTATGTTTACCGATCAATGAGAGTTGCAAAATGGTGATATTTTGAATTCTATTTTTTACATCTTTAAAAATTTTTGATTAACAAGTATGAATTGTACATTTTCATGGGATTCAGTGTGGTATTTCAGCAATGCATGCAGCCCACACTGATAAAATCCAACCATTGTTCATCTATCCTTCCCATCCTCACTGTTACAACTTTCCTATGTTCAAGTCGATTTAAGTCTTCCTATATAACAGAGCATGTGTGCTCCTTGTTTATCTGTGTCCAGCCCACTTCACTAAACATAATACCTACCAATGTCTTCTAATTTTCTGTAAATTACAGGATTTCATTATTACTTTATTCTTATTTATGAGTTACTAATATTTCATTGTGTATTTATACCACATTTTCTTTTATTATTTTAGTTTTAAGTACATATGTTTCACACATAATGCTTACATTCCTTGAGGAAATTGATACTTATCCACAACATATCTTAGTTACCTTTTCACCACCTCGTTCTTTCTTCTCTCCACACTCTACCTATCCCTTGTTCACCCTCCTTTATTTAGATTTTTGTACATTGTGTGCCCTACATTCCTCGTGTGGAGTCGGTACTTGTACATAACACATCTCAGTTTCCTCCTTTTAATCCCTTTTTCCGCCCTCCATCTCTTCATCCTCTTTCCCACTGAGGATGATCCATCTCCCTTCATCCTTTTGTTCTTTATTTTTACTCTGAGTCTCTCAAAAAAGAGAAACCTTGTGATAATTAAGGTTGTGCGCCTGTTCTATTTCACGGAACATTTTGGTGTAAAGGTGCATCCTAATTCCTACAAGTGACTCAAGTTTATCTTTCTTTATCACAGAGTAGTACTCCTTTGTATGTAAATACCTACTTTTCTTAACTGTTCATCTGTGGATGGACATATAGGCTGCTTCTAAGATTTAGCTCTAATGAATTGTGCTGTTATAAACACAGTTATGCATTTTTCACTGTAATATGATGCCTTTATCTCTTGGGAAGATACCCAGAAAGAGGATGGCTGAATCAAATGGATTTTGTAGTTTTAGTTTTTTGAGGTATCTCCATACTGATTTCCATAGTGGTTGTGCTAGTTTATACTCTCACCAACAGTGTAGAAGTTAGGAAACACATTTGCCCGTGATTCTTCTGACAGAGCAGTCATACCTAGGATATATAAAGAACTCAAAAAATTAGACCTCTGGAAATGAAAGGCCCAATCAAAATATAGACAGGCAAAATGAATAGACACCTCATAGAAGAAGTAGTACAAATAGCCAATAAATACATGAAGACATATTCAATATTACTGGCCATTAGAGAAATGCAAAATAAACAACACTCAGATTCCTTTTCAGCACAGAAACAATGGTCATCATTGAGAAATAGAATAAAAATAACAAATACAGGAGACAGGGTGGAGAAAAAGGAAACTGATAGGGCATTTTCTATGTCTGCTCATCTATTCATAGGCACCTAGGCTGAGTCTATGCTTGGCTATTGTGAGAACTGCTATCATAAACATGGGAACACAGCTACACATTATAAAAGAACGCACATTCCCTTTGGTGTATATACAAAGGGGATGGCGGTATCATATGGTAGTTCTTCAGTTTTTTTGAGGAACTTTCATACAGTTCTTCAAAATGGCTGTTTCAATTTACATTCCCACCAACAATATATAACAGTTCCTCTTTCTCCACACTCTGGCCAGAATTTTTTTTTTTAATAATAACTATTTTATCAGGGAGTTTGATAATACTGTAGTTTTGCTTTGCATTTCTCACATGATTTATTGAGCATTTTTCATATAATTGTTACTGATTTGTACTTTTGAGAAGTGTCTGTTCAGATCTAAGTGATGATATTTTGATTCTTTTCCTCTAATTTTTACTTATCTGTTTGAATTTTAGTAAAGAAATACTTCCCCTTCTTTATTACTTGATTACCCAGTATGATAATTCCTGTGAGAAAAAAACCAGAAGTGCATAAACGGGTTGCCCACTACTCTAAACCCTTTAAAAGGAAAACATGACATTTTTAGAATAAAATATGTCATCCCTTCATATAGATACTTTCAATACAAATTCAAAATCTTCATCTTTCCTGGTTCATATAAAGAATCCTGGTCTTTAAAGACCTATGGGAATACAGTGCATCACATACTTTGTAACTTTTCTTCTACATTGTGTATGAAACGTTGAAAGATAAAGAGTACTAATATCATGCCAATGCAGTTATCAAGGACAGTAAAGTATATTTTTCCTAATGTCTTCTCCAGTCTCACCTGTGTACAGTTGTAGCATTCCTTTGTTACGAGGGCACATGGCCATTACATAGTACTCTCTCATTTTAAAATTTTTATTTGGACCTGGTTTTATAAGCAGCTAAATAATAAATGCCCACCCTAAGTACTGATATCAGTATGTCTCTAGACATATTTGTTGTCTAATATTGTCCTCATTATAGCTCTAGGAAGAGAGATGTAATTTACTGAGTTGGTACAAGCTGGTAACAGTTTGTGCTCTTATGCTTCAAAGTCAGATTTGTTAAGTATAACATTCTTGGTGCATTTTCTTTCCTCTAATAACTAAACTAGATTATCCCACTTTCACCTGGCATAGAGTATTATAGTCTGAAATGAACTGAAAGTGACCTAAATTCTATTCTTTTATTATTACTCCTGTTTTATAATCAAAGTAACCCAAAAAATCTCCTTTCCAAAATTTACTAATTTGATCAAAGTAAATCTAAGTGTTGATTATCTTCCATAATTTTTTTGTAGTATAATATTTCTAAGGTATATTTTCTTTTATCATTGAATTGTTCTTAGATTGTGAGTTAGAGCAATAGTTTCTACTATACTTTAGTTTTCTTCTTCAGGCACTCCTATTTTACTTGTATGCTGGGTTTTATTTAGCTGTGCTATGGTTGATACACTGTGTTGACTTGGGGAGCCTAGAGGTTTGGCTAAGTGACTCAGCAGGGAGCTAGGGTGCTTACTTTGTATACATCCTGAGGCTGTGGAAGAGAAGGGCATGGAGATTATGTGAGTGCTACATGCCCCCGGGTGGGGGTAGCCTGCTTACAATGTAAGGAAGGGAAAAAGGCTGCTTGCTGCCACTCCTCCCTTTTGCTCTTGTTGCTTTGCTGTTTTCTGCTGCCATGAGTGTTTGCTCTCTGCCATGTGCCACTCTACCTTGGAACCAGCCCAGTATAGACTGAAACCTCCCCAAACTGTAAGCTGAATAAACCTTTCCTTCCTTCATTTTGGGCATCAGGTATTTTGTCTTAGCAATGAGAGAAAAGTAACCAAGACAAGCTGTCTTCAATATATGTTTTATTCCAAATTTTAAAATTCATTTTTATTAATTTAGAAAAATTTCTTCCTTTTAGTCTATTGTTCCTAAGGCATTATCTATTATATTTAGTTGTTATTGTGCTCCTATTTTAGCAATTATTTCTGGCATATTTTTTTCTTATTTCTAATTTTTACTGTTTAATGTTTTTCATGTATTTACACATATTTCTAGTGTGGTCTTATATTTTATAGGAATGCTGTCTTCCTTATTATTATTTTTATATCTTGCTACAGCTAAGCAAGGTGTTTGGTATCAGTACTGTTTTGTTGTTCAGGTTTACTACTTAATGTTGCTACTATTACTATGGAATCAGATTAGAAGAAAGTGTCAGGAAAACTCTCTGATCTTACAGAGGTCTTTTTTCTGTTGTTTTAATGTAAGATTCAAAAGTAGGAACCAGTTCCCTGTGAGGTATTCTGACTCCATTTCTCTTCCCAGCATCTGCCTAGGATTTCTCCATCCTTGATGGTGGCTGACCTGGCCAGGCTTGATGACTCTGAGCAGGTGCTCTTCTCTGCAGCACCCTGCTGTGCCCGCCTCACTTCTGACACGGGTCCCACTGCTTCAGCCCTTCTCAGAGGCCCATGAAGGACCCCTGTACTTGTCCACTGCTGGAAACGGTAACAGCTTTGCAGATTTCATGATGGCCCCCAGTACTGTGAGCAAATGTCTATTGTCCATCCCGAGATTCTCCTTTATTATCATTTTAGATGTCTGCTCTTCCCCCTGTTTCCAGCACAGGTCTTGCAGCTGTTGGTGTTTCTCTCTTCTGCATGAGGGTCCCAAGAACTCCTAAAGACACTGTCACTTTTGTTTTGTGTTAAACCTTGTTTCTTTTTGTTTTTAACTTTACTAACTCGTTTTTTTTCCTGTTGTGGTGTGAAAATCCGATGAATTAAAAAATTTATAGGGAAATAGACCTTTTGCAGGGCAGACCAAGAGACAGAGGGAGGGAGAAAACAGAGGGGAAGGGGATGAGAAAAAGTTAAGATGTGTTATGTGCATGTGCCAGCTCCTCACAAGGAATTTAATACTATGTACTGTAAACATGTACTAAGTATAAATAAACATTGGAAAAATTATATTTCTGTCACCACTTTATAGTCTTTCACAATGAAATATTGCTTTTAATAAGTTGTTTGTTATCCAGTTTAAATATATACTCTTTGAAAAATATTGGCAATTTGAAAATATGCATATTAACTGAGGCAGTCGCAATAGTTAAACAAATTTCCTTTAAAAGGAGTTTGAAGGAAACATTTCAATCTCTGACTTCTGATTTCTTTATATTTATTTTTCTTATGCATTTTTTAAAGCCAAAGTGTCTGTCTATTGCCCATTCTGGCACCAAACTCCTGGGCTCAAGCATTCTAGCACGGAAATAGCTGGGACTACAGGTGTGCACCACCGATAATACCTGCTTTGATAGATTTATTTTTAAACTGAGGAAACTTGCTACATTTTTCAGTGTCCTATATTCAGACCAACATAATTACAATTAAGGGCACATATTGAACACATCCTGGAAAGGAACCATTTGTTTAAATTGTAGTCTTTGTGTATGAAATCTCCATGGACATTATGAGAACCCAGGGTTTTTCACAAAGATTAAGATATATGTGATTTCCCTGTTCACCTCGGCATGGATGAAGAAATTCATGATTTAAAACCAAAAAAAAAATCAACTGCAAATTTTTTTAAGCAGATGGTATCCCAATATTCTGTTCACGTATGAAACATGATTCTTAGTGTCATTATTTTGAGTTATCATATGTATTTTCACTCTGTATCACCAAGAGACTTTGGTTTTTGTAGGCCTTTAAAGACTTTTTATCTAAATATTCATATCTGGTATGTAGGAAGGCAAGTAGGAATTCCTATCCTTAGCTTCCCATCATTCATCTGGCTAAAAGAGACTGACTCTTGGGAGTCCCTGCCCCTGGAAGACACCCTGAATGGAGGTCACCTCTCTTTGAGGTGCACCCTGAGAAAAGGTTGAAGACGTTGGGCTGGGCTAACCGCATGAGCTACGTACTAGGTTATGGTTCTAAAATCAAGCTCCATTTTCTATCCCAAAACGCAGACACAATTATCATCTCTCTTTCGGCTGCGCACATGAGTTCATATTTACCCGAAGATTTGCCTGTGAAGCTGTGTTCCTGACAAGGCGTCGCTTACTGCTGTGGCATCTTTTCACTTGATTATTAAGATTCCCACTTGCTATTCTCCCCCGAGCTTTAATTACAGGATTCCGGCATGTTCAAAACATGCTGCCAGATTTCTCACTTGTACAGGAGACAGAGCACGTATTTCATATCCCCTGCACGTCCTTTATCCCTCTTATTGATTTCCTAGGCAATTCTGTATTGATTTTATCTTCATATTTCAATGCCTCCTTGGTCTTTTTCCTTCTTATTTCTCTGAGCTCTTAGAACTTGGGCTTTCTCCTTGTTCAGTCAGGTCATCCAATTAGGATTTATGTGTGATCCTCTTTGCCACTCTGAGGACTCTCTGTGATCCAGGCTGGAGCCCAAATATTCTTAACGGGATGACTTTTATCTCACACCCAAACTGCCTATGTAAGCTCAGGTACCATCACTGGCATTTGTCTAAAGGTAGGAAAAAAATTGTAGAAAGAAACCTCCTATTGAAAGCTACCCTCTTTGGTCTCCCCAGGTCAGACACTTCCTGTCATCCTGTCACCCTGCTTCTCATTGGTGACTTTGTCTTTAGGGGTTTGTTTGCTCAGTGTAGTACTGGTATTAGAAAAAAGTACAGAGCCTCTCATCACTTGCAGGTTTCTTCCCATATGCATTTGTATTGGTTTAAGAGTTACATCTGCTTTTTTTCCGTACATTGTTTTTTTCTCATTTTTTTTCTCACAAAGCTTTATAAATAAGGAGGGGAAGAGGGGTTAAAGGGAGGGGAGGGGCATGAAAAAAAGAGGAATCAATGTATATCATGTACAGGTGCAAATTCCCTATGATGAGTCATTATGTATGTCTAAATTGTACCAATAAACAATTGAAAAAAAGAATTGCATCTGAATCTTCATGGTGAAATAAAAACAAAACAAAACCCCACCAACACAGGACGGTCTCCATCAGGGAGTCCCGGACGTCTTGGAAAGCAGAGCCTCCCTCTTTAAAGAGGGAGAAAGTGGAAAATGATTCCTGCTTTGAAATTTAAGCTGGGCCTGACCTCCTTCTGAATGACTTTTGGTGGATAGAGTCTGACCCGTGAAAGCAGCTGGCCTGAATGGTGCCGTTCAAAGTTTATAGCAATTTGATATTGACAGAGCTGGGTTTTGACATGGAGGGCTGAGACATTATTACATTCTGAAAGGTTTTGTTTCTTTTATTGTTTTTAAATTTCTTTTTATCCACTCTACTCAGCCTCTCTCTATTGGGGCTTCTATCTAGTTAGAGCTCTTAGGTTAGACGGTCTTTAAATGATGCTGCATTTACCCCTGAGACCTACACCTGAGCCAAGTTCCCATGGCGGGCCCTGGAGGACCTGGGCCTTGGCAGACATTGAGCGGCACAAAAGCTACTTCCTTGCATTCTCTCCGTGCACAAACTGCAAGGGTGTTCCACTCACACCTTTCACCTGTGCAGAATTTTCAGCTATGAGACATATACACCAGCTGATGGTGTTAATCAGGCTCCAGGTTGCACTCATCAAGTCTTTGGTGAAGTGTTTAAAGCCTCTTTCATTACATTTTTTTAATGTTTATTGGATATATATATATATATATATATATATATATATATACAAAATCAATCATAGGGAATTTGTAATTTGTACCACTACATGATATATCTTGATTCCTCTTTATTTCTCACACCCCTCCCCTCCATTCTGCCCCTCTTCCCCTCCTTATTTACAAAGCTTTGCTTCCCATTTTATTCTTCTTTTCAGATTTTTTTTTTTTCTTTTCTTCTCCTTCTTTTCCGCTACTTTTGAGGTGAGGATGAGACATATCCCAGCCTTTGTCCACGGATAGGGAGATTTTTCAGTACCATGTTAATTCCCTCCACAAAAGAAAGGAGAAAAAAAAATAGAAACAAAACAGAAATTCCTCGCTTGAACCATCCAAGGTAAGACGCCAAGGAATGTAAAACCCATCCTTGAATTCCTCTCTGAAAGTTGCGCCTCTCTCTGCACCTTGGATTATGGAGCTGGGTGGTACCTATTGTCTTTGGGGCCAACAAAGCTGTGACAAAAGTAATGTCATTATCCTTTCCAAATGGTAATTTCATATCCAAGATTAAGAAGTAAATATTAGCTAGATCTGAAGTTCCAGAATGGGAAAAATTACACATTGGAAAATGTTATCCATCTCCTTTTTCTCTATTTCTCTCTGTCCTGTATCAAATTTTACTCTTGTCTCTCTGTGACCACCTGCGTTCCCATTTTTCATTCATCATTTCTGCTTGCTGTGATTCTGGCATGTACCTGGCTATGGCTTCCTACCTCCTCCACCCACACACTGACACTAACACAGCCTCATCTCTCTCTAGGTTTTGCACATTAAATCATTAAAAAAGAATCTGCTTGAGCAGTAGAATGACCATTTAATGGGATGATTCTCAATGTCTTTTTTCCTCTGAGTAAATCAGATGTTTCTAGCTAATTCTGGGGAGATTTATGGCAGCGAAAACATAGCTTTCAGATGAGTTTGGTGGGCTGTGCTAGTAGATGCTGTGAGACTGAGGCAGGAGGAATGTGAGTTTAAGGACCACTTCACAAATATACCGAAATCCTCTTCTCAAAAAGAGAAGGTTTTAGTGAAAATCCACTGTCTTATGGGGCTGTAGGTTTAAAGAAAGGAAACACACATATAGTATCTGGGTGTTTGTTGCTTTTCTTTATTTCTTTGCAGTACTGGGAATGGGACTCAGAACATCCACACTGAGCTACAGCCGCAGTCCATTTTTATTTTTCTTTTGAAATGGAGTTCTGCTAAATCACCAAGTTGTCCAGGCTGATCTTAAACTTGTGAGCTTCTCAGACATCTATTTTAAAATCTGGCTATCAGTGTCATTTCACACTTTCTTTATCTTCCAATTTTGTGCTTTACCACCCTGTGGTTCCTGAGCTGCACTACACATTATTTCTTCACGTATATTGTCACTCTGAGGTCAGCAGAGACCACACTGCCTTCCTTGTTGTGTCTGCAAACTCTCACAGAGTGAGGGAAAAGCACCAGTTAGAGAGGCAGCATTAGTTTGTATAGGGAATCCAGGGAGGACATCTCTGAGGATTTGGTAATTGAGAAAACAGTGCTGCAAGAGGTGACACAGGTGAATATTTGGAGGAAAAATATTACAAGAAAAATGAAGGGTCTTGAGGCAGAAACAGCAAGGAAGCCATGCGGTCAGATCAGAGGTGAGCACAGAGAGCTCACCAACTGCATCGTCTCAATGTGTGAGATGCTTACCCAGGTGGAGATGGAAGTGTGCCCCAGTGCTTACTCAGAAAACAAATTCTTACTGTCCTAAGATGTTGATAGGGTTAGGACACGCAACTTACACTTTCTTTTGGAAGCCTACTAATATTTTTAAATAAACACCTGTGCTACTGAGGCATTTTTTGTTATGAGTATAATAATTGCATAGACAATTTAATTCTTTAGAGGTCTTTGTCTTTTCATGCAAGCTGACTTAAACATGGAGAAGCTATTCTGTTTATAACAAAATTACAAAGACATAAAAATAACAAGTGGCATTTAACATTTTGATTCTGAAAAATTCTGATTACACTTATCATTTGAGATTGTACTATCAAATTATTTTTCTTCCTTTTTAAGCATTCGGGACGAAAAGGAATATTTTAAAAGGAAGAATTTCACAACAATCCTCCTGCTGTCCCTCAGTCCTCCTGAGTACTTCTCCAGCAGGAGTGAACATATCTCTGAGAGTGGGTATTCAGTATAAGCAATGTGTATAACTTTTCCTACGTCCTGGATATTTTAAATGATATTCTAGAAAATGTTCAGTATTTTTGATCGTTTGAGTGGCCCTGTCAGATTTCTTTGCTGCCCTGCAGTTTCAGCATCTTTGCTTGCTTTTTTGTTTCTAATTACAGACAGCAAAAAAGTACTTTTTCAACAACTTTGGACAAATGAGAAAAGATAGAACACATAGAACATGCTTTTCAGACATAGCATATGTGTGTAGCACCGTTCATAATAAATGAAGGTAAAGTGATGTCAGGACACAAAATAAGACTAAAAGCTTTTTTTCCTGAGGTTTTGTAAATAATTAGAAAAAGGACAGCAACGTGACAGCACCCCCAGATCACTCTGCTATATATTGCTGGTGCTAGTTTTTTGATAGGAAAATGACTTCTTTAATCATGTAAAATAAATTATCTACTTTTTTTATTTGTTTGTTTGTAAGCTAAGTTTTACTTAACAAACAAATCCGTTTGGCTTTCAAAGTTGTATAATAGCCTTGCTCATACAGAATGCATACTGGTTTTGTATTTTCATATATTTTAAGATAAAATGGTTTGTATGAATGTTTGACATTTATTAGATTTTTTAAAATGAGTTAAGATTTTTGTCAGGTTGGACAAATACTGCACTATTGTATAATCCTCAGGATATGGGAAATTGGTTTGTTTGGAAAAAGAATATTTTAGCCATCTTGCAGTAAGTTTAAGGTCTCTTGTGATATATAATAAAAAATATAACTGTGAACATTTCAGAGTCATCCAAAAATAATTCTAAAGGACATCAATAATGTAAAGTCACTTAACTCACTCTGTGACTTCACACACTTTGAAGAAGTGCTCATTTTCTCAGAGTCGAACTTTGTGAAAATTCCTTGCCCTTTTTATTTATGGTTTATTGACTTTGTAAAATTTAGCATAAATAGGCACCTTATATTGATTTAAGCCTACAAATTTATATTATATCTCTTTAAATAAAAATGAAGGCTAATAACTTTTTGACAGAGTCATAGTGATGTAATCATTCCCTTACATTTCTATCTTGAGGATTTAAGTTTGATGGCAGATGACAAGGAGTGAAAAAGGGAAAGAGATAGAATAGAACAGCAGAGGCAAACTTGTGTTGCTCACATATTTCTCTGTTTCCAGGGATCCTGAAGTAGAAGCATTTATGTGGTGACTTAGCTCTCCTCCTCTCTAGAAAATTTAATGTCCCATGAAAACAGCAGAAAGACAGCCGATGGCCACGGAAGCCAAACAATGCTTGCATGCCATTCAACAGAAGGTAGTTTCAAAGTTCTTTTGTGCATGTTGTCCATATTGACCTGAGTTATATCAGCTCCAGTCCAACAGTCCAAAGGGCAAAGGACCTAACCCAGTGTCTGAGAATGCCTGTATCCAGGCAGAGGCTGTTAAAATATATGAAACTGAACTGTCCAAGATGCACTTGAGTGTACATGTCATGTTGCTCATTCTAGTAATCACCAGTGCCGCAGCACGCTGTTGAACTCTCAGGCCATGAGCCAAGTGCAGTTGAAATCTAAAAAGCGAAAATAGCTACATTATCTAGAAATCATAAAGAATAAGTCAAGCTATATGATTTAAATATGGAATGTTGATGCATCAGATAGCATTTTTTAGAAAGGAAACAATTCAAGAAATATGAATTGGTAGATGTACTCTAACACAAATAAAGTACTACAGAGAAACAAGGTGTCTATGAATTTAAATCATTTGTCTTTTACATGAGCAGCAATATTCTCAAGAAGAGGTCAAAGCAAACACATTTGTAACTTAACACCTCTTGAAATTAGCCATAGAATAATATTATATAATAGACAAACCATGCTTTTAAATACTAAGGAATTATTTTTAAAATTTTATTAATACAGTATATTATCCTAATGAGCACCAAAATTGTAATTTACCTGTAAAGTCATAATTGGAATTTTGGTTCATCGTATATCTCCCTTATAATCACTGAGATATTAGAAATCATTCACAATTTATTTGGTTCAGGAGGTTTTTTTTTGTTTAGTACGATATTCTATAAGAGGATTTCATCTTCACATTCAGTTGTATTTAGATGTTCTAAACACTGGAGAGTTTATATATCAATATATCTACAGGAACAAAATAGAGATGAAGCATCAATTCCCCAAACCATGCCCTCTAGTCAGAGCATATGACAGTGTCTCTGGCATTTCGAGGGCTACGTAGATGCAGTAGAGCGAGTGATTTAGTGGTAAATCTTTATCTCCATTGTCCTCCGCTGCTTTTTCCTGGGTCGTGCTCCTTACTTTCTATTCCAGTGTGAATGATAATCGCATTTTAATTTTTCATCTTCCACTACGAACAGCCCACATGCTCTAGCCCCCGTCGTGGTAACTGGCTCTCACCCTGCATTGATTAAGAGTTCCCGGAGATAACAGAGTGCGCGGGAGCGTGAATAATCGCCTCGCTTCGCAAGTCAGTTCCTGCGCGCTTCCGCAGTCTGGCAGCAACGCCCACAGTTTCAGGAGTGAGGGGCTAGCTGCGAACTATGAGATAGCATATGTATGACCTGCTGTTGAAAAAAATAAATATAGAAAAATTAATATTAATATGATGATTTTTCCCAAGGAGAAGAAAACACTTAAACATTTTTCTCTTTTGCTCCAGCTTTTCCCTGGTGACAGAAAACTACGCTCAGCAGTCAAACTGAGCAATTACCAACACATTTAGGCCTTAAATCTAATAAAAGTAAAACTGTTGCCATGTTAGAAAACTAGAAGAGAATGCAAGGAAGTAAGGTGGCTTTGATATGCTCCAGCGAAGGCTGGCCATAATGCAACCTTTATCTCTGTAATCCGCTGTCACAATCTTAGCTCAGCGTCTTAGCAAGCCTGTCACTGAGGCAGACTCCACATCGGTCTCTCTGTCACCAAAGTTTTGCTTTCTAAGCCTGCTCCATTTTTCTGTTAGCCAATAATAACCCTAACTCACAAACCCAGTCACATCCTTGTAAGTCTCAGAGATGCTTCCCATTTGCAGTCAAAAGAGGTCAAGTAGCTCCTTTATTCTGTCTTACCCTGATTTTCCAAGATTCTTTTCCAAAATCTTCATCCTTCTATCAGCCTCCCCCATAGCATTCACCTTATGTTCTAGATTATCCACCACCCTTATTTTTCAGCACCAAGGCTCAAACTGTTCCTCTGTCCTCCTGTGTTCTCTGTCCTAAGCCAGTCAGGGGAAATCTAAAATCACTTAAGACTGACCTCAAATGAAGCCTCCTCTTCATTTTCCTGGGGCAGTCATTGAACTTGATTCTTGCAGAACATTCTAATGTTTGTATTAAGTGTCAGAACCTTTTGTGTCTTTTTTCAAAGAATTTGAGATCCAAGAACGCATGGGCTTTATTTATTCTCCTGTTTTCCTATCTACCTGCCTAAATTTGACTCATGACAGATTAGTGCACCGTGTTTCCCTAATCTAGTAAATTGCATCTGTGCAGATTATGAGAAAATTTCTGTTCTTCTTTGGTGGCACTAGGGTAACACAGTCGAGATAAATGGGGTTGGTGCCATGTACAAAGGTACACAATACTGCTAAATCCTTATTCAGCAGATTTTTCCAAAAAATAATTGGCTTACAATTCGAACCTACTGTTACGCTAATAATCATGACTTTATTTGTTTTATAAATCAGGCATAGTGGAAACAACAGAAGCTTTGAAATCAGAAAGATCTTGGTTCAAAATTTATTGATCACATGTTAAATTTTATTTATTTATTTATTTATTTTTGGTTTTTTGGCTTTTCTCCAGCACCGGGAACCGAACTCACGACCTTGCGCTTGCCAGGCAGGCGCTTTTGCCGCTGAGCTAAATCCCCAGCCCCCACATATTAAATTTTAGATACAGCATTTAAGGAAAAAAATCTTCACTTCTTGGCTGTCACATGAGCAAAATAATTATTAAAAATTTTGCCTTTCAGAGCTATTTTAAATCTTCGAGTCTGTAAAGTAGGGTCAAATGATAAGAAATTGGCAATATTCCACCATTTATCTACAGACACAGAAAGGTCTTCCCTGTGAGAGCAATGACAATAAACTAACCAGTTCTGTTGTAACAAGTCATTGACATGAGAAGCCATCACTACAAAGGAGATTAATATATTCATCAGTGGGCAGTAAAAAGCACTTATATGTTGGATTGTAGTGATTGAATCAGGGGTGACGATGTTGAGGACATGTTCCTCTATCTATCATTGCTCATTCAGATTTGCACTAGTGGCATCTCAGTTCACAAGTGTAATTCTTTCCACCGTTCTAGTCACAGAATTCATTCCAGAATTTTCACTGCAACTGAACTGCAATGCTAGCAATCATGGAATGAATTCTGCAACTGGAATCTTGGAAATAATTACATTCATGAATCAAAGTAACACTGTACTTCAATTTTGCTCGGTTCTTGCTTGAGAAATATGTCAGAACTCCCAGTCTCAGTCACAAGTTGGGCCCAAGAACTCACTAGCCATTTGTGTGGTTACCCTGATATACTTATGCCAACTAATGACTGCACAACCAGGCAAAAGTCTATGTCATATCCACTTGCTATTTATTGAGCCTGTATTCTGGGTCAGTAATGTCGGTACAGGAATGAAAGGACAAGTGAGATACAGCTGCTATGTTAAAAGGCTAACAGTTGTTACATAAGACAGGAAGGAATGAACCTGAACAGAGATTTAACAGAGCAACTATCAAAACATAAAAAAAGAGGGAGGAAGACGTATTCTATTATTGAAATCAACGTACTACTCCGGTCCTCTAAAAGGTTCTGTTTTTGTTTGTATGGCTTGGATTTGGTGAACTTTTTAATGTAATTCAAGCCTTTCATTTGAATGGAATTCTGAAAAGTTTATGAACATAGTATAGCAAAATTAAACGACACAGCTGTTGCTGATTTTGTTTTCTTTGAGTAGCTCTACTCCATAAATACCTTCTTCTCCTCCTTGCCCTTCTCCTCCTTATCCTTCTCCTTTTTTCTTCTTTGTTCTTCTTTTCCTCCTTTTCCTCTCCTTCCTCTCCTTGTCTCCCTCCCTCCCTCTCTCTGTCTCTGTCTCTGTCTCTGTCTTTGTCTGTCTCTTTCTTTCTGTTTGTGTGTGTCTCTCTCCCTCTCTCTCTGTCACACCTCCCACTTCACCCCTCCTATAATACAGGCGGTTAAAGCTATGGCCTTATGCCACAAATGCTTTACCACTGAGCTACATTCCCACTTATTTCTAACTTTGAGATAGAGTCTTCCCAATTTCCCTAGCCTGGGTGTGAGTTTCCCATCCTCCTGCCTCAGCTTCCTGAATAGCTGTGATTACAGACATGCACCACTATACCAGTTCTTTTCTATCTCTCTCTCTCAAAATTATGGATGTGTATGTGTGTGCCTGTATGCTTGTGTGCTTGTGTGTGTGCAAATTGCCAAACTCAATTACAAATCAGGCCAGGTGAGCAGATTATATGTAATATATTGACTTCTGGAAACAGATATATATCCAATAAGGAAAAGTGGCAAATACTTCACCAGTGTGTTGGGACCAGTGGTTTGCAGGATTATTTGATATCTAGGAACAGATATGAAAAGATTTATTTCAACTTACAAAATGCCTATTACTGAAGAATTTAGTTTTTTGTATGTTTCTACTTCCACCTGCCTAAATTTGACTTATGAAGAGATTAGTGTACAATTAGTGTGGGATTTTAAGGAATTATTCTCAATTGATTATTGAAGTTATGTTTCTAGAAACAAATTTTAAAAGCAGAAAAAACTTTAACAGTCTCACCTTAGGTGTTTTTTACATATCTTTCTTCCCCCTTTCAGTGTGAAATGCAATGAACAGAAAACTTCTTTTAAAAATGAATCCTAAATCATTATTTGTGTGTATGTGTCTCTCTCAGAGGCAGTCCTCCAATAGTTATATTATCAAACATTTTATTTTAAGTATGACACAACCAATCATCAACCAAATATTTAATTATAAATACAAATACTATGAAGAAAAATAATTTTCAACAATTTTTCCTTTCCCCTTCCAGTTCAAATGAAGCCACTAAAATTTCAAATTAGTTTAATATGATCATGACTATAGCAATAAACTAGTGAATTTTACCGCATTTATAGACACAATCCTGTAAGTCTTGAGGTAACTTGTGTCTTCATTTTGATCATGACACACTTTATTTTTTTATGAAGTGTATTTCTTTGCCCTAGAGTGATATAATCAGTCTACTTCCAAATTTCATATTTTAAGAATTCAGTATTTCTCTTCATACTTCTACCTAAACAAAAATTATCTAAAAACATACTTTAGCAAGAAGCATTTTGTCAAGTAAAGGCAGTTGTTTCTAAAATGTTTATAATATTTTATTCCTAAAATTTCAATTCTGATTATCTTTTTAAAGGACAAACCACTCCGACAGGGTGTTGGAAAATCTACAGAGCGTTCACAGTGTGCCGAATGTGACAGAACACAAGAGTGAGAAAAATAATAAAAAAAGGTAACTGTCCAGAGAAAGCCAAGGACAAGGAGACAAAGATACAGTCAGACACTGAGCAGGAATTGCCAAACAAATAAGCGAATGTTTCAGAGCTTTCCATTTCCTTATTTCAGTCGTCACTGTACTGGGGCACTGTTTTAGTCAGTCTTTATCTTTTTAACATGGAGAAAGGAACAAGACTTGAATTATGAGAGTGTGTTTGATTACATAAAGACTTACATTATTATGAAGAAACATACTCTTTAAAGAGCTATACACATTTTTTTCAGAAAGATTTCTCTCTCTACTGGAATACTATTTGTATAGGAAAATATATCTTACTCTTTCTAACAAAATCCAACATGTATTTACGCCTTTCTAATTTGTCATGTTGTCTATGAAACTATGATTATTTCCTTAAACTTTTATTGAAACTTTCTATGTACAGAGTGTTTTTATAATAATTATGAGGCTACTGAGCATTGTATTCCAACAATATGGTTATGAATAAAGCAAAAAGATTGATACCAGCACAAGGGAAAAGAAAATAAAAAGGTTAACACACTTGATAAGACATTCTCATTTATGCTTATGTGTGTTGTGGATTTTGACATCAGTGGGGATTGAATGATAAACATGGAATTTTAAAATGTACATTGTATGGTTTTAAACGTATGAAAGCATTCAGACCTGCCATTGTTTTAATGCTAATCCTTGGTTTATAAATGATCTATTATCCACAGTAAGAAAACACACTTGCAGTCCTGGTTTGGGTAATGTTCCTTATTGAAGTCTCAACGTAGAGTGAAACAGTTACCTACCTTTAGTAGTTCAGTGTCCAAAACAAATCTGAGGTATTCCTGCAATTTGAAAGAAAAAAAATCCTTCATTTCAAACTACAGATGGAGATGTGTCACTCTAACAGAAAATAGCTGGCTTTCAAAAAAGTGTGTGTGCACATGTGTGTCTTGTATATATGTACACACACAGCGTGCAGCACACAGGAAACACTGGTTGAGTTTCCAAATTGGACAGTATTATGCAGAGTTGATTCCCATTGGCTACCAGCTATAGAACATCACAGCCAAACTGGAAACTGACTAACAATTTAATTTTTTTAATTTTAAAATTAGCTGAAGGAACAGACACATATGCATATATTAGACCATGAACAGAATCATAAGAAAATATATATGTGCAAATGATTTAAAGAAGGAGAGGAAATTTAGAGCTTTTGCTTCTAGTTGCTTAAAACCAAACAATGTACATCTCAAAATTCCAAAGGCATATTAGCTCCGACATTCTAATTATTAGTTCACTTTATCTCTGCTGGCTTAGTGTGGTTCTCAGCTTTTTAATCACTTCGCTACTGGCACAGCTAATGTGCCTACAAGTTGTCTAGAATTTTAATATTGCTAAATTTAGTGATGCAAGTTGTGATTAAATTGTGAAAACTTGTTTAATGCAAACCTTGATTGAAAAGAATACACGCTTATTTAAGGAAAATGTACAACTTTGCAAAAATTATATAGCGCTATATATAGTTCACATTTAACAGCTTTACCAACCTGCAAAAAAGTTGGTTCTTGTAGAAAACTGCCAGGCTATGTAGTCTGAAATCTGGAGTCGTAATACCAGAGAGCTGTCAGTCAGCTATCCATCCATCTAATTGGCTTCTTACCATCTTTCCATCATGTTTTTTTTATAACTGGTCGCCTCTGGCTAAAATGCAAATCATGAGGAAGAGCCGTCTAGAAAAAGCTGCTGCTTTCTTAATTATCTGTCAGAGTATGGACCAGTGGACCCAGGGCCGCACTGTAGAGTTATGCTAAGCAGCAAGGCATCATGGGAATTGGAGTGACAGCTCATTTTCCTCCTGTGTTTTCTGTGTTTGAATGACAATGCAGAAATATGGGTTTTCCCACACTTTCTCTGAACACCTGGGCTATTGCTCAGGGGAGCACAAAGCCAAAACTGTCACATTTCCAGACATGGTCTTATTGCTGCCGCTATGACAGGATTGTTGACAAATGCCAGCAGTCATCTCAGCATCTTGGGAAATGTCTGCCATGATTGTGTCAACAGCCTGACAGAAACTGTTAATGTTTAAACTTCTTCCACTGACAGAATCCTGTCTTGCTGACAATATTTGTCATATGAAACTCAATCTTTGTCAAACTTGCTTAAAAATTAACACTTTCTCAATTTCTTTTTTTTCTAGTTTACTGCCTAGCAGTGCAAAATTTTAGCATTATGATTTCAACACAGTAATGTAACACAGCCATTCAGCTCCACATTTTAACCAAATCTCCCAACTCATTATAACTATGGTCACCTTGTCCTTTTGACCTTTGCTACCAGAATAATGAAGTACTGTTGCATGCATATATATTCATAAAATACATATATACACACATATATAATATGTCTCAGGATTTAAACCTGTGAATTATTTAAAAAGTACAAAATAGTATTGTTCAATATATAATGTGAGAATTCAATTAAACCTTGTGGCTTTTTTCCTTATAGAAAATTACTTATAAATTTTAAAAATAACCAATTTCTTAACTTTAAACTCTTAAATTTTCATTTAGGTGTTTTGATTTTTTTTAAAAAAAATCATTTTGACAGGTTAGTTTCTTTTGCAGAATTTAGCAGGGAGGTTTTCTTTTTTTTCGAACACATGATTTTGACAAAACTGAACTATTACAAGGATAACCTTAATTTCCTCCTCCCAGTAAGTCTATTGCAAAGCCTTTTTCTGAACTATCCAAACTATATCCACAAGAGATACATTTTTAAAATATACTTTTGGTGAGATACAACACTTAGACTACCTAAAGGCAGTTAAATCATTTCTGTCTGTACTAAAAATATCAAGTCATCCACACAATGCTACACATTTTAGACATGGTATGAGAAGGAGCAATTGGTTTGCTAAATTACACCGTCCATCTGTCCCTGAAAGAAGTGACTGACTCCATGTCAGAGTGACAACTTGTTAATAATGATATGGCTAATATCAATTGTATTATTATTGGTGCTACAACATTGCAAATAGGGTACACATTTATACCATCAGAGACATGCTGCTGTAATTTAGTATTAAGATAGAAATCTTGTAGATGAGTGGAATGTGTCTTATATTTTTATTGACTCAAATGCTGCCAAACCTGACTTCTTGTTTAGACAGTGAGCAAACCAGGACTTGTCTAATACACTGACATAAATGAACTTTCTGATATGTGATTTGTTTCACTTTCATCTATCATTGATACATTATATATATAAGAGAAGATCTAGCTATGTAGCCAAGGTTGGCCCTGAATTCACTACCAGACTGGCCTTCACCTTGTAGCAATCCTCCTACCTCAAGTTCCTGAGCTCTGGGGTTCCAGGTATGGGTTACCACAACTGGCTCTATGTTTTGATATATATTTAATTCAAACAAAATCATAAGAAACTTCAAGAGTAGATTGTGCTGGTTTACATAAAGGGCTATCAAATTTGCTATGCAGTAAACCAAAAGGTAAATATTTTAGTTTTTGTGTCATGTTTACTTAAGTTTGCCATTGTGAGAGCAGAAAAATTTTTAAATGGGTGTGTCTCTGTGCTAATATAACCATACGTACAAAGGCAGGTGATGGGCTGAGTTTTACCTGAAGCCTGTGTTACACCATGGGTTAAGTAACTGAACAACTTCTGATTTTATATTTCATCTCCACTGATTGCTGTCTTTGTGACTCCAAGCATAATATTTCCAGCATGTCATTTTATTATCTCAACTATCCTAAATAACCACTGAGGAGTATGTTAATTTCCACATTAAAAGTGGGCATAGATGGCTCATAGAGTTTAAGCCATTATGAGAAACAAATCTGGGATTCTCATGTGGTTCTCTCTGAATTCTAAAACTTTCTGGTATTGCAATTATATGTTGCCTATAGTTTTCAGTTATGTCTAGAAAAAAAAATCCTGGGTTATGTTTGGATCCTAAAAGAAAGTGAGAGTAAAATCAGGAGATGGAGGGAGAAGAAACCCATATAGACGACTTAGAACCGAGCATGGTGTTTCACCCTCAGAAACCTGTCCCACACGCTGGACAGGGCAGGGCTTCAGCTCTACTAGAACTGATCATCCGCAGCTGGTCGGGGAACTGGAAGCCTGCTCTCTCAAAATTCAAGAATAACATTTGTGATGGTGATTAATTTAGTCTTCAATTTGCTGGGTCGCAGGGTACACAGTTTTTGTTTCAACCTTCCCTCACCGTGTGTCTGTAAGGGTATTTCCAGATAAGCTAACGTTTGAATTGGTACACCGAGGACAGTGAGCTGCCCTCCCTAATAAGGGTGTCGTCCAATCTGTTGAAGACTTGAACAGAGCAAAATGCAGAAGAGGGATTGCTCTTTCTCTGCATATTTTTCATTGTAACATAGATCTACTGCTAGACTCAGACTGCAATTTGCATCCTAGAGTCTTTCGATGCTCAGGTCTTTGGACTTAGACTGGAAACACCCTCGTACTTCTCCTTTTGAGCTTGCAGAATGCAGATGCTAGGGCTTCTCACCCTTTTTAATTCCATGAGACAATTCTTTTTAAGTTATTTCTTTATGCACACATATTCTCTCTCTTTCTCTCACTATATATATATATATATATAAATATATCTACATATATATTTTTCTATGTATATTCTTTCACTTTTAAGGAAAGCTGACAGTAATGTAACATCGTAACTTCATTTCTAAGCAAATTATGACTTAAGGTATGATCAGTCAGGGCCAAGTGGCTTATCTTGATCTCATGGAATTGAACACCCAGCATCCTCCTGTACTTTAGTGTGGGAGGTATAATATCATTTCCTATTTTTGTTTGTTTGTTGGCTTGGATGGTTTTTTTTTTCCTGTACTGGGAATCAAGCTCAGGACCTTGTGCCTGCCAGGCAGGGCCTGTGCCACTAAGCAGTATCCCCAGCCCACCATTCCCTGTTGATTACAGATTCATCCAGACTTTGTAAGAAATAGTTCATCGAGAGACAGTAACCAAGGGATCCACTCATAGACGTGTGTAAGGCACCCTAAATAAAGCTCTGCTAATTTATCCTGCTTTGTGAGATTTCAATATAAAGCAATTCAACTCAAATTCATAAGTATGCATGAATTATCTATTTTGTTTTAGGCTAAATGATATGGAAGATTGAAGTAAACATTAACTTGGATCACTAAGATTGGAGTGATATATCGGCATGCAAAAAAAGCTTACGGATTGCTGATAAAAGCTAGAAGCAAGAAAAGACAAAAATGTTTTTAAAATCATTTTTAGGGTATAAAGAAATCATACTCCACCCAAATCCGTGATTTCAAGTCCCTCCCTCCATATCTGTGATTTCTAGTTTCCAGAAATCTGAGACAATAATTTTGCTTGTTAATTTAAGCTACCTAGTTTATGATAGTTTTTTACAACCACCATTACAAAATGAACGCAGAAGTCATTGACGTACAGGCATAACAGTCTTAACCTCAGCGCCACACGGCGAATTAAAGCCTCAACTTCAGCATATCTTGTCATAGCGTTTCTTTCCTCATTTGCAAAAATGAAAATTTCTCCCAGTGAGAACCATCCTCAGACTTACACAGGAAGGTACTGACTATGCACAGAGAGGCTGATGATCCAAATACGCTCACCATGTATTTTGGTGTCTTGGAAGGATCGGGCTCAGCGTACAGGGCAGCTGTGGCTGTTTAACAGAATCCCACTTTCCTTCAGAGTCTATCTACTAGTAAGAAAACAATACAGAGGTCAAAATTAAAACAAACACAGTAAGATATAAACTTCGGGGCTGGGGATTTAGCTCAGTGGCAAAACGCGCAAAGTCGTGAGTTCAATTCCTGGTACTGGAAGAAAAACAAACAAACAAAAAAATAAACTTTTACTCCCTCAAAACTTTACCCTTAAAGATTTTGAGTTTTGAGTCACTTACACTGAGACTGTATTATTTTTAAAATCCCAAATAAGTACTTATGTTTGTAAAGTATGAATAACATTTTGAACCGAATATGGCCAAATGTCTGAATCTGGGCTGAGAGATATTGTGGAGTAGAATACTGCATACCTGGACCTGTGAGCTGAAAATCAGTGGATACTACCAAGGCACTTGGGAAAGCATTCATTTTGCATAAAGACTATAAATGTTGGGAATCCAGTAAGCCCAACTTCGGGCTAGGCATGTTTTTATTTTAAGTTGATCAAAGAGCTTATGCTTCCATATGCCAGCTTTGCCAACATGAAAATAGGAAGAAAATGTTCAAATGGGAAGAGGAACAAGGGATGGGAGAGAAGGAAAGAAAGGGAAAAAGAAAAAAAGGAAAAAATAGAAGCAAAGTTTTTGTAAGTAAGGAGGGGAAGAAGGCATGAAGGGAGGAGAGGACAATAGGAAAAGAGAGAGTGGAGATATATCATGTACAGATACAAATTCCATATGCTGAGTGGGTCAATATCTGTATCTAAAATGTACCAGTAGGATTAATTAATTAAAAAAGAATGATAGAAGCATGAAAATAATATTCACTTATACTCTGGTCAATGTATTTTACCTTTACCACTTTTCAGTTACTTTTTATGAATGGAATAGAAAACCACTCAGTTTTTTAAAATGTGAATAAACTAATTTTATATATATATATATATATCTTGCTAAGGAATAAAGGTTTAAAAGGTAGTGGCCAGAGGTAAACATTATTTTTTTTTAAATAGAGCTTGGTATTAAATCCAAGCCTCATAGAAAAGTTATATAAATTTATTGTGATCTAATATTAGTGGAAAGTAAAGAAGAATAAATAAATGTACTTTTGAGAGGCCAAGCAGAGCATACAGAAAGCATAGAAAATACACAATTACAACTAGGGATTTGGAGAAAGCAAAATGGGATTTCTATTCTATACTTTTTAATGGACGCTGATAAGTACCTTCACAAGCTGTAACGGTGTTATAATTAAAAATTTTTCTGGATATAATTCTGTGATGGAGGGTTTGGAAAAGAGGACGGAATGCACCAAGTCAATATGCTGACAAAGGAAGCTTAATAAATTATTATTCAAGTTTTTAGATAATTGGCATCATTTGGGAGTAGGGAGGAAAGGAATAAAATTGGAGAGAGATTAGCTACTATAATGAAACACTTTAACAAATGATCCATTTAACACCAATTATCATGCTATTTTGCCATTGCTTCTATGTTTTGTTAAATGTCTTGATATCCTTTGGGGAAATGTGTCACACAAATGACAAAGTGAGGCTTACTGTAGTAAATTCAAAAAAAAATATTTTTAAAGCCAGATATCACTATAGCTTGTATTAAATAAACCTAGAGATTTTTGGTTTATGTTTATATAAACCTTTGGTTTATGGTTATATAACTTTGGCAAAACATCACATTTCTACTTCCTATTTCTCCCCAAATGTATACTTGAATGCCAATTTAAAATTTTATTTTTAGTATGCAATGCTCTTTATTTGAGAAAGGATTTCATTTGGCTTCTATGCAACGCTTTTGTACCAGATCCCTCTAGCCAAGAATAGTGATGTTATAAACTTTGTCCTATTAATCTGGTAATGGCCAGCTACATGTTTAAAAGCATTGTGAAAACCCTAGCCAGAGTTGCTCCCTTCCCCAAGAACAGAAGTTTTAAAATTTAAAACGCAATGATATCATCATTTAATCTTGTCTTATTATTCTTCTTGCACACAGAAACTGACCTCAGCTTTCCAGTGAATTGGACCTCAGCTCTACATCCTGGTAAAAAAGACCATTAGAAAAGTTTCTGACACAAACTTATCAACACGTATAAGCTACAGGGACAGGTTACAGGCCAACAATCTATTTCCTCTCCTTCTTGCAAATAAGAGTTGCAAATAAGGCTGTAAATCAACATTACTCTGAATAATACTGGGAATTTTGCATAAGCTGTTTTGCCCCTAAACATGCAACTCCAGCTTTTAAGATGTAAAGGATTAGCATTTGAAGACACTTCCAGGAATAAAACATCAAGCATTGAACTCTGCATAGAGTTTATTTCTCATCTAAAGCCTACATTTGTATAGAATAAGAGTATCATTTGCGGGTAAGAAATTGCTTGAGGTAAATTGCTCCTGGTACCCTGGGCTTCACAGAAAAAGAGAGGGCTTGATAGTCCCTGTAGACGAGTTCTCCAGGCTGCCCCTTGTACCAACAGCACTGGAGCAGGCTCCTCAGTACAGGCGGTGATGTGCGGTTGATTTTCACTTTGGTAGATGAGCACAGCCTCCCCAGGGCTCTGAGTCGCTGCGAACAGGTGTGACCAGGCTGTAGTCAGGCCTGGAACTCTCCAGAGTCAGACATATGATAGATACTCAAAGGCCTGTATGCATTACGGAAACAATGAACGACCCAGTAAGAATATTCTGAAGGTCTGTTATGATGAAATGCTGGAGGGAGATCCCTATCCACATTCCCAGCTCTGTTTGAGTAATCTTTTGTTGTTGATAATGATATATGTTTAAGCTAATTTTCTCCTTTAAATTAATAATAGGAATTATTTAAGAACAGAAATAATGGTGTACAATTCTATATGATCTCCTGGGTTTGTACATGCTCCACACATAGCAATATCTAAACAGAACTTAGAGGATGACGGTCAAGAACACTGATGCTTAAATACTTCCTATCTACCAGGATGATGCTGATGAGGCAGGTAAGAGCAAAGATGAGAATCCAGGAATATGTGGTAACAATGATCATCTCATTACAGATGCAAACATTATCCAAACTGTACAAAGTATTACCTGTATGGTTAGAATAATTTAGAAAGAAATTGAATCTCCCTAACCCACATCCACTGCAATGTCAAATAACTAAATGATCGTGCAGTGGTTGTTTGATATAAAGGGGAATGTAGGAAAAGATATGTTTAAATACAGAAAGTCTCAATGTTTTCTTTAAGAATCCAAATTCACTGCTTTTCAAATTTTCAATGTTTCAATGCTATTGCAATAAACTCTCAGGAGTAACATAGCACCATTGATCTTACCACTGTAGATTCTTTCTCTCTCTAGAAATTGTATAAAGGAAGCATGACAGATTTAATGTTTCCAAGAAGACATAAAAACTACTAAAATGAACAAAAAAGAAACTAATTAAAATGCTCCATATTTGTAGCCATGGATAACGTCCTTTTGAAAGCATTCCTTTCATTTCAGTTTATCAAAACTAACTTCTGCACTTTGACATTAAGGTTTTGGTATAACACATGTCAGTCTGGACACTCCATCACAGAGATGACTTTTAAGTGTGCAGCAGATGGTAATCAAAATTGACTTGAGGCTTTTGAAGATATATGTTATGATTAACCAGACGTGGACTGCACAACTCAGAAATGAAGGAATGCCAGAGACTCCTGCGGAGGGATGTGATGATAATTTGGAGTGTTAAGATCAGGTGGCAACATGAGCTACTTCCAGAACAGTATGGAACTTGACAAGACATGTGGTGGGGTGAGAGAAGTAGTTACCAAAGTCATGCGTGAGTGACATTTCCTGACTTTTCATACTAACCCTGTGGTATATTAGCATAAATCTAAAATAGCATAACATCTGAGTATGTACTTTTGACAGCTCCCAAGGATTCGCATACATGAAGGACATTTACAGCTTTTCAGTGTGTTTGTTGTGGAGAGGAGGAGCTGGAGCCCCACCCACACTCCATATGGCTGCCAAAATGTCCTTATTGTGATCGGGACGTTAATTAATGACAGAGCATCAATCACTTTGTCTTTACAGAGATTTGACAATAGCTCCGTGTTAGTTTACCTAAGCAGTGATTCTTCAGACATTGCATGTTCTGAGGCATTCAGAAGAGTTAACAGACTAGAACATTTGGGAAGTGAAAATAAGTGAAGAATCTTCATGAGCATAGTCCATGACTCTAACTCCTGAAATTTCAACTAGGAAAACATGACACAAAAGCATTTGGGGTATTATTTTTATTGATACTTGCTCTTCATGAGAATCAATGAGAATATACTTGGCAATTAGCTCTTATTCTATTTTGTGAAATATCAAAATTTTCTTAATTCCTATTTTTCCATTAGATTCTATATAACCTGGTCCCCTCTCTAGGGGGCTAGGTCATTTGTATGGACACCTGTAACTAACATTTATATGAGCATAATCTTTTTTTTTTTTTTTTTTTTTTTTT
>NW_004955411.1:7897616-7959091 GCF_000276665.1 Chinchilla lanigera
TTTTTTGGTTTTTCTCTGGTACCGGGAACCGAACTCACGACCTTGCGCTTGCCAGGCAGGCGCTTTTGCCGCTGAGCTAAATCCCCAGCCCCCGAGCATAATCTTTTAAATTGAAGTTAATTGTCGAACTTGTAATTTAGGCCTTGACAACCTTCCTAATAGATACTGTCCTGAGCACATGAATCAACCTGCTGTCTCTATTTTCTTTTATTTCTACACATAAACTTACACTTTTAATAGCAATTATCATTGATGGTACACAGTTCCTTAAGGTTTTTTAATAATTCACGAGAATAAAAACTGGGATTATGTTTTAACATTGTAGGCACAATATCAACATAGGATATAGACTATTCTAAATATGTAGAAATGATTTACTTCATTTATTCAGTATTGCCATAGAAGTTATTGCTACATTACAGAATCATAGATAATAAAAACTGCAGCTTTTGGCTATTGAATACTGTAGAACTTATAAATAATTGGCATATGCAGTTTCCTAATAGTTACGGCAATAGTTAAGGTATTCTTCAATTCCAAACTTCTCTGTTATTATAAACATTTTTTTAAATGTGTAAATTGTTTGGTCAATAGAAGTTTTTTGACTTTATGGTAGCGTTTTGAGCATCTGATTTTTCATTGCTCTGTATATGATAGATTGCCTCCAAAAATTGACCTCAAAAGTCTCTATAATTCTTCTCTAAAGAAGGAGAATGTATTTCCTCACACTTTGAATCTAGGAGGGCCTTGAGAATTATGACCAGTGGGTACATGACAATAAGATTGTTACAGTTCCAAGTGTCCACTGTAAGAAACTTTGCAGTTTTTTTTCCTGCTCTTGGAAAAAGTGCCATTGTGGGAATACACGGAGGCGAGCCATCTGGATGATGATGGCCTGATCACCTTTGCTATCCCTCCTGATTGTCAGTCAACTGCCACACATGTGAAGGAAGCCATCTGGACTCTTTTAGCTTTAAAAATTGCTGTCCATAAACTCACAAACTGGGCAAGGTTCATATCAGGCAAGTTGGGCCAGAACAAAAGAACTGCCCAGAAGAGTGAACTGAATAGATGGCTGTCGGTCTAAGCTGCTGCACTCTCATTTGCTCTGTGCAACAAAAGCTAACAGAGAAACTCAAATAGTCTGGTATCCCCAAAGTTTGCTATGCTATTTTGGTATTTTGTCTCAGTACAACAGGGTAAGAATGCTATGTGTCTTTAAAACTTGGTACTGTGTTTTGTAGACTTTCTTTTCTTTTCTTTATCTTTACTAGAACTGGTGTGAGGTCAATGGGCTAGAACCCATATCTTTCCCACATTTCTAAAGTACAGTTTTCATGGATAACATCATTCACCTTCCTTGCAATTACACATTTTCTAAGGATAAAACTTCACAGTCTTTGAAAGGGTTCCTTATAATTATTTGATTTTTAAATAGAAAAAACTTTTGCAGTTCCTTTGTTCATTAGAACTGTTTCACAGATAGCGTGTTTACATTCTTTCAGGGTCTCATCACTCTACTGAGGGTAGATGGAAACTGACATTCAGGTATGTGAGTTGTTACCTTAACGGGTGTCACACTCCCTGTACCCAGATTTTATCAGACTGTTTTATTTTATCCCATGCATTTCAGAGTGCAGAGTGAACTTAACTCTCCCGTAGATAAGAGTGCAGAGGAAATTAATTTTGTTTACCCTTTGGACAGAGCCTTACTAAATGGTTTTCCTCTGACTTGAAAAGGACACTTTAGTCCTACCACGCTTGGAGATGAAACAGAGACCTGAACAGGCCTAGAGAAACAATAACTGAAATCAATAAATGTAAATTAAATGAAAGAATGAATGAATGAAGTTCTTCAGAGACAGATGGTGTTAATTCTGATGACTTTCATCTCTCTTGCCTGATTCTTTTAATGCAGTCACCGAGTGCACACCACAGCTTAGTACCGATGCTAAGGCACACTAGTAATGTGGTCTGCATTACATAATACTTTAAATGCAGGTCTCTGCGGTCTCAAAGCTTTTCAAGTGTCTTGATGTATACGTATGTTGACAGTAGGCTGCATGATAACCCTGAGCTCATGACAGGAACTCTATTAATACCTGGATATAGAATTCATAAGGGAGCACAGTAGGTCAGGAAGAGATTTCTAAAGTAAGAAATTCTGTCCAAGAAAAGTTACAGTATGTTTGATTTGGTCAGACACTGAAGGAAAAGTTTAAAAGGGAAGAATTAAATAGTAAAAAGGGACAGTTATTTTTGAGAAGGTGGGTGAAGAAGAAATATACTAAAAACGATGGTGACCCTCATGCTTAAGAAAAGAGAGTCACAGGCCAGGTGTGGTGGTGCATGCCTGTAACCCTAGCACTTGGGAGGCTGAGGCAGGAGGATTGATGCGAGTTTGAGGCCAGCCACGGATTTTTGTATATGTTGCAGAATTTTGTGACACCCTCCCTCAAACTTCCCATCACAGACAGACACTAGAAAGATAGATGCTTTTCTAAAAAAGCATTAAAATCTGTTTATTGCTCTAGGCATCTTTTACACTGTTATTCTTTGTCTCTCTCTCTCTCTCATTTGTTCATATGTAGTGGTTGCTCGGTCAACACTGTACTAAAAATAACAATGAACCTGGGGGTAGAAAAACTACCTCTATATGACCCTGGTTAATCTTTTCAATGCTATACTTAATGTCAACTTTTTATTTGTAAACTCTTGTGAATGGAGACAAGTGCATAGTGGAACTTGGTGATAACTAATTTATTCATTAGTGTCTTTGATATCTTTTTGAATTTGGCTGTAATTATTTCTATTTTAAAGGATACCAGCCACAGATAGTCTCAATAAAAGGCACAGGAAACACAAGAAGAGGTGCATGACACATTCTGATTTCAACAGTGTATCTAGGCTCTGAGCTCTTGGGAGTAAGTCTAGATTCCCTTGGACTTCTTCAGCATGTAGTTATCAATTGGTGGCTTAGCCAGATGTTAGGCTGTTGTGCCAGTATGTTTTAAGTATTTGCCCTTGGGTCAAGATATCTACTACAATATGAATTAATTTATTGTTGAATAAAAACTCAGTTCACATATAATTATTTCTGGATTATATGCAGTTTAAAACTTCATATAAATTGCATGCATGCAGCTAAAATATACATATGTTTTGTATCATTTTTATAAAAGTAGAAAAACAATCATATGTTCCTATGGGACAGAACTGGGTATATCACTTTTCATTACCTTCATTTGTGTCTGTTTTCTTCTGTTATATATACACTTCAAGTTACTTACCCTTTCTGACATGCTGTGCTTTTCTACATGCAGTATGTGCCTAAGATCAATCTGTGTGGTTATCAGCTGTTATATCTATTTCCCTGTAAAATGGAGAATTTCATTTTCTTAAAAAGAAAAATTAAATACTCCCTATATATATCTACCTTTGTTATGCATTCCTTTGTCACTCTGTGTATGGGTGATTTCTACAAGTCTTCTGTCTACTTGCAACTGTTTTTGTTTTAGACCAGCAAAAGTGTCTTCTAATCCCTTACCTCCCTTTTTCTCAACCTTTATAAAAATATCCTCCTTTCCTCTCTATTTCTCAAGTTCCTTAAAGTTGGAAGTGAACTTTTCCAGTTCAACAAATATTACTAAAGGTCTGAGATGTCTTCAGATAAATACAAGCAGTTCTATGTCAATTAAATTATTCTACTCCTCTCTGCCAGAAAGAAATTATTTTCTAAAAATCTGGAAATGACTGTATAATAAAAAGTCCAAAGTAAATAACAACAACCAAAAAATTTCATTTGGGCATTCTTCAAGCTCAAGGCTAATCGTTCCTGCTAAACAAGTCACCTTCCATGCACAAATCCTCAAGCATTTCTCATGCCATTTCTGCTGCTCAGAGTATCTCTACTTCTTGTTGTCACTTGGTGGGAGGTCAGTAAAATTTTCTTCCCCAAACATGAACCTAGCTCATACTGCATAACTTGTCAATGAAAGAGTATTTCATTAAATGTTATTTATCTTACTTGAAGAATTGTTTTGTACCACGTTTAAATTAGCCTCAAGGAGAATACTTAATCACACCATTCTGGTCCTATACCTGCTTCTTATTCTTTAAAATGGTTTATGTTAAATCTGAAACACTGTTACAAAATTACTCTTTTTCCTAAAATCTGACACACATTGGTCTATCTTTCTAAGCATTTATCACATCAGAGAGTCATTATCTCTTGCTATATAGAAATCAAAATAAGATTTCCATTTCATTATATTTCTTAACCTATAGCACATCCCTTAATCCACAGTTTGGGCTTAATATTTTGGATGAGTGGATGAATAAATTAATGACCATATCAAGGTGGAAGAAATTTAATAAGGTAGTGTGTTTTTCCAGTTGTCTTTCAATGTAAGTTTTTTAAGAATGCTTTTCTCAAGGCCTTGCTTCAACAAATTAAAGATATTTAGCAATTCTAGGGCAGAAATAATGTCATTTATTTTCTTTTTACAAAATATGCATTCATGAATCTTTAGGGTTTCAATTAAGCATAAATTTATGAAACAATGACACCTAATGGGACAGAGATCAAGCACTTTTAATCCCAACTCTTTCAAGAAATTTGATGCAAGATTTGTTGGCAAAATGAGTCTTTCATCAAAGATATGTATTTTTTAAACTTAGAGAAATTCAAATTTCCTTGTTACCACGTTTTAAAATTAGACAAAGGTAATGTTGAGATAATACATTGAGCATTTTATAGGTACTTTCACATTTTAAAAGAAAGCAGAGAGAGCAACAATCTCACCATTTCATCTCTGCAAAAGATGTGAAAACGTCTCACATGATCCCACAGGGCTACTGCAAAGAGAAGAATCCATACCCCTAAGATGTTCAGGAATCTGGCTTCCTTACATGTTCACATTGAGGCTGACAGAAAATCCTAGTGATGCTTCCAAATATATGTTGGAATATATCTACCATTCTTCTCATTCTGACATGAACCAAAGTCACGTCTCGCCCTGACCAGAGGCCCCTAACTCTCAGCTGTCACCCTGACTGTCCTACAGTTTAGCTTCAATGAAGCAGCAGAAGGAAAGTCTGGAAGATAAATTGGCCACGTCGTACCTCGGCACGGGGCTCCCTGTTTCAGTCAGTGATTCCTGGCGGTGGGGAGTGGTACCTTCCCTAATCTACTTCCTTTTCACCTTGATGACATCCTGTCTCGCTGCTCTCCCTGCTTTTCTCCTTCACACCTGTCTGCTTGCTGTTTATCACTCCAGCGGTGTGCTGCTCCCTGTGGGCTTTTCCCTTACCATTCCTTTCACCTGCAGTGTTCTCCTGTGCTCGCTCATCCTATCTGGGATGTCCTTTTCTCGGGAGGCCTGGGCCACCATATGTACCATGTAAATGGTACTGCACCCCTGCCAGGAGTCTGCGACCCCAATCCTCCTTCCTCTAGTTTACTCTCCTTGTTTCAATCTTCCTCATCTGAATCTAGCATAACATTTGCTTCACTTATGCATTATGTCTGTCATATCTTTTTTGTTTACTCTAAGTAGAAAGAGAGTTCAGCGATCTTGGGATTGTTTGTTTTGTCTATTCACGTACCCAATATGCCTTTGGTTGGGCCTGACACACAGAATGCACTTGTAATAAGCAGTCTAACTCCGGCTTTTGGTTTTTGGCGACTAACAGGTTGTAAGCCTCACTCTTCATCCTTGTATGCCTCACATCTGGGCAAGCTGACAAACCCTGGGCATTCCTTTAGACATCAGCTGAATATTCAAACCAACTTCAGCCCCTCACATGTGCTGGATCTTTTGCCCATATGCCAACCCCCAAGCACAAAGAAAAACCCCATCCACTCTCCCACCCTTGATTCTCAAGCCTTTTGACTAACCAGCTTTCACTGCCCTCACCATGAGTCTTCAGTACAAAATTAATAAATCTTGTGTGTGTGTTATTAATATCTATGTCTAAATGTTTCTTAAAAGTTCATAAAAACCACGCAAAAACCACATACTTAGCCCTTGACAAGTACGAAGAGTAGGTAGAGATTGATATGAGGATCTAATTTCATTCATCTGCATGTGAAGATCCAATTGTTCCAAAAGAATTTACTGAAGAGACGATCCATTCTCCCATGATGGTGTATGTTCTTGACACCATCATTAAAAATCAATATAATAGGTCAGGGATATAGTTCAGAGGCATAGCACCTGCCTGGCAAACTCAAGGTCCTGAGTTCGATTCCCAGTACCAAAAATAATCAATATACAAAAATGTGTACATTTATTTCTAGGCTTTCTTTTCTCATCTTTTGGTCTGTTGGTACTTATATCAGTATCATGCTGTTTTGATTACTGTAGCTTTGAAATTTACTTTAAAATCAAGTAGTATAATGCTTCCAGCTTTGCTCTTTTTGGTCAAGATCGATTTGGCTATTCTGGGTCATTTGTGTCTTCTTTAACATTTTAGTAGTTTTTTCCTTTTTTTGTGAAAAATGTCATTAATATTTAATACTAGCTACAATGAACTTATAAGTTGATTTGGATATCAATCCAAAGGGACATTTAAAAAAATATTCTATTTCCCTAATATGGTATGGTTTTCCATTAATTTGTGTCTTTTTTCAATGTCTTTCAGCAGTGTCTCAGAATACAGGGCTTTCACTTCCTCAGTTACACTTATTCCTAATATTTTCATTTTTGGTTGTTATTGTAAATTCTATTATTTTCTTGATCCATTAAATAGTTCCTTGTTAAAATGCCCTTGATTCTGCATTGTTGATTTTACATCTTGCAGTTTTATTGTTATAACATCTTCTTCATTAAGTTTTTAGGGCTTTTTTCATGTAATGATTTCATGATGTAAAGGTAATCTTCTGAGAAAAAATCTTGAAGAGAGCATAGCTTGTTTGGTCCCACAAAGCTAAATATCAAGATAAATGCAAACATTTCAGAAGGTTACAAACTTTTGAGAGGGACAATCTTGAAATTAAATTTTGGTTTGGTTTCTTAGTATAATATGGTACTTAAAGAATATGGCTACTAACTGTTGCTTGCCTCTTAAATTTTCTCAGGTTACTATTAAAAAGGTTGATTTACTGACTTTGTCATGTCAGAAACTTCACCAAATGGACAGTTTTATACTAAGTAAATTATTTTTTTTTATTTTCCAAGGGTAGAGAAAAAACTTGGAAAGCAGTGCAACTTTATATAGGAAGTAGAAATCAGAGAAAGTGATATTTTGAGAAACAAAATAGACAGAAATTATGCATAAAATGTATACTTATGAATAATGACTTGCAATTGCCAGACAATGGCGTCCTGTCAATATGGGCTAAGGACCACCTGCCTATCAATCTTTAAGGCTCCTGATCCCGCACAGGAATCACTTCTATAACTCTCAAATGATAGTCAAAGTCGAAGTACCTACAGTGGCCCATGAATCAGTTGGTAAATCCCCAACTCAGCCTCAGGTGTGCAAATATCACAAAGTGTCTTATACTAACCTTCGGCTGTGGATAAACTCATTATCTACTCATGCATAGGGTGGCAGGTCATGGATGCAGTTATAGCAGAGGGGCTTGTGGGAAAGGACATGTGCAGTGAACACAGAGGGTGCGGCTCAGCCTGAATCATCAAACATACTCAGGACATCCCTCTGGGAGGGACTCGGAACTGACCAAAGGTAAAAAACTTATCTTTCCCTTATCCTCGGCTGCTGTGAGCAACGCTGTTTATAATAGCCACTCAACTTTTCTTCAACATTAAAGTGGATAATTAAGTCTAATATATTCACACACAAGACAGTTTAAATGAACAATTCGGTGCTATACATAGTTAGATAGCTGAGTATCACCAGCCTGCTAAAAGAAACCAGACTTCAAAAATTAAATGCATACAGTATTGTGCAAATCTTCTGAACAGAATAAAAAGACTGCAAAGCTAATCGATAGCAATTGAAATAAATGTTGACTACCTTTCTTAGGAGCAGAATTGGTAAACACTGGGATGCTGGTAATTTCTTACTTTTGATCAGGGGTATTAGGTATGTGGGTTTGTTATGGTTTGTATCTGGGTGTCCGCCCAAAGCCTCATGCGGCCATGGGGCAGGCTTTAAGAGTTTGATTATGGGTGTGAGAGCTGCACCCGCCCTGGGGTGGATAGTTTGCCTATGTAAGGGAGAGGGAAAAGAGTGCTTGAGGCCATTCCTCCCCCATTCTGCCCTGGTGTGTGGTTGTTGCTTTGCTGTGTTCTGCCGCCATGAGCTGTAGCTCTCTGCCATGTGCCACTCTGCCTTATAACCTGCCAAGTACGGACTGAAACTTTCACAAACTGTATGTGAAATAAACCTTTCCTTCCTTAATGTTTGGGGCGTCAGGTATTTTGGGGCATCAGGTATTTTGTCTTAGCAACGAGAAAAAAGACAGGGTTTATTCTTCAATATATTCAGGTAGAATTTGTGAATTTTCTATAACATTACTACAAAAGTGATTAACAAAAACTATATATTTACTTATAGTAAGTAAACTGTAAAATAAAAAAGAGTTTCAAATACTTCACCCACACACTTATGTTTTCTTTCACCTTTTAGACTTTGTAGCTGCAATATGCTCATCTTGCTATTCTCATATGAGACGAACATCTTTTCTTGCATAAATTTGTACTAGACCATTACAAATAAGTGGATCTGAATGCCATCTACCCATAAGTCCTCTCTCTTCTACTCTCCCTTGCTTGCTTCCTAGGTTTTCCTCATACACACAAGCAAACTCATATACGTAGCATTCTAATAGTCTTAGATATTATGGACTGACAAAAGGAAAATGATTTTCTTAATGCCATTTATCAATTTTAAGTTATTTATGCACTGACAATAGTGACACATTATTTGAGATATATATACATATATATTTGGGAAGAATTAAAATGTGTAACTAATTTCAGAACAATATTTTTGACTGATGATAAAAAATTACTTTAACACCAAGTAAAGCTACATTTTTTAACTTCCAAGGAAAGCCAGGAGGGATAAAGTGAGTCCCATATTAAAAGTATGACAAATGAAGTGTACCAGGAAAAGAGTAGACAGCAAGTTTAGCATCGACAGACAATGTGGTCTCCCATATTATTATCACCATTCAATTTTATTCAGGGTGAAGATGTAGATCAATTGCTGGCTTTCACTTTTAGGCTACTATTATTAACTCCTTTATTCAGATGTTATTTAAATGAATCTCCTTATTGAAAAAAAGTGAATGGATGAGGGCAAAACATATTGTTAGTAAATCTCCCCCAGTTTGGCAACATCTTAATGCTAGATCTGGCAGTCCCGGTGTCAAAAGCTCTATCGGCATCTGTTGTGACAGAAGCAAGATAAAATGAGCGAAATGGATGCAAGCGGAGGCCCGGAGGGGGACAGAGAGAAAATATTGGATATGCTCTACAGATTCGTTGTTCTCTGAGAGTCTCCTGTTTTATCAGCTCAGTCATGAATTTGGTACCGTGTTGTATTATTTTTCTGCAGAATCACTGATGAGGAAACAGAAGAAAAAGAGGAAAATGAGGCCAAAAAAACTGCTATGATTGCCAAGTACACAGTGTTTTTGATACATTCTGACTTTTGTGAATATCTTAGCTCCTTTTCTCTCTTCCACCACACAGGACGATCAAGAGTTTTAGCAGAATTCCTGGCCTGGGTGCTAAATGGGTACCTTTGCTTCCTTCTCTTCCTGCTCACATATCTTGATTACTATTCTGAAAAAAAAATTACACTATAAGCTACTTCCTTTCTAGGGCAACCTAGCTTCACTAAAATACTTCTTCACAAGCAACTACTCTTAAGAAATTAATAGTAGTAGAGAATAATGGTGATAAACACAGACCATGCAGCTGGACTCTCTGAATTCAGTTTTCACCAGCTGTAGGAACTTGTGCAAGTTCCTGGAGCTTTTCTTTCTTCAGTTTCCTCATCTACCCAGTGAGTGATAAAAATAATACCTACTTAGAGAACTTTATAAAAAAATTGCTTAGGGTGACACCTGGCACGTAGTAAGCAGTATTTGATTATTAACTTTTATTTTCTAATTAGTATTATTTCAAACCAATTTATTTTTACCCCATTTTACATTTACCCTGAGAATCCTCACTGGCAGTGCTTGCAACTGCAATTCTTGTCCCCAAATAGCTCCATATGAAAGTCCTAACCTTACCCCCAAATTCGCTGTGAAACATCTCATTTTTATTATTTTCACGTCACTCTAATATATGCACAGTCTTTGGAAACAAAAGACATCCTTCTATTTATAGCGTTCTGTTTTTAGAAAACCAGTCGGATTTATTCAGCTTCAAATGTGTGTTTATGGAGGATGAAATGAGTGCTGGCTGCCAGCTGCACTTTTTTCTTTTCTAAACGAGAAATGAGTTAAATAGGAATTCTCGAAGATGTCAACAGTTTAAATCCAAAGAAAGATTTTCTCATTGGAAAAACAGCAGCTAGCTTATGATACAGTTAAAATAAAATTCTAGGGAAATATTTTAGAAACTCGCAAAATAGGGCCTCCTCCGAAAGTATGATAGCTGCTTTGTCACAGATATTTGAGATTCAACAAAAATTAAACGCTGTGACAGAGGGTAGTGATCTACTGAAGAACAGTGTTATCCTGTAGGGTTAAAGGGATTCATGCAGCAGGATGGACCTAGAAACAGATTTCTAGAGAGAGCGCACAGCTCAGAAGCTACAAGCAGCTCAGCGCCTCCATTCTCACAAGCCAGAGACTGCTTGTCTAAATAGCCTTTCTGCAGCTTTCAGGAGGAATAGCCTACTGCTTCTAAGACGCTGCCTTTCCTCTATCCCAGTGGCACTTCACAAACAGTAAAACCAGAATTATCCTCCATGCCACCTTCTTCTCCTCAGCTCAGTGCCTGGTGCTTCCATCCACTCTGTTCCCCAAACCAAAGCGCTAGTAGCTCATTTTCCTCGCCTGGATCGCCTTCTAATTCGGGCTTACTGTCTTTATGCAGAACACCGTCGCCGAAATGACAGCTGTCACATAAGTGACGTTCTACGCTAACGTTCTCATGATCCATCCTCCCAAAGGCATCACCATTATCTCTAAAAGTGCCGATTATCTCCCTAACTCCATTCGTGAAACTGTTCAACAGCATCTCGTGGCCCTTGAGATGAAGCTCAACGCTTCCAAGCTCCTCTGTGATTGTGCGGAGGTGCCCACTTCCAGCTCCACACTCTCACACTCCGGGATGAAGGCAGACTCAGTTATCTGCCACTTCCAAGAACACTGCCGTTTCTCCTCTCCCTGAATTCGTTTATCCTATTTTATGCATGTAGTATGTTTCTTCCCTTCAGTGGTACTTCTGCATATATTGGAGGTCTGGGAAGATTAAATTGAAAAACGTTTTCTATTTAATCTGTAACAAAGATTTATATAAATTATTTGTATTATATTTTCTGGCATGCATCTGACACAACAAATGCCTACTTACCATATAGGATCTCATATTTTCTTTCCGACAAAACTTTGTCATGGAGTTTGCACTGAAGTTCTGAGTTCAAGATTCATTTCTTGGACAAACAGATCCCTAGATAAATATTCCACATTTCTCCATAATTTGTAAAAAATGATTCTCTTTCTCTTGCATCCACACAATTCTTCTCAACAATTTCAACATTTTTTGAGTTAAATTTTATACGAATTCTTTCTGCTTTCAATATGTGAGAGAACTCAGAAAACTGAGATAGTGCTGAGGAGCAGAAGTGTTTCTAGTCTCCTGTACATATCTTTTGGACTCCTAATTCATGCAAATAAAACAATATACAACCTGATGGTTAGCTTCTATAGACAATGCTCTGTAGCTGTTCTGGCCATATCCTAATATGTTGGCTATTTCCTTCTCTCAGTACTCAATTTCCAACTCCAGTGAAACTTATGTAGCTATTTAACAATTTATATGAAGCATTAAAATCCAAGATAATACTAAAAACAACAGTTATAAAATTAAAGTTTAACATCTGTTGACCATTTGGAATCCACTAGTATTGTAATACAGGTGTTCCTAAGCTCAGTGAAGGAAAATAAATTGAGCCACAGATATGTTCAAGAATTTTCCAGGTTCACACAAGCAGTAAGCGACAGCAGACTGAAAATCACGTAGTTGTACCCCGCAGTTCATCCACTCTGTTCCAACTCTCAGAGAGGTTCTTGGTGGTGTGGACATTCCCACAAAGTGAAAATAAAGTTCTCAATAGCAAAGACCACATATTATGTCTGGTTCTTCCTGCAGTGCTTGGGTCAGCACTTTTGGGTTACCTACATTTTTATATCATAAATGAATTGTTTATAAATGTATTTTTCAAGACAGGGTCTGGTTATGCAGTTCAGGTTGGCCTTGAACTCACTATGTAGTCTAAAATGGCCTCAAATTCTTGGCGATTCTTCTGCTTCAGCCTCCCGAGTGCTGGGATTATAGGCATGCTCCTCCATGCCCAGAGATTATAAATATTTTAAAAATTAGTGTGGCCATATATTCTGCATCTTCCAAGGTGTAAGAAATACTCAATGTTTCTTTTATGAAAAAGTAAATTTTTTAAAGAGTATAGATAGAACTTGTTTAAAGAAAAACACTTTAAACAATGTGTTCCTCATTAATGACTGCAGAAAGAGTGCATTGCTCAGAAAATGCGACAGCAGAAACAACGCCACAATGGTAACTGAGGTACAGAACAACAGCTAGGATATCCTTGAGTTATCCACGCAAGTACTACAGTGACCTTCAGATGCAAGTGCTATTACTATGGCAAATTTAATACACGGAAAACTGAGTCTTATGATTGCTAGATATTTTGCTCCTTTACAAAGCTAGATTGAAGCAGAGCTACGATTGAATTTAAAAATCTATCATTAGAGCCTGTGTTCGTCGTCATTTACCATAATAAAACAGTGAGAAAGACCCATCCTCTTCTGCATTTTGTGTAAAATAATTCAGAGTTTCCAAGCGTAGCATTTGTGAGTCTATAACTTAATGTGATGCGAGGGAGCCGGCTCAGAAGGCAGAAGCCGTCCCTACCTTGGCTCCACGCGCATCCTTCCTATCGACCACAAGAGGGCGACCGCCCTGCTTTAGGGGTCTCATTCCAACTTAGCAATGCTTATTCCACGCAAAATAAAGTCAAGCCCCCACGCTGAATTCTGAAAGGAACATACAAAACCTATTTGATTAACCACAAATTCAACAAATATTCTTGTGTGGCAGATTGAACCCAAGAGGGTTGTAGTTTAGGAGTTTATGAACAATCAGATTTACAGATTTGGAAGGAGAAATTCTTGCGAATTGATGAAATACAATTGCGTGCTTATAGAGTGCTTTTGCAATCTCAGTTCTTCCATTTCCACTTGCTTGACTCTCACACCCACTCCAGTGTGCAATCATCCCCGCCTCGCAGGTGAAAATCCTGAGACTTTCAGGTAAAGGGATCTGACCCAGACTCATTGCTTTCCTGTTTATTAACATTGCACGTAGGTTTTGCATGTGCGAGTCTATGTTACTCTTCTTACTTCTTCTTACTTTCACAGGAACTTAATTTGCAGCTGATAAAAAATTGACTATTTCCATTAACTTCCTATGTTGAATAATTGTTCCTTTCTCCGTTGTTTTGCATTGCTCTAAACATAATTTGGTGTGGTTTGGTTTTGTTCGCAGAGTCAAGGCGTAAAATGGCTGAAGACAGCAAACGTGTACGTAGTTTAAATTTCTCTAAAAAAAAAAAAAAAAAAAAAAAAAAAAAAAAAAACAAAACTCCTTTCTATGCCTCAGATCTTGTTTGCCAAGTTTCTACAAGGAGAGAATTTTTATGGTCAAATTATAAAACCCTGGAAATAGGACTTTATAATGGAAATGCTGATACAACCGTAACTATGGTATTGCAATCGAATCAGTATAAGAAAATTGGTTTAGATAATATACCCTTCTGGAATGAATGCCATTCTAAATGATTGTGCATATCCATAAATCTAAGCTAACTCAGTAATTCAAAATTACTAAGATTTAAGTTTAGTACCAATAAGCAATAAACTTATGGCTACTGCTATAATAACTGTTGGTCGCTATACCCTTATTTCACAGCAGGTGGTCTGCTCCATGCTGGCAGAGCTGAATGAAAGCAGACAACACTTTGAAACTCATTCTTGAAGTTGATGGAAGACTCTGGAGTCATTTCAACTTTTGAAATAGTGTTGTTGTATTTCATGGACTTTTTTCCTTTTAAATTAAATGCACCGAGACACTTGACCTTTCTGACAGAGGAAGGGCAAACACAGCTTTATTCTCACTTCCTGCCACAATTAGGAGTCCCCAGATATTTAAAATCGTCTCAAGCAGATCTCTCTTTCATCACTGAGTCATTATTAACACACTGTCCCTATTAAAAAGGGAAAATCTTACTAATCATGGAAGGCGTTTGTCTGAGTCAAGACTTACAGAGCTGCAATGAGTTTATTTATATTAGGTTTTCAATAAGATACCTAGAAATCTTGCTCTTCTGTTTCTAATATCTTTATAAGCCTATACTAGAAAATGTTCACATATATGTCAAAATCTCTCAAATTAAACTTTCCCATTTTCACTGATGAAGTAGACATTTGGAAAACTCTTTAAAAAAATAAATTCTTAGCCAAGCATGGTGGCACATGCCTACAATCCCAGCACTCGGGAGGCTGAGGCAGGAAGAGCACTGCAAATTCAAGACCAGCCGGGGCTACAAAGTGAGCTCAAGCCCAGCCTGAACTGCCTAGTGAGACCCTGCCTCAAAAAGACAAGAAAACAAAACAAAACAAAAAAATAAGTTCTTAAATACAGCAAGAAATAGTTTCCTGCAGCAGTTGTTGGGGTCAGTGCTCTTTATTTTAGAATTTGGTGATTTCTTTTTTTCTTGTATGTTGACAAATGTTACTCTGAATTACTTTAAAATTCATTAACAAAACTTTTCATTAACATCAGCAGTTTAAATAACTTAGAGTTTGGCCTAGGCTTGTATGATTTGAATGTCTGAGTCCTGTCTCTTTTCTGTACATTTCTTATCTAGAAGAGAATAGTCACTGATACATTTTTTCCTGCTTTCCTTACTTCGAAGAAAACACAGTACATTGAGAGAAGGTCACACTGAAGGTCGCAGAGAGGGCTTGAGTATGTGACTCAGTGGTCAAGAGCTTTCCTAGCACTCAAAGCCCTGGATTTCATCCCTAGGACCAAGAAAGAAAATAAATAAACAAAAGAAAGAAGATGATTGACGATAAATCTGGTGGTAATCATGGAGAACAGGAAAAAACATAGGTTGAAATGGTATGTGAACAATATTGAATGTTCAGTAAATATAACAATTTTAAGCATCATGAGTTTTCATAAGCTATAAGCATAATGTGAAGTTGTCTTACAGAAACATCAGTTGAGAATGATGTTTCCCTAGCTACACTTTTTTGGGGGAGTTTTTTTTCTGGGTCTTTTTCCAGTATCAGGAATCGAACTCATGACCTCACGCTTGCCAGGCAAGTGCTGTGATGCTGAGCTAAATCCCCAGCCCCAGCTAGACTTTTTAACTACAAATTATTATATATTTTAATCCCTTTGAACAGTAAATTGTATGATCCCTATATTTTTGGACAAGGAAGCATCTTTTACCTTTTTATCAGTTCTTTTAATATAGAAGTCATAGTATGTTTTCACATGGATAGAATCTCATACATTTTGGGCTTTATATGGTTATGGATCGTTTTCCAAGAAATTTTCAAATTTCTGAACTTTGTCTTACTGATCTGCTTTCTATGACCATATGGTTCTACAAATGTACTCACACTGAACTAACATGTACAGAATGAACACATTTTTTTAAAAAATTTACATAGCAAATTACCAGTACCTTTCTTCTGGGAAATGAACTACTCCATTTCCTATGAATCCATGTTCAGCTAGGGTAGCACACACCCAGATACCTTGGAATGTCTTTTTAAGAAATATCGTGTGTTTCATCTTTCAGAATGCATTCGTTTTTCTCACCCCACCCCAGCATCACCTCTGAACGTATGCAGAAAGGGGATCCTGCCACCACATGTGAGACAAGGGGCTATGCTGGAGCTCACAGTATCATCTTCCTTCACTTGATCTCCATGGAGATGTCACAGACCTGTCTGTTTTCTTTCTTCTAGAGAATTTTGCATCTTACTTTTACCTCTGAATTTGTGGCTTATTCTGTGGGACCCTAGTGGCCCACCTCCACTTCGGGTCTCATGAGCGCAACAGAACCTTGGAACCACAACTGCAGCTCCCGTTTAATCCCAGACTGGTTTACGTCTTGTGTTTAAGATCAGTTCGCTGTTACAAGTGGCATTTTTCTGACGGCATTACACTCAGCCTCACCTAACTTGTATGTCTTTCTCCACATTTCTGTTGGTGTGGAACATTCTGGGTTCGTCACAGTTGTTACTGACATGGCAGCTGAGAGGTCTGTGCAAAGGGGTGCGGAGTTCCCCCTTTGCTTAATCAATCCGTGTAACCATGGTAATTTTTGCTTATAGTTGTCCCCAGGTTGGTACGAATGTGACATCAGTAGGATTTCTTCCTTAAATCTTGAAGGAGGTGAAACTTTTGTGACCCTGACCATCTCATTGGAGCATGTTGCACACATCATTTGCTTTGCCCACTTTGGAAATTCTGGAGGGAAGTTTGTGAGTCTGGCGCCCTCCTTTGCCTATCTGCCTGTCTTTGTCCCCTTTCCATATTTTCTCTGAAGCTACAGGAGACTCCCTTGTCTCTTTTTTCTTTTTGCCTGCATTGGAAACTTCTGTATATCATATTCTCTTTTGTAAAATGCAAAACATTGTACCTGTTCTTATGAGATATACTCACAAGTTGACCATAAGGACGAAGTCTAACCCGTTGTTGAGAAAACAGAGTAAAAGTCACTTTCCTTCTTTTATTTTCAGTCTCTTGCTTGTAACTTCCTATCACTGTCTTACCAAAGTGCCTAATACTTACATTCAGCCGTCACATATGGACATGATTGAACTTGATAAAATATTGAAAGGCTTCTTCTTTAAGATAGTCACTGCCCCAGTTCACCAAGCATCTTCGGTCCCCTAAAATGTAATCACACTTCTCCTGGATGTCATATTGCTGAGTTCTCAGGGGCAATGCCTGGTAGATTGAGGAACCCCCTGGACCCCACTCCAGTAACATGGATGACAGCCATGCTCACTGGTCATTGCGTGTGCCACACATGTAGAACATGGCAGTTATTGTCATGGAATGTTCCTCCATGCAGTCATCCTGCTTCAGATGAACTCGGAGATCCATGCAATAAAAGCACCAGCATGTGTGGATGGTTACTCTTTAACATTATCGTGTTGTGGGGAACACCATTTTTCAGTAGGATCATGAACATAAAGTGTGGTATAACTGAAAGAAAAACACAGTTTCACTGAGACTTGTTACTGTCCTCCTGAAAGCAGACTGTATTGAATGAGGAAGGAAAAGGCTTTGTCAGACATCTTCCTTTTACCAGGATGGGGAAGCCATTTCTCTAGCTCTGGAAATAGTTTTAAGAGAACCAAAGCTGATCATTCCTATGGCTTTTCTGCTTCTGTTCTGAATATTCTGGGGCTTTCACATGGTGTGCTGGTCTGTGATGATGTCCTTGTATCCACGGACTGGGAGTCGATCCAGCGGTGGTGACTGAGGACAGGAGAGGCTCTCAGATCAATGTTAACTCTACAAAAGATGAGTTCCAGCACTGCTCCCCACCTTAAAATGAAATGCCTTCTTCTCCTAAGTTAGGTTGCATATTAAGGACTCTCTACTTGTGAATGTTTAAAAACAAAGAGTTTCCTATCAATTTTTATAGTTTATAACTTCCTCTTCTCTGTGAATTAATTTGAATTTTGTCTTTTTTGTCTCAGATAGAGACATAGCTTTCATGACTCCAACTATGTAATAAAATTTTATCAGTAATCTAATGACCACCGCTAGTTAGACTATCAGTGGAGCATAGATTTGGATCAAAGTGAACCCAGCATTTTAATGAACAATTGATTCTGAAATATCCATGTGCCTGAGTTGAAATGTTACATTCTGTTCAGTATGAACTTTCCATCTTTGATTAATTTTGCTATCTGTTTTTGATATTATAGGATATGCTTGGGTCTTTAACCTTAGTGGTTACACATTTAATATTTTCTGCAATTTTATTTTCCAATTTTGAGAGCACAGGAAAACATTGCTCCTTCAAAATGAACTAAATTGTGCTTTTTTCTACTGTCTCATTTCTAGAAAAAATTTCTTTCATATTGAATTTATTTTGTATCTGGCTAAATTTACCCTAGACCTATTTCTTTCCAAAAAATACGCTGTCTATGTTAGTTTCTATCCAAGGAGAGCTCTTTTTCTCTCATTTGAAGATTCTGTGCAGTTATATGCTAGCCAGTTATAATCATCTGAAATTTACACTTGCTTATACCCCATACACATATCTTATTCTTTGTCTTGTTTCCTTGAAAGCAGTCTCATCTCCATCCAAATGTGAAAAAGAAAAATATTTCATTTCTTTTCATACTTTTTAATTTCATTGACCTAGGAGGCTAGCGAACACTAGCTATCATCTATTCCTTGGTATCCTTAGTAACAACTTTCACTGAGTTGCAGAACTGTCAAAGGCCTCTAAGATTTACATCTCAGAGGGACAGAAAAATAATTTATAAAGAAACCTATATAAACTTGAGTCAAACTGATGGGAATCCAAGACCTTTTTGACCAAAAAGGAAGAACAAGACCTTTCTGTCTGCTACGCAAAGAAAAATATAATATAATGTGATTATTTTTCCTCTTGAAGGACATAAATGATGTCCTCAGATAAGAACTATGTACAATCCTGAACTATCTGATATGTTACTGAGACAGAAAGTACTGCTGACACATAATTTTTCTCCCTGAAGACTGTTGTGTTCATTTATGAATTTCCTCACTAGGTTCACAGATTTCTTCTGGGGAAGTAGGTTTTCACGGGAAATGAGAGGGAGTTCTGGAGGAAGCATAGATGGGACCCAGAAAAGCTTCTGCCATAGCAGATTTCAAAATTTATTTTCTACAGAAATTGCGGTTATTGCAAAATGGCGTTCAGACCCCCTCAAATGATATAGTGAATTGGGATTCTGAGGCCTGCACCTTCTCCTAACCCCTATAGCTTGATTGTTACAAATCAAAGTGAATGGTGAAGCTTTAAATTGGGTGTATTTTCCAAAAAAATATATCTTATAGATGAGAGAAAAGAAATAGAAGGAGATGACATGATTTTAAAAGACTTTAGTGATTACAATTTCTTTTTAGGACTAAATACACAAGGATAAGAAGTCGATTGAGGCAGCTATTTACCATTTATTTAATATGTGAAATGGAGAAAATAATTTCTACCTTATAAGGTTGTTGCAGATAGTAAATACAATTATAACTATAAAACACATTTGTTGATTCATAAAAGAATTTGAAGAAATGGCAATAATTGAGAAAATTTTGAAAATAATTTCCAGGTATATCTGAACTCTAAATTAGAGACTATGTTTAGTATCTTCAGAAAAAAAGACTGAATGTTGCAGAGTTGAAATCACAAAACTCATATTTAATTATCTGTTTAGCCTAACATGTACATTCAAGTTAGAGAAAAAATTCTATATTTTTCATGGATTTTAGCACAGTTCACAAAGCCATCTACAGACTCAGTAGTAGCATTCTCTCCTTGTCACTTAGAAAGTGTTAGTAGTAACATTTGTCTAACATCTTGTCATGTTTCCCTGTCCAGTTGGGAAAAAGAGGTTTCATAAGAGGAGATTCTAAATTGGTTATAATTTTTTGAATAAAGGAATAGTCTTATATTTGACAACTGTTTGACAGGCATCAAAGGAGTGAGAATCAATGAAATTTTCTTCTCTGGTCTTCTCTACAGAAGTTTTATTTGCATCAGTATATTGCTTTAAAGTTATTCTTGAGACAATATTTTACCTCTATATAGTGTGTACTATAGCAATTTGCTATGTGTTTACAATATGCAGTAATAACCAAGTCAGGGTATAAGCATTTTCATGTCTCCCAACATTCACCACTTTATGTGTTGGGAGTTTTGTGCTCTTCTCGTCCTTTTGAAATGTATCACAGGTTCTATTTGATAGTAGTTACCTTACTATGTTGTAGAAAAACCAGAAGTAATGCTGTTATACTCACATCGTTTACTGAATGGAAAAAATGCAAATTAAAATTGACCAAAAGAAGAGATGCATCTGGCAGGATCCAAGAAAGGGTCCATGACGCAGCTGCTAGTTATCCTCTTCCCATGGAGTTGTGGACAGTGCCATATTCCTGGACTCAATGCATACAAGACACACAATACCAAATATGGAAGCTCATCCAGACTTTGGTCTACAAATTTTTACTTTGCCTCTTTGATTGACTGCCAATGAGGCTCATTTTTAGTCTCTATTCCTTCTGTAGGTGAAATTGGCAGTACATATCTGACCTTGTGTCCTCAGATCCCTTCAGAGAGAGTTAATGTCCCATGGCTCAAAACATCCATCATAAATTGCACTGGTAAAATGTCCAATAGCCAAGAGCCCAGACCAGCAAAAATAATTGGGCAGGAAATTCCACAGGTCATGAGACTACTTCTCAGTAGCCGTAGAGGAAGACTAGACCTCTCTCTGTGTAAAGCTAGTTTTCTATGACACAGGCAATTCTTTTTCTTCTCAGCTCTGGATAAATCTTTCTGGAATTTTATTTTTTTCTTAAAATGCTTGAATTATACTAAGTCATTACTATCATGCTATTAGAAAACTATAAGCCACGGAAAAAGACATTTTAGAAAGATCTCAAAGGTGCTGAAACAAGGCCTGAGTAATCCAGTTGTTTGTTGGCACAACAAATACTTGCTGTATCCAATTTGTGGCGAGGATAGGTTTATTCTGGCTCAGTGTTGGAGGTTTGCATCAGTGCGCTTTTGAATCCATTGTTTTTCAGACTGTAGCAAGCAGCATTGCCGGTCTCATGTCCAGGAAGGAAGAGAGACAAAGAAGAGGAAAAATGGAGACTAGGATTCTGCACTACTCTTAAGGACACATCCCCAGTGATGTGAAGACACCCTCTGCACACTCACACACATGCACACACACACACACACACACAAGCTCGCACATACACAGAGTTCAACTTCTTAGTGTATCTACCACCTCTCAATATTTAACATCCTAAAGGGTCAAGCTCACCGACCTTTGGTAAACATTTAAAACCCAAACTGTAGCAGGGATTATATAAGTAAAATTCCAGAAAGAGTAGAAGTCTTCCAAATGAGCTAAAATCTCAAATGTTTTCAGATCTGAGTACTTTTTCCCAACTTGACATAAACTGAGAGTTACATTTGGCCCCTTCGGAGGACCAAGACAAGAGCAATAAATAGGACTTTGGAGAGTGGAGTGTGAACAATAGTTGAGAATAACTGAATAATGATTTGAGAATTTACAGGAATGAAAAGTATCCAGACTCCCACAAAACTGAGACTAGTACCTGATCACATCAAATTGTTTGGAAACAGCCTTAAAGATGTGGTATGCAAAAATATAATACCCCATAATATATCCATTTCAAATCTCTTGATCCTATGAATGTTACCTTATTTTTTTTTTAAGAAGTTCTTTGCAGGGATGCTTAAGTTAAAGATATTGAAATGAAGAGATAGTCCCAGTCAGGGCGTGCCAGCAGCCGGCAGAGCCGCAAGAGGAAAGGTACAATTTCTCTGCACTGCACCCTGAGGAAGTACAGGCTGTGACACCCTGCTTTGGGCCCAGTGATACTAGTTTGGGACTTTCACTCTCCAGAAATGAAAGAATACATTTCTACGACTTTAAGCTACAGTGTTTGTGATAGTTATTATAATAGGCGTAGATAAGTAATAATGCAGTGCTAAGCACAATGTGTAGGAGACGCAGTGGTCAGCAATGGGAAGTTACAAGCCACGGACTGAATATCGCTGCCATCCTGTGCATAATCCCAGTACCGTCAGGAGCAGAAGGATTTATTTCCAAGCAACTTATTTACACCTCTTTACAAAGTTCAAGAAATTCCATGAGAACATAAAACTATACAACCACAACAAAAGATAAAATTCACAATTCTGCCCCCAAGAGGGTATTATTTAAAGAAGTGGTGAAATAAACTTAAAAGAGAAAAACACTGATGATAAAATGAACCACCATTAGCTCCAATACTATAGTTACCGAACAAATATCTAAAGGAATTATTGCAACTGTAGTGCTATTGAAAGGAAGAGATAAAATATGAACTTTTATAAGAAATCAAAATCTCAATATAAAAATGTAATGCACATGGGATGAAAAGTAGAGTATGAATTTATGGCAGGTTATATGTTACAGATATAAAGATTAACGAACATAAAGTTCTTATAATAATAACTGTACCAAATGAAATTCAAGAACTAAAAAAAGATTTTAAAATAAAAAGCATGAGTGAGTAGGGGGGCAACTTCAAATGACATAACATTTGAATAACTAGAGACAGAGAGGAAGGGAGACACTGAGAGATCATTGAGGATTGAACGGTCATGTTTTTTCTATTCTCATGAAAAGTATAAATGCTTAGATTCAAGAAACTCAGAAGAAGCAAAACTATAGCAAAATCATCATCAAGTCGCACACAAAGGTAAAAGATAATCATACTACATACAATTCAGAGAAAAAAGTTCAAGAAAAACAAAGATAAGAATTACAGCAACCTTCCTAGTAGAAAGATAGATGAAACATTCCAGGACTTGTCAAGTCAGGAGCAAAGCAAAGCCTGAACATCTTCTGTAGAAGAATTGTACTTTAAATACAAAGATACAAAAATGTTTAAAGAAAATTTTAGAAAAAGAGCTACAAGAAACTACTACTTTTTGAATAGCTACAGTGCTTGTTTAATATCAGAGAACTTCAAATTTTAGGGCAAGGAATGTCCCATGGATAGTAAAAATTATTTCATAATGTAAATTTTTCAAGAAGACATAACAATTCCCATTTTTAGCTCCTAATAACAGAATTAACAGGTACCTGAAATTATGATAAATTAATTAAATTACTATGAATTACTTAAATTACTGTAAAATGTGTACAGGGATCTTCATATTAATATCCTTATAATTTCCCAAAAATGGAAGCAACCAATATGTCTATCAACTGAAAGTCTGGTATGAGATCACTATGTAGCCTAGGCTAACCTCAAACTCAGGGTGATATTCCTGCCTCAGCCTCCCAAGTGCTGGTATCTTTTTTTTTTTTTTTCTACCAGAATCAAACTCACAACCTTGCTCTTGCCAGGCAGGCGCTGTGCCACTGAACTATATCCCTGGCCCCCAAGGGCTGGTGTTATAGGCATGCACCACCATACCTGGCCTTAGCTTAGACTGTTTATCAGTGGTCACAAGGACCAAAACATCACCAAGCATAATTCACTGGTGAAGGTCCTTTTCTATGCAGGTTCTTTCCTCTGATATCAACTGTACAAATCTGAGCACATATAACTGTATTTCAGTCCAGAGAGTCTTCATGCAGAGCAACAAAGCACAAATCTTGATGCCAGGGTTAAAATGTTCTTTATCTTTTTTTCTGTGTTTCTCTGAGCTCGTGACAGTTTGATACATGCTCAACATTAACAGTTCAGAAAGTCTCAGGTGACAATATTCCAACGCCCCACATACAAAGCATGTATACTGATGCACACACATAAGATAGACTATGACATCAGGATCTCTCGAACTCGCAAACTCTCTGGGTGACTGTAAGTCTTTTAATTCACTCTTTATGCTTCAGTGCTTTAGTTTGTGTCATTAGAAGAGTTGTAGTTATACACCACTTTATAAATATGTCTTTCAAAACAGTACCTGGTGCAGGGCATGGTAGTGCACGCCTGTAATCCCAGTACTCAGGAGGCTGAGGCAGGAAGATCCTCGCAAGTTTGAGACCAGCCTGGGCTACAAAAGGAGCTCAAGTCCAGCCTGAACTGCATAGCGAGACCCTGTCTCAAAAAGACAAGAAAAAAAAAAAAAAAAAAAAAACAGTACCTGGCACATGGTAAGGGTTCCATAAAGGTTACTATTAGCAGTCCTGCGCTTGAAGTTATACATGTCTATGCTTTCTTTAGATTTATAGATGCCCGGGTGATCACTTTGATTTATTCGTTGAGTAGTGTCTAATATATAGGTCTATTGAATTTTATTCTATTATTCATGAATGAGTAAATCAAATAGAAAAGAGGACTTGATGATTCAGTAATTTATATTCTATGGAGTTGATGATCCTCACAGTAACATCTAAAATTAGGTGAAAAATTTTAAAATAGCACCTAATAACTGTCTAGCTATTTCTTTCCATGTGATCTTATTGATGATTAAATGATAAATGACAAGGAAGAAAATAGCCATGGATTTAATGAATAGAAGTCTGAATGCTCAAGTTGCCTATTTTTCTCTTCTTCCCTTTAACAAGTGCAAGGAAACAATGTTTTTGGCTTAGACGTTAAAAATAAGAAAATAATTTCTTAGGGAAAAAACAACCTCAATTCTGAAAACTTTGCTCATTACGAAGCATTCTCGGTGTTCAAGAAAAGAGTTACCACTCTTATTCCTTGACCATTTTGCACATTTTTTGTCACCCAGTGTGATAAAGTTTGGAATGGATACAAATACGGAAGATGTCACACTGAGCATAGTGACTAAATGTAGGAGAATTAGGGAATGAACAAAAAATACAGGGGAATGAAATATTTTCTTTAGTATGTTAGGTTGGGTTTTAATTTCATAAAAGTATGAGATGCATAGAGACCCTACTCCAGAAATATCATGGCATGGAAGCTCCCTTGTTGGGCTCGGTGCTGAAGGAGAAAAGCATTACTCTCAGAAGACATCGGAGAGATCTATGCATATAAAGTTTATGATATGTATCCTACTAGCCTGCCATTTTTTAATGTCCTTTCAAGAATATAATTAGAATTTCTTAAGACAGTGACAAGGTTTACTTTATGTGTTTTCTACACTTGATCTTAGCCAAAAGGCCAACAAGTGATGATGTGTTTTCTAAGTATTTACAGTGACTAAGAGGTGATCGTGTAATTAGTACATCCAAGCACTCCTGAATAATCCCATGATTTACAATTTCTATTATTTGTAAAATAAACCAAATTAAACAATATATATTCTCATGAGGGGCTGGGGATTTAGCTCAGTGGCAAAAGCGCCTGCCTGGCAAGCGCAAGGTCATGAGTTCGGTTCCCGGTACCGGAGAAAAACCAAAAAACAAACAAACTATATATATATATATATATACTCATGGAAAAATAATAAATTCTTAAATGTTTCATGTTACAGATTCTATAGACTGTGTTTGGCATGTTGGACGTCCATGAAGAAAAACTGAGGTGATGCTTACCTGCTCAGAAGGAAAGGAAGCATTCCCATGCTCTCCACTTGGATCCAACAAGGTTCATGTTCTTTGCTTTTTCCTCACCTCACATTTAATAAATGAAGGGTCTAACCTAAAATTTCTAGGCGACATCTTTCCTTGCAGTAAGACAAGATCACACCCTGTCATGCCTTTTGGAAAGACTACAACTGAAAATCAGTGAGGCCTTTCTTCTCTGCTTTGCTTTTCTTGTATTCATTCACAGAAGACCTGCCAGCAAAGAAACCACTCAACATATTATTTTAATTGAATTTGGACTTTTGGTTTTGGTACCCACCAGTCCTTTCTGTTATCCACTACAATCAAGCACCCTGTCATCTCACTGTTGTGCTATAGCAGCTAAAATAGTAACCAGCACATGGCCGGTGTTGGATCAGTATCTGCTGACTTAGTATTCCTCTCTCTATCATCCCTTTATATCTTGGTGCACCAGATTGAACCCAGGTCCGTGAGCATGCTAAGAGACCTGATCTCCTAAAAATAAAATTAGGCTATGTAAAGTGATGGTGATGTTCTCAAATAGGAACTTTCTGGCTTAGTATAAAGCCTTCACTTTTAATTCACGTTGTATAGGCTGAAGGCGTTGGTTGTAGAGGGAGACTATTCTTAGTCACATCTCTTAGTTACTGTACTCAGAAGTCCTTGGCAAGTTTCTGAGTATCTGTGTGTGTTTCAATTGCAAATCTTTCTCTGAATATCATTTGTGCACCTACCGAATAAGGATATATTATGTTCCTTAGGGCTTTTTTATACCTTCATTTTTAGTCCTCTCTTTGGACATAGTAAGGGACTCTTTCATTAATGGATCACTGGTCCCCGTGAGATCTGGGGAACAGTTTCAGCTCTTTGTCATATGCCTTGAGAAACTTACAGAGAAACTCTGTAAGTTTTGGTACATCCAAGCACTCCTGAGTAATCCAATGCTGATGTCTGTGGTTTATTGAAAGGAACTGTCAATGCTTAAACTTCTCATTTTTTTGACCAATTTTGCATGCGTGATTCTGGTAATCAGAATGACTGATCTGAAAACAACAATATGCAGTACAAGAACCATTGTTGAACTCCTACCATCTTGTGTGGTGAAGCTCTGCATAACTTCCAATGTTGGGTTTTTTTAATTACTTGTTCCTGACTTTGTTGGATCAATCTTACATTCTTATGTCTGGTGGACTGAGCAACTTCATTGAAGATAACAGTATGTAATGTAGCAACCACTGTTAATTCCTATCATTTTGGTTTGAGGTCATGTATTGTTTTTGTTGTTTTTGTGTTATTTTGATTTTGTCATTCTGTTGTTTTGTTAGTTTTTAAATTTTAAAAATAAAAATAAAAATAACTCAAAGTTACATAGAAAAACAGGTAGGAAAAATTTTAGATGACAACTTCTTAACAATAAAGTATAAAATATACTCCAGTCAAGTTGCAGTTCAGAATTTGTGGCCTCAGTTGTTGTAGATTTTAATGTAGAAGCTAATAATTATTTACAGAAACCCAGCAATTCCACCAGAAATTGCAACCTTCCTATTTGTTTTGGGGGCAGGATGTTTGTAAGTAGCCAATCTGAGAGCGGTATTCAGTTTCCTTGCTCCTAATTGGCTGCTGCCCATAGCCCATTTCCTGCAGATGCACCAGCATTTCACATAACAGGATGCTGTACTTCCTAACTATCTCTAGTGTTCTTGCTTTTCTTCTTCTTTAAGCCCTAAGATCCCTAAGATGCCGTTGAAACACCCTGCACCTTCTACGGCTGTATTAATACAATATTTTATTAAGCTAAATTGCATAACTGTGGGAGACAGTGTATTTAGGGTTTAAACTACAAATACAGGTATTTGTAGGCATTTTTCTGACCATATCCGAATTCTCAGTTTTTCCGTATTTGTGGGTGCTCTAGGGATGTAACCCCTGCTAATTACAGGTGTCCACTGTAGTAGGGATAAATTTCGACTAATAGTGTAACTGAACGAATGGCAATAAATTTAAATTCTTTTTTCTTTCATCTTTATAAAATTTATTAGACTATAATCATGAACATTCCCTTTATTTGTAGAAATATCCTTGGCATATAAAATTATATAGATTTGAATGTGCATTGATAATGTCTCTCCTTGTACAAATGATTATTGCAGCTAACATTTTTTCCACCTTTAGCTTGCAATTTACTCATGAGTCCTGATACTAGCTATATAAAGTAACCTGTGAGACAGACTCATTCATGTACTTAATCAGGTGTCATACTTGTGAAATGTATGTGTATAGCACTTTAAAACCTTTTGTATTATGTTTATCTATTGCATGAAAACAGATGTATCAGTGGCCTTATTTCTGCACTCTTTTGTACTTTTATTTGAATTTCTTCCATTTAGTGAGTTCTCAAAAACTTATTACCAACCCTTTTGAACAACTGAGGAATATGTTTAGAGAAGTTTGAAATATTATACCCAAAGAGAAGTAATTCTTCTGCAAAATTTGAAAAGGCACAAGATGGAACAGAGGAAAGCAACACTGGAAAAGTAAAAGAGTATCAAAGTGTGTCTTGCAGCACTTGTCAAATGAAAGGTGCAGCCTAGTTCAATAAGAATTTTCTGTTGAGAATAAAAGGTTTTATTGTAAAGTCATGGAATCCTATTATTTGCTGGAAGCTGGCTAGACAAGTGACCTGTTTTCATGAGGACAAATGTTCTGGTCACTGTTTTCAGTGTCCTTAAGGCCTGTGTAGCTGCCGTTACTGCCATTAAGCTAGGAGCTAGACCACTGTCTGCTTGCCTTCCACCCGAAAGCTAGGAAACCTTTTTGTCAATCGTCACTATTCAAAATGCTGACATTTTTTGATATGGAAAATATCGTGTTAGAGTAAAAGAGTGGCCAAAGTATTCTTGTTAAACGGGATGGCATAATTAAGACAACTTGAAGAGAAAGTCCAGCAAAAAATCAAGATTGTGGGGGCTGAGGATTTAGCTCAGCGGCACAGCACCTGCCTGGCAAGTGCAAGGTCATGAGTTCGATTCCCAGTACCAGAAAAAAAAAAAGAAAAATCAAGATTGTGTATGAAAGGCTTCATTTCAAAAATGATTCCTTTTAAGTTGAATTGGATGTTAAAAAGATGATGAAACAGGACTTTCTGGTATTCGTCTCCATGCACAAACATCATTTTAAAGACTATTCATATGTGGAAACACATTCACAAAAACCAAGAAAACCAGTGAGAGATTATAGCACAGAAATAATAAGACACATTGGAAACTGTAGGAGGGACAATTTTTATTTACCTACCTGATCCATCCTCCTGACAAATGCCAGGTGCCATAGCACTAAGAGAAATATCCTTTAAGTGAAAAAAAGTCACTGAATATTATTTTAGACTCCAACACTGGGCCTACCTCAGAAAAACCCAGCAGTGGACAAGCCCAAATGGCCCATCTCTCCAGACAGGCATTTACTTCTTACAGACTGAGGCTCCAGGCCCACCTGGGGAACCATGTCAGAGGGAGACATAGTGTCTGAGCCTGTTCAACCTGGCTGCATACTCATTACAGGCATGCCCAGGGACAATGCCAGATCCGCTGCACAGAAGCTGTAGGTGAGCTCCTTTCTAGAGAGATTTCTCAGACAAAGCCAGTCTGAAAACATTGCAACAATTCCCTATTTCTTCAAACAAACAGAAAGAAGGATCAAGAAAAATTAGAGAAACATGTTACCAAAGAAATAAAGTAAAGCACTGATAACTGGCCCTAGAAAGATGATATATAAACCACTTGGCAAAGAATTCAAAATAAGTGCTCTAGGGAATGACAGAAAACTCCCAAAAAGTAAAGAGACAAATTTGAAGAAATCAAGAAAAAATTAAAGACAAAATTAGAAACACAGCAATTAAAAGTTTATAAAACTATGAAATAAAATTTGGAGCTACAAAGTATAATGAAAGAAATGATAAATTCAATAAAGAATAAAAGCAGATTTGAGCAAGCAGAAGAAATAATCAGTGAAAGCGAGTAAAATAGGTGCAGATTATTTGGAAAGATACAGTTGGAGAAGAAAGAGTAGAGAATAAATGGAAATGAAAGACAATTATGGGATTTTAGGACATTTAATGAGAGTATATTTTGGAGTAGAGGAATTCAAGAATAATAGGGGAGAAATCAAAGGGGTACAAATTCTTTTTTTAAGGACATAATTTCAGAAAATTTTTATACAAACTTGGTTGCAACATATATTTCTTTATTTTAGGATAAATACTGGGTATGCATTATTATCATTATTTTTATTTACAAATGGTATAAAATTAGATAGTAACAAAACTTTCACTGCTGTACCCTAACATTGTCTGAGTTCATATCACTGTAAGTTCAAGCATAAAAGATATCCAGTGATCTTGTGGGCTGAAAACCATCAATCTTGTTGATGCTTGCTGTACAACTTATCTGGAATAATACCAGTTTATCTGAAAGAATTTGAATGACTTGCATACATATGGAAAACTTCTACAAAATAGTTCTACTTAAATATTGTAGAATTAAAGATCTTTCAGATGAAAGCATGCTTACAGACATCTGTGACAATAGATAACATATGCTGACCCAGCTTCTACTATGAGTCTAGTAATGCTTGCTTTTATTTCCTACAGAAACATATCTCCTGTAATGGTTGATACACTGTGTCAAATTGGGAAGTTAAGAAGTTTAAATAAGCTACTTAGTAGAGGGCCAGGGTCCTCACTTTGTACACATCCTTATCCTGTGCAACAGGAGAGCACAGAGATGGTGTGAGTGGTACACCTACCCTTGGGGAGTAGTTTGTTTGTAATATAAGGGAGGGAAAGAGGCTTGCTTTTGTTGCTTTGCTGTCTTCTCCCTGCCATGGACTGTTGCCCTCTGCCATGTGCCACACTGCCTTGCAGCCAGCCGAGTATGGACTGAAACCTCCATGAACCATGAATTAAATAAACCTTTCCTCCCTTAATATTGGGTGTCAGGCATTTTGTCTCAGCAATGACAGAAAAGTAACCAAGACAGGATTTGATATCAGGAGTGGGACCATTGTTGTGACTCTACCTGACCATGTCATTCAAGAGCCTTTGGGAATGGCTTGTGGGAAGAGTTTGAAAAGGTTTGGAGATATCACCTAATAGAGTAGAGCTGAAACACCTTAGGGTGCTCTGTGTGGGAGATTCTGGACAAAGCTCAAAAGACCAGAGGCTGATGGAAATCCTGCTGGTAAAGACCAGGCTCAGGAGGTTTCTGCTGGGAAGAAGGATTGCATTGGGTGCTAGATTCCAAAGGATGTATGTGATGGCTTGGTAGAAAATTTGTCTGCATTTTTCTCATGTCCAGATACATTGCCTGAGAGTGAGATTAAGGGCATCAGAGTGATGAACCTGGCAAAAGAAATTTCAAGTCAGTTGAATGTTAAGGCAGTGGCATGGCTATTGTTGGGGGCTTTTAGCCAGCTCTATTTTGATAATCAAGAGCAAATATCCCAGCAAGATGATTTAAAATGTTGTGAATTTGGCTAGAAAGAAAGCTCCAATAAAGCTGTGGATTGCAAAGATAGAGCAGAGCAGATATTAACTGCTGAGAAAGAACAAAATAATTGAAAAGATGGCCTGAGGGCACCATAAGAAGCAGCAAGCCTGCACTCTTTCCAGACTCAAAACTACAAAGGTGAAAAACTTTGCTTTGAGAAGAAAACTGCAGTTTGCCATGTTCCAGAATGGCAGTGGCTGCCACACCATGCTGTAAAATGGCAGCAGCACAGAAAATTTGTTCCTCAGAATTGGATACGTAGTGCCTATTGGTCCAGGCACTCGATCCCTGTAGCCAAGAGAGGAAAGCCTGGCTGCTGCTCCAGCTGGTTGCACACCTTGGCATGATCCACGTAGCGCTGGTTTTAGGTGATGCAGTATACAAGAGCTGTGGGGTTAGAAAGACTCCCACCTTGATTTCAGAAGGCCTGGGAGGCCAGACAGTGCGCTCCCAAGAGAGTAGTGGGTGAAGCTATGAGTGAGAAATATAAAGTACAGTGAAGACACCAAAAGTTTGGAAAAGCCAGGACCATGGATCATCTAAGGAAAGCTGCAAGGAGGGAGGAAAGCAGGCCTAAGAGAGAAGCTGTGGGAGCTGTAACCACCAGAAGTGCCATAGAGATGAATCACTGAAGCCCTTTGGAGCTCACAATGTGCCACCAATTACTTCAGATGCTGGACGTGGAACTACAGGACTTAATGTTTGTCCTGCTGCATTTTAGACTTGCTTTGATCCAAATCCTTTGCATTTCCCATTTGTAACTTTTGGAATGAAAATATTTATTTTGAGCAATTGAATGTTGGAATTAATTTTGTTTTCATATGTCAGGGGTTTGCAGATAAGAGTTTGCCTTACCTGTTGGAGACTTGGGACTTGGACTTTTCAGCAGTGCTGAAACTATTAGGACTTTGGCAACTCTTGCAGATGAACTAAATGCCTTTTGCATAAAGTGATATACATGTGTCTTTGGGGGCAAGGAGCAAAATGTTATGTTTCTAATGTAATATACTGCCTTAATACTGGTTCTCAAGGATTGTTAAACCCGTGTTATAATGTTCAAGTTGTGAATTGATATGAATAAGCATGTCTTTGTACTTGGAAACCTGTTTAAAGAAGTGTGTCTAGGTGCCAGGTTGACAAGGAGCAGATTTTAATGGTTGATACATTGTTTCAACTTGAGAAGTTGAGAAATGTAACTCAACAGGGCCAGGGTCCTTACTCTGTAAACATCCTGAGCTTGTGCAAGAGGAGGGCAAGGAGATGGTGTGGGCAGGTACCCCGCATACAAAATAAGGCAGGAAATGAGGCTTGTTTCCCCCTTTATGCTCTTGCTGTCTTCTGCCACCTTGAACTGTTGCCCCTCACCGTACCTCTGTACTTTGGAGCCAGATGATTACAGACTGAAACTTCTGCAAAATATGAGCTAGATAAAGTTTTCCTTCCTTAATTTTCAGTGTGGGGTATTTTGTCTTAGCAATCAGAGAAAAGTAACCAAGACACGGGTCATTTAAAATCTCAGGGGCTAACAAGGTACTTAAGCACAGGTTACTTGCATCTGGTGAGTTTGTTATGCTGCAGTGACATGGACACATGCAGCTGGGGTAAAATTACAAACAAAATATATGCTAAGTATAATGTCTGGGACTGGAAAATACACTGGAGTGTTCAATTTATACATGATATTGCTAGTACACACAGTGCTGTGTTCTTTGATTTGTGTGGATCTTTCACCAAAAATCTCATTTGCATCTTGAAATTTTGACTTACAGTTCAAACCTTGAGCCACACTGCAGTAGACTCACCACACACCATGATCTAACCTACAGAGAAAAATATAAATGTATCTGCTATAAGAGAAAATATAAACAAAGCTGAAATATTTTATTAATATAAAGGTTTATTATTAATGAATATACACTTAAACATAGGATTTTTTCATGTTACTGAAATGCTTATGATTTATAGACACTGACCATATTGAAAAATAATTACACCAATTTACATTCCCAGAAGCAGTGTTTGAAAGCCCTGTTCTGTCCACATATTTCCAATTTTAGCCTTTCTGCCATGTGTGTAAGTGTGTATCAGTTGAAATTATTTTTCCCTTCCCCCTCCACTAAAGATCTTTTATATAAACATATTTGCATTAGATATGCTTTTTTAAAAATTTGTACTTGAATCTCAGATACATTTTTTTATTGTTTCCCTTTCTTCTATTGATTTTTAAAATGCTTTTTTTTTACTCTTGGAGAACCAGTAAACAGCATCACAAATTATAATAGCTAAGTCTTGGAATCATTTGGGGGTGGTGGCTCATTCCTGAAATCCCAGCACTCAGGAGGTTGAGGCAGGAGGATCACTGCAAGTTCAAGGTCAGCCGGGGCTACAAAGTGAGTACAAGCCCAGCCTGAACTGCATAGTGAAATCCTGTCTCAAAAAGACAAAGTCATTCTTGAAATCAGCTTATATGTCCATCAACAGGGGTGGATAAATACAATGGTAATTACCCACAATGGAATACTACTCACCACACAGAAGGAGACACTTGAGGCATTTGTAAATAAAAGGATACATTTTGAGACAATAATGTTAAGTGAAATAAATCAGACACAAAAGTTTAAATATTTCATCATTTCTTTTATTTGAGAGTCTCAAAATATAAGTCAAAAGCAAAATAAAGGATAAATAATAGTAAGATTTTTCAAGTGTGAAGGGAAACAAGAGATGGTGGGGGAAGGAAAGGAAAAGATTTTGCTTTTTTTTTTAAAAAAGAAGATAATTGAATAAAGTAGAAATAGACCTTTTTTTTGAATGAGAAGAGGTTCAAGAGTTAGAGGGAAGAGGGAGAAGAAGAGGAAAGAATTAAGAAGTGTTATGTGCGTGTACAATTCCCCATAGCAAATGTAATTGCTATGTCCTGAAGACATGTACTAATGAAAATATATCATTGAGAATAAATCAGTACAAAGGGATCATTCAAATGGAAAAAAGTTATATCAACTACAAAATAGTACTGATACAGACTAAAACAAATAACTAGAGGAATTGAAAACTGATATTGCAAGTATGATTTTTCAGAATTGCATTGTGTCTTGCTTACTTTTCTCTCATTGCTGGGACAAAATACCTGACACCCAAAATTAAGGAAGGAAAGGTTTATTTCGCTTATAGTTTGTGGAGGTTTCAGTCCGTACTTGGCAGATTATAAGGCAGAGTGGCACATTGCAGAGAGCTGCATCTCAGGGTGGCAGCACACAGCTTAGCCGCAAGCCCACACCAGGGCGGAATGGGGGAGGAATGGCCTCAAGCACTCCTTTCCTCTTCCTTACATATGCAAACTATCCACCCCAGAGTGGGTATAGCTCTCACACCTACCAAACTGTAAAAGCCTGCCCCTCAAGCCTGGCCACTTGAAGCTTTGAGAGGACACACGGATTCAAACCATAACACATTGTAAATATTTTAACTGTTTACTATATGATCTACAGACCACAGAAATCATAATTAAATACCAGCAGTCTGAGTACAAGTAGCCTTTGTCTTTCAGTACATTGTGAATTATCAGTTGAGGAATGAGAAATAAATGACATTACACCTGGTTTCCTAATTCCTGTAGGGACTCTTCTCCATTCGTATTACCTCAGAGTCCCTAACTGTTATAATGATGCCTCTAAAATCCTCTCTGTAAACTTTCACATCAATGTAAACATCAGTTGCTCAGATAACACCAGGAGAGTGTGTTCAGGGTGCCTAACCCTTAGAAGTGAACAGTAATGCATGTTGATAGTAAAGATGGCTGTACCTTAGATATCCAGATGCCACTTCCTACTTGGATGGCCATAATGGTTGACACATTGTGTCAACCTGAGAAGTCTAGAGGCTTAACTAAGGAACTCATCAGCCCTATTCCTGGGGTGTAGAGGACATGCCCTTAAGGCTCTATGATGTTCATTGTATCCACTTGAGAAGTTTAGAGGTCTAACTAAATGATTCAACAGGGAGTCAGTGTTCACACTTTGTAAACATCCTCAGCCTGTGCAAGAGCAGGGCACAGAGATGGTGCAAGTGCAAAGGACCCCGCTCAGGGATGGTAGACTGCATACAATAAAAGGGAAATGAGGGAAGACTGATTGTTCTTCCAAGGAGCTCCAGTCTTTACCTTCAGCTTGGATGTGGTCTCCTGGCTTCTGGCACTGACTGTTTGGCTTCTGCCTGGGACTCTTCAGCCTTTAGGTGTAGACTTTTCCATGTTCCATCACAGACTCAATGGCCTCCTGATATGGACTTGCATGGAACACCGCAGTGAGCTTCAGACTTTGGCTGGAGCCCTCAGCTTCCAGCGTGCAGATACCCTCTGCGCTCTTCTCATCCAACTTTGTGGCTGAACTTCTTAAGCCAAACTTGTAATTTCTCATACATTTGTGTATCTTGTCTTATATCTGTTTCTCTAGTAAACCCTGACTGATAAAGTATCTAAAGGCAAGTTTCTTAAATTGTAAACTCATAGCTTTCTTATCCACAAAAGGAGGAAGAAATAGAAGCAAATTTATATGATAGGAAATTGCACACCATGATGCTTTTGTTAGCTGTGAGTCAGGATGGAATAAGCAGAGAAAGGGGTATTTGCTAATATCACTCCCCTGTCCTTTAACATGACTGTCACCCTTCATAATCCTAGCTGATGTATTGAAAGGCTCAACAAACATTTACTGGCACACTATCAACTTCAAAATGGACCATAAACACACACACACACACACACACACACACACATCACTCCACAAAGTAGAATAGTACTAGCTCTACCTATATAAAAGTCAGGGTCTAGGGCTGCATGATCACAAACATATTTCCCATATAGGTAACTTACTCAGGAAATAAGGGGTGACAAAGAACTCGAGTGTATCTTTATACAATATGCCATGGTTTTGCAATAGGTGAAAACACTAAAGTCCTTAACCTTGGGAAACTTTTACTTCTGTGTGGGAAGAAAACATAAACATTTTATGTATGATGAGAAAAGTATTATTATATATGGAGTTCACCCAAAAATGTATACACACTTCAGAAGTTTGCCATACTAATAAATATACAGAAACTAATGCACGCAGCTATAAATATCTGTTGTAATTGTGGAAGCCATAGCTAACTTGCATTAATCTCACGGTAGTGAGTTATCTCAATTGACTGCTCACAGTCAGTTATGGATTGAACTCCTTATTCTACTCTTTCCCCACTTCTCACTACTGCACTTGACTAGTCTTAAAAAAATAAATTTATTATGAAAATATTTATATAAATGTTTATTTTCCTGGTGCATACATTTTGGCAGACTCTGTATTTAATAAAATAAACTGACCCAGAATTCTGAATATTTTATCTCTTTTTGATAACATGTATTTTCAAAAATGTGAGATGCAAAGACAATTTGTAGATTGCTAAAATAAAAATATTCACCACCTAGATTCATTTGACCAGTTATTAATAGGCTACTTTAAGTTACGTATGCAATGCACGTATCTTTGTGTTTGCCACTGTTATGGCTTGTGTTTAAATGTCTCATTACGGCCTCACAAGGTCATGGACGGGGCTTTTCTCAGAGGTGGATGGATCTAGAGTGTGTTATTGATTCATGTGGTAATGCTAGACTTAAGGGTGTGAGTGCTATCCACCCTAGGGATGATTAGCCTAGACACTATACAAGGAACAGAAAGAAGCTTGCTGCCAGTTACTTGTAGTTGGTTGCTTGTTGGTTTCCTGGATGGCTTTGATACCTTCTACCTACCATGAACTGCTTGTCCTCTGCAATGCCTGTCTGCCATTCCACTCTGTCTCAGAGCCAGTGTATTATGGGCTGAAACTTCTACAAACTGTGAGCTAAATAAACTTTTCTCCCTTTAACTTTATGTATTAGCAATTTTGTCTCAGCATCAAGAAAAGTAACTAATATACATATTGTCTTCAAATATTATTTGGAGGCAATTTTCAGCCATCAAGACAGTTTACTAAATTCTTCAGCACAGATACCCTATATACAAAAACTTCTTTTTTCAAATCACACTACCATTAAAATATGTTAAGGGATTGACACGGACAAATAAAATCATCCAAAATAGCCCCTATGCATATTTCTCTAATTTTTCAGTAGTATCCTTTGTTGCCATGATGCAAGCACTTTTTAAAAAGTGAGTAATATAAAATGAAAAGTTAAAAATTGTGCATTTCTTTGTTCTTTCTAAACACTTCTCCAAATTCTGTGTGTCTGTGTTTTGAACTTATAAAGTCATGGGTACTGGTACTTTGAAACTTTGGAAAGAAAACCCACAGCTGGTAGCTCCAAGGCAAAGAAAGTGACAGAGAACTTTGGTGAGAGCCTATTGCTGTCCTGTCCCTTAGTCCAGGAAGAGCACTGTCGAGGAACAGAACACTGAATGTCCTGTGGCTTTGCTAGGTTTAAGCTAAAGGTAAAAAATAATAATTTCACTTTTTCCTCTGTCACAGCCCTGCTGGGCATTGTGAGCAAAAATAAAATAGGTACCACTAAACACTTTCATCCTCTTTTTTTTGTATATGTATTTTTTTCAGGTGATCTTATTGGTATGGTTTACTAGATAATCTTACTACTTTCCTTTAGAAAATTTGAAAAATATTTTTGAGATAAGAAATCATAAATACTTTAATGTGTATTATAGCTATGTGTCTAGATGTTCCCCCAAACTCTTGCACAGTCATGGGTGGGACTATTTCCACTAAGAGTATGTGACACTGGGGTCAAGGCTGTGTGGGGTTACTAAATCAGTCCACTGATGGGTTTGGCACCTCCCTAACTCAGGGAGCCTATATAAGAGTATAAAGGGTCACAAAGAAGCTAATAAGGTCCCTTGCTTGTTTTGCTCCCTTCTACCTGCCACAAACTGTTTCTCCTCTGCTATGGCTGTCTCCCATGCTACCCTACCTTGGAGGTGCAATTATGGACTGAAACATCTAAAACCTGTGAACTAAACCTTTCCTCTTTGAACTTTGTCTGTTCCCTATTTTTCCTCTGTAAGGAGAAAAGTAACTAAGACAATGGGTAAACTGAGTAAAGAATATGTATTACAAATAATCACAATTCATTCTTTTGTCTAAAGGAGACCTTTTTCTTGATTTAAGCAGCAAAGAGAACAGTTTTTATGATTGTTATTATCCATAATGATAAGTAACATGGATTTGATAGATTCATAAAGATTCAAAGTTCATAAAGACAAATGTTATACTATTAATGGAATAGACTCATTTTTCCTATAAATTACGAAGAGAATCTAGTCTGTAAAAACACACAATTAAAAATGATTGGAGGTTGAAAAAATAAGAGAGGAAAAATATATCTTTAAGGCTAGCTATATTAGACATTACCAAACAATTCCTAAATCTCTTACATTTCTAAATTAAATAAAGGTTCTACTTCAGCTTGAACAAGATCTTTGGCCTTTCTTCTTCTTGACATCACGGATGCCACTGAGTTTGATCAGAGACTGCATTTCAGTTCAGAAATCTGATTCTAGAATTGAACAAGGATTTAAACATCAACAATGTAGCTTCTTTCCCCAAATCAAGTTACTTAATTTTTTAAATCCTAATTTTCATAATTAAAGCCTTTCATGAGATCTGAAGATTTACTAAAATAATATAAATAACCTAACTTTTTGACTGGAAAAATTTTACCACCCACTGAAATTGTAGGTAATCTGTCTCTTAATATCATCGACTGGCACATATGTGCATGCAGCCATACTAATACTTAATTCAACCTCAAGGATACCTATAAAACAGGGGTGATAAGGAACTTTAGAACACACAAACCACTGAAGTTAAATGAAATTAAACAAATTTTCTAAGGTCACCCACTTAGTAAGTGATAATGTAGAAAGGTGAAACAAGATATTTAGTCTGAAGAAAATTTCCTTATTGAAAACACTACATATCACAATTTGGAGTGCTTCATGGAACTTTATGCACAAAAATGCTCATGTTTTGCAAAATACATTAAGAAATAAAGATAAGTAATTTAAGAGGAAAAAACTCATAAAATGTCAAGAAACAGAATGGAAGAGATAACGATATGAACAAAAATTAAATAGGCAAGATAAAATAGAAGACCAAAAACATATTGATTATTACCTTTAAGGGCATTAACATAATGTATAAGATCTGGATAACTCTCATCAAGAGGAAGAGAAGGTACACCTAAATGTTGTTTAACATTCTTTGAGTCTGTGATATTTATTGCTGCTACTATTTAGCAAGAATATTCATTGACAAATATTTAGCCAACATTGACTTCTTGATTGCTTTAAGGTATTATGATAAACAGTTAATGAGAAATAAAAATGAATGAGGATGATGATAATGGAGAACTTCTCTTTCTAATATGAGAATTTTGCAGGGAAAGCAAATTAACTTACTGAAAGGAATGGCACAAATGAATGAAAATACAGGTGGATAATCTTGTACAATTTATAAGGAAAAAAGAGAAGCTCAATATTCATATATTACAGTGGCATATCACCCCAGTTGCTCTAGGGGAAACCAGTTTAAGAGAGGACTTCTGTTAAAATTATCTCCCTATATGTACTTGTCTAAGAGACTGCTATACTGTACTCTGGGATCTCATCTGCTTCAGGCTGCTTACATGGCCACTCAATTTTGTGATGAATTTTACTTTTTCTTCTACATTAGGAGCCTCAAAGCTTAAGTCACATGAATGGGTATCGTTTTATCCATAGTGTACTTTTACAGTTCCTTGTGTAACTGACTCACATATTTTTCAAGGTGTCATAACACTCCACTGCATTTAGCTCATTCTTCCAAATTTTGTATTTGTTTGGTGACGTTTTGAAACAAGCTTTGACCAACTCTAGATCCTCATCACTTTCTCATCAGGTTCTGTCTCTCTCTCTTCATAACATTGGTGAAGGCACATATTATGGACAAAGTAACACCTGGGCAGGTGGGTATGGAGCCAAAGCCCAGCAGCATGATTTCAATAATGGTCTGCAAGTTTTGTTGCTTTGGATCATTAGATTTTTCATGAGTCTATCACAAAGAATGACTCGCATCTCAAATACTTCTGAGATAACAGCCATGATCATAACAAGAAATGGGAATCTTGTGTTATCCATGTGAAAGCTGCTTAAAAGGTGCATGTAATTTGAGAGGGAATTTAGGAATTGATGGTAAATTACTACTGTCATTATCATGTGCCTTTAAATCAATATAAGTAAAGTAGTTTATGATGATTCACTTGTCTTCTCTGGACCCCAGTGTTTTCATATGTGTAATAAACTTCACGATAAATTCCAGCTCTATACACCATAATATTCAGGATTTGAACATTCTTATATGAAAATCATATTTGTCTTTGAGACACATATGCAATCACTTTGGATCCGTGGACCATCATTTTTAGCTTAGCAATGTAACAGTACATATTTACAATCTCTTTTAAAAACACATTCACAAGGAAGTGTCTTTTAAGTTTACCAGAGAGAGATATTTTATATGAAATTATAATAAACTTTCCCTGATCATAAGCTTTTTGTGCATGACACTATTTGACAAAATGTAGAAATGATCAGTCATCAAATCCATTTGATAAAGAATGCAATCTACTGAAAGATTGTTCTGTTCATCAACATCTCTTTTTCATCTTGTATTTTGCCCTTTTATATCATATTCACAATCATAGAAAAGGAAAACTGCAACACAACAATGAGGTATAACACACTTTTTTTGTACCAAGAATCAAATTCAGGACCTTGTACTTACCAGGTAGGCACTGTGCCACTGGCCCCAATGTATTTAATCAATACATGATGGTTAGATTGTCAGAAATGAAAGTATCTTACATCTTTTCTGGTGTCTTGACTATTCTACTTTTTTTCTTATAAATTTTTTGACGTCCATATTTATCCCAAGAGTGGGGGAGTTTTGTGATATTATTGCAATGAATACATTTTCTATGCCTTTAGTCTATATTTCAACTCCCTCTTCTATACCAGGAAAAATACCTAAGTTGGGTCTTCTAGCCATGGAGTTCTTAGATGTTTTATTCACAATTTCTTTTTGTTCTGCTGTCTGAGGGTGACAATTCCTCAGCCTTGGGTTCAGTCCCTGAAGTTGCATTGTCTGCTGGACCCAGTCTGTCAGTGATGCTTTCCATGGAGCTTTTCAAACTGAACTTGCTGAGGTTTTCATGTCCAAGCTTCATGTTTGGTTATTCCTCAGCATTGCCATGTCTTTGCTCAATTGTTCCTTCTAATTCTGCATTGTTTTTGCTAATTCACTTAGCTGTTTATTTGTATCTTCTTTGAAGTAACTGATTAGTTTAAAAATCAGTCTTTTGAATTGTTTTTCTGGCATTTCCTTCACTTTGATTTCTTTATATGCAATTACTGACAAGTTATGGCTCTCCAGAGAAATCAAGTAGTCCTGTTTCCATGTCTTGTAATTTCTATGTTGAGTTTGGGATGAATAGTTCTTCCATTTCTGAGGGTCTTCTTAGTGACCACTTTTCTGTTGATGGCTCAATCATCAGTACGTTCAGAAGAAAAAAACTGCAGCAATAATAGCAGCACAAAGACATGCCAGACTTGGATATACAGTAACAAATAATTTAAAGCAACTTCTTCATCACCATTAAAAATTAAAAGTAAACAGCAATAAAAACAGATAGTAAGCTAGAAAGCTACAAATTAGTAACATTTAAAAGTAATACTAAAAAAGGAAAGTGGGAGAGGGAAAATTAAAAATGAAAGATGTTTTAAAAGAAAGAAAAGCAAGATAATAGGGGGAAATACTGACAACAAAATTTCCAATTAAAGTATGAAAAAGTAAACATAATTAGATAAAATAACAAGACACACAAACTAACAAAAAAGAAAAAAGATTTTTTAAAGGATAAAACATGAAGAGGAAAAAGCAAAGAAAATCAGAAAAAAAAACCAAAATGAGTATAAAAAAACAACCTTCAAGCAATGCATTTGAAACGTAACATCTACTTGTATTAGAGTCAATGCAGAGTGCCGTAGGACTGGTGAGTCACACCGGGGACCACTTATGTCTTCCCACCACTGTCACTTGTCAGGGTGTTGCTCTGTGAACTCTGGGCCCTGTACATTCACTTTTAAGCTTTAGTGTTTGCTTCCTTCTCTCTGTGCACCCAGACCACCTGCTGCCCCCAACCAGCTTGATGGAATGTGTGCTTCTGAAGCACGCACTTGTTCCAGAGCTTCCTAATCTGTGCACTCTTGGACACTGCACATAAAGGGTAAGGAAAGCAAGCACGCCACTGCCTGCTATGCTGCAGGAGGACAGCTAGGGGAGTGAGGCAGTCCTCTGGGCTCGATCCCGATACTTTCAGACCCAGAACCCTCAGAAAACCACATGTGACAGACCTTCCTCAGCACAGAGGGTAGTGTTTCTGACAACCTTGTCCTCCACTGTTTAAACTTCTCAGGGGATCTGCGGCTCATGCTTTCTCTCTGCTTATCTCTTATGGCTAAGGTATCTCCCACACAGTCACTGAGGCAGGGTGTGTCCAGGGGCCCTGGAGTGTGGTTGTTCTGTGACTTCTGATCCTCAGAGCAGCTCAATCTCAAACAATAAGCCCTCTCTCAAAATAACTGGAGTCTGTAACACCCTAAGATAGGTTGAGCCGTGCAATGGTTTTCTTCTTCAAAGCTTGCCTGCCATAGGACAGGTGCCTCTTTCAAAGTAACTCTCCATACTAGATTTACAGGATGCAATAACCCTGGGTTTTTTCTGTAGCTGAAGCTGCCTCTCCATTATTTATCACTGGACATTGTATATCACAGGAGCTGCCAGCCCTCAGGGTTTACCTTTGCTTACAGAGTCTGGTTTGAGGTTTGTTTCCTAGAGGAGGCAGGGCTGGTGTCACAAATCACTTTGTACTTTCTTTTCTGTGCTGCCTAGTTTTCCATGTGTTGTAGTTTTTCTGTCAACTCTTTTTTCATGCTTAAAGCTCTTCCTAACTTTGTCTTCTTGGAATATCCTTTCTTTCTCTACCTCTTAATTCTTCTCGCTAGCAGATTCAAAAAAAAAGTCTCAGTGTTTTCTAAATCAATGAAGACCACACAAACAGACTAATTACATATATGCATATATTTATAGTATATATACATATGTATAGTGTGTGTGTGTGTGTGTGTGTGTGTGTGTGTGTGTGTATCTTCTGGGTCTGTTTTACAAAGACCAAGATTCTCCTGGCAAGTCTAACATGATCTTTTAGTTATTCGATGGATTGAATAATATACTGAGAACAGAATAAGAGTTCTGGCCTCACTAAACTTCCTAGGAAGCAAGTAGATTTCAAAAGATACTTGAACCACAATTTGCCTCCAAAAACATTATATCTATTCACAAGGTCTTATTGTTTTGAATATATACAGTTGAGATTTTACAAAAAAAAATGGTGAAAATTTGAGCTTTGGAATACCCTCCAAGCCCCTTGGAGAATTTCTAATTAGGTTTTTTTATACTGTCTTCTTCAGTGCCCAAGGGTACTACAGCCAAGTAGATTTCCAGAACACCATAGTTTTAAGAGTTTGAAATAACTGATTAAAGATAACAATCTCATCCTTCAAAGTCTAGGATTCCGTTTCTTTTTTATATTAGCTATTGAAGCATTCTTTTCATGTGTTTCTTTATCTGCAAGGAGAAAAAAAAATACCTTTTATAAAGTTATTTTGGATTGTAGAAAATAGCATGTGCAATTCCATCTAATTCAGAGTAACAACTCGAAAACAAATAATCATAATTATTAATTGTTTACAACCAACTGTGACTAAAACAGATGATAAATATCTAAATAAAAGATAGCTAAGTCTGGTATGGTGATGAATTGCTCTCCTGAAAGCCCAGCACTCTATGAGGCTGAAGCTGAAAGATCCCAAGTTTGAATCTGGCCTACGCAACTTAGAGGCACTCTTTCAAAACAAAAACTAAAACTTAAAAAGACCTCTGGCTATAACTTAGTGGAAAGGGCCTGGGTTCAATCTTTAGTACTATAAAAATAATAATAATTAATAATAATAATAATAGAAAAATAAAGAGTGGCTGAAGACTGATGTAATAGAACATAACTTCAACATTTATTGGAGCACAGTCTTTGCTGATTTGGAGATCAATTTCTAAGTTCGCTGTGGATTTGGTCTGCATTGCCAAGTTGCCAAAGTAGTGTAGTACAACCCTATTCCTTCTGACATTTACTTCGACTTATTTGCTGTATAGTGTTTCAAAAAACAAGCACTCACAAAAGTAGCTGCTCTTAGAGAAAGAATTCCACTACTGCCCCTGAGACACCACTGCCTCCTCTTCCGGTGCCCGCCAGAGGGCGTCTTGGTTTGGCCAATGGGTGTCACACCTCTTCTCTCACTCTGCTTGCTTCTCTTCTTCCTCCCCTGCATCGGGGGGGACAGCTTGCCTCAGCACCCTCCCGGGTTGATTTACCATCTCCTCCAAGCTGTTCCAACAGGAGTACAGCTCGGCTGTCAGTTGTGCTGCCCCTCCCCTACTCACGTCAGACTCTGATGCAGCCTCATAGAAGTGGCAGTGATGGGGTGAGAGGGCAGTTACAGTAGGCACCTTGGCATGGCAAAGCTCAAGGGGAGAGAGAACCAGGCCCACTATTAACATCCTCAACCCCCTTAAACCCCAGGTAGCTGTGATGGACACAACTATGCCTCCAGGAGATTCCACGGTTTCAGCCCCACCATTTTCCCCAAGGACACACCAGCCATCATCCAAGTAGCTCCCATTGTCTACCTTGTCACTGAGTCACTGCCATGACAGCTGTGGCTTGACCCAGTCACAGGACTGCATGTAGGCTAATGAGTAGGCCGAGATTTGAACTGATCACTGACCTACATGCGGACAAGTTGCGGGCCTGCAGCAGCCATGCAAGCAGCCCACACTCACATTTTGAGGGCTCCCTCCAGTACACTAACCCTCCCACGCTGCCGCACAGGTCCTGTTAAAATAAAGACCCTGCAGTGGGCCTGTAAATCTGTTTGTGGTTTATTTCTTGGGTACTGAGGGCTCAGAAGGTCATATAAATCCACTCGGGATTTATCTTGAGTAGTGTGGGCAAAGTGGCTGCTTTAAAAGAAAAAACAACAAATAGGACGGGCTGTTATCCCAGAGACCAAGACTTGGCCGAACTGACCTCTGGCATCTGCACAGCCGATGATGGCCTTTGCCAGCCAGCAGCCGTGGTCAGCAGCTAGCTTTGTCAACTGCTGCCATCCGGCATTACCCAGTATCACCCAATGGCATCAGGGCCACTCACCAAGCCGCACTTTGCCAATTCATGGTTTTTCTCTGAATTGCGCAAAAAACCCCAAACCAATTGTCAGTACTGTGTGCTGCACAAGAAAGAGAACCATTTATTATGCTGCTTCCTTATATTCTCATTCTAAGAAATTCTGAGAACTCGTAAGGCATAAAGTAAGACTGTATTTGAATTTGCTTCTTAGATTGTAAACACTGATATATTAACATTTCTTTTCTATATGCTGACATAATTCATATAACATATAATTAAACCTCTTAAGGTACACGATTTAGTGTTTTTAGGATATTCACAATGTTGTGTAAACATTACTTCTCTTTCCTGAAGATCATTTGAGATGTTACTACCACATCCCTCTTACCATCATTCCCCAGAAACTACTAATCTGTTTCTATATTTATAAAGTATTCAGGATATTTTATATAAATAAATTGAGACTACTTGTGACCTTTTGTGTCTGATTTAAATAGCAGCGTAATACTTTCAAGAACAACCCATGTTGTATTTTGTTACTTTTTATTGCTGAATAATATTCCTTCTTATGGATATGCCTGTTTGGTTTGTCCATTCACTATTGGAAGAATATTCAGAAGTTTTCAGTGTCTGTTTGTTTTAAATAATGCTACTATTTATATGCCTCTGTAAAAGTTCTGGTGAACACTGTCTTCAATTCTTTTGTTCATATGATAACTTTAATATTGAAATAGCTGCAAAACTAACACTGTTGAATTTTACATTCTCACCAGCAATGTATGAGAATTCTTATTTCCCAGTTTTTGTAGGTTTTCTTGATACTGAGGATCAAATCCATACGTGTTCAACCATGCTGTACCACTGAGTTACACTTCTGACCATAACAGCCATCCAAGGAGGAGGGAAGGGATATCTGATTTTTAATTTTTCTACATTTCTCCAAAGACTAATATATATAAGAATATTTTATGTGTTTATTGAACATATATATATATATACATTCTTTGAAGAGACTAGTTAATTTTTATGTTAGGTTGTTTGCCTTTTTTTTAAAGATGTAAGTGTTCTTATAATTTCTATGCTAGACTTTTTGGTTATACATTTTCTCCTGTTCTATATGTTGTCTTTCAACATTTTTGCCTAAGTCCTTTGAAGTACAAGATTTCAGTGTTGAAGGAGTTCATTTTGTTTTTGCTATTATCTATGCTTTTAGTGTTAAATACAAAAAAGTTCTAGTTATTGCAAGGTAATGAAGACTTACAAGTACTTTTTAAAAATTAAAATATTCCTGAGTTGTGGTTTTTTTTTTTTTATGGCACTTAGTCTGAGATGTTTAATAAGAGCAAGCAGAGCAACCTCCTGCCAAAGGGTGAGGAAAATAAGCGGTTGCTCCCTGGGTGAGAATATCGCCTTTCATGCTGAGGCTGACCTGAGTGTACCTGAAAGTGGAGAGTCGGCTTGTCATTTGAGTGTGGGGACATCAAGCTGTCTAGAGCCTTCTATTCAGTCTTATCTCATTCTCCTTTTGTCTTGGATGAACTTCACACATAAGTTTTCTTTAATCTCAGATCCTTAGGCTGTTTTTTCAAAGCCTAATTCACAAACCTCACAGTGGTGTTGACTTCAAACCACTTCTGGGAAAAATCCAGAATATCAGTCTGTTGCCATGACAGTGGAGTGACTGGATGGCACGACAGCTCTTCTGTGCAGACACTTGGTACATCAAGCTGAGGGAGGGATTTCCAGATCACAAAGGGGGTAAAATTGGGATTTTTTTGGTTGTTTCTTTTTATGGGATGTAAGGGAACATCACACAGCTTATTGCCTAAATAAGAGGTACAAAAACTGATATTGTGTGGGTGTGAGTATGAGTGTGTGTTTTTATACATCTGGCCATTATATCTTTGTTTTCTGGAAGTTAGAGAATTATTTTTTTGCCTCCAGAAGTATTTTTTACCAGATTTGGAAATAAGATCTTGACTTGGTTTATTTAGCATGAACACATTGCAACAGATTCTTTATACACCTAATTCCTACAAGAATTGACGAAAGAGTGAGATTTGCCAAGTGAAGCAACAGCCAAGTTCTCAGTAATCTCTTCCTTTGATTTGTTTTTTCAGATTTTTTTGCTTTGCCAGCTCTATAGTTCCCAGGCTTCCTTGATGTTAGTTCTCAATCTTTTGTGTTCTGCGTGGGAGAAGTAAAAGAGGAAACCGCTTAGACACATGAATTAGTTCTTTGGCCACGACTGAGGCATCCTTTTCTTTGTGCTGCAGTCTTGCTCGATTCATGATCTAACACCAGAGGGTCGGGAATTCTTGCAGTACCTTAACAGTGCTGAAATCTGCACTGTTAAGGAAGTTAACTGCACTAAGGAAGTTAAAGTCTGACTGTGACCATTTTATTTAAAAGATTCTTTAATTTAAATGAAACAAGGTTGAAGTAAACATGATTTTGTCAATCATGTTCATGAATTATAGATGCACTGTAGCATCATGTGATGGTCTTTTGGGATACCTAATTTTTATTTATCCTGGTGTCTGTGTGTGCTGTATAGACTAAGACAAAATGATCTACTTCACCTTTATTGGAGGGTTTTCAGGACTGTGTGTCTGCTCCTCAGCTTTGTTTTAATGTCTTTTGTCCTTTGGTTGTATTTTGTATTTTAAAAAAACCTAAAGTCCTTTTTTCATTATTGGTGTCATTTCATTTGTTACCTGAGAGATTATTTCTGATCGGATTTCTGCTATGGCCTGATGGAGTTGTTTCTTTATTTACATTGCAATCCTTTCAGCGATTTCAGGTGTGATTACCAAGTTCCCCTACGTCGCTATCTCCTGGACTTGTTCTGGGTGAGGTGGAGTTCTGAGGTTGCGTTTTGGTCCTTCGTCTTGTCATTTTTGATGCCAGAGACAGAGCGCCCCGTCTCACTCTTCCCTGGCAACTCACCAAACATCGCTAGCATCCCTAGTTTTCCTGGCAGTCAGACTTGCCACTTAGTGACCACTGAAATGAGCTGCTCAGTCTGGGGTAACCACGTAGTTGGTGGAGTATACCCAGTTCTCCCAGGTCTCAGACAAGAACCGCGATGGCAGTGGATCATGGACCACTTGGTCCAGGGTCCCCAGGCAGCTGAAGGTGCACCCAGGACCCAGATGCAGCCTTCAATGGTGGCAGGATCACAAGCAGCCTGGTCTACCATCCCTGGGAAGTTGATGGAGTATACCTGGCTCTGTGAGCTGTGATAGCAGCGAACACGGACCTCTTGACCCAGTGTCCCCAGGCAGCTTGGGGAGTGCCCAAAGTCCTTCTTGTTGAGTGCCATTGTCCCCTATATTTTTTCTCTTTTGGAAAAATAGGAAGGATTTTTTTTTTCCTCTTGTTAACCTATTTTTCTGTTTTTTAATGGTTTTATGAAAAGAGCTTTTATAACCTCACCAAAAATAAATTTTCATATTGTCTCTTAAATTTTGATGACTTTTCCAATGAGTGAATTCTTGCAGATAGTTTGAAGTCTGAGTCAAGCTTTATCATTGTTCATATGAATATCTAGTGAGCCTTTCACCAGCCATTGAAAAGACCACCTTTTCTCCACAGAAATAGCTCAGCATTTTTATTAAAACTTGTCTTACACAGAGGATGAGTTTATTTGTACACTATCAATACTATTCCATTGTTTCTGAGTGTGTCTTATGGAAGTACCACATTATCCTGATAACTGAGTCTTGGTTTTAAACTTTGAAATTGGCAAATATGAGTTCCACACATCTGCATTTTCCAAGGTCACTTTGGCTATATTGGGGTCTCTTGTTATTCCCTATACAATAAATATCTTAGAAAATTTTTGGTGCATTCATTATCATTAATCCTTATTCTGATTTTCTTTTTGGTTTACTTTTGAACTATTCATAATAGTGGGTATTGTTTAATTTTTATATACTTGTGCATTTTCTAATTTTCATTCACTGATTTGTAATGTATTCTCATATTCACAGAATCTATTTTATATAATTTCAATTTTAAAATATATTTATGTTTGATTTTAACCTGCTTATATGACTATTCTATATATTTCATGTTCACTGGAGAAGATTGTGCATTTGACATTTAATTGGACTAATGTTCTATAACTGTTACTAGGTTGACTTGGTTTTTGTTTTGTTTTGTTTTGTTTTGTTTTGTTTTGTTATTTGGTACCAGGAATTGAACTCATGACCTTACACTTGCCAGGCAGGCAGTATGCCACTCAGCTATATCCTTAGTCCTACAAGTGTTGCTAGGTTGACTTAGTTCTCTTTAGTCATTGAACTATATAGTTGTATCCAATATTGAAACTGGGGGATGAATGCTTCCAATTATTATTGTATTTATTATGTGTTCATTTCTGATTTTGTTCTGTCATATTTTGATTTATGCATTTTGAGGTTTTTATCTTACGTATGATAATTTTTATACCTTCTGCATCTTCTTAATGGATTGACAATGTTAGCATTTTCCGGTGTATCTTGTCTGTGGTAAAAATCTTTGTCTTACATCTATTTTGTCTGTGTTATTATAATTACTCCAACTCTTTTTAATTAATGGTTATGTGACTTTTTTTCCCTCTTTTTAAGAAAATCAACTAATAGGAGCTCTCTGGGTCAGGTTTAACATTTATTAGTCTTTTGTCTCTTTTTACCCCATGCCAACAGAATACTTCTCATCGTAGGAGAACTTTTCCAGTATTCTGTATGTTCTGTGATTATAATGAAATGAATTAGAAATCATTCATTGAGTCCTAAACCTCATTGCTCTATATATATATTGAAAAACTCCTACATGGTCATCTCCTGACTACTTGATGCTAAATTCTCTACTTTCCTGTCATTCTCAGAGTGAAAAATAGGTAAATCATCTTCCCCATAAGTACAATCATTTTGATTTTCTTCCAAAGTTTCCATGTGTTTTTCATAGAACTGCTTTTTAATAAAAGGCAACAATTACTGTGTAAGTTTATCTCTCTTGATTTCACTTTCTTCATCAGTAGTGTGGGAGGATTTTCTGAGTTTATAGGCACCCTCAAAGTCTTTCTTAATCTATGTAATAGATTTTATAACTCTGAGATTCACTTTTTGTATGTTTTAAGGAATGAATCACTTTTCTTATAGTAATGTGTGTCTTCTTTCAGCAGTGTTGCTCTTCCAGAATGTTGTTAGTGATACAAATAGTTAAGCTCCATTCTAGATCTACCAACTCACAAATGTGGAGGTAGGGGATATTCTTGAATCTGGATTTAGTAAGTCCTCCATGCAATTCTAATGTAGTTTAAGAGCCATTGTTAGCTAGGCATGGTGTCACAAGCCTGTAATCCCAGCACTCTGGAGGCTGAGACAGAAGAATCCCTGCAAATTCAAGCTCAGCCTGTGCTGCACAATGAGTTCAAGGACAGCATGGAATGCATAGTAAGACCCTGTTTCTAACAAACAAACAAACAAACCCCATTAAAACAACTGTCCTAGAAATTCTCTAAACTCCACAGTAGAAAATGATTCATTCTTTCTCTTTCTATCAGTTTCCAGATACTGGAACAAGCTTGTGGTTTTCCCTTATGCATGTGAAAGGACAGTGTGCAAACTGGATCAGCTATCAACTTTAGTTTTATAACAGAGTTAAAATATTAGAAATAGAATTTTGAAGTCAGATGGTTTGCTTTAAGAAATTAGTATATCATAATTAAACCCTTGTTTTGCAGCATATTATCCATGCTCACTAATGAATCCAGAATTTACTAGTTGTGTTACAGTTAATAATTAAAAATTATATTAATTGAAATAAATTACTTAACCTCCCTGCTTTTTATTTTTTTACTTGTAAAAAAATTAAGCCACTTCAGTGAAAACATCCTGCTATTAAAGCCTACAATTCAGACCCTTGATAATTATCAATTTAATTCTAGAGGCTTGGGAATATTTATTACTACCTCTTATATGCAGTAGAGGGTTAGATTAGTATAACTTTACTTTGTATATCTTCACATCGTTAGTATATCTTCACTTTGATGTTTTAGGGCCCCAAAATACGTCACCTATTGAAATAGTTCCTAAAACATCTTGTCATTATAAAAAGCTATTCGAGGTAACTCATGCAGGTTTTACTTTCATGAAGAAAATTTAATACTATTTTTTGACCAAGTTCATTGACGGTGGTGGTGTTCAGCCAAGCATACAAATGTTCTTGCTTTTGATTTGCCTCTGTAGTTAAAACTACTTCCCAGGGGAACCTATAAATAAAAGGGATTTCTGGCTCCTTCTTTCAAAACAACTAACTTGAAAAAGAAGATCTGTTGACACTTTTTTCTCTAAGAAACACTGTACCATGAAGTTTCATCTCTTTTTCTTTATTCTGCTCTTTGGGGTCACAGTTTTACCAGGTAATATGCAAACATTTGTGGGGGTATTTGTACTAATTTGAAGAGGCATCCGCTGTTTCTTGTTAACAGTATGATAACAGCGATTAAAATGTTATTATACTAAACAATACGGCATTGTGATATAAACTCTAAAACAAAGAAAGGTAAAACTAGTGTAACATCAATGAAATGTAGTTTTGCTAATAGTATTGTAACAATTTCTTAGTGCTGATAGACATTGCTATAGTGATACGAGGTACAACAAGGGCAAGCTGGCTTCTGAAATCTTTTTAAATTTCTGAAAGTCTAGAATGATTTCAAAATAACAAATTTTAAGGATAAGATAATCTCATTAACATTCTCAGCTTCAACCAGTAACATTAATTATTCTGAATGCATGTTCTTTTGGAAAAAATGTTTAGTATAATCCACCATTAAGTGGTAAATGGCTGAAGGGTATAGATTTATTTCCTTTTTCTATTTTTCACCTATGCCAATACTGCTTTCCATTAGTAGCAATCCCTTCTTGGTATTCTTTCTTGAGGCAACTATATCCCCTGTAGGTCTTTCTATAACTGATTCTTGACAGTATCTTATAGTTTTGGTGAGAATTTTCCCCAAAAGTCTGTCTCTCCACATAGGATAGGAGGTAATAAGCGTCTCTTCTCCCAAACATTTGTGCAAGCAGAGAAAGAAAATACAGTAAGTACTGCAGGTAGAGAGATCACTGATGCTACTAACTTCCTGGTAAAGACACTGAGATGAAAGGATGAGCACAAGCCTAGACACTTTGTAGGAGAGATAGCAAAATCAAACTCATACGCACTAACTTTTTGGACAATACTCTTTTAGTACCTGGGTTAATATACAGACATTAGAAGAAAAATTGTAGGAAAAGCCTGAGAGATTAAATTAACTGTTATCTCATTGTCTTACCAAGTATATCATTGAAATCTAAAATTTTACATGTAGTAAACTGATAAATTATCATTTAAAGTTGCTACTGCAAAAAGGTCTAAGCCAGGCATGGCAATGCACGCTTGTAATCCCAGCACCTGGGAGGCTGAGACAGGAGGATTGGGGTCATCATGAGTTCAAAGCTGGTCTGTGCTGCACAGTGAATTCAAGGCCAGCCTGAACTACATAGAGAAAAATAATTAAAATCAAATAATAATAATAGTGAAAATTAATAAATAAAAATTCTACAGAGGTCAGTCATCAATAAAATATCAATATAGTTAATTTAGTTAATACAATAACTCTTCTTTCATCCAAAAGTTGTTTATGGAAGGATATCTGGATATTTTTCAGAATTGTAGGGAAAAAATAAATTTCATACAGATTTGCCTAACTTTCAGTAGGTAGTGAGTCATTTTCTTCTATTTCCAACAGTAGAAAACATTAAAACATACACTCTACTCAGCATTCCCTTCCTTAAAACAGCCATATCAAATATTTCCATTCATAACTAAGGTTAGTCCTACATTTATTAAACAAAAAAACCATATGCCCTATAGACTTACAAATGGTAAACCACTTAAGGGATATGGTGACCTAGATTGTAACATTAGTGTCATTTCCTTTTGTACATTCTCATTTATTTTCAAATTGAAGGCACTGTCTTTTTTTTTCTTTCATGCATGGATCAAATCTTTAGAGAACTCCTAGTATTACTGACAAAAAATCTTAAAGTAGCAATAACAAGAATAACAAAAACCAGCATATTCAGCTATGTAATTATATCTTTTCTCCTCAAAATTAGGGGAGTATGATATGAGCTATGGAAATTTAATAAATAATAAAGCATTGATGTTGAGGTCTTTCAACTTTACTCCATCATCATACAGCTGTTAAAGTAAACTGGATATAAACAAGTATCATTTTTAGGTCTTAATGGAACTCCTCCTTTCTTTTTATATATCATTTAGTCTTGTATGTAGTGAAAGATCCTACTCAAAGTTGCAGAACAAAAATTGATACTCTTGCCAGACAGTTACAAATGAAAAGACATCTAGATGAAAATCCTTAAATTTTCTATGCAGGAAAATGTTCGTTTCCATAACTTAGCTTTCATCTTCATTTCCTAGGGTTTATAAATTCACAGTAAGTTAGAAATGTAATATTTTCCCATTCCTTTCACTACATCTGCCAAATTAAAAAAATATGTTAGTATCACAAAGCATTTCTTTCTGAAGTCTAGCAAGTCTTTGAACATAAGGTAATATGGCTTCGTGCTAAAAAGAAAGTTACGGTTTTGTTCCCCTGTTACAAGGGGAGATAATGTTACCCTGTAGAATAAAGAAACAGATGAATGGAAATAAGAAATTTGAGTTGACAGTGAATTTTATCCAACTGTAGTCTGTATAGTAAGTTAGTATCTATATAATATTTAAAGAAATTCCCTGTTATATTAGAATGGTATAATAATGCAGCATGAATGAATCACTTACAGGGATTTCAGAAAAAATGGAGGGAGGTATTATTAGCAGGGCCCTGAGGGAGAAAAGTATTCCAATGCCTTATCCATGGCAAGAGAAGATATTTGTTTTTTGTCTTTTCACTACATCATTATAAGATTGGTTTTCATTGTGCAATGACATCACCCAGGGGACATCAGGCAATGTCTGGAGACCCTTTAGGTGTCACAACTAGTATGACTGGCATATCATGGGCAGAGCCCAGAGGTGCTGCTCCTCATTCTACAATTCACAGGGCACCCACAAGTACAAACTGTCAAGCACAAAGGTCAGTATTGCTTAAGTTGAGAAAACCTGCTATAGAGCCTGGCACTAAGCTCTACAAGAGCAAATGTACTAGACATTCGTTATTTTGCTTTTCCAAACATGGATAAGGCAAACGTCTTCTACACAACAGCCTTTCCAGTATTGTCTGAATATCACCATGAGTCCAGCTACAAATTCCTTGCTAATGCTTTTTAGGTTTGATGAGAAAAAGAACCCTAGAAAGGGGGCTAGTAAACTTTCTTTTTCTAGAAATAAGGTAAATAAAAAATAGTTTCATTTTATGAGCTCTGTGATCACAGCTGTATCCCGGTAATGCAAAAACAGCTATAGATGGTTTGTAAATAAGCAAGTGCCAATCAGCTTATGAGGAGAGGTGGGCTGGTTTGGCCCCTACCTCCATGCTGTGAGTCACTCATCAAGAGGATTCACAACATGAACAATGAATGGAGGTAATTCTTTATAACTCACTCCTGCTTCAGAAGCTTTGCCCATTGCTGTACCTTCTCATACTTCCCATTATTTTCTCAAGCATCAGTACTGTTGTTCAACCTGTGCCTAAGTTAAATTACCTTTTTAGGGAAATAAATCCCACAATATCCAGGAGGGCTGTGAGAATTCAGGTCCATTGCCTAGCATTGCCTAGCTCTCAACATTTAAGAAAAGCAAAATAGAGCTGCAGTCAAAATTTCAAGAAAAATTCAAAAGGCACAACATTCAGATTAAATAATGTTTGTGACAGCAGGACATGGATGGCCCAGAAGGATATAGATGATTGTGGAGATCGAGTTTGGTAAAATAAAATAAAGAAAAATAAGTCATGGCCATTTTTTACTGTTGACTTTGAGAATTGCCCTTGAGTTTCTGCCCGGTCACCCATAACATAACACTTGAACACCTAACTTAGGTCCCAGATGCTTTTGAGTTCTAAGTGGGTCCTTGTATTGAGGAGAGTAAGTTTACATGAATTTCCCCCAGAAAGTAAAGATTTTCACCCTGTTATCTTTGGCTTTTATGAATGTTTCCTTTTAAAACACCAATGTGTCGTTAACTGCATTGCTAATTCTAGTCATTCTTTTCTTCTTACAGCCAAAAGGAGATATCCCGAGTATGGTAGCTTGGATTTAAGGAAAGAGTGCATAAGGAGCAAAGGTCACTGTAGAATTCAGTGCCAAAGCAATGAAATTAGAGTTGCTTTCTGCATAAGACCTGGAAGTCAGTGCTGCATGAGCAGTTCAGGATGACAGAGACAAGAGATACGTGTTCCGTGAAGAGAAGACCGCTGTAACTGAGTCTTCCTGGCATATCTTTCAAGCCTGTGTGTCTCTCTAACACACAAAACTTGAATAAAATTCAACGCTGAACTATTCAGAAGTGTTTCTATGATACACACATTTCCAGCACCTTTTCCTCTTGATTTCTTGCTATCAAAAGCAAGCAGAATTTGTTTGTGGAAGTTATTCAATAAGTTCTCAAAAGTTCTATGTGCCTTGTGATAGGTGATGTAAGTAATATTGGAGTCAAGTTGAGAAGGGGTATGAATGTGTTGTTATTTTACTACAGATTACCTGAAAATATGTAAATCCACTGGGCTTAGGTGACTAGACACTGACAGTTCATGCAGATCTTTTATGAAAGACAGGGCTGAAGGGGAAGAGTAACCAGACCAGAAGGAGAAACACTTGAGTTATCCATAACAAGCTCTGATTTCCGCTCTTACTGCTATTTAGAAAATGCATACCAAGAAACAGGGAGAAACTTTCAGAACGTAGAAGAAATTGCATGAATTTAAACATTTTGATGAAAGAAGTCAGAAACTATAAGTAATAGTTTAATCCAGCTCTTCAGTCCTAGTAAATGAGTCTGTCTAAGGAGATACTGAGTAAGACGAAGGAAGAACCTTTAACTTTCAGCTACATTCTGCCTCAGTTTCTCTCCTATTGGATTCTTGATAAGACTTTCAACAATTCATCTATACCATGTAGTTTCACCAAAAGTGTTAATTCTATTTATTTTATGAGTTAAATCATACAATCTAGCAATTTGTATTGATTCCAAACTCTTAAGTCACATCACCAATACTTCAAGATAATAACACAACACAGGCTCCCTGCCTCTCAAATAAAATAAATACTATTTTGGCAAGTTAATTACAGCAAAAGAAAATTTACTGAATGCATATATGTGAACTAGATCTGGGTTTAGAAAGAGATAAGAAATGAAAGAATTCTTGGGGCTGGGTGTTTAGCTCAGCGGCACAGCGCCTGCCTGGCAAGCTTGAGGTTGTGAGTTCGATTCCCGGTACTGGAAAAAAAAAAAAGAAATGAAAGAATTCTTGATATTTGTGTTGTGGCACCTCTGTGAATTCATTCTATTTTCCAAATGCAGTTGTGAGATCTGTGTTCACATTATAATTATCTATAATATTGACATGCAGAAGGAATAAGTTTTTGCTATATATATAACATTGACATGAGCAAACCCAACATATATTACAAAAGACTGATCATTTTGTAGTGCTCTATCTTAGTGAATGCACATTCCATTATGAAAAAATCCTTGCTGTTATTTGCATTATATTTTTTCAAAAAGTTGGTATAGTTACTCAATATATTTCCTTGTTACTTCAAAAGCATTTGTACAGTATTTATTTATAACAAAGTTTCTCAAGTATGGCACTATAAGTCATTTTGGTCTAGATAATTTTGTTGTAAGAACGATGCTGTTCGTTTTATACAGTGTGATCAAAATAAATGATGGCTGTTTAAATTTTTAAACTTCACTATAGTAACAGATACATTGCCATGAGTTTCCTTCAAAACATTCACTACCATTCAAACACACATAGTCCATCATTTTTGACACTTTCTGAGGCAGTTGTGGAAGTTCTTTTCTGTGTCTTTATGTGAGGTATTAAAAAAAAATACACTGAATGCTTCAGGTAAACTCCATCTAACTGAAATGTAGGCTTTAAAGATATTATGGTGTGATCTCATCCACCTATTCGATGAATCTGGTGCCATGCAACTTCTGGCTTTGCCCATGGTTAAAAGGAGAGGTGAACATTTTGAACTTTTTTAAATCAGCAAGGTAGCCACAGCAGTGAAACTAGAGACATGAAAAGAAGACTGCCAGAACTGCCTGAAACAGCGGCGAGAATGTTTTAGCTATTTTGTCTCCTAGCAGATTGTTTCCATGCTAATGTTTAGATCTCTGTTCCATTTTGAATTTAGTTTAGTGCAGGGTGAGAGACATGAGTCTAGGTTCAATATTCAGCATGTGGATAGCCAGTTTCTCAGCAGCATTTGATTAAAGGCTGTCTTTCCTCCAGAGAAGAAATTTGGACCCTGTGTCAAAAATAACATAGCTGCGTACAACTGAAGTTGTTTCTGTATCTTCTATTCTGTTCCACTGATATACAAGTCTGTTTTTTAGGTGCTTTTTTTGGCCAGTACCATGCTACTTTTATCACAGTAACTTTGTGGTATAACTTGAAGCCAGGGATTGTTGACCCCTGTCTTTCCCTTGTTGGGCAGAATTGCTTTTGTTGTTCCAGGTCTCTTTTGGCTCTACATGAAGTTTAGAATTATTTTCTCCAGTTCTGTAAAGAATGTTACTGGTACTTAGATTGGAATTACATTAACTTTATGTAACAGTCATGGAAGTATGTGTATTTTGACTACATTCATTCTGCTCATCCAGGAACAAGAGATTTCATTCCATTTTTAATACATTTTTCAATTTCATTTTTCAGAGTACTATAGTTTTTGCTTAGAAGTTTTTCACTTCCTTCATTACATTAATTCCTAAGTATTTCATTTATCTGGTGCACTTTTGAGGGGTATCATTCTCAAATATCCCTCTTGGTGAGTTATTGGTGTACAGGCAGAATGTTTTTGATATTAGAATGTTGACTTTGTACCCTGCTATGCTGCTGAATTTGGATATTAGTTCTAGGAGTCTTTTGGTGCAGTTTGGGGGTCTTTTATGTAGATGATCACGTCATCAGCAGATAATTATAATTTAACTTCTTCCTGCCCTATCCATATGCCTTTTTTGTTTCTCTTGTCTTATTGCTCTAGGTAATGTTTCAAAAAACTATGGTGAAGGCAAGGACTTTCTGAACAAAACCCCAGTCACACAAGGAATAATACAAAGTATCAACAAATGGGATCATGTCAAATTGAAAAGCTTCTGCACAGCAAAGCAAAGCACCAACAGCATGAAGAACAATTCTCCTTTGTTGGTGGGACTCCAGACTAATACAACCACTATGTAAATCATTATGGAGATTCTTCATAAAATTAAAAATAGAAATTCCATTTGACCCAGCTATTCCCTTTCTAATTCACTTCCCAGAACAGTTAAAGATATACCACACTGATAGATCCATACCATGTTTACAGAAACATAATTCACACCAACTAAATTTTGGAAACAGCATATCAGTCCCTCAACAGATAAACGGATAAAGATGTGCTATTTGTACACAATGGAGTACTACTCTGCAATAAAGAAGGATAAAAATCATTTGTAGCAAAATAGTACACCTTAAGACCATACTGTTAAGTGAAGTAACTCAGAAACACTAGCTTAAACATGGCAAGGTTTGTTTCATATGAAAACCTCAATGTATATTGAAATTTAAGACAGATACTGGGAAAAAAAGAATGAAAATGGTGTTTTGATCAAGTGTGGACAATGTATCTAAAAGTATACCTTGACCGTACAGTTTTCTGACATAGTGTACGTGTTCTTTGACCAGTTACTCTGGTTTTTCAACTTGTATATGTGATAATTAACTTTATAAATCCTTATAAATATATGAATCTTATACTTGAAGAAAAGGAGTGGAGGGAAGGGGACAAAGGAATTGAGATGTGTTGTGTACGTGTACCAATTCTCTACAGTGAATGCAATCATTATGTAGGGTGAACCTGCACTAATAAAAAGTTGGCAAGAATGATGGTCTAAGTAGGACTGAAGTGAGCATGAATATTATGATGATTATTAGCAATGTATGTTTATTTTAATCTTTTTTAAAATTTAAACATTCTTGTTATTTGTTGTTCATATCTAATGTGTCTGAGGCCCATGTCTTTTGTATTTTAAAGACATAATTGCATTGTAATTAAATCCTTAAGAAAAACCTCCTAATAATGCAAAATTTACCTACACTGACTACAGTCCAGAGCAGAAATTTGGAAATCTCAGAGTACCTCTCTTCTGATTGTCTTAGGTGATTCATAAGCAACTAAAACACTAATGAGTATCAATATATAATACAACAAGCATTGTTAATTTTCTGCCACTTTGTTTGTAACTCTGTATTGTCTGTACTGTTCTTTTGCTATTTTGTAAAAGGTTGTCTGTTAATGTTTTCCTCCTTTTATTTTTAAAATAAAAAAAGTAAAACGCTAATGAGGGGACAGTTTTTAAAGAGATAATCTAATACACAAGAGATATGTTTCTCTATATATCTTGAAGGTACTTTAGTTTGCTCAATAAATGACTCTATCAGTATTTGTACAAAAACTGTACTCCAATAAGGACCAGAAGGTGAAAAATCAGAAGAAATCATAACTATCATATATGGGTTTTCATTCTGATTACATATAAAAAGTATTAATTTATGTTATTTTATTCATACACTAAGTATCACTTAGACTGGTAAAAAAGAGATTTATTTCCAGTAGAATGAAAGAAAATTTCAAAGAGTAAGATCTGGAATGAAGCACAAAGCACTGAACAAGTGACACTTAAAAGATAAAGTTTAAAAGTTTGATAAAACATTAAAATTACAAGTACTTAAAAGCTATAAGTACTATTTTGAAAGGAGCATGAAATAATAAATCTACCTTTAATAGACTGAGAGAAAATAAGACATTGGTAAGAGCCCCAGGAGCCAGCTGAATGCAGTATTGAGGTACAGTTCAAGATAAGGCTACACATATTATACAAGGAAAATGTAGATTGGCTACTTTTGGAAATGACTAATAAATTCTGCTTAACCTTCCATTCTCCCCACATTTCACACCCATTGTTTCATTAGAACAAATTTCATATCTCTTCAATAAGATGAACTCCCAAAGGATTAATACACTGATAACTTCAGATACAGTTATCTATTGCAGCCAGATGTAAGTTTCCAGCACCGTATAGCTTTTTTTGTTTTTGGTTTTGGTTTTGGTTTTTCTCCGGTACCGGGAACCGAACTCACGACCTTGTGCTTGCCAGGCAGGCGCTTTTGCCGCTGAGCTAAATCCCCAGCCCCCAGCACTGTATAGCTTTGAGAGATATGAAAAAGTGAAAGGAATACATACAACATTTTGTGATGATGTTGAATATGATTACAGATACTCCATTAAATGGAGAAATCAGACATGCACTCAAATTCTGGAAGACAGGACTACAACTGAACATCAATTTTGCAACAGAGATGCACCTTTTCATTCATGAGTGGGTGAAAATGAAAGGCATGCAATCTATTGTGGAAATATGTATGTTAAATTCTAAATATATCTGCCTAAATGCAAAAATATTGGTCTCTACACTTTACTGTGGAATTTTGTATTTCAGATGGATTACATCTGAATCAGCCAAGGGAATAGACTCTAATTATATTTATAATCTCATTATCTCCAATTTATCATCCAGATCATCTCAATACATCTAAACTAACTCCCTCTCTCCTCTCTCTCCCTCTCTCTCTCTCTCTCTCTCTCTCTCTCTCTCTCTCTCTCTCTCTGTCACTCTCTGTCTTTCTCTGTCTCTCTCTGTCTCTCTCTGTCTCTCTCTTTCTCTTCCTCTCCTCTCTCCAACTCCAAATACTTACGTTTAGATTATACAATTTGACATTTTGGCTCATTTATGAACCACAAAATCATCACTGCAATTAAGATAGTGGCATAAGTCCACTCCAAGTTTCTTCCTGGAATAAGTAAAT
>NW_004955411.1:7959938-7972290 GCF_000276665.1 Chinchilla lanigera
TCCTGAACAATCAATGAGTCACAGATGAAATTAAAGAAGAAATTAAACAATTTTCACAATCAAATGAAAATGCAGATACAACTTACAGGAACCTGTGGGATACAATGAAAGCCATTCTCAGAGGGAAATTTATAGCAGTGAATTCCCACATCAAGAAAACAGAATGAGGGGCTGGGGATTTAGCTCAGCGGCAGAGCACCTGCCTGGCAAGTGCAAGGTCATGAGTTTGATTCCTGGTACTGGAAGAAAAACAAAAGAAAACAGAATGAGCACAAATAAACAATCTTATGCTGCACTTCAAGCTTCTAGAAAAACAAGAGCAAGTCAAGCCTAAAGCCCAAAGAAGGCAGGAAGTTATAAAGATCAGAGCAGAAATTAAAGCAATGGAGACTAAGAAAACAATACAAAGAATTACTGAATTGAAGGGTTTGTTCTTTGAAATAATAAATAAAATTGATAAAGTCCTGACCAACCTTATCAAAAAAGGAAAGAAGAAGCTCAAAATCATTCAGTAATGAATGAAAGGGATGAAATCACTAAGGATCCTGTAGAATTCAGAAGATCATCAATACCTACTTCAAAAATTTTATTCTCATAGGATGGAACACACAGACAAAATGGACAGATTGTTAGATACATATGAATTACCAAAGCTGAATGAAGAAGATATAGAAATCCTGAATAACTTAATATCAGCCAATTAAATTGAAAATGTAAAAAAAAACCTACCAACAAAGAAAAACACAGGTCCTGATGGATTCACAGCTGAATTCTACAAGAAATTTAGAAAAGATTTAATGCTAATTCTTCTCAAATTCTTTAATGAAATTGAAAGGGAGGCAGTTCTCTCTAACTCGTTCCTGGAGGCAAGTATTACCCTGATACCAAAACCAGAGAAAGACCCAACCATAAAATGAGAACTACAGGCCAATCTCCCTAATGAAAATAGATGCAAAAAATTCTCAATAAAATATTAGCACACATCAAGAAGATTATATATCATGACCAAGTGGGACTCATCCCAAGAATGCAGGGATGGTTTAATATATGAAAATTAATTAATGTAATACACCATATCAATACATCCAAAGACAAAAATCACGTGATCATCTCAATAGATGAAGAAAAAGCTTTTGATAAAGTCCAATACTCATTCTTGATAAAAACCCTACAGAAAATAGGAATAGATGGTCTTTACCTCATTCTGATAAAAGCCACCTATGAAAAATCAACAACCAACATCATATTAAATGAACAAAAACTGAAAGCTTTCTTTAAAATCTGGAACAAGACAAGGATGTCCACTGTCACCACCCCTATTCAATATAGTTCAGGAAATACAATTAGACAAGAAAGAGAAATAAAAGGAATAAGGAAAGAAGAAAGAAGTGAAGTTATCATTATTCACAGATGACATGATAATCTACATAGAAAAGGACCCAAAAACTCCACCAAAAGACTTGTAGATTTAATAACCAAATTCAGTAGCATAGCTGGATACAAAGTTAACACTCAAAAATCAATAGCATTCCTGTACACAAACAACAAATACACTGAAAGAGAAATTAGGGAAACCACACCTTAACAGCATCTAAAAAAATGAAATACTTAATAGTCAATCTAAAAAAGGAAGTAAATGATCAATCTAACAAAGGAAGTAAGTGATGCAGTGAAAATCACAGTACTCTCAAAAAAGTGATCAAAGAGGACTTCAGAAAATGGAAAGATATTCCTTGCTCATGGATAGGAAGAACCAACATTTTGTGAAAATGGCCATAATCTCAAAATCGTTGTACAGATTCAGTGTAATACCAATTAATATACCACTAGTATGCCTCACAGATCTGTAGAAAATATTCCTAAAATTCATCTCAAACTAAAAGAGGCCTAGAATAGCAAAAGCAATCATGGGCAACAAGGGAAAGGCAGGGTCATCACAATCCCTCACTTGAAATTATACTACAAAGCTACTGTCATAAAATCAACATGTTACTGGCATAAAAATCAGACATTAATATGAGTATAAAAATTAGAAGATGCAGACACAACTACAGACACACTCAGCCACCTTATCTTTGACAAAGGAGCTAAACATGTTCAGTGGAAGAAAGATAGCCTCTTTAATAAATGGTACTGGTAAAACTGGCTTTCCATGTGCTAAAGACTCAAACTAGAACCATGTCTATCACTATGCACTAAAGACAAAACGAATCAGAGTTCTAAACATTACAACAGAAACACTAAATCTACTGGAAGAGCAAGTAGATGGAAATCTTGAAGACATAGGTGTGGGCAGAAAGTTCATGAACAAAACCAAACTGCACGTGAAATACTTCAAAGAATCAACAACTGGGATTTCACATTATTGAAAAGTTTTTGCACACCAAAAGAAATCACCAACAGAGTAAAAAAAAAACCACAAATTGGGAAAAAAATTTGACCAACTGTCCCTCAGATGAAGGACTTCTAACTAGAACATAAAAAGAATTTAAAAAAATCAAATCCCCAAAATTCAAAGACCCAATTCAAAAATGGGCATGTGAGATGAATACACACTTCTCAGTTGAAGAAATACAAATGGCAAATAAATACATGAAAAAATGTTCAACATCACTGGTCACTGGAGAAATGCAAATGAAAACAGCACTGAGATTCCATCTCACCCCAGAAAGAATGGTTATCATCAAGAAACCAACCAACAACAAATGCTGGAGGGGCTACAAGGAAAAAGGAACAATTCACTGCTGGTGAGAGTGTAGACTGGTGCAACCACTGTGGAAATCAGTGTGGAGGTTCCTCACAAAACTAGGATTAGATGTTCCTCTTAACCCAGCTATTCCCCTTCTGGGTATTTCATGAGAATAATTAAAAATATCATATCACAGTGATATATGTGCACTCATGTTTATAGTAGGACAATTTGTCCTAGCTAAATCTTGGAAACAACCCAAATGCCCATCAACTGAGGAATGGATAAAAAAAAAGATGTGGTATTTTTATACAAAATTATTACACAGCTATAAAAAAGAATAAACTCGAGGCTTTTATAGGTAAATGGATGCAACTAGAGACCATACTCTTAAGTAAAATAAATCAGACTCACATGTGTAATCATTGCATTGTCTCCCTAGTGTAAGAACCTGAAAGAGTAAATAAAATCAACAAGGTACAATAAATGTTGTGAAAGGGAGAGAAATTAAGAAATTGCTCAAAGGGAGCGAACTAGAATGAGGGAAAGGAAAAAAAGAAAGAAAGAAGGAAGAGATAGATAAATAGATAGATAGATAGATAGATAGATAGATAGATAGATAGATAGAGATAGGAAAATTGTGCCACTGATGTCTAATGGTTTGTTGAAGGAACAGTTAATGCTTAAATTTTTTTACCAATTTTGTGTGCTTATATCTGATAATCTCAACAATTAATTTGAAGACAACAATATGCAATATAACAACTATTGGTGAATTCCTACCATCTTATTTAGTGAAGTTCTATATCATTTCTGGTGGTTTTTAAATTATGTTTTATTTTCTTTAATGGTTTGATCAATCTTGCACTCTTGCATCTGATAACCTGAGGCACTTTATTGAGGATAACAATATGTAACAACCACTGTTAAATCCTATCATTTTCTTCTGAAACCCTGAATCATTTTTATTGTTCTTGTGTTGTTTTGTTTTGGCTATGATGTTATTTTCTTCTTTTTTAATTCTCTTTAAAATAAAAAAGAACCAATTTTGGGAAAGAGGTAATCTTTTCTACAGATGATATTGAGAATATTGGATAGTTATGTGCATTAAGATGAAATTACAACCTCAAAAGCAAAGGCAACTGAATTACTCCCATTTTCCATACAGAAGTATCTGGAACTTGGCACACTGTGAAACAAAAAGTTCATTTTGTTAGCAGTTCTGGAAGCCCAAAGCTATGGCACAGCTTCCCCTCTGTTCTGGTGCAAGGCATGCGATAGATGTTCTGATGATGATGGGAACACGTGTGACAGACAGCAATCACACTGCAAAATGAAGCCAGAGCACGTGGAGTGGCCAAGCTTGCTCTTTTATAGCAAGCTTGCTCTTTTATAGATCTCTCATGATATCTCACTAGGGTTCCATAAGAACTATGTGAATCTTTTCTGAGAGCACATCTCCCAGTGGGTTAGTCACCTTTCACCACATCCAATCTAGTAAAAGTTTCTCCACCTTTCACACTGCAGCCAGCTTTTACTATGTGACTTCTTGGAGGAAACACTCCAGCCATGCCTATACCACAGCAGCAACAATAGTGAGATTAGATGAATGAGACTGTAGCAAACCAAAACATTTCTGTGCAGCAAAACAACAGAGATAAACAGGAGATATCTGCAAAAATTCATCTCATAAGAGTCACTGACAAGTATTCTTAAGGAACTTACAAGTCAGTAGTAAGAAAACAAATACCCTTATTAAGAAGAATGTACAAAAGATCTAAATAAATACTTCTCAAAGGAATGCACAAAGATAGCTAACAAGTATCTGAACAGGTGTTCAGTATTGCTAATCAGGAAAACTTAAAACCACAGTGAGACCCACCCCACTCCTCTTAGACTGGCTGCTAATAAAAAAGACAAAAAATAATACATGCTGGCCATTATATGTAGACTAGAAGAACCCTTACACATTATTGGTGGGAATACAAGTGCAGTGATTACTAAATGCAGTGTGGAGTTTCTAGAACTAAAATAGGATCCGATAATTCCACCACAGGACATACATCCAAAGGGAGGTGTATCAGAGAGATAGCTGCACTGCTATATTGATTGTAATATCATTCATAGAAGCCAAAATATGGAATCACTTTTTCACAGATATTTTTTTAGAAGTAGTGTGACTCCAGGCTATGAAAAAGAACAAAATCCTGTCATATTTGACAACCTGAATGAACGTCAAAAATGTTATATTAAATGAAATACCCACATACAAAATACAAAATGACATGCCTCATATGCGGAATCAGAAAAAGTCACTATCACAGAATCTAAGGTAGAATAGTACTTATGAGTCCTGGGTGCTTAGGAGAATCAGGATGGGGAGAGCTTGGATAAAGGACATAATGTTATATAGAAGAGAGATTTAAAAATAGATCAGAATAGTCAACACATAGACAGAAGGTAAACAAAGGAGTAGTTCCGGGCCCAGTTATGGAGGAAAGGAGCAGGGAGACAGATGAGGGAATGATGCCTAATGGGATAATGTTCTAAAACTGACTGTGATCATGTTTTCTCAAATCTGTCGTCAAACTAGAAGAATTAAATTATGCTCTTTAAATAAGAGGATTATATGTGAGTCACAGCCTTCTAAAGTTAATTTTTACAAAAACATATATAGCCCACAATATAGTGTATCTTGACAACTGTTTTCTATAATCTCTGTAATGTATTACTTTGGTTTTAGAGAGCCAATTGTTATTTTAAGTGATTTAAGTAACAAGAAAAAGAATCTACCTTAAGAGACCTAGTTATGATTTTAGGTGCTTTTTCACCTCTTGCGTAGATCCCATTTCCTATTAGGTATCATTTCCTTTTATTTTGAGATCTTTACATTATATTTCTTAATATAATGTAGCTTTATTGTTTTTGTTGCTTTTCTTCAATACTTGAAAGACGCTGTTCCACTCTCTTCAAACTTGGATTGCATCTGATGAGAAGTATGTTACCATTTCCTCTTTCATGACTGGCCATTCAAAAGTGATTGTTGCCGGGAAGTTTTCCAGCGGAGTCCCAGGGCTGCCCCTGCAGGTCACGTAGGCTGCTCTCAGATCAGTGTTTTAAGTGAACGTAGGATGTACATTTAGTGATATTCTCCATCCTTCAGTGTGACAGAGAAAACATACACTCCTCAGTTTCTTAACTTCTTCCTTGTTTGTTTAGACCTCTATACATGCGTGTAACCACCCACGCAGTTAACTCAACAAAAATATCTGCCCCTGACAAAGGACTTCTGGGTCTGTGCAGCAAAAACAGAAATTTTCCAAAGCCAACCTTACCTGACTTTCACCTGCTGCTCTGGAGTCAGGGGTGGAAGTCAATTGAAGGGAAGACAGTTAGCTGTGATAAAAAGAGCTGAGTGAACATTTCCCCTGGGAGTATAAATTAACCCACAGATTTTGAAAGAACTTATATGAAGTCAACTGTGTAGGGTCAATGTGACCGTTTAAGTTAACAGGGTCGTCTCCATGAATATATATGAAGAACTGGTGTTTCACACAACAGTTCGTAGTGACTCACCTAGCTCAAACTTCCAGAAGGTTTTATAAAGTACACCAAAAACGTGTGTTTTTTAATGTTTTCATTCTTTTATCTTTAAAACAGAAAAAGTACACCAAAACTAATATGTAAATTTTTCCTCTATACATTAAAATTTATGTATTTTTCTAGAGATGCTCAATTATGGTGAGATTTAAATGCAAGTATATAAAATGTATATAAACTTTGCATAACAGGCCATATAATTTTGATGTAACATTCATTTATTACACTTATTTTAGGATAAACACAAGCATACATATATCATGACTAGTTAGCATTTATATAACATTATTAAATTTATGAAATATTTTTATCTATATTATCTCATGGAATTTCCACATTTATTACTATGCCTGTTATTTGCATTCCAAGTTCATATGCAAAGATACCAAGCAAATGTGTTACTTACAGGAAAGAACTGCAAACCTTACACTGCAACACATACCAGTTGATCCAGAGCAAGTGTATTGTTTTTTTAATGCCTTGCTTTATGAATTAAAGCTTGTACATTCTTTCAAAAACTTTAAATAACCCATCAAAAATATTAAATCTAATGCACACTTATGCATTTTCCATTTCCATTTTCACTCTTGTGAATTAGAAACATTTCACTGTTTAAATCTAGCATATTTAAAATAAAGTTTTGAAATACATTATTGAGAAATAGTCTTTAGAATTCTTTTTTTAATTTTATATTTATTAGTATATGTTTCAGTACACAATGATTACGTTTATCTCAGGGAGCTGGTACATATATATAACACACCCTGACTTTTTTCATGCCCTGTCATTCTCCTTACCCTTCCCCCTTCCTCTATCTCTTGATCCCATTCCCTTTCACAAGAGCTCCATCTGTTCCCCATTTATCCGTTATTTTCCTCTTTATTTATAGTCTGAGTTTCTTATGTCAGAGAAGTCATGTGATACCTTAGCTTGTGTGTCTGATTTATTTCACTGAACACTGTGCTCTCAAGGTGCATCAATTTTCCTACAAAGGACTCAGATTTATCCTTCCTCATGGCAGATTAGTGTCTTTAAAAAACTAATTTCATAAAAGAATTCTAAGTTTTAAATAATAGCAAAAATGCATTGATAGGTAGTTTGCATTTTAACAAATTCACCATCAGCTAGATATCATATCATCACTAATGGAAACAAACACAGTAACACCAGCACCTTAAACAACAGCTGTAGACCATGTTTAAGACACTCTTATAGTATTATATACTGTCATTCTGCAACAATCAGATGTCAGATTTCAGAAAGCTTAATGAAATTACCTAAAGTTAAAAACTTGCTGAGCCTCGCTTAAGACAGGAGCACAGTAATTCAATGATTCTCAGAGTACTAGTCTGCCCAGGAACATAAACCCGTATGTTGAAAAGCCTCCCTATGTGTCCACGGAATGAGGAGCTCCGCAGGAGGGGCAGAGAGCGCTGTGTTTCTATGTGCCCTTAGGTAGCTGATGCATTTTGCTCTAAACACAATGTGTTTCCCTTACACCACGCTGCCGCAAGAAAGATGAAGGCAGACAATGTAAAAGCGTTGGGCCCACGGTTAGAAAAAAGGAAAAGGAACAGATGCACAAGCCGAACAGGACAGGTTTATTTCAGGGCAAACCTGAGAAGGGGCGCTCTGACACTCGAGACCAGACCAGCAGCTGTCATAGGGGCTGTGAGGTATTTCGTAGGGTCATGGTGCAGGGGGCGTTCAGTGAAAGCGGGAGGTGGCTACCTGCCCAGGACAAGTCTTGAGAGAACACAGAGGTAATGGGCCCCAGGAAGAGGCTTGGAAACGCCCAGGGAGCAGTGGCGACTGTCCCTGCAGGGCTGATCCTGTCATGACTCCCCAGGTGCAGCGGCGCTGGGAGGGGCGGGTTAGGGGTCTCTGATCAGGATGGCAGCAGCTGGAGTCCTTCGCCCTGTTTCCTCATAGAAATGTGAGGAAGACTTCTGCAAATTTCAAGTAGCTTAGTTCATAGCATCACGAGGTGAGACTGAAAGATATTTTTATCATTTTTATTTCAGTGACGAGACTTACCACACCTATGGAAAGGCACCATTCCCTGACCCGGAGTGTTTCCAGTTTAGAATGTTTCTTTTCTTCTTAGAAGTTCTGCCACGCTGAGTAAGAGAGCTCAGCGCGGGAATCACAGATACACAACGTGTGACCTTGGATTTTCACTCTGTGGTGCCGTATTAAGGCTTATTCCAGGCCTATGACTCAAGGCACCTACAGCAATATGCTGCATCCTTCGAGATACAGAGATGAACAGCAGGTAGATATTCTAACTATCTCCGACTGTAAAACATGGCTGAAGGCTCCTGGTATTTTCATTCCTTGGATGTATTTATAATGTAAATATTTTTTAACTGACAAAACAGAAAGTTAGAATATAAATATACCAGAGAGCTAGTGGTCTTTTTTATCCTTTACATGCACCTCTACCAATCAAGTCTTTCTGTACTTAATCTACATTCTACTTCTCTCTGCCCACAAGCAAATAATACAAAAATGCAGGAATTCATAGAAAATTATGTAAAGTAATGCAAAGACAGGGGGAGTTTCTCATATATGGAAAGGTATGAGAGTATCATTTTGGTCTCTTCCCTGATATGTAAAATGAAGGCAATGATTCCTTCCTACTAAAGGTGGATACAAATTTAATTGCCTGTTATGTTCCATGGCCATGCTACACTTCTTCCACTGGGGTATCTTTCTTATTATTCTAGCCTGGGGATTTAATTAGGGGTTGACATTTTCTTATGGCTTTTGCTGCCTGATGGTAGTAATGATAAAAGGTCAACCCTTGACCCCTATGTTCCAATTAGTTTTTCCCTAGGATTGTTATCAACTTGCTCTGGATCTCCCCTTCCTCTCTATCAGTTTCTGGCCTTTTGATAGGTTGGAAGTAGACAAATAAGCCAGCGTGCACAGACACATGTGTAAGACCTACTTGGGCACAACACCACTGGTAACAGCACTGTTGCGTACAACCATTCATCCAAGCTTCTTTGGGAAGGGCCGTTGGTTGCTTTTTGTAGCACTGAAGCTTGAACCCAGGGCCCCCCACATAGCAGGCAAGTGTTGTATTACTGAAATCCACACTCTGCCCTGCAAGCTCCAGTTTGTCTTTCTTCTTCACTTTGGTTTGGCTTGGTAGCAGATCTTGCAAATTCGACATGACTAATTTAACTTGCGTGGATCTGTGGCTCTCAAATATGACCTGTAACTCAGAGATTTTATTTGAAGGCTCTTGGAGGATCACACAAAGACATATAAAACATTAAAACATTTACTAGGTATTACTAAGGGCTTTAGTTTTCTCATCTATAAGAAAAATCTATTTGTATTTGGAACTTTATTTTAACTAACATTTATCTTGCTTTTTCTTTTCAAACTAGATTTCACTTTTTAGGCAGTTTTGGGTTTATGGCAAAATTGATTGGAAAACACAGTTCACACATGTACAGTACCTCACTTCCACATAAGCACAGCTTATACTGATTAACATCTCTCACCAGAAAAGCATATTTGCTGTAATCAGTGTACCCATGTTGACATATCATTATCAACCAAAGTTCACAGTCAACATTATCTTGCAACATTCTTGGTGTTGAACATTCTGTAGGTGTTGACCAGAATGGAGTAACACCTAACCACAATTGTAGCATTGTAAGAAAGAGTTTCAGCGCTCTGAAAATCCTCCTTGCTTATCCATCTCACCTCTCAGTTCTCCATCACCCCGGGTAACTAAGCTTCTTTCACTGTCTGCATACTATTACTATCCCAGAATTACTACTTCCTTTTTATAAATTATTTCTAAAGAAAAACACCTACAAATTTTACTACTGGGTTATCCAGTTCAATTATTTGGACTGCTTAAAATAAAACCCTCACACACATTTAGCAGAGTTTATTTGAGCAAAACATGATTAGTGAATTGGACAACACCCCATATTAGTGAGGGTTATAAGACTTCTGCACAGCAATTTGAGCATCAAACTTTCGTAGGCAGGACATAGAAAGAAAGTGGACAAATTAGCTGACTATCTTCGACTAGGCCTCATTTTGTTTTGCCCATGGTGTGATAAGCCATTTCCCTTACTTGGGCGTAGTCAAATCAGTTGTCTGTGACTGACAGAATACTGGTTTCTTGTATATTTACCTAAATAATAAATGCACAAGACTACTTAGTGATCATATTTTAGCAAATTTAAATTCTTGAGGAAGTCCTTAAAAATGTATATCCCTTGCTCTTCCAGGTAGCATTTCAGTGTCCGTGCCTCGCAGGTCTCCCCTCTGTTTGTATCTGTGCTTAAGCTGTTTCTTTGCTTGCTATTTTCTCCCAGTAATCTTCCAAGAGTCTTCAGAAAGCAATAGTGCTTCTCTTCCACAAAAGGCTATGCATAGGCCCACGCCAAATATTTTAGTGATTTCTTGTCTTTAGCTGGCAAAGTCACAAAGGCCTGCTGGTCTGACTCCACAGAGATCTTCAGTGGCAACCATTACCTTGTATAATTTCCTGATGGTTCTCTCTGAATTTCTATTTTTGTTTTATGGTTTTATTTGGGTGTTTTGTTTTGTTTTGTTTTGTTTTGTTTTGTTTTGTTTTGTTGGTACCAGGGATCAAACTCATGACCTCAGGCTTGCCAGGCAAGCGCTTCTGCCGCTGAGCTATCTACCCGGCCCTGAAATTCTATTTTTAACAAAGTACCATAACTCATCAAAGTATCATGATATGTCAGTTCATAACATGTACTGGTAATGAGAGCCTAAATTGTTTAGTAATAGATTCCAATTTCATAAATTTGTATTCCTGGGTATTTAACCGTAAGTTTGGCTTGTTAAAAGGTATATTTAATTTGTAGGCCTGGCCAACCAAGTGGTAAGAAGTTTTCCTAATGAACACAAAGTAAGAACAGTTGGAATTAGAAGAGGGATTTTAATGCTAAATTGCATTAAAATGATAACAGCCTGATGCTTTTTACATGCAAAATGTGGTTACTGCTACCTGGTGGGCCCAATAATCACATAAAAAACGTATGTGTGTGTGTGTGTGTGTGTATGTATATATTCTTAATTCAGAAACTATTTTCCTCCAAAAGTTATATGACAGTTATTAGTGTTTATCTCATACAATATTGCTTTTGCTCTTTCAACTCTAAGCAAATATACTGTAACTATTATGCCTTGCTTTAACTTTGTTGCCAAACAGCACGGTAGACAAGTTGTGTGGAACATGGGCCTTGATGTCACAGTGTTTGGAGACAGAGGATCTTAGACTAGTTAAATCCTATTCTTATTACTTGCGTAACCTTGAGCGAGTTACTTAATCTTATCTTTAATTTCTCTGTACATAACATAGAGGTAGTAACACTTAATTTCTCAATTTATAACAAAATGTCTGACACAGTCATAGAATATCTAAAAAGGCAAAACTTATGTTCAGTAATACTTTTACTATCTATTTCTCATCAAAGATTATTTTTATTTCTTTAATGTATTGGCATTTACTTTAATTAAAAATGTGCGATTTGGCCAGGCATATACAGTATAGGCACACGCCTATATTACCAGCACTCAGAAGCTGAGGCAAGAGGTCACAAGTTCAAGCCTAGCCTGGGCAAGTTAGTGACTTAACAAGACTCTGTCTCAAAATAAAAAATACAAAAAGCTAGGGATGTAGCTCGGTGTGGGTAACCTGGTTTCAATCCCCAGTACCACAAAATAAATAAATTCACAGTATGCGTCACATACCTGAGAGGCCAAAGACACCAGTTCTAAAGCTAAGTCATGCAACTTTCCAGTTCTGCGTGTGAGTTGTGAAAAGGGTGACACTGAGCCATCAAACTAGAACTCACCGTGTAAAATTCATCTTATTGCTTTGGCTTCTGTTTGGTGTTTAAGCGAGAAGAGAATGTAGATCTTCATTCTTTTCTTTTAAGGGATATCTATCTATCTATCTATCTATCTATCTATCTATATATATATATATTTGTTTATTTACTTAATACATTCCCACCCCATACTTATGTTTGAGACTTCATGCCACTGGGAAAAATC